>NC_045603.1:7500-607500 GCF_009762305.2 Zalophus californianus | reverse complement strand
AAATGGGTCCTGGGGGTGACCTCTCAGCGTGTGCTCTGCACCTCACGATTCAGGTGAGAAACCATCGTCTGGTCTTTGGGCTCCCAAGTCTGAACTGCCCAGACCACCTGTATGTGGCCTGCATTCTGAGTCGGTGTGCAGGGCTCACGTACCTTTGCTTGTTTGAGGCCCGATGCTCTTCACTGAACAGATACCTATCTGCACTTGTCCTTTGGAGCTTTGTCATCTTGCTTCATTGAAGATGAGGTTTTATTTTATGGTTTTTATTCTTTTTGTTGTGTTAAGAAACAAAACAGCAGGCCCGCAACAGAGTTGCTTGTGCTAAGCCCCATGTCACCAAACCCGGAGGGAATTACAGTTTTGGCTCCCCTGGAAACAGAATCGTAGGCCAGTCACCTGGAAACTGCCTGGTCAGGACTGGTGAGGTAGTCGGCCTGGCAGACCCCTGCCCACCCCTGAAGGAAGGGAGCTTGCAATAACCAAGCCCCTGTTTTGCCTGGGATAATTTCCCTGTGCCCGCTCCCTTCTGGCTGTAAAAGTCCATGTTGGACAGCTCCTTGGGGCTTCTTTCCATCTGCTGGCTGGGTGCAGCCTGGTTGGAATCAATTTTTGCCCAAACTCTTAAAATTATTAATAGGCCTCGGTTTATCTTCTAACAGTTGTGAATTTCAAAAGTTTAAATCTTTACAGTCAAAATTACTTTGCTGTTGATGTAGTAATGTTAATATTTCCCTAATACCTCATAGGCTATATTTCTTTTTTTTTTCCTAGTTGTGCTCTTTATGTATTTAAAAGAGAAATATTCCCAGAAAGGAAAGAGTCCCTGCTATCCTGATACATGGGATGTTTTTTGAAGTTTTTCTCTAAAACTCCTAATGTTGTGTATAGACACACACTGTAAAGTGAGCCCTCGGTGCTCCAGGCTCCCCAGCAGGGCCTGTGAGAACGTCGGGAACTCTGACTCTGCTGTGGCCCCTTTTTAAGTATCGTGTAAAGGTTACATTAGCAGGTTGGCTTGGGTTATGTAATTAGATTTCCGTGACCAGGGCTAGACTTAACATTTCTATGCTGGAGGTGAATTACTTCACGTTGTTCTCTCTCTGGCAGGACCACAAGCAGACGGTGTCACTTTGCACTTGAACACATCATCCACTTAGGTGTTAAAGGTATTCTTTTTGTGGAATAATAGTGTTACTTCTTCCCAGAGTATTTTTATAAGCTTCATGTAAAATATGGTGTAAAGCACAGTCTTTTCAATCACATATTACAAGTAAAACTATGCAGTCCAGAGTTTTCTTCTCATTGGCAAGTTTCAGTATTTTCTTACTATTTCAACTGTATAAAAATAGCATGCTTAAATTATTGAAAATGAAGTCATTGCACTGTGCTTTTCCCCTCTTAATATAATTCACTTTTGTAGCTCCAGATAGGCTGATGGCTTCATTACAAACTGTGCACAGTACTGGTGTTCCGCTGTAACCTAGAAACCATGTACAGAAGCCAAAAGGGAAAGGAAGGCATAGATGGGAATTACTTAGGTGGCCTCTCTTCATCTTTTTAAGTTTTTCAGTAATATCTACCTTCTTACCTTGTTTTAAAAGTGTTGTTCCCAGAAGAAATCATTTTACAGTCTCCCCAAGTGACGGGAAATTGGAACCATGCTCAGGACACCAAAAACGATGGACAGTCCGCCATCAAGGTATTGATTTGATGCCTTTGAAATATTTAAATAGATAATATATTATCTCTCAGTTGCCTGGAGTGTTAGAGGAGTGTAGTTCACAAGTAACCCAAGATGACAGCTCAAATAAAACTAAGATATTCAGGGCGCCTGGGTGGCTCAGTTGGTTAAGCGACTGCCTTCGGCTCAGGTCATGATCCTGGAGTCCCGGAATCGAGTCCCACATCGGGCTCCCTGCTCAGCGGGGAGTCTGCTTCTCCCTCTGACCCTCTTCCCTCTCGTGTTCTCTATCTCTCATTCTCTCCCTCTCAAATAAATAAATAAAATCTAAAATCACAGGACCCCTTGAGTTTTCAGCCCAGGACTCAGGAATGCATGCCCGTGAGGAAAAAAACCCAAGCCCGGGAAAGAAGCCCTGAGTCGCCACAGCGCTGGGCCTGGTTTGTTCCTACAGCCAGAGAATTCACAGGATAATAAGCAGAGTCCTCAGAGGGTGTTGTGTGAGAAGTGGGGAGAGCCCCACATTGCCTGCCACCCTGTCCGTCTGATAGGCTGAGAGTGGCTCTCCAAGTAATGCAGCCACAAACAAGAGAAACAATTCAAGGATAGTTGCAGGAATACAAAATATACACCCATCAAGGTGTTAAATTCACAATGTCTGATATCTAATCCAGAAATAAACTGAGAAACACAACTCATTATAAGAAATTTCAGTCAGTTGAAATCAACTCAAAAAACAAAAACAGAACAGTGGTAGCAGTTAGCAGACAAGGACATTAAAACAGTTACAGTAACTGCTCCACATGCTCCTAAGGGAGAGGGACACACAAGCATGTTCAGTGGAGGTACAAACAATAAAAGACAGATTCTCTTCTAGAGACAAAAAATTCAATGTCTAAGATGAAAAATAGTTAACAGCAGGCTAGACACTACAGTCAGAAAGACCATAGAAACTTGACAAAACGAAATAGTAAAAAGATTTGAGAAAAAAAACTTTAAAATATAAAGTGTATTAAAAAAAGAAAAGCATCAGTGAGCTGTGGGACACTGTCGAGCAGCCTTGCATCTATGCGGTTGGAGTCCCAGAGAGGGAAGTGTAAGAAATGCTAGAAAAAATAGTGGAAACTTCCCTGATTTGATGAAAACCATAAACCCTACATATTCAGGAGACTTATTAACGACCCAAAGTGTAAGAAATCTAAAGAAGAATGCAGTGAGGCACATGACAATCAAATTCCTGAAAGTCACTCATAAAGAGCAAATCCTAGAAACAAGGAACGTCTGTCTCATTGCTGCCGAGGAGCAGAAACAAGGCCGGCAGCAGACTTTGTGTTGACAGCAGTGTGCGCCAGAAGACAGCAGGGCAGCTCTTGACGGTGCTCGCAAGAGAAACTGTCAGCCCAGAACCCTGTGCCCGACAAACACTGTAGAAATGAAGGAGAAGTAAAAACGTACTCAGACAGGTTCAGGCTGAGAGCTGAGGGTCCGTTACCTGCTGACCTGCACCACGGGACACAAGAATCCTTCAGCACACAGAAATGATGCCAGGTGGGCAATGAGGGTCTACCCAGGGGAATGAGAAGGGCCAGAAATTATAAATAGGTACACACATTTAAATAACTTTTTCTTTCAAAAAAATTCTTTAAAAGATAATTGACTTTTTAAAAAGAAGGAAATCCTGTAAAATGTGACAATGTGGGTGGACCTGGAGGACATTATACACAGAGAAATAAGCCAGTCACGGAAGGACACGTACTGCTTGATTCCTTTCATACGAGATCTAAAAATTCAGACTCCTGGAATCAAGAGTAGAATGCTAAGAGGGTAGATCTGAAGTGAAATCTTTTTTTTTTTTTTAAGATTTTATTTATTTGACAGACAGCGAGAGAGGGAACACAAGCAGGGGGAGTGGGAGAGGGAGAGGCAGGCTTCCCGCGGAGCAGGGAGCCTGATGCGGGGCTCGATCCCAGGACCCCGGGACCATGACCTGAGCCGAAGGCAGACGCTCAACCGACTGAGCCACCCAGGCGCCCCTGAAGTGAAATCTTCTTACCATGATAAAATTTCATAATTTTGAAAGATAAATGACTTTTTAAAGCTGAAATAGTAACAATGTATTACAGTTTGTAACATGTAGATTTAAAATATGCATAATAGCACCAGGGATGGAAGAAGAGAGTATTATTTCTTACACCAGATTATTATAAATCACCTGAAGGAAACTGATCAATTAAAGATATACACTCTAAACCCTAGAGCAACTACTAAAATAACAATATAAAGAGCTAGATCAACAAAGGAGATAAAAGTGAATCACAAAAATAATTCATTCAGAAGTCAGCAGAAAAAGAGGGACACATGGGCAGCTGTGCCCTGACCTGACTGACTTGCTACCCCCTTGTCCAATGATCTGTGTAGACAGGGTTTTGGCATTTCCGGCCATGTAACTGGAACAAAACAAGTAGCAAGGTGAGTGCGTTCAGTCTGACTGCATCAGTAGTCACATTGCGTGCGTGGGTCTAAACACAGAGAGATGGTCAGACTGGATAAAAAGGCAAGATCCAACTATATGCTGCCTCTAAGAAACACGTTTTAGATATAAAGACACAAATACGTCAAAAGTAAAAGATGGGAAAAGATACAATCAAAAGGACCATGGAGTGGCTGTGCCAGTGTCAGAGTAGGTTTCAGAGCACAGGTCATCAGGGAAAAGGTGGTGTCCTCATAACAAAGAAGATCATCGTCAGGAATGCCTAAGTCCTAGACACATATGCACCTAATAACAGCCTCAAAACACATGAAATGGAAACTAATAAAGCTGCAGCGAGAACCAGATTCCCTGTGCCTGTCAGCGATGTCAGCACTCTTCCCTCAGTTAATGACGGAGAAGACAGAAGATGAGCACAGCACACTGACCTGTCAGCCCCTGTGATCTGAGGGGTGTTGGTAGAGCACGCCATGTGAAAAGAGCTGGGTACATGCACTTGGTGCAGAAGTAGACACAGAACATTCAACACCATAGACCTTATTTGGGGCCATAAAACAAGTCTCAGATTCAAAAGGATTAAAGTCATACAAAATGCATTCTCTAACCACATAGAATCAAGTTAGAAATCATTTGCAGGAAGATCTCTGGAAAATCCCCAAATACTGAGAAACCGAAGACACACTTATATGTAACCCACAGATCACAGGAGAAATCAATAGAGAAATTAGAATGTTTCTACCAAAATGAACGTGACACTGCAGCATACTAGAAACCATAAGCTGCTGCTAGAGGGCTCTTGAGAGGGGTCGGTAGCCCTGAATGCCTGAACTAAAGAAGGGTAAAGGTTTCAACTCTGTGACCTCAGCCTCTTCCTTAGAAAACTAGAAAAATAACAAATGAAATACGATCTAAGCAAAGGAAAGAAAATAATGAAACATTGGCAGGGAAATCAGTAATATAGAAAACAGAAGAGTAACAGAGGGATCCGTGAACCCAAAAGCTGATTCTCAGAGATCAATGAAATTGCTAAACTTCAAACAAGAATGATGAGGGGAAAGTGTGAAGACGCAAACTCCCAGAATCCAGGAGGAGAGAGGTGACCTCACTGCAGACTCTGCAAATGGGAAAGGAGCTGGGGTGGGTGGTCAGTGGGATGTGCCAGCTGGCCTGGGCCCTGGGCTTCCGCCGGACGCCTGGTTAAATCTTGTTTCTGGGTGAGATTGGCATGTGGGTGGGTGCCCTGATTGGGGCAGGGGGCATCCCTCCCGTGAGACCTGAACAGAGACACAGGTTCACAGGGATTCCTTCTGCCCGACTCCCCTGAGGGGAACCATCAGTCTCTCCCTGCCCTCTGTGTCCAGCTTGCCAGTGGCAGACCTCACACTTCTCAGCCTCTGCAGTCACATAAGCCAATATCTTATAATAAGTCTCTCTTTACCTATATATACATATATCCTATTGATTGTTTTTCTAGGGAACTCCTTTACGTATGTGTAGGTATATATATGTGAGAGACCAGGAAGGGTTCATCCCAGGAACGTGAGGCTGGTTTAACATTCCAAAATCTCAGTCAGTGATACTCATCATGTTAACAAACCGAATCTCCATAGACACAGAAAAAGCGTCTGACAAAATCCAACATCCATTCCTGATCAAAAAGTTTAGCAAACTAGAAACGGAAGGGAACTTCCTTCACCTACAAAAAAACCTACACAGTGAGTGATGAAATGCACTTTTCCCATGAAAGTCAGGACACTTCCAGTCCTGCCGCTCATGTTCACCAGTGTACAGAAGGTTGTAGACCAGCAACTCAGCAAGAAAAATAAGAGGCACCTGTGTTATTCATGTATAAAATCTGACAGACTCTAAAAAGGAGCCATTGGAACTAATAGACGAGCAAGCTTACAGGATACAGAAGTAAATTCTGTATATGCTAGCCCAAACACCCAGAATTGCATTTAGAATACCATATAAAGTAGCATCCAAATGTTCTGAACATTAGGGACAAATTTGACAAAAAATGTACAAGACTACACTAGAGACCTCACGACACTGACGAGAGAAACTGTTGATGTGTCGGAAGACCCAACCCGATCTATCAACTCGGTGCTGGTCCAGTCAAATCTTAGCGGACATTTTTGTAGAAATTGACAAGCCAGTTTCAAAATTTATATGGAAATGCAAAAGGCCTAGAATTTTCAGAACACCTTTGGAAAAGAAGAAACTCAGAGAACTCACACTACCTGACTTGAAACTTTTCACAATGTTATAATAATCAAGACAGTGTGGCACTGTCGTTGGGATAAACACGTACAAGTGGAATGAAATAGAAGCCTAAAAATAGACCCACGGGAGTTTGGACAACTGACTTTCTACAAAGGTGCAAAGACAGAATGGGGAAAGGAGAGTCTTAGCGAAAGGCACAAGGACAATGGCGTGTCTGTATCCAGGGGTGTGCACCTGGATCTGTACCTCACTACCTTCACAGAGATTAATTCAAATGGATTGTAGCCCTAAATATAAAGCCTGAAACTAAAATTTCTAGGAAACATTAAAAAACCCTTTCATTTTTGAGAGAGAGTGCAAGCAGGGTGGGGGGCGATAGAACCTTAAGCAGGCTCCACGCCCCTGTGCAGAGCCCAAAGTGGGGCTCAATCCCACAACCCTGAGATCATGACTTGGGCTGAACCAAGAGTTGGACAGTTAACCAACTGAGCCACTCAGGCACCCCAAGAGAAAATCTTAATATCTTTAGATAAGGCAGAGTTTTTTAAGTATTCTGCTGTTCAAAAGACATGGTTAAGACAATGAAAAGCCCGCTCATTACTGGAGCATGAGACTCAACACTGAACCAAAGACATAAACAGAAGTCAATTCTATATGCTTTACCAAAGAATATACAGATCTCCCTTGGCTTATGGTGAACCCGGCATAAGTTGAAAATACCGTCAGTTGAAAATGGATTTAATACACCTAACCTACCAGTCATCGCGACTTAGCCCCGCTAACCTCAAACATGCTCAGAACAGTAGGGCAAAATCAGCTAGTGCAAAGCCTATTTGTAATCAAGAGCCGAATACCTCGTGTAATGTACCGCCTACTGTCCTCAAGGTGGGAAACAGCACGGCTGTCAGGGTATCGGTTGTTGATCTCACGATGGTGAGCTGACTGGGGACTGTGGCCGCTGCCCAGTGTCACAAAAGGATGGTGCCACATACTGCTAGCCGAGGGGAAAGATCCAAATTCACAATTCCAAGTACAGTTTCTGCAGAATGCGTACCGCTTTCGCACCACCATAAGACACACCATCCTCAGGGACTGTGTATACAGATGGTAAATAAGTCCATGAAAAGATGTTCGGCATTCGTCGTTAGGGAAACAATACCACAGCGAGCTACCACTACACACGTATCAGAGTGACCAAAATTAAATTAAGAGGACTGACCAGACTAAGGGTCATGAGCGTGTGCAACAACTGGAGCCTCATATAAGCTGCTTTTGAAAAGAATTCCTTAAGAAAGCTCAACCCACACCGGCCATACAGTCCAGCCACTTCCCTCCTGGCGTTGGCCCCAGAGACATGAAAACCCATGTCCGTCCACACAAGGGCTGGTGCAGAGACATTCACAGCTGCGCTCTCAGTAATGGCCAACACTGGACACAGCCCAGTGGCCGTCCACCCATGTGAGTGGAGGAAGGCAGTGTGCTGCTTCAGTGGAACAGGGCCCAGTGGTGACAAAGGTGAGCTGTCGATGGCACGGGACAGCGAAGGTGGACCTCACAGCAGTTGCTTACACGGTGGAAAGATATCAGACAAAAAGTGCATAACCTAGATTTCCATGTATGAAACATTCTAGAAAATGTAACCATGCTGTTGGCGGGGTGGGGGGCGTTACGGAGAGGCATCTTGTGGGCTCAGCAAGTGTTCAGCTCGTCCCATGTGTCCATGTGTCACAAGTTGTCAAGTTGTGCACTTGTGCACACCTTATTGTGTGTCAGCGATACTCTTGAACACTCATAATCGCGGGAAGGGAAGTTGCTGTGACTTTCTGGACTAAGTTTTGGTAATACATATACCATTTTTTAATGTGAAACTTTTAGCAACAATTTTACTTCTAGAATTTGTCCTATGGAAGTAATCATGTTAGATTCGTGAGTTGTTGAATAAAGCCAACTAGATCTTAAAAAAAAAAAGTAATCCTGTGATTTGCACAAAGATAAATGTGCAAAGCTGTTTATTACAGCATTGTTTGTAATAGGGGAAACTTGAAAACCAGTTTCCTTGGTCCAGGACAGATTCAGTTTGTTTAAACGCCCCACAGAACCGGTTCTTGGGCAGGATGCGGAGCGCAGTTGACCGGGAAGCTCTGCCAGCCCGTGGCAGCACCTGAGGCATGTGACGGTCCCCCAGAGCTGGCTGAGCTCGCTCCCACGGCGGAGGAAGGGGCTTGCCTGTGGGGCTCCAGGGGAGCAAGGGACCACGATTTGCCCTCAGCCACTGCGGGTGCCCCTCGTAGGTGAGCAGGAGAAGGGTGCAGGAGGAGAAGAGACACCTCATCAGATAGATGTCACCCTTTGGTCTGACATCACTACACAGAGTTTAGTTCATTTGTGTTTATTTTTGTAAGGGAATTCAAAAAAGAAACAAACCTCTTTAGTAACTTTTTTTTCAGATATTCTATATTTTTACTGTGTTTTGAAACATGACCTGCAATGCATTGAAAGAGCTATTAAATAAAACACAGAGAACATTGGCAGGTGTTTATGTTCACTCTTTAAACCTGTGTAAATGCAAAGCTTTTCTTTAAGGCCGTTTTTCTGCATGATTATTTCTAGAGTAGGAAAGCCACGAAGGACCACACTAAGCACGCAGCCAAGGAGAGGCGGGCTGGTGCCCAGGACACACCGGGGCCGGCAGGCTTTGCTGAAAAGTCAACTAATGTGGGTGCGTATGGTGAGGGGCTGCCAGGGCAACCTCGGGAGCCCTTGCCTGGAAAGTAGGCCCCTTGAGAAGCTCACTTCTGCCCAAGGGACACAGGTTGGGACGTGTGTGTGGTGTGGCTGCAGCCAGAGAGATGGATACTCTTGTTCCAACTGGAGACAGAGTGGAGACGTGAGGTTTCATGCTCAGTACTTTAACGTGACCACGGGCTATTTCTGTTGGCCTTTTCCAGACCCTGTCTCTGACGTCTAGGTTAGGTGATGCTGCACCTGTAAGGGGGAACAATGAACTATCAGTAACCTGCATTTCTGCCCTCAGAAAGTGAAGTTAAGTTCCCCACTCTGCCCAGTGAAGTTGAGGTTATTGGAAAGCGTAGCTCAGCAGCGGGCTCCTGACCGGCTGGGTCGTGGCCATCATGGTGGCCCGTGCTGACCTGTGTTCCTGCCGTGCCAAGGTGACCTCTGCCTGACACCGGTTCTCACTTTGAATACAGTAAATGAAGTTCAGATCCCCAAGGTGAGAGAGAAGGAATTTTTCAATCCCTTGCTCAACGAAAACCAGAAGTTAGCGGTTAGAAGAATCCTGAGTGGCGACTGCCGCCCGCTCCCGTATATTCTCTTCGGACCTCCTGGAACCGGGAAGACAGTGACGATTATAGAGGCTGTCTTACAGGTAACCACAGGGAGTGAGTGGCTCAGCTACCCAGTGGCATCGGCCGTGTGCCGTGCTCGTGTCGGCAGGAAGTGGGAATAAGCTTTAAAAAAAATCCCAGTTATTTCATGTTTAGCCAAGTTTGTTTTACATTGTTTATGGGAATATGTAGGATTTTCCAAAGCTTATTTCATAGGTTTAGAAATGACTTTTTGTTCTTAGAATGGTCGACCATTCTGGAGCACCTGACTGCTCAGTTGGCGGAACATATAGTTCTTGATCTCAGGGTTGGGGGTTCGAGCCCCACATTGGTTGTAGAGATAACTTAAAAATAAATCTTTAAAAAGAAAAAAAAAAGAACGGTTGACCATTCGATCACATGAAATTTTGTTGCAGAAAAGACATTCCCTTTACAGTAGCTAAGCCACCATTCTGCAGAAGTTTCTGGTGTCTCCATATTTAAAATGGGGCTTATAGAGATAGTGTGTGTGTAGTATTTGTGTTGTTCAGGATTCAGATTAGCGACCATGTGCTGAGTGCCCAGCTGGCACAATTCCTGCGAGCCACGCACGTAAGAACCAATATGATGCTGTCTCTGCCTTGGGGGGCGGGGGTAGGTTAGGGTCCTGGAGGTCTTGGGGGGTAGGTCAGGGTCCTGGAGGTCTGGGGGGAGTAGGCTACAGTCTTGGAGCCCGGCGTGGGGGGTAGGTTAGGGTCCTGGAGGTCTGGGTTGGGGAGGTTAGGGTTCTGGAGGTCTGGGGAGGTAGGTCAGGGTCCTGGAGGTCTGGGGGGGGTAGGTTAGGGTCCTAGAGGTCTGGGTGTGGGGTAGGTTAGTATCCTGGAGGTCTGGGGTGTAGGTCAGGGTCCTGGAGGTCTGGGTTGGGGAGGTTAGGGTCCTGGAGGTCTGGGAGGGGGGTAGGTTAGGGTCCTGGAGAACAGAGAACTGTCACACTCTCTCGTGTCTTGTTGGCACGTGCACATGAGGGGCAGAACCATCCCTGCGTGTGTCAGTGGCCAGGCCTCAGGCACAGAAGGGGCGGGCGTGAGCCCACATGTCCACGCCCGCATGGTGAGCGCGAGCACTTGACAGGTTGACATTTATCCCCCTGTGTGTCCTGTGTCCTGGTTGAAGGTGTACTACGCTTTGCCGGACAGTCGGATATTGGTCTGTGCACCCTCCAACAGTGCGGCCGACCTCGTGTGTCTGCGGCTGCATGAGAGCCAGGTGCTTCGGCCCGGCGCCATGGTCCGCGTAAACGCCACCTGCAGGTTCGAGGAGGTGAGCCGTCAACAGCTAGCTGGGATAGAAAAGTCCTGCCTGGGGCGCCTGGGTGGCTCAGTTGGTTAAGCGACTGCCTTTGGCTCAGGTCATGATCCTGGAGTCCCGGGATCGAGTCCCACATCGGCCTCCCTGCTCGGCGGGGAGTCTGCTTCTCCCTCTGACCCTTCCCCCTCTCATGCTCGCTCTCTCTTTCTCTCTCTCAAATAAATAAATAAAATCTTTAAAAAAAAAAAAAAGTCCTGCCCACCCCCGCCTAGCTTTAACTACATTCTCCTTCCTCTGTGAGACAGGCATTCTCAGCAGTTTTTTGTCAGAGCAGGGGAGGGGAGGGGAGGGGCAGAGGGAAGGAGAGAATTGGAAGCAGACTCCATGCCCGGTGCTGAGCCTGATGCGGGGCTCGATCTCAGAACCCTGAGATCACGACCTGAGCCAAAACCAGGAGTCGGAGGCTTAGCTGACTGAGCCACCCAGGTGCCCCTGGCGTTCTCCGCTTTATTAAATCCTGGTGCTCCTCCCGTATTTACACCGAAATGTGTTGTTCCTTCTGGGTTCTGTTTTATTGATTTATCTGTAGATATCCCTCTCGGAAAATTAGAAGTTCTCGGTTTGGTTAACAAAAGAAACTGAATCTAGGAAATGTATACAGTTGTTTGGGGGAAGGATCTGCAGGATTTTGTGTTCTAGTCATGGCTGTAGAGTCTGTAGAACATGGACGAAGTTGATAGGAAGATGTAAAATATTCTAATTTAAGAAAACAGTCTTAAGTCATTGGTCATAACAAAGAAGTGGGAACAGGACATTATCTTCTAGAATTCTTTTCAGCTTTGTGACTGTGTCCAATTTAAAGAAACAGTGTTTTGAGAAGTAAGCTGGCCCCGTCCTCCCTCCAGACAGTCACTGATGCCATCAAGCTGTACTGCAAAGACGGGGAGGACATCTGGAAGGCCTCGCGCTTCAGGATCATCGTCACGACGTGCAGCAGTGCGGGGCTCTTTTACCAGATAGGAGTGAGGTAGGCACGGCTCTGGGTGCTGGGACCCACAGACATAGTGTCTCTGTCCTCGTGGAGCTTCATTGTGAAGCAGGATCCGAGAACATAGGCTTGGGGTGGGGGAGACCCCAGAGGATGAGGAAGGGGCCCACAGCAGCAGCTGGGAAGCCGACGGGCAGCTGGAGCTGCACAAAGCTGAGAAGGTGTAAACACGGAACAGTGTGGACTCATAAAAATAACTAAATAGCTGATTTATTAAAAATTGAAAAGTGCTTATCTTCTAAGAAAGATACATAGTGTGGAGTTTCTTCAGCAGGAATTGGGACATGAGGTAAGAAAGGAGGATGGAAGCATGTGATTTCCTCATCTTTCGTAGGGAGGGACCTGGGGGTGTCGTGGTGGGGTTGTAACCTGACTCCCGGTGGAAAGACAAAGGTGGGGACCCAGAGCTGCTTCACTGCACACCAGCGGGCTCTGATGGGGTTCCTGTCGGGCCCAGCCCAGAGTTTGTCCGGTCACTGGCGGTTCTGGGGCTTTCGGCACGGTGTCCCTGCTGCAGATCTTTTCTCTGGGCTTCCAGTGGGGCAGGGGATGCCCGGGGCCCAGAGCACATGCTCAGCACTCTCCCCTGGACCCCTGGGGGTCTGGAGCACTGGGGTATCGTCCTAGCTCAGAGCATGCTGGAGAGCACAAGTCAGGGAAGGTAGCAACCACCATGTGGGTGCGTCGCTCAGCTTGACCAGCTCACCCTGTTCTCACATCTGCCATGTTGGGGAAACTGAGGCACAGAGGCAGTGCCGCCTGCCCGGCATCACGTGGTTTGTGGGCAGTGGAGCTGTGTTCCAGCCGGGCCTCAAACAGGTGTGAGGAGCACCTGCTCTGATGTGAGTCTCATTAGTTTGCTCATTCCCACCCCTCATCCCGTTTGCCTCTGAATCTACTTAAACACAGACGTTGTGTACAGAGCCCCAGGTGCCGGTGGCCTGGAGTTCATCCAGACCAGGTGAGCCCCACCTTTCTGGGCCAGCCTGCCAGGGGCGGGTGCAGATGTGGCCATGCAGTGTGTGTTGGCTGTTGCTTGTTAAGACACTTTGACAGAAATGACCATTGAGAACATCTTTGGCTCTAGAGTCGGACATTTTACACACGTGTTTGTGGACGAAGCAGGACAGGCGAGTGAGCCGGAATGCCTTATTCCACTGGGGCTGGTTTCAGATGCCAACGGCCAGGTAAGGCCTGTTTGCTATGTGGTCTCCTCCCATTTTTCCTGCTCCAGTGGGTGCTCTGCACACCCGACCTCCGTCTCTACACAGGACAAGCCCAGGGTTGACAGGCTCAGGTGCCAAGGACCCTGAGGCTCTGTGAGGCGGGGGCCTTGTGTTTGTCCACATACTTCATTCCTTGTGCACAGGGAAGAAAGGGTTGCTCTGCCTTTGGATTCGCTTCTAAAACAGCACAAAGAGCATGTGCAGCTGGGCGGGGACATCCAGGCATTGCCCTGGCTCGCTGCCCAGGCCCTCACCGCTCTGCCCCTTCACTGCCCCTCGGTGCTCAGCCCAGTTAGCCGAGGCTGATGCTTTGGCTCTTTTCCTACTCACACCTGCTGCCTCCTCCAGTACTCACCCTGGGACCGACTTGTTCGCCTGTTCTCTGCACATGTACATACTCACCCAAGGAGGGACCTTTCCAGCTTCTCCTGGTCCCCCAGACACCTGCCTCCTCCCATCTTGATTGTCAGGTGCAGGGGCTGCACAGGGACAGAGCAGGGAGCAGATGTAGTTTAGCTGCTGCGTGGGCCAGGGGGTGGCAGGGTGGGCGGGAAAAGGGCAGTGTCCGGGAGAAGGGCACAGTACTTCCAGAAGACTGGGGCAGAAGCTGCCCAGCCAGTTTGTTCCTTCACATCCTCCACTGCTCTTGTCTGAGTATCTGCCCCCTCACTCGGGCAGCCATGTCTCCTCCCCTGTCTTCTGCAGCCCAGGTGATTGTGGGGGCCTGCTGCCTCCTAGCCTATACTCAGGGAGCCTCGGTTCACCATCAGAAGGCGGGAGGCCAAGCTGTTGCATGCGTGGTGCCCGCACACCTGTTTCCTGAGCCTCCCCTGGCTGTGGTGGTGAGTGTGGGTGACTGTTCTAGTGGGGCTGCCCGTCTGTGTGCTACAGATTGTCCTTGCCGGAGACCCCATGCAGCTTGGACCCGTCATTAAGTCCAGACTCGCCATGGCCTATGGGCTGAACGTCTCTATGTTGGAAAGACTTATGTCCCGGCCAGCATATCTGAGGGATGAAGACGCTTTTGGTGCTTGTGGCGCCTACAACCCCTTGTTGGTAAGCACAGACTCCTCGTGGCCGTGGTTCCTCGTGGTGTCCCACCACGGTCCCTGTAGCAGCGGGCTCTGCTCCATGTGTGCACTGAGCCACACCCAGGGGAGCAGAGGAGGCTGACAGCTCACAGTCCCCCTCCCATCTCAGAGGGGACTTTGGCCAGCACCCCTGTCCCAGCCACTCAGGCGCTTCCCAGCCCCAGAGGGATCCGCAGTTCCAGGCAGTCCCATCCAAGGCTGATGGTGGAGGTTCTGTGGGGCCAAACACAGTATGAGTGAAATCTGGGTTAACGTGGGAAAATGGGAAAGAGCCATGTATCTTCTCATCTGAAAGACAAGGCCATGTGTCCCCCTGTGGTGCTAGTTTGCTGGTTAACCTGCAAATTCCCTCCTCAGCCCAACTGGGACTGCTTTGAGGGATGGGCCTTGCAATCTGCAGTTTAGCCCCACCCGCCGGCACACTGGAGCTCGGGAACCTTGGGTTGCTGGGATCACTCATTAAGATGAGTCAAGTAGCATATTCTCTGAATGCCTATAGCACGAAAAACAAGAAGAGTTCCTTCTAAACTTTTAACAGTGAACAGAAACGAGATGTAGTGATCCTGGGCAGATTTTCCTGGAAATGGCTTGAGACCCGTGCCAGGCTCTCGGTCCTGAGGGCCTTTACCCCCCTGGAGAACAGAGGAGGCAGGAGAGCGTGTGGGGGGGGTGGGCGGTGCTGGGGAGCACTGGACCTTCAGGAGGTACTGAGGGCCATGGCCCAGACTGGGCAGCAGAGAGCCCCCTGCATGTGGGAGACACCTCCGTGCCACCCAGCATTCATGTCCCTAAGGCTGACGGGCAGCTGGAGGAAGGGGAGGCCTCCAGCCAGGGTTGGATGGCAGAGCTGCCTCGGCCTGAGTACACTGCACCTTCTTTCTCCCCAGAGGCCCTTGAAGCTACAGCAAGTGTCTGGGGCAGGGGGGGGCCTCTCTCCTCTGGCACCCTATATGCTGACGGAAGGCCTGGCTTGGGGGAGTGAGAAGCTGAGATGCCAAATTGAGTTTGGGGTTTTGGTTAGCATCTTGGAGAGTGGACGTGCTGTAACAACCGAGTTGGCGTTGGCTGCCATCAGTTAGCAGAAAAGTCCTGGGGCCTACCAGGTCCTCCCCCCAGGAACAAGGGAGGGCACCTTGTACTGAAGGACACCGTGGGCCAGTTGGAGGCAGAACATAGGTTGTCCTTGCTCCCTGCACTGTTGACGTCACCGCGGCCCTCCCCAAGTTCCCGCAGCTGGCTCTGGGTCGGGGGGATGTGCCCTTAGCCCCCGTGGCCTCACAGCCCAGGTGCCAGTGGCCGCCTACAGCTGAGCTGAGACGGGGCTTCGTGGGTTCGTGTAAAGGCCAGGGCTGCGAGCCAGTGAGTGCAGAGTGAAGCGTGCAGCCCGGCACACAGCCAGCCCCCCTGCCCCCAAGGAAGACCATCCGAGCGGCCCCCTCTCCATCCCTTTGCCTGACGTTCATGTCTTCTGTTAGAACACAGAGCTTTGAGCCTGTCCACGGGTTCGGAGAAGCTGGCTCCAGAGCACTTTTCTCCTCAGCAAACCCATTGTTCTCCGGAGCTTGGCAGTCCGAATGCTTCTTCCGGGGGAGGAGTTCTGTCAGGGACAGTGCAGTCCAGTCAGGTGGTAGGCATGAAAATCCCCGGGTTAGAGGAAACATGTTTCACCCCTGGCGTCAGTGAGGAGCCTGGTGGGGGTTAGGGCGCCCTGGTGGCCGGTGGGGAGACACCGAGCATGCGTCGGCCTCGCTGTCAGGGGCCCCAGTTGCAGCCCTCACCGCTGCAGGGACCATCAGGCATTGTGCAAAGCACAATGGCGCCTCCCCTCCCAGCAGCTGCTCTACCACCTGAGTCTCCCAGGAGCTTCCCCTCCCATCTGTGCTGGACCACGGCAAGAAGGGCAGGACGACCTGAGCGCCCAAGGCCTGGGGTGCAGCAACAGTGGGCTTGCAGCACGGGCCACCAGGATGGACGCACGGACAATGCTTCTCTGGAGGCTGTGGTGGTGCCCAGAGATGGGGAAGTCACAAAGAAGGGGTGGGGGTTGGGTCAAGAAGTCTTGAGCCAAACAAGACAAGGGGGTGAGGGTGGCAGCTGCAGGGAGCAGGGCAAGAAAGGTGAGTCAGACTGTAGAGCCTCAGCATTTTCCATCCTGCAGGGCGGGAAGCACCTGTCTAAGGGGAAGGGTACCTGCAGCTCCCTGGAGATTGCAACGGGCCCTCCGGGCCTACAGATGGGGGAGTGGGACAGAGCTCCCTCCCTGGGCACCAAGACCCCAATTCCAGCCTCTTGGATTCTGCCTGTGCCAGCTCTTCTGAGGTGACCCATCCAGGTGGCCCTGAGACAGCCAAGGCTGGATTTGGGGCCGTGGTCAGGGGGATTTATCAAACAGGGATACAGGATGGACAAAGGGCAGATTCAAGCTGGAACAGGGACATGTGTGGCTCTCATTCCGCTGTGGAGCGAGAGGATTTGCTCTCCAACATCCAGCAGACAGTGTGCCTGCAGCAGTGACTCCGGGGCTAGGAGCAGCCCATGCGCCCCCAGGCGCCCCCGCCCAGGGCCTTCCTGGGCCTGGACTGATCCCTGCTGGGGCCCCGTGGTATCACTGGGGAGGCCCAGGGCAATCTGGACACAGAGCAGTGTCCTTTGCTCAACCTGCCCAAGAACCTGGCTGCTAAGTCCCCCCAAGCACAAGCAGCTGCCGCCTCCAAAGGCTTCTGAGCCCGGGCAGCACGCAGCCTGCCCTCGGCCCGGTTCCATGGCCACAGACTCGCCCTTCTCCACTGCCGTCCCTTTTCCCTGACCATGGGATGGCACAGCCAGAGACCCTTTTCCGGGGGCTGGGGACACGGGTGAGGAAAGTAGGAGGATCCCTTTCAGGATGCCTTCAAGATTGCAGGGGAGAGTGGGGCCCGGAGGTGGAAGCAGCCTGCAGAAGCTGAGGGGAGAGGCCAGAGAGGCTCGGAGTGGCCTGCTGTCCCTGCAGGCACCTCCTCGCCTGGCTGTAAGCCCTCCCGTTCATGCCCTGCTCCGTCAAGACCACCACCAGGCAGCTCAGCTCAGGCAGTCACTCCTCATCCCAGTCCCCCAGCCAAAGCCCCATGATCAAGAGGAGGCTCCATGTTCACTCAGAGCCAGCCCTGTCATCTGCTCCGGGTCACAGGTCACCTACAGATCAGGGCCTCTCTCTGAGACCTGCACCCTCCCTGGCTCTGGAAAGCTAAGACCTGCTGATGGCATGTACTTTTCTTGTAGGGGATCTTTTTAAGTCATGCTCCCCTGTTTACCCTCCTAGTGAGATTTGTATTTTCTTACAAGGTCTTAAAGGGAACAGTTTAGGGGCCCCTGGGTGGCTCACTCGTTAAGTGTCTGCCTTCGGCTCGGGTCATGGTCCCAGGGTCCTGGGATCGAGCCCCACATCGGGCTCCCTGCTCGGCGGGGAGTCTGCTTCTCCCTCTCCTTCTGTGTGTGCACTTGCTTTTGCTCTCCCCCATTCTCTCTCTCTCTCTCTCTCTCTCTCGTAAAGTAGAATCCTAAGGTGGGGGCGGGGGGGCTGTTTAGTCATGTCCTAAATCCTCTCAAGAAAGGGCTGCTCTGACCTGAGTGTCCATTGATAAACGAATGGATAAAGAAGCTGTGGTATACATAAAATGGAATGTTACTCAGCCATCAAAAAGAATGAAATCTTGCCATTTGCAATGACATGGTTGGATCTAGAGGGTATAATGAATGCTAAGTGAAGTAACTTAGAGAAAGATGAATACCATATGATTTCAGCCATATGTGGAATTTAAGAAACACAACGAAGAGACAAACAGGCCCTTAAATGCGGCAAACACACTGACGGTCACCAGAGGGGAGGTGGAGGTGGGGGAAACAGGTGACGGGGTTGGAGAGTTCACATAGCCTGAGCAATGTGTAGGATTGCTAAATTGTTATATTGCACACCTGAAACCCATGTAACACTGTATGTTACATTTCAATTAAGAAACCAAATCTCTTGTTCAAAAAGTCGTTGGAGGTGCAGGAGTTCTTCCTAATAGGGTGGCAGGTGCCCGGCCAGGAGAGGGGGCACAGGTAGAGCCCTGGGGCTGTGATCTGAGGTGGGTCTCAGCATGTTTCTCTTGAACAGCAGTGCAGAATGCGTGTGCCAACTCGGCCCTGGACCTGCTACCAGCCCTCTCCTTGCAGGTTACGAAGCTCGTGAAGAACTACAGATCCCACCCGGCTCTGCTGGCGCTGCCGTCCAGGCTGTTCTACCACAGAGAGCTGGAAGTCTGCGCAGACCCCGAGGTGGTGACCTCCCTGCTGGGCTGGGAGAAGTTACCAAAGAAAGGCTTCCCCCTCATCTTCCACGGCGTGAGGGTGAGTTGTGCACTGAGGGCGGTCCAGAAGGACGTGACTCAGCTCCAGTGGCTGTTTGTGGGTTTATGCGTGTTCATTGTGTATGTTTCATTCAGTTCAGTTGTCCATGAAGCATTTGCCAGTCGCTGGTGGTCTGATGGCCATGCTGGTGCTGAAGAGTAAGAACAGTAGGGAGCATTGTGCCCCCCAGATGTTCTGTATACAAAACAGACTCCAGAGGGTGATGGCCAAGTGGGCATCGGAGGGTGACACCCTAAAGGAGTTTACGGGAAGGGTATTAAAGATGTCATGTACCCGAGTGGGAGGCTGGGGTGATGAGCAGAGCTGGGGGGGCCTGGGAACCAGGAGTTCCCATGCCCACCAAGAGGAACCACACACCTCAAGTGTCAAGTGAGTGAACTGATATGGAGTGGGGAGAGCCTCTGCCTCACTCACCATGGCCTCACCAGGTGGGGGTTCCCCAGTAGGAAAGAGCTAGATGCTCAGTACCCCAAAAAGTGACGAGTGTGCCCTAAAACCAGAGTTTGTATTGGAATTTGGTTGTTAGAACCAGAGTCATCTTTTGCATTAACCATCCCAAGTTCTCATCCAGAACTGGGGCTGCACCCAGGCCCTAGGACAGGAGGAGCTAGTGCTGGGGTGCCCCTGGGGTGGCGTCTGCCCTTTCCTCTGTGCTGCCTGTGTTCGGTACATGAGCCCAGGTGACAGCAGCGCTGTCTCGTACTCTGGATTTGCCTGCTCTCTCAGAAGTGGATGGGGAGGTAGAGGCGCATGTTCAGGTGTGGCTGTGGAGGGCCTGCCTTTTCGACAGAGGAGAATTCAAGGCAAGGGGGTTCTGTGGAGAGACCGGTACCTCCCAACTTGGAACACTCAGCACAAGCCCCTCTTGGCTGGCGCCTTCTCCCGGCCTTGCGTCCGTTCTCCCTCCCAGGAACACTCTGCCCCTGCTCTGTCCATCCTCAGAAGCTTTCCTGTATATCAGAAAAACAGTTGAGAAGGTGTAGCAGGGGATCAGCGATCTCTCTACCATTATCTAGAAGTCAGCCTAAGGAGAAGTAAGCAGCGTTGCTGCAGAGAGTCAGAAGGCTTAACCTGAGTGCATGAAGCGAGACAGGCACATGATGTCTGTGAACAGAGAGATCGGTATTGTTCTGCCCACATTAATTCATATATTTAATGCGATCTACATAGAAGTCACAGTGGGTTTTTTCATGAGAAAGTGATTATAAATGTGCAAATGTGTTTTAAGTGTACAAAAAGTGTTTGTAGAAGAATGAGATACAAAGCCAGTTAGATAGCATACTACAAACTACAGCAAATAAAAGCGTACTTTTATAGATTCAAAAAAAAAAAAAACCCATAGGTCAATGGAACAAAGTCCAGAAACATTTATTTATTTAGTAAGGATTTTTTAAGGGCCTAATTGTGTCCCAGACTCCACTCTATGCCCTGAGTATAAAACGGGGACAAGGCCTCTGAGGCTGGGTTGCAGAGAATGTGGTCTACTCCCTTCATTTGAGCAAAAAGGGTTTTATCACCAGTTTAATGGCCTCAGGATTGCTGGAAAGGCCTGGCCCTTGCGCTCCCCTTGCACACTCACTCCCGAGTCCCCAGCATGCAATGTCAGACACACTCTCTAGCAAGTACCCCCTCGTGGGAGTGTTACCTTGACTTACACCTTCCCCTGGGGATGCTCTAGAAGGACCTCTGTCTGACTCGCTGCTCCGTCCCCATGCCCAGCGCATCTCAGCAGAGGAAGCGCAGTAGAACACACTGCATGAATATTGTAGGGCAGGGATGAGCCCCAGGGTGGCCCAAGGAGGGGCCACCAAGGTCGCTGTGGTCTTGTCCTTGTAAAGAAGAAGAGTTGGAAGCCTGTGCCACAGTGGACAGGTGGCTGATCTCTGTCTTCTTTCTGCTGTGTAGACTTGAGCAGGACAGCCTAGCCCTGTCAAAGCCTGAGATACTATCTGGCCCTTCACGGGAAAGATGAGGCAACCCTGGTATAAATGAAAAAAGCCAACTTTCTTTTTTTTTTTTTAAAGATTTTATTTATTTATTCGACAGAGAGAAAGACAGGAAACACAAGCAGGGGGAGTGGGAGAGGGAGAAGCAGGCTTCCCGCGGAGCAGGACTAGGGGATCATGACCTTGAGCCGAAGGCAGACGCTTAACAACTAAGCCACTCAGGCGCCCTGAAAAAAAGCCAGCTTTGGACTTAGTTATGTTTTCTCTTCTTTGTTCATTAATTTCAGCTTTGTCTTTAAGCATCCCCCTTACTAATTTCATTATTTGTTTTCTTTGTTGTAATTCCCATAAGATGGACACTTTATTCCCATACTCCTCATTCTCTTAATTAGGAAGGCACTGGGGATGCCATCCTGTAGCTTTCTCTTTTCACGTATGTCTGCTGAGAGATCCTCCTTTCATAACTTTCTGGACATTTATAACTTTCTTTTCTTTTTTTTTTCTTTTTTTTTTTTTAGATTTTATTTATTTATTTGAGAGACAGAGACAGAGATAGTGAGAGCACAAGCAGGGGGAGAGGGAGAGGGAGAAGCAGGCTTCCCGCGGAGCAGGGAGCCCGACGCGGGGCTCAATCCCAGGACCCTGGGACCATGACCTGAGCCGAAGGCAGACGCTTAACGACTGAGCCACCCAGGCGCCCCTCCTTGTTTCTTTTTATCTGGTATCTTTGTCCTCTCTTTTCATTCTTTCTTTATCATCTTATTTTAGGTATCTGTCTTAGAAGCAGCTAGTGCTTATATTTAACCCAATTTGAGAGTGTCTGCTTTTAATGAGATAAATCAGTCCAACTTATGGTTGGTTATTTACCTTTATTTCTTCATCTTTACCTTTATTATTGTTCCTTTTCCTTATTTTTTGTACGTGATTGGTTGCTATTCATTGAATGTTTCTTCTCTTCAGTTTAGAAGGTTTCTAAGTTTCATCACACTGAAATTTTTCTTAGGTATCTTATCTATTGTAAATCTAAAGAATAAATTATGGGGCACCTGGCTGGCTCAGTTGGTGGAGCGTGTGACTCTTGATCTCAGGGTTGTGAGTTCAAGCCCCACTTTGGGTGTAGAAATTATTTAAAAATAAATAAACTATAAAAAAATAAGTAATAAAAGATACATATGGCTTACCAACAGCAAAAAACATCTTCAAGGAACACCTGGGTGGCTCAGTCGGTTAAGCGTCTGCCTTCGGCTCAGGTCATGATCTCCAGGGTCCTGGGATCGAGCCCCGCGTCAGGCTCCTTGCTCAGCGGGGAGTCCGCTTCTCCCTCTCCCCCTCCCCCTGCTTGTGTTCTCTCTCTCTCTCTCTTTCTCAGTCTCTATCTCTCAAATAAAATCTTTTTTAAAAATCCTCAAAGTTAATGCATTCTAATTGCTATATCTGGCATTCTTTCGTGTGTGTGTGTGTGTGTGTGTGTGGTAAAATACGTATGACATAAGTTTACTCCTTTAGCCAATTTTAAGTGTACAATTTAGTACTGTTAAATATATTCACATTGTTTTACAACCAATTATTAGAACTTTTCCATCTCCCCAAACTGAAACTGTCCCCATCACGCACTCTCCCCACAGCCCCCTCCCCGGCCCCGCCGTCTGCTCTCTGTCCCCCTGGGTCTGACCGCTGCAGGTGCCTCCTAGAAGTGGAACCAGACAGGATTTGTCCTTCTGGGTCTGGCTTATTTCACTCAGCACAGTGTCCTCAGGGCTCCCCCGGGTCGTGGCAGGTGTCAGCAGGCTGAGTACTACTCCACGATGCCAGTGGGCCACACTTTGTCTGTCCCTTCGTCTGGCGGGGGACACCGGGGTTGCTTGCACATTTTATCTGTTATGAGTAGTGTTGCTCTAAGTACAGGTAGACAGTAACTCTCGAGACCTGCTTTCATTTCTTTTGGGTATATACCCAGAAGTGGGATTGCTGGATCAGAACATATTTCTGTGATTAATTTTTTGAGGAGCCTCCACACTGTTTTCCACGGTGACTGTACCAACTACGTTCCCATCAGCAGTGCATAGGGGGTCCAGTTTCTCCACATCCTCATCAACACCTGTTTTGTTTTTTTCATAGTAGCCATGTGCGAGGTGTGGGATCTTGGGAGTTTTGATCTATGTCTCCCTGATGATTAGTGATGCCGAGCACCTTCGTGTGCTTGTTGGTCTGCTGCATATCTTTTTGCTGGTTGGCTGAGCAGGCCCACACCTAGATGTGGGGAGGGAGTGGGACTCTTGAGTGCATGGTCCCCTGCCTGACCTGTGACAGGGCTGTCCTTGCCACCTGCTGAACTGACCACAGCTGGCCAGACGCCTCTCACCCTGGCCCCCTAGGCTGTGGCTGCACTGGTCACCTTTCCCTGTTTCTAGCATGCCCTCCTGCACATGCAGCTGTCGGCGCAGGCCTTGCTGACCATCCACTCCTGTTGCAGCAAATCACACACCGCCCCCAAGCAGCCCTTCTCCTCCAGGCTCTTGTTGCGGTTGTGGTGGGTCTCACCATAGCTGAAGCCGGTCTGCCTGCTGGAGAGTGGGGTGTTTTCAGTCTTATTCACGCCGTACTCCCAGCACCTGCTTCTGCTCCTTCCTTTTTCATAGTCCCCTTTACAAGGGGACTGTTGAGGAAATGAAGTGTTGTGATGGATGTCCCATTCTCTTGTCTCCTAATTAACTCAGGGCAGCGAAGCTCGCGAAGGGAGGAGCCCGTCGTGGTTCAATGCAGCCGAAGCTGTCCAGGTCATGCGTTACTGCTGCCTCCTGGCCAGGGGCATCTCCAGCCAGGTGTCTATGAGTGACATCGGTGTGATCACGCCCTATCGGAAGCAGGTGTGGACCGTTGAGCGTGGTCACAGAGTCTGGTCACAGTCTGGAAGGAGATTGGAGACAAGCTCCTTTACGTGGCACCGAGTCCCTCCACAACCACTGCAGGCCCCCGCGCATCAGGGGGCTCCCACGGACCGGTCCCACACCCAGACTCCCCGTGCTCAGACCTGGGAGGTGGGGGGAGCTGCTGGAGCTCTCAGTCTGTTCACCTGGCGGCAGGTGAGGGGCCACCCTCCGTGCCCCCCGGGGGAACAGAAGCTTCCCCCTGTGCTGAGGTTTTCTCCGAGGTTTCAAAATGGTTTTTCTTTTACCAGCACCCCTTGGAGAGCCTTGTCTCTAGACACACAGCGCAGGGTCCTGTTTCCATGACTCACTGTTCCCACTCCCTCTTCACAGAGATGTCTTCCCACCTTCCTGCCATGGTTGTGCAAAGCCTGCTTCCAGGCCTCTATCCAGCCACTGGGGCCGCACTGTCCCCATGGAGGTGGCCATGTCCACAGAGCAGAAGGCCCGTGCCTCCACCCTCGCTGCTGTGTGCCCATCAGGACGCGGAAGCCTTGCTCCCGACACACGCTGCCCCCTTTCCCCAAGTGTTCTGGGTCTGAAACCAATTTGTGTTCTAATCAACTCAGATGAAATAGGGTTTCGACTTGAAAAGCAATACTGCATATTGGTAATATTTGGCTTATGCTTAAATATATAAAGAAATGGTTAAATTTGTAAAGTTTTATCTTTATCTGCTTCAAAGGTGGAAAAAATCAAAATTCTCTTGCGAAATGTTGATCTGATGGACATAAAGGTCGGATCAGTAGAGGAGTTTCAAGGGCAAGAATATTTGGCCATCATCATCTCCACTGTAGGTATTCCTGTTTTTAGTGGGGGTGACAGTGTGTCTGACGCCACTGATGTTTGTCGGGTTCGTGGTACATTCCAGTAGAAAGTGGCAGAGGCCCATCAGTGCAGAAAAGCAGTTGCAGGATGCAGGGCTCATCTCAGGCCCTAACTGTGGGACCTCCTTAAAATACTCAGCCACAGACACAAATATAAAGAGATCCAGGGGGAAGTGGTAAGTATGCTGGAGAAGAGGGACGGGGTGTTGAAAGAGGAGGGGACCAAAGGGCCGAGCGGGAGACAGGAGCCCGTCCCCACGCAGGCCGCAGCGGCTCAGCTGCCACCCAAGGGGTACCAGCTGTAACTCTCAGAACTCCATGTTTCACTCGTGAGTTCTCTTCACGGAGCAGCACATTTAACTGCAGATAAGTTAGAATTGCAGGTAGGACAGAGGGACCTCTACACCCAGAGGTACGTGAGAGGGTCTTGTGACGCCCCCCCCACAACACTGGGTTTTTCCTTTTTTAACCAAAAGTGGAGTTATACTGATGTCTCATGTTTCTAAATGCTTTTAAAATACCAAGTTTCTTTCTTTGTCAAAAAAACTTACAATACCGTTTTTATTCATCTTTGTGTTTTTTTAGGTACGGTCAAATGAAGATAGATTTGAAGACGATAGATATTTTTTGGGTTTCTTATCCAACTCAAAACGATTTAATGTTGCCATCACCAGACCCAAAGCCTTGCTGATTGTGCTAGGAAATCCTCATGTTCTGGTCAGAGTGAGTCACCTGAGGAGGGAAGGGCTTGGGGACAGGGTGCCGCTCGGATGGCTTGGGGTTTGAGGCCTGGCTCCTTGGTGTTTCAACAGGATCCCTGTTTTGGTGCTTTACTGGAATACAGCATTACCAACGGTGTCTACATGGGGTGCGATCTACCTCCCGAACTGCAGTCCCTGCAAAAGTGAGCTCTGCTTGTCTTCCTGCTCTGGCCCTGCCCCTCTCGGCAGCCTGCCGCACTCACCTCCTTCCTGTGCGGTCCTGGGACGACTCTCGGGGTCCCTGAAAGGGATGGCGGCCTCGAGCCTGAGCTGCTGTGGGGCGCCCAGCTCTCTGGCCCCTCCCCTTTGCCCAGCTGCTGCTGTGACTAGACATGTGACCCGTCCCTCCCCACCCCACAGAGCCAGGATCAGAGGAACCCAGAGGACCAGGTCCCCAGCCCCCGTTGGTCAGGCATGGCCAGGAGGCCTGGGACCACATCCCAGGGAGCTGCTGTCCTCACCCTTGGGCTGGGGCCCCTGCCGCCTGCCTTGTATCCTGGCCTTGGCCATGAGTGTGGGGGCCGTGGGGTCAGATGGAGCCTGCTCTCCCTTCTCCATGCCAGCCCGTTCCTGCCGTTGGGCCATTACTGCAGCCCATCACCGAAATAAATGCTCACATGGGACACCCAGCGTGGCTTTCCACCTCAAGAAGCACTGGATACTGGGAGGTGATTATGCTTTTGTGTGGCCTCTGACCCCTGCAGGCTCACCATGCATCTCCAGGCCCTTGAGCTGGCGTTCCCTTCCCATGCCAGCTGTGGAAAGCCCAGGGGCTCCGCCCGGGGATGGGCGGCCATACAGAAGTGGGGTCAGCGTCCCGCTCCCCTGGGACCTTGGTGCAGTTGCGGGGGGGCTGTCCCTCTGGGTGCACATCCTCAGGGACCAGTTTCCAGGAAGTGTTGGCAGTGCTTACATGCTGGGGGCTGTTCTGTGACCACCACCTGGCTTGGGGACTCGAAAACCCAGGCGCCCAGGAAAGGTGCCACATCTCTGGCTATGCCTCTCCGTGAGGCGGGGGGAGCCCCAGCAGTGTGTGCGGGAGGCAGGTCAAGCCCTGGGTTGGGAGACGCCCAGACACACCTTCACCAACCACGAGAATCAGACCCTGGGACATGGAGGCTCTTTTTTTTTTTTTTTTTTTTAAGGATTTTGTGTATTTATTTGACAGATAGTGAGAGAGGGAACACAAGCAGGGGGAGAGGGAGAAGCAGGCTTCCCGCAGAGCAGGGAGCCCGATGCGGGGCTCAATCCCAGGACCCTGGGACCATGACCTGAGCCGAAGGCAGACGCTTAACGACTGGGCCACCCAGGTGCGCTCACATGGAGGCTCTTGGCCCAGGAAGAAGTCACAGACCACTGTCCAGACACACGGCCCCATGGTGGCCGCAGTGCTCCTTACTGAGGCACATGACTGCTTCCTCCAGGAAGGCAGCTAGGGTAGCGGGAGGCCTGGGGAGTGCAGAGGCCCAGGCAGAGCCCTCCCTGCCCCCCAGACGTGAGGCTGGCTGCTCTCAGGAGGAAGCACCAGGCACCAGACGTGACAAGAGAGCCAGCAGCTGTAGCCAGGGGTGGTGTGGACCTGCTCAGCCACCCTCTCCAGGCCGGCAGGTCCTCAAATCTTTGCAACCGGAGCCCAGCAGTGCAGGCTCTGGGCTGGGCTTCTCGTGGGTGCTCACCTCCACTCTGGGGGACCCCTTTTCATAGTTGGGGAGCCTCCATCATTGTGGCATTGGCCCTTTGCAGGCAGGTGGGGACCCTCCTCTGGCTCTGCGGGTCTGGGCCCAGGGCTGGTCCCCCGACGTGTGCAGACACAAAGGGGGTCCTGTGGGGGTGGTTCTCATGCCTACAGGGCCCAGAAGACCCCTGTTCACTCCCAGGGTCTGGTTGTGCAGAGTGCTCTGGAGGGGTCTGTGTCTTTTCCCTGCTTTGGCTGCAGGAGCTGGGGAAGGTGCCCTGGGAGCTGCTCCCTGGTGGTGGTTCAGGAACCCTGGGTGCTCCTGAATGTGCCAGGAGCAAACACGAAGGTTTAGGACTAGGCTAGCTTGACCAGAAACTGCCTTGCCCACGTGCTTGGTGGCTGTGGGAGGGCTCGGAGGGGGTGGTCACACGCATAGAGGACACAGAGCTGGTGTGAGTGATGGAACAGCTAGGTGTGTGCCCCAGAACCACATTGTCTTTGTCTGGTCGTGGAGCCCATCTTCAGAGGGAGGGAGCAGAGACCGGACCCCGGACACCGGGGACTTGACCCTGACACTCCAGCTGGGGCAGTTAGCCCTGTCCCACATGTTGACCTGCAGCCTCCTGTGGAATTGACCTGTGGCCCACTTGGCCCCACGGTGCTGCCCAGAGCTGTCACAGAAAGGGGCTGTGGGCACAGAGGCTCCTGTCCCACACTGTTCGTGCTAGCAAGTGGCAAAAGGGGAAGTGGTAGGCGCGTGGGGCCCAGTTCCCTTCTCTGGGCCTCAGGGATAACCGCGCTGCAGAAGCAGCCAGTGCCTGGTGGAAGGAGGGGTTGGGAACCCTTCGTGGGCCTGTGGGAATTCTGTGCTCGTGGGCCTAACGGGGCAGCAGACCCCAGGTACAAAAGGCCGTGAGGGGTGAAATTATCAAGAACTTCAGACAACCGCATCAGGACAAGCTGGTGCCTCTGGGCTCTGGGTCCCGCTGGCTGGGGGTGGGGGAGATCCTCTCTGCGGAGGCCGCCCTTGGCCCCTGGGCCCTTGCAAGGGCCCGTGCCCTCCCCACCACCAGCCGGTGTCATGGACCAGGCAGGGGAACGGGAGGCCACTTGGAGCATGAGCAGCGAGCAGCATCCTGCCACAAACCTAACTCAGCCTTGCCAGAGCCCCAGCTGGATGCAGTCCTAGAGGACTTGCTGTGGGTCCTGCAGAGGACGGGGCATGGTGGGGAGGGACAAGGCAGACAGGGCCCACACCCTAGGACCCCAGTGCACCCTGGGACGGGCTGCCACCACCCCAGCTCCCCAGGGCACCACTCAGGGCTTTGTCCCTCAACCCACCGCAGCAAACACGAGATGCCATCCTTCCGGGTACAGGTGGGGACGCTGAGGCCCCGGTGGCCCGGGCCAGAACCCATGCCATTGGCCCTCATGCTTGAGAACGGGGCTCTCCTGACTGTGGACACCTCACGCCTGGGCGTTGTGGGTCAGCTGGTGGTGGAGCAGCTGGACCCAGAACAAAGCTGTCAGGATGTGAGAAAATTCTGGTCATGCCGCTTCAAGAAATGTCTGCCCTTGGAGTCGTACACCGGCCGCCTCAGGCCCCACATGCTGAGCAGCCTCATGCAGCAGCTGCTGGGGTCTCGGTGGGGTCATGCCCCCTGCCCCCCCTTGGCTGAAACCCCACTGCCCTCTCCTCACATGACCTTTGTCCTCAACTCTGTCCCCGCCCCTTCTCCAGAATGGGGTAGAGTTGGAGGGCAGGACTACTCTGGCAGCAAGGAGTGACCGGGAGGGCCCCAGAAGGGCCTGGGGCGGGGCAGGGGCTGCTGTTGGCAGAGCGCTCCACCGGGGGGCCCCACCCTTGCTCCCCCTCCCTGAATGACTAGGCTTGCCTCCCCAGCGGCGTCCCAGCACTGCCCCCTTGTTCCTGCCCGTGCTGTGTCATGGGGACCTGTTGCCGCCCCCAGAAAGGCCTGCACACCTGCAGCCACACCTGCCCAGCCGGCCTGGCTCTGAGTGACTGGATGTCCTGGCTTGCAGGAGGCAGCAGGTGCAGGGGTCACATCGCGGAGAGGCCGTCCGCACCAAACGCCAGGGTGAGAGCAGTCGGGCCCTGCAGGCAGTGAGGAGCTGCACTGGGTGTCCCAGGCCAAGGTACGCCTCAGCAATGGCCCAGAGTTATGTGAAGGGTGGTGGGAGACCAGGTGTGGTCATTCTCTAGAGGACTGCCAAGGGCAGGAGGCACCCCGTGCAGCCGCACTGGGCCTGGAGCAGGCAGGAGAGTAGGGGGGATGCCAGCTCCAGTGACCGAGCAGGAGGCTCTACTAAGCACAGGATGAAAGTGCATGGGGGTCTGCCCTCAAAAGGGTCGCTGTCTATAGGAGGCCAAGCTGCCCAGACCAGCATGGGCTCCTGGGGAAGCAGAGCTAAGAGTTCCTGCAAGCAGGTGTGGCCTGCCCTGGGTTTCACTTTTGTGCTTGGAGACCCCCTGAAGGAGACTTGGAAGCTGTGACTGTCGCTTGTTCTAGCTTACATACCATTTTTCTTTTTGTCTTTTCAAACTGTCCATTCCCAGCTCGTTGTAAGTATTAACCATTTTGAAGCACAACACTTAGAGCAGACTTTCCAGTGTGTCCACTGGAATCAAAATGCATTTGCAACTTGACACTCACTCTGGTCCACTTAGAAAGGACCGAGCAAGCTGCCCCCTCATGGCTGGACGCTCTCATTCCTCCTTCCCCTGGAGCTTTGCCCACAGAAGTCTATGCAGTGCAAAACGTATTGGGTGGGAAGTTGACATCACAGACAGCCTGTTCTCTGGGGCACGTGATGGGGTCTGCGCCTGCCTTCCCCATAGCTGTGCCACCAGGCGTGAGGCTTTGGTCCCGGAAGAATGAGCAGAAATGACCTAGAGGCACAAAGCTGTCCCACTGGGATGGTGGCCTCTCGTCCCCAGAGTGAGGGGACAGATGGGGACAGCGCTCCCAGCCAACCCAAGATCAGTGTGGGCTGGAAAAGAACCCTGTGCTGTTTTAAGCCACTGGGGTTGTTGATTCCTGCAACTGACCCTTCTCCCTCCCCCTCTGCTCTTCTCCAGACAGGTATGTGTATACATTGAGGCAGTCATTTGTTTTTACGATTATTATTTTTTTAGTAATCTCTACACCCAACATGGGGCTCAAACTCACAACCATGAGATCAAGAGCTGCATGCTCCTCCAGCTGAGCCCACCAGGCGCCCTGAGGCAGCCATTCATTTTGATTTGTGAAATCGTAAGACTGAACTTAGTGACAAATTCACCTGGATTGTTCTTGTAGTTACTTAAGTACTTAATCAGGATGACACGCATGTGTTGTAGACCTTCATAAGTAAACATGGAAGTCAACTTGAACTGGAATGGCATCGCCTAACGAGTTGTCCATCCGTCTTCATGGGAGAGCACGGTTTACAGCTGGAATGAGGGTCCATCATTCCATTTCTTTCTGGTTTTGGCTTCACAGACATAGAGCAGATTAAAAGCTTTGCTCCAGGGGCGCCTTGCTGGCTCAGTCGGTGGAGCGGGTGACTCGATCTCAGGGTTGTAGGTTTGACCCCCACGTTGAGTGTAGAGATTACTTAAAAGGGGGAGGCGCCTGGGTGGCTCAGATGGGTAAGCGTCCAACTCTTGACCTTCTTAGCTCAGGTTTTGATCTCGGGGTCATGAGTTGAAGGCCACATTGAGCTCCACACTGGGCGTGGAACCTACTTAAAAAAAAAGTTTGCTACAGCACTTAGTCTTTCAAAATCTCTTCATGTGTCAAAAGCCACATGCTAATGTGTGACCACAGGAAAGGACAAGCGGCTCCCCAGTGTGGTCCTCCCTGGACACAGGATTTGGAAAGAGTAGCCCTCCAGTTCAGCCTGGGCACGCCAGCCAGCTGTGAGGAGTGTGGGAGCCCCCATTCTCCAGCCCTTCTGCACATTCCCCTGGGGAGAGAACGAAGGAGAGAGGTCCGGGCTCCAGGTCTCTACAGGGTTTGAGCCCTGTGTGGGCTGTCATCAGAGACCACTTCTCACCGCTCTGCTCTGGCCCCCACCCAGCCCCACCCAGGCCGCTCTCTGGGAGTAACAATGACATTTAAGACAGCAGCTGCAATGGGGATGGCAAGGGTGCACGGTCCACAGTGCAGCCTCAGCTCTGCCAGGGTGTTGCCTCTGTTGGATGGGAAGACAGGGGCCTGGCCTTTCTTACGGAGCATGGGCCATCAGGGTCCCAAGCACCACTGTACTCCAGAGGCAACTCCACAGCCTGCCAGTGCCCATAGGCCAACTCCGTGATCACATGGAGACTAGCAGTGTTCCTCTGCACCAGACTAACCAGCTGAAATGGGGTGCTGTGTACAGAGGAACAAAAATTAGATGTGTCTAGGACATAACAAGCCTATGCAACAACATTTGAGGGTTTACTACAGGATATAAAGAAGATCTCGATAAATGAAATATACTATGTTCATGGAAGGGAGAACTTCACATACAATTGTACAGATTTCCGTTGTCCCCAAGCTAATATACATTCAAGGCAATCTCAATATTCCAGCTAGATTTCCTTTTAGGAAACCTGACCAGTCTTTCTAAAATGTATACGGAAAAGTAAAGGTCATGAATACCTAAATCACTATTGAAAAAGAGGAAAGGGGTACCTGCCCATCCACGTATTTGGTGTACTGCAAAGCCATTACAAGGACAAACCCATTCCAGATGTGGTGATGACATCTGGTGGTCTAAGAAAGGATATGTTGCTTAGTCAAAGTGTTGGGAAAAGACACCTCATCTTATGGAGAAAAACTAAGCTGCATTTCTACCTCCATGCATGGTCTTCCAGCTAAAAGGGTATCTGCTAGATGAGTAATACCACCTATGGAATTTGCTTGGGTTCGATCTTCTCGGAGAGTCATCTCCTGAAATCTCCGCATTACAGATCACGAATTCACCCCAACACAGAAACAAAGCACATTTCAACGTGTCTGCTTACAGGCCACAGAAGAATGTGGAGGATACACTGTCTTTCTCCTAGAGCAACACCAGGATGCCTTTGTGACGTTGCAAACAAAACCACAAACCATGCGGGGGAAGAAATGATGTTAAGGATTTCTGTCCAGATGCCATGGACAAACCCAACAGACAGAAGGACTTGAAGGAGCCCATAAGCGGATTAACAAAGAGACTGATGTAAGTCCAAGACCTCCTGCAAATGAACCACAGACAGGAGCTCTCAACACACGGAGGCTTGAACGGGCAGTAAACCCACCAGGAATCGGAAAAGGGCAAACTGAAAACACTGAAACCACATTGCAGCCCTTAGGACGGCAGATACCAGAAAGCAGATGATGCCAAGAGCTGGGAATACTCTGGGGATAGAACCTCTTTTTCATGGTGGAAGTGTGGTCCAGCCTTTCTGGAAAGCAACCCAGAAGGTGCCCCCAGTGGTACCACTCTGGGGGTTCCCAAAGGGCCTTAGGGATGTCCATGCCATTATGGGGGGGGCATCTGGGACAGCTGGGGAGTGTCTGGATTATCTGGGGGGGGTGTCTGGGTTTATAGGGGTGTGGCTGAGTTCTCTGGGGGCAGCTGGGTTTGGGGGAGTTACGTTGTATGTGGGTGTCTGGGTTATGTGGGGGCATGTGTAGGTCTTCTGGGGGGTCAGCTGGGTCGTACAGAGGGTGTCTGGGTTTTGCGGGGAGCCACTGCATTATCTGAGGGGTGGGAAATTGTAGGCCGCCCAACTGCCTCAGTACGTAGTAGACAAGTAACACCCGCTGGAAGCCAGGGGTGGGCATCATTCAGAAACATACCTGAATCTTTAAAAGCATAGAGACCCTTAAGAAAGGTGAAGAAAGGCAAGGTGCGGAGCGTGACTGGCTCACCCTGGTGGCTCAGGACCTGTAAATATGGTGCCCAAGACGTAGGAATTGTTGAATGAAGTTAAAACTGCAACCACGCTAAATATTTCACAAAGATAGCACATGTATATCCCATAATAGTGGGAAGGGGACCAGCCATGAAAGAAAATGAAAAAATGATGAACCACAGAGGGTCTTGCAGGCAGCGGGGCTTGAAGGTGGTGACTGCGCTCTGCGCCTGAGACCAAACCCAGAGAAGTGTGTGCGCAGTTGTTCCGGAGGAGAACAGCGGGAGTGGTGGGGCGTGGGGCGTGGGAATGGAGGGGATGAAGGTCAGGAAGGTGGCAGGGAGCCCGGGCCAGACGCACCCCAAAGCCTACCCCGGAGGCTGGCACAGTCCAGCCCCCAGCGTGTCTGTCGGTTGAGGCAAAGGGAGGAGTGAGTGAGGTGGGGAGGCGGTGCAGGGCAGAGTAGGAAGCGGGGCACGGGAATGATGGGGGGCCCTGGCGCTGGGGGATGGGAAAAACGCCCCACAGTGTCCGCGGGCCGTTGCCCCAAACTCGGGGGGTGCTGCCCAGTCCCCCGCGTGCGTCCGAGCGCCCACCGCAGCGTCCAGGCTCCGGGCAGGGAAGTGGTGGAGGCGGCAGGAGGCGGGACGAGGAGACCCCTCCTCGCCGGGGCGGCTCCCGCGACCACTAGCCGGGCGAGGGGGCCCGCGCTCGGCCTCCCCCACCCTCTCTCCATCTTGAGGAAGAGGAGGAGGGGCCAGTCATTGTTAATTCATTTTATTTAATTTAAATATTTTTTGCAAAGTCATCGCCGGCGCCGCATCTGCGTGGCGGGGGGGGGGGGGGGGGCGGAGCCACGCCGCAAGTCGCCGCAGGTAAACAGCCCCCTCCCCGCGGTGGGAGCGGGGCCCCGGCCCCAGCCAGGGACAGCAGCCGCCGCCCCCGCCGGAGGGACGCGCCAGGCCCGGTCGGGGCTGCAGCCGAGGCGGGGGCGGCGGGGCGCGGGCGGTCCGACCCCTGCCCGCGGGGGCGGCGGCGGAGCGTCCCCCACCCCCGCGCCGGGCCGGCGCCCCCCGCAGCCCCGCCACCCTCCCCTGCCGCCCGGCGCCCCCCGTCCGTCCCGGCGTCCCCGCCTGCCCTCTCCGGCGCCCCCCGCCCCGCGGCCCCGCCCCGGCGCCCCCCGCCCCGCGGCCCCGCCCGCGCCCCCGGGCCGCGCCCCCGCCCCCCATGCACCATCTCCTGGAGCAGTCCGCGGACATGGCGACGGCGTTGCTGGCCGGAGAGAAGCTGCGCGAGCTGATCCTGCCCGGCGCGCAGGACGACAAGGCGGGCGCGCTAGCGGCGCTGCTCCTGCAGCTCAAGCTCGAGCTGCCCTTCGACCGCGTGGTCACCATCGGCACCGTGCTCGTCCCCATCCTGCTGGTCACCCTGGTCTTCACCAAGAACTTCGCAGGTGAGGCCGGGGGCGCGTCCGCAGGTGTCGGGCGCCGGGCGCTCCCCGAGTCCCCACGCCGGCATCCCGCCGCGGGCCACCCACTGGGGCCTGGCGGTATTGGCGGCGCCCCGGGGGTCTCCCAGCAGATCCTCAGCCACCACCCCCTCCCCCCGCATCGCTGCCTATGTCGCCAGTCGCCTGGGGCTGCCTCCGAGACCCCTCTCCTCCGATGTATTGTTTTTACTTTCCATGCGCTCACCGTGAGCCCTGGGTGGACGCATCCTGGACCTGGTGGGTCTCAGGCATAAATGAAACCTGGGGTCTGGCAGGAGAGACCAGGAGGGGGAGTGGGCCGGCTCTGAGGGGGGAGGAGTGGCCAGGTGGGGACGGGAGAAGGGCGTCACAGGTGATGAGAACGGTAACTGAAGCCAAAGGCTGTCAGAGCACCTGGCGCAGCCCTGCGGCCGGACTTGCAGCGAGGGTCCCTGAGACCCAGCCGGTTCTGGTCAGCTACAGGGGGAGGCCTTGCTCTGGGCGTGGGGAGCCCAGAAGGTTTGCAGGCAGGACGGGTGAGGCCAGGCTGAGCATCCACAGCGGTGCTGGGCAGTGGCCCCACCTGGCCAAGCAGGAGGCCCATGCAGGTGGAATAGGGCACTGACAGGAACCAGTGCTGTGAGATGCTGAGGCCTTAAGTTGACAGACATGGGGGCACCAGGAGGACCTCCTGACAAGTGACCCTGGGTGAGCCAGCCTGGGAGGCACTGGGAGCAAGCGGACGGAAGAGTGGGCTCCAGTACCATCCTTCCTGAGGAGCGGGGACAGGGTCGGGCAGGGAGAGGTAGGTGGGAGGCTGGAGGCAGAGAATGGCACCCACCCACCCAGATCTGGTTGGCAAGGGGTCCAGGGAGGCCCTTCCGCAGTCCATTGGCCAGACTTGAGGGCCAGAGGTGCCCGTCCATGGCGGAGGGTGTGGGTGTTCCTGTGCACCCCTCGAGGAGGGACAGGTGACTCTGTCCCCTGAGTGACATTGGCAGACATTCTTGCCTTCTGCATTGGTTCTTTCACAAAGGGCTCGATTTTTAGGGGTCCCCATGACCTGGGAACCCACCAGACCTGAGGGTGGACATGTTCGGGCCCACGTGATCCCGCTCTGAGACTGGGGGCCTCTGCGGTTTCTCTCTTTGGACACCGGTGCCCAGACGCTCTCCCAGGGACGGGGGTAGTGCACGTGCAGACGCAGGTGTGACCCACCAGTGTCGCTCAGGACATCTAGGTGTATTGGGTTTCTAAGACGACTGTAACAAGCTTGGTGACTCAACTGTCATAGTCTGGAGACCAAAAGTCCAAAATCAGGGTGTGGGCAGGGCCTCTCGCCCAGAGGCTCCAGGGAGGGTCCCTTCTGGCTCTCCAGCTTCCGGGGCCTCCTCACCCCGTCCCTGGTCCTCTCCCTGGGCGTCTGCTCCAAATCCCCTCTTCTTACAAGGACATGGATCATTGGGTTGGGGCCACCCTACTCCAGTGTGACCTTATCTGTTTTATTTTGTTTTGTTTTTTTAAGATTTGTTTATTTGAGAGAGAGAGAGAGTGAGTGCACGCGCAGCGAGGGGGGGTGGGAGAGGGAGAGAGAGCATCCCAAGCAGGCTCCCCGCTGAGTGTGGAGCCCAGACACTTCACCAACTGAGCCTCCTGGGTGCCCCCAGTACGACCTTCTCAGGACCACTGTACAAACAAGGTCATATTCACAGGAACCAGGGGTTGGGACTTGAACATCTTTGGGGGGGACACAATTCTGCCCACTACGGACGCACACAGTGGGGCAGGCTCAGGACTGCCATCCTCAGGTGACCCCCACCCCCCCGGGGACAGGGGCTCCATGCTCATGCTGTCCAGTGCGTCCAGCTCACCCCAAGTGGAGCCTCAGCACCGCTCCATGCCCAGCCAGGCTGGGGTCTCCCAAGTTCATTCTTCATCCCTGGTCCTGGGGGTGCCCTGGAACTTCCTGTGCAGGCCTGCCCCCCCGCCCCGTGCTGACCTGCATTTGCACGTGGACATGCCTGTGCCCACTTGGGCTCCTGAGCATGGACAAGGCAGACCTTCTGAGCGGTGGCAGACAGGCGCTGGACCCTGCTGCCCTGCATCCCGGGCCATGCAGCGCGTCCCGTGGAACATGCCCGCCTTTGGCACCTGGGTGTGCCCGAGGAAATCTTGTTCCAGGTCCCCGAACGCAGGGGGGCTGGCAAGAGCTGGTCAAGTGGGCTCTGGCCCCATTGCTGAGAGGGGCTGCACCTGCCTTGGTCCCCTCACGGTCTGGGGGGGCTTCAGCAGCTGCTCTTGCTCACGTGGATTGGGGGTCAAGGCAGGAGAGTGGGATGTCTCCTGGTGCTTCACACAGAATGTGGACGAGCCCTGTGCCCCTCCCCAGGCCCGAGGACAGTAGGGGTGCAGGGGGAACCACGTGTCCACAAGCTGAACTGCCAGGAGAGGCCCTGCTGACACGTGGGGACGACTCAGGTAGGGCAGGGGTGCAAGAAGGAAGTGAGGTCACAAGTTCTGACCCTCAGAGGGCACTGGAGGCCCCTCCACCCAGATCCCCCCCACCCCCAGCGCTGTGTCTGCATCCATCCGTAGGCCCCAGCCCCGGGTACAGGGCCAGCATGTGTGCCAGAAGGATCCGTGCCCCATCCGCGAGGAGCTGGCCTGGAGACGGGGGCTCGACACTCACCACCCCCAGCCGACCCTGCCCGGGGTGGATGCCCAATGCCCGGGAGCTTGCTGCTTGGGGACCCCCTAGAGCAGGGGAGACCCGACTGTGCGCCCTGGTTTGCTTGTCAAGGACACGATGCTGGCCACACACGTTGGCCATGTCCAGGGTCGGGGTGAGGAGCTGACGAGGGAGCGCTGGCTTCCTAGCCTAGAACCCCCCAGTCTGGAGGGCCACAGACGGCAGGAAGGAGCCCCGTGGCCCCTGGCCAGGCTTGCTGTGAGCAGACCCCCCACTGCGCCGTGGACAGAGGGGGCCGGCCTTGTGGGCTTGCCAGGTCCCGCAGATGTCCTTGGGCCACCGCACAGGGGAACTTCCAGCAGCGTTTTCTTAGATAGCTGGGCCCCACATCACCTGGGGGCCTCTCTAGCCTGGAGGGGCGCAGGTAACCCCAGAGTGCGTGCCCTTTTCGCAAAGGAGAGAGGGCAAGTGCTCGGCCCCAGGACTGCTGAGCGTGGGCTTCAGGGCCTGTGCCAAGTCCGGAGGGCCGGGGGAGCCAGCAAGGCTGACTGCTCTCTGGGGAGGGGAGGCCGCACATCTCAGCGGCCAAGTCTCCCCGACCCTCGTCTGTGGCCTCTGAGGGCCTTGCCCTCCCTCGTGTACGGGGTCCCACCCCCTCGGCCCCCAGCACCGTGCCGTGGGAGAACGCTTGTTCACACCACTGGGGGAGGCATGGGGGGACAGGAAAGGGTCTCGGCAGAGGAGGCAGCCAGCCAGCAAGTGGCCAGCCACCACCTGCGTTAGCTTCCGGCTGATGCTCTAACGAGTGACCACAAACTTAGTGGCTTCAATGACACAAGTTTCTGATCTTAGAGCTCTGCAGCTCAGAAATCTGAAATGAGTTTTATGGGGCTAAAGTCTAGGGGCCAGCAGGGCCTCACTCCTTCCGGAGGCTCTGGGAGACTGTCGTTCGTTCGCCTTTTCCAGTTTCTAAAGACCCCACAGTCCTCGGCTTGTGGTCTGTCCTGCACCTTCAAGCCTGGCACAGTGGCATCTTCTCTGCTTTCATCCTCACACCCTTGACTCCGACCCTCCCGCCTCCCTCTTCTAAGGACCCCTACCCGATAATCCAGGGTCATCCTTCCCACCCCCGCCCCCGCCCCGAGCCCTAACCTAATCCCCCTTGCAGAGTCTGTGTAAAGTTCTGGGTATTAGTACGTGACACCTTTGGGAAGGGTCTGCACCTCCCCTGGGAGGAGGTGGGGGCCATGAGCCAGGTCTGGGGGTAGGATCCCACCAGCCAGAGGAGCAATGTGGGCAGCGCTGTAGGGGGGCCGCTGACCCCCGACCTGTGTGGTGAGAGGTCTCAAGCCGGCCTGGCAGCAGGGTGGCCAGTCCCTCGGGGCAGTGAACATGGGGGCCTAGTGCCGCACAAGGACAGCCCCATGCCTGCCAGGTGTTGCCCTTTGGAGAAATGTTCAAATGTAACAGCCCAGCAGGTGGACCCCAGCGTGGCTCCAGACATGTCCTTTTGGTGTTGTTTTGTGCCCGTCGTCATCTGGGAGGGAAAATAAAGTTCAGTGACAGCCTTTTTTCTGCAATTCAGGAGGTCTCCACCGTTCCCAGTGGCAGACACTGCCGTGCTGGTGAGTGTTCCTGCCAGGGTCCAGGTCACTGCCCGTGCCCACCCAGCGTCCAGGACTCCCAGCCTGCCCTTCTCCAGGACAGTGGGTCTGGGAGAGACACCCCATACCCCTCAGGGGCAGGCAGGGCCCACTTTTGTGCCACCATAACTGCCTCTGGCCAGGTAGGACGGTCCGGGCCATTCACCCTCCTAAAGATGGAGCCCCCGGCAGTGCAGCCCAGGGCCCGTAGCTGTGCTGAGGGGCCTGTCCTGCTGCCCTGTGGGATTGGGTTTCCCCCACGTGCACACAGACCCTATGCATACAGAGGGGGACCCCAGGTTTGAAGTGCAGGGCAGTCCCTGAGGGGCTGTACCCCCCACCCTGTGCCACAGGCAGCTGCTGTATGTGGGGGTCTCCAGGGTGAGCCCCCCCAGCCACCGCGGCGGGTCGTAGGCGACCGGGGCATTTCTGCTGGGGAACAGCAGTCCCTGGCATGTCTGGCGCGTCCCCCCACCCCCGCGCCCCAGCCCGAGTCTCCTCTCTGCCCTCAGAGGAGCCCATTTACTGCTACACGCCGCACAACTTCACTCGCGACCAGGCGCTGTACGCTCGCGGCTACTGCTGGACGGAGCTGCGGGACGCGCTGCCCGGCGTGGACGCCAGCCTGTGGCCGTCGCTGTTTGAGCACAAGCTGCTGCCCTACTCGCTGCTGGCCTTCGCCGCCATCATGTACGTGCCCGCGCTGGGCTGGGAGTTCCTGGCCTCCACCCGCCTCACCTCCGAGCTCAACTTCCTGCTGCAGGAGATCGACAACTGCTACCACCGTGCGGCCGAGGGCCGCGCCCCCAAGATCGAAAAGCAGATCCAGTCCAAGGGGCCCGGCATCACGGAGCGCGAGCGGCGTGAGATAATCGAGAACGCCGAGAAGGAGAAGAGCCCCGAGCAGAACCTGTTCGAGAAGTACCTGGAGCGCCGCGGCCGCAGCAACTTCCTGGCCAAGCTGTACCTGGCGCGGCACCTGCTCATCCTGCTGCTCAGCGTGGCGCCCATCTCCTACCTGTGCACCTACTACGCCACCCAGAAGCAGAACGAGTTCACGTGCGCGCTGGGCGCGTCCCCAGACGGGCCGGCTGGCGGGGGCCCGGCCGTGCGCGTCAGCTGCAAGCTCCCGTCCGTGCAGCTGCAGCGCATCGTGGCAGGCGTGGACATCGTGCTGCTGTGCGCCATGAACCTCATCATCCTCGTCAACCTCATCCACCTGTTCATTTTCCGCAAGAGCAACTTCATCTTCGACAAGCTGCACAAGGTGGGCATCAAGACGCGCCGGCAGTGGCGCCGCTCCCAGTTCTGCGACATCAACATCCTGGCCATGTTCTGCAACGAGAACCGCGACCACATCAAGTCGCTCAACCGGCTGGACTTCATCACCAACGAGAGCGACCTCATGTACGACAACGTGGTGCGGCAGCTGCTGGCCGCGCTGGCCCAGTCCAACCACGACGCCACGCCCACCGTGCGCGACGCGGGCGTGCAGACCGTGGACCCCAGCGCCAACCCGGCCGAGCCCGACGGCGCCGCGGAGCCGCCCGTCGTCAAGCGGCCGCGCAAGAAGATGAAGTGGATCCCCACCAGCAACCCGCTGCCGCAGCCCTTCAAGGAGCCACTGGCCATCATGCGCGTGGAGAACAGCAAGGCCGAGAAGCCCAAGCCCGTGCGCCGCAAGACGGCCACGGACACGCTGATCGCGCCGCTGCTGGACGCGGGCGCGCGCGCCGCGCACCACTACAAGGGCAGCGGGGGCGACGCGGGGCCCGCTCCCGACAAGAAGCATGCGCGCCACTTTTCCCTGGACGTGCACCCCTACATCCTGGGCACCAAGAAGGCCAAGCCCGAGGCCGTGCCCGCCGCCGCCCTGCCCGCCTCCCGGAGCCAGGAAGGGGGTTTCCTGTCCCAGGCGGAGGAGTGTGCGCTGGGCTTGGCCGCAGCACCCACCAAAGGTAGGCGGCTGGGGACCCTCGGCCCCAGGGAAGGACGCCCCCCCCCCACCCCGCCCCACGCACCGTCCGCCGCAGACCAGGCATCTAGGAACCGTGTGCGGGGGTGAAGCAGCTAGTGGAAAGAAGGGGGTGGGCAGCCGGGGGGCCGACCTTAGGGCAGAACGCAGGCAGGCCATGAGGGGCCCTGCCCGGCACACAGGAGGAACACTAGCAGGAGAGCCCGAGGGGTTAGGAGAGTAGGTTGTTCAGGCTCTAGAGAAGGTTCTGGAAATGGAGAAGGTTCTGCTGCTCCTGAGGCAGTGCGAGATTCCGCCCAAGCAGGCCGGAGTGTGCAGAGAGGGGCTTGGGCGGCCCCACATGGCTAAGGAGGCAGGAGGAGGGAGAATCAAGCCCTCCCCGGGGCCTCGGGGGGCCTACGCCGGAGCGGGGCCCTCGGTGACCAGTCTCTGCCCGGCGGGGTCTGAGAGGGCAGCAGCGGTGGAGGGGCGGGCGGCCCGCAGGCTGTGACCTGCCCGTGTTGTCGGCTGTTTGCAGATGCTCCGCTCCCTGACAAGGAGATCCTGTACCCAGCAGAGCCAGCCCGGGCCACGCTTCCTTCCGGGGGCCCGTTTCACGTCCGCTCGCCCCCAGCAGCCTCCGCCACAGCCCCTCTGTCGCCAGCCACTCTGGGCAAAGCTGACCCGCTCGCGATCCTGAGCCGCAATGCCACACACCCGCTGCTGCACATCAGCACGCTGTATGAAGCCCGGGAAGAGGAGGACGGGGGTCCCCGGGCTCCCCCAGAGGTGGGCAGCCTCATCGCCATCCCGCCCCCCCAGCAGATCCTCATCGCCACCTTTGACGAGCCGAGGACAGTAGTGAGTACCGTGGAGTTCTGAGGAACAGGGCTGCCCGGGCCATTACAGAGCCCTCCGCATGACTGAGGAGTGCCGCGGACCCCAGCCCCACGGGGATGTGGTCTCTGCTTCACCCAGCACTGCCCGCACCTCCTGGCCTCCTGTCCGCATGCCCTGGGGCTGAGACCTGGCCCACCCGCCCCCCAAGACAGCATCGTTGGGGTGCTGGCTGGGCCAGGGGCTGGCCTTGACCCCGGCGGAGCCCCCAGCCAGAAAGGCCTGGAGCCACCCCCACCCCCACCCCCCATCCCTGCATCAGGCACTCGGCTGTGAGGTGAAGAGTTTATTTTTTTAGTCGATTTTGTCTTGGGCCCAGGCTAAGGCAGGACAACTCTGGTCCTGAGCCTGGAAGGAAGCTGGGGGTGATCACACCCCCAGGCCTGGCTATGCCCAAGGGGCCGTGCTCAGGGCTCCCTCCTGCAGTGGGAGGTGCCGGGGTCCACCCTCCATCAGATCAACATGCACTTTCTCCTTGTATCCCGACATACCTGTACTTTATTTTACTATGATTACTGTAACTACTGAGCGTACGTGATCAGGAGCCTGGACGGCGTGTGTGTGGGCGCGTGAGGGAGAGGCGAGGGCACGGTGTGCGAGTGGATGTGTGCATGAGTGGGCACGGAGCTGAGTTGGTGTGGACGCCGGCGTGCAAGGGAAGGAGTCCAACGCAATAACCACGTCCCCCCACCCAGGCCACCAGCCCCCACCCAAGGACCCACGCTGCTTCCCGTGGGGACCCAGGGCCGGCGCTCGGAGGGTCTGTCCCTATTACCTCAGCCACGGTGACAACGTGACAGTATTAACAAGGTAGCACCGAGCAGATCAATAAATATTATTCTGATACCGCCTGAGTCCCGTGTGGTCCACCCTGCAGGAGACCTGTGCTCTGACTGGGCTTGCCGCGTCTGGGCCAGCTGCCCTCCACCCACCATCGTCACGAGGGGATGCTGCCCCCCAGGCCACCTTGGGGGCCCGGCTGCACCCACCGTGAGGCAGGAGCACATGGTGGTCACTTGCCATTGACCTTCCATGACCTCTGACTGACAGGCATGCTCTCCAGGCCTGGGGGGTAGTTCAGGTGAGCCCTGCCCTCCCTGGGCTCACAGGCTCAGCAGAGGCAAAGGCAGGAGCCCCCAGAAGGCTGTCCCCTCCATCAGATGCTTGGGGACAGGGGACTGTTGGGTACACTTAGGGGAACAGGGAGAGCCACAGAATCTTCCCGGAAGAGGTCCCCTTGATACTGCTGGGGGTGCCCCTCATGTTCCAGGGACCCAGGGCAGGGGGCCCTCCTCACTGGGCCCACGACTCAGGTGGGATGAGTCTAGTCTTACGGGTACACCATGGACCCACGTGCCCTTCGGTCCATGGCTGGGGACCCCGAGAATCTGAACAGAGGCTCCTTGGAGCCAGGTAGCTGAGGCAGCCAGGCCAGAAACCTGCGGGCCCTAGAGCGAGGGGCCGGGGGGGGCCCGGCTGAGACCAGTGTGAGCCCACTTGCTGTGCTGCCCAGAGACCTGCCCGGCCCGGCCCCTGGAATCCCCGGGGCAGCCTTGAGCTGGGCAGGCTGAGCTTCCCTGGCGCTGGCTCATCACACAGGGACACAGACAAGGGACTGCATCCCTCCATGGATTTTAAGTGTGGTTTTATTATCACTCAGGTCTGCTGAGGCCTGCGACCAAGAGACAGCCGCCATCGGGAAGAGAGCTTCCCCCAGGAGGAGGCGGCATGCCGTGCCCAGGCTGGGGGCCGCTGGGGGAAGCGCCAGCAGGCAGAGCGGGAGGGGGACGAGGGCAGGAGCCATTCCTGTGGTTTCCGCAGGAAGGAACGGACAAGGCAGGTGAACAGGCTTAGGACTGGCCTGCGTGAATACCGACCACGGGTTCCCGGGCTCACCTGGCTGGTGGGCACCTGCCCTGGGTGGTGGGAGCAGGTGAGGGAGGCCCCGAGGGTGGGGGCCCCACAGAGGGGGTGGTGGGCCGGGGTCCTGGGTCAGCTGGTTTGTACATGGGAGTTTGTTGTTTCTAGGAATTAGTCCTGGGAGGGGCCGACCTTCCAGGGTCAACTTGGCCCCATGTCAAAATATCAGAAAATGAAAAGGCATTGTGAATACACCCTGTCCCCAGAGAGCACTCGGCCTCACCTGAGCCAGGACACTTCCCGCCCAGCATCCCAGGCTGTGAAGCCCACTGCCCCTTGGGTTGGCACTCACCATTTCCACGTGTCCAGGGAAGGGACCCCACATGCCCACAGGACCAGTTCTGCAGAGTGGGGACAAGCCCCTGGTCCCTCAGCAGCTCCCCCCTACCTTGGTCCACACCATCAACCGGCTCTATGACCCTGTGAGCAGGGTAGCTGTGCCCACCTGGGGGACTCAAGTCCGCAGCTCTTGCCACGCCCCCACCCCCAGCTGCCCGCCATTCCCTGAGTGTGGCTGGAGTCCAGTCCAGCCTCCCCAGCCATCCAAGGCCACACTCACCTGCCCACCCTACCCATCCACGTGCAGAGCTCAGCTGGGCCCTGCACCGGTCATCCCTGCCCCTGCCCCGGTGACTGCACTCAAAGCGGAGATGGCCCCAGAGCCCCGCAGAGGCGTTCGCTGCCTGGGCCAGGCAGCAGGCCGGTCCCGTGCACCCTCGCCCTGCCAGTGAGCACCAGTACCGCGGGCTGAGCGATGTTCACACATACACGTCTACGTACGGTTAGCGCACACCTGCCGAGGAGGCCCCCCGCGCAGCCACCTCCATGTCTTTGAGGAGACTGCTCTGTCAGGCTCTCAGCCACCTGTCCCCGGGGCCAACGCCCAGCGGGACACTGCAGAGCAAGTCTCATCCCGCAGAGGTCCGTCCTTCGGAGCACACGCAGTGCCGTCAGCGTGAGCTGAACCCTTGCCCTGGTTTGCTGGGGAAGAGAAGAGCCCAAGTCACCATCCCGTAGAAGCCAAGCTCTCCCTGCAGGTGCCGAGGGCCGCCATCCGACCCCGCTCTTGCAGGAGGGCACCCCATCAGCTCTAGTGTTGGTCTGAAGCCCCCCGCCCACCTCTCATCTCCTCACCCCTTCCCTGTAGCCAGGGCACTGCAGCGGCCGGGGGCAACTGGCCCCGCCTCAGAAAAGAAGAGGCTCCCACACAGGCAAGACTGGAACCCAGGCCTCTTCCTGGCACGCCGGCACAGCATGGGCCTAGCAGCCAGACTCGCCCCAGGCCCCACCACACGCTGCCTGGCGCACAGTGCGTGCTCCTGAGAAGGCGGCGAAGGTGGCTGGGACGCAGAAACGACCTGAGCCGGCACAGAGGGACGGAACAGTAACTGGACAGGAGGAGCACCTACCAAGGAGGACAGAGGCCTCCCTGAGGCCAGCCGGGCCCTTCGGGGACCAAGAAGCCGTAGGAGGGAGGTGGGCGGCAAGCCTGCCCCAGAAGCGTCAGCCTGGAGTCTCCAGTATACAGAGCTCAGCGGGCAAACAGCCCAGCCTGGTACCAAGAGTGGCCGGGGGATTATCTCTCACATCAGCTGGACCCCAGGACTACCCCACCAAAGAACACGGGAACCTGTGACCCCTACAAGTCACCAATGCCAGGGCCTTTCTTCCTGGAACCTGAGGGGCGGCCCAGTGCCCCGCTCTGAGCGCTGGTGGATTGGCCCAGCAGGTCCAGGCCCAGTGGGGGTTGGACTGGACCGTGCCCTCACTCCCAGGTGGCTCCAGAGTGAAGGGCAGGCAGCCTGCTCCAGCTACTGAGGCCCCCAGCCAGCCAGTCGTCCCACGGCCCTGAGCTGCACACAAGCTTCAGTGGAGCTAGCTGACCGGGGGTCCGCGTGTGGCCAGCAGGCAAGCCGTCCCCACATCCACCAGCTGCAGGGTGCCCAGCCCCAGAACCACCCTGCGAGAATGGAGGAGGGCCCAGGCGAGGGCAGCAGGCCCCAGGCCCCCTCCAGGGCCCAGGCAGTGGGGGTGGGCGGCCGGGGGCGCTCCACGTGGGGAGAAGAGGGCGGTAGCCTCGGGACACCCTACTGGGAGTCCGCATCCCACCCCCCACCGCCCACGTGACCAAATGGGGACGATGAGGGGCCAGAGACATGGCGGTTGGGGCCCCTCCGCGGCAGTGGGTCTGTGGCTCCAGGCTCGCCGGGGTCCGCCCGATCTGAGACCGCCCATTAAACACCCCTCCGGGGCTTGGGGTCCAGGTCTCAGCCTGGTAGGCAGCAGGACCCCTGGCGCCTGCCCTCCCAGGGGACTCCACCCACCAAGTCGAGGGATGGCCCGGTCGCCGGCGCGCGGGAGTCTAGGCACCCCCAACCCAGGTAGAGGCACGTGGGCTTGCTCCACACCCCGAGTTTTTTGCTCCTCCCATCCCACTATAGGCTGCCCCTTGGGCGATTGACACAAAGTCTCTCCGTTGACATCGCGGGAACGTCATCCCTTTTACAGACTGGGAGCTGCGGTCAGAGAATTTAAGAGTGCTCTGCAAGGCCGCCGGGCTCCTCCACAGGCCCGGGGACTCGAACTCACGTCTCCAGAATCTCCTTCCTAGAACCAGAGGCGCCGGGGTCGGAGTGGAGCGGGGTGGGGCGGGGCTTTTCGTGCGCGGCCCCCTGGGAAGTGTAGTCCTCGGGCCCTCGCGCACGGCTCCTGGGAAGTGTAGTCCGCGGGCGCTCGCGCGCGGATCCCTGGGAAGTGTAGTCCGGCGGCGCGGACCGAGCGCGCCGACGGAGCGGACGGGCGGCGCGTGGAACTGCGCTTCCCGGCATGCCGCGCGCCGCCCGCCCCCGGCCCCGGCCCGTCCGGCCGCTCCGCCCCCGGTCCCGGCCCCGGTCCGCCCCGTCCGGTGGGGCGACTAGCCGCATGGAGGCCGGTTGAGGAGCGCCGCCCCGCCTCGGTACGCTGCGCGGCGCGGGCCCCGGCTGACGGGCAGGGGTCGGGGTCGAGTCGGGGTCGGGGACGGGGGCCACCTCGCTCTGGACCGGGCCCAGTCAGCCCCCAGCGTGGGGTCTGGGGCTGGAAGGGTCAGCCCAGGCCTGTAAAGAGGGCGCGCGGGGCCGGGTCGGCGGCCAGGGCTCGAGGGGAGGGGGGCGGGGGAGAGGGCGTGAGGGCTCGGGTGGGGCGGGCCGGGGGCCGCGGGCCTCTCCCGGCGGAGACCCCGGGCCCTGCCCGAGTGCTGGTGGCCTCTGCCCTTCAAGCCGAGCGAGTAGGGCTGCCATATGGCAGAGCGGAGCGGAGGTGTCCCTCTGTGCGCGCAGCCGAACTTCAGCGGCCTGCAACAGTCTCCACTTTGTTTCCATGAAGCAGTCGTATGGAGGTGTAACTTCTGTGCCACAAAGTACCGCGTATGAGAGTCTAAAACTCTCCCCGGAGAGGCAAGGCCGCCTTGGTATCGGCCTCTCAGAAACAACTAGGAACTCCGCTCACAAGTCCTTGCCACCTTTGGGCATCAGGACAGCTTCGTTAGGAGAATGGGTGGTTTCCAGGTGGAATCCCACTGGCGTTTGGGGTGCCCTGGAGAGGGAGATGTGCGGCCACCAGGCTCACTGCGCTCCTGGGCGGGCTCAGCTCTCTCTGGGTCTCTTGCCGCCCCCTTTTCTCCTGCTCACCCCCTTGCAGCATGACTGGAAGGGACCCTTGACTCTGGGACCACTGGTCCGTCTTACAGAACGGCCGTGATGCTATGGTGTCTGAGGCTGCCAGGAGAGAGCCTGGTAGGGTGAGTAGCCAGACCCCTACACAGCGCCTTCCAGTGCTGGTCAGTGTGGGGGCCTGGCAATGGGCAGTGTCCAGGCTCCAGGAGTCAGGTGTGCTGGAAAAGGAGCCATTCAGGCCTCCAGCTCAGATACAAGTGGGCATATATCCTCTATCCCAATCCCAAACTTTGCCACGCCTCCATAAAGCAGGTGCTGCCAGTCTCAGGGGGGTCTCAAGTGGCCAGGGGTGCCCAGGCTTAAGAAGTGGGGGCATTGGGGAGGTCAGAGCTTTGGCCACATCCTGCCATCTCCCAGCTGGACGTTTATTTCTATAGCCCACTGGTCTGTCCAGATTGGGACCTCTGAGTTTCTGAGCAAGCCTAGTGGGTTGGTTGGGAGATGCAGGCTTTTCTGGGAACTCCATTTGGTGCTGGTCAGGTCTTGGCCACACTGAGAAGCCAGTCTGGGATCCGGGAGGCAGTTTGTGGCTTTCCAGTTTTTTGAAGGGCGAGGGGGGCAGAGATGGGTGTCTCAGCTTGCTCTGCAGCCATAACAAACAGCAGAGATGGGGCTTAAATAGCAGATTTTTTTCACAACTCTGGAGGCTGGAAGTCCGAGATCAAGGGTGGTTGCTGATGAGGGTTTTTTCTTCCTGGCTTGCTGATGGCTGTCTTCCCACTGTGTTCTCACACAGCCAGATCTCTGGTGTCTCTTCTCATAAGGGCCCTAATACCATCATGGGGCTCCACCCTCATGACTTCACAGTAACCTTAGGCACCTCCCGAAGGCCCCACCTCCAAACACCATCACCCTGGGGATTAGGGCTTCAGTATATGAATTTTGGAGGACGCAGTTCAGTGCATAGCAATGGGACCCTCCCCTGCCTGGGCTGGGCAAGCAGGAACCTGGGTCTGCCACTCCCACTGAACTGTCTGATGTCCTCTGCTTCTGTCCTGAAATGGACACCCAGCAAAACATTATCAGATGCTAACAACATCCTCCAGGGCAGAACAACTTAACGTGTTACTCTGATTTGTATCTCAGGGCTGTACACCCCAGGTGGGTCCCTAGTGCAAGTGGGGCTTTTCCTGTCCTTTGAGCAGGTGCTTTTCTTGGAGTACTGGGCAGGGTGGGTCCTCCTGGGGCTGTTGGGAATTCCCACCGCTTTGGAGTTTGTTTTCCTGAAAGCTTGTGGTGATTCTGCTGCTGTCCTCTGTGTGCAGCATTATGATTTCCAGAGCCAGATCATGGTGTATCCCTCTACAGATAAGGAGACGGCCAGAGAAGACTCATGTTCTGTTGTCCCCTGAAATCAGACTGCTGGTTCTTTTGTGCCCCATGGGGTTTGCTCCTGCCCACGCAGGAGGAAGCCCACAGAGGTCTATAGGTCATGAGCTGAAGTGAAATCTGCGTGTGGCACACGTCTTTAGCTGGGAGAGGGCCTACTGTGTGCAGACAGATGGGACGTCTGGGTGATAGCTCTAACCACCTCCATCCTAGAGGCAGGAGCTAAGAGTCCCAGCAGGTTGGAGAGTGCTGCCCGGGGCCATGCAGCACCAAGTGGCTGGTCTGAGATCTGGCCAAACCCAGGCCATCCCCTGCAGTACAGTTGAGGCATCTGCCCACAGGTCATCTCGGTGGACAACCCTGCTTGGCAGTGACAGCTGGTCAGAGGGAGTGGGTAGCCACTGCATCTGGCAGAAGGCTCTTCCTGCTTTGTGCCAGGTTCCAGAGGCCCCCAGCACTGGTGGCTGGACCGTGGCTCAGTAGCAGGGCTACACACTGGGCTATGGATTTAGGAAGGGACACATTTGTCTCCCCTCGAGGATGTCAGCCAGGGCTCTGCTTGTCACTGCAGTGGCGTAAGGAACTGCTGGGACCTCTAGATCCAGAGAATGTGTGGCAGGAAACTAGGAGGGATGTGGACGCTCCCCGGCAGCCACTGGTGGGTGCAGAGAGGTGGGGCCTGGGCTTGGAGGTCTGTGGGGGCCTTTGCTTCCCTCCTGGCAGCTGGGAAAGGCTCAGGCCCCAGCCATAAATATTTGAAATTTACAACCCACTGAAATGACATTTTACAAGGGTATTGCCAGGGGACCCACCTCTGAGGTCGAGAGAAACCAGGGTATTGGAAAGTGTGTGGCTGCAGCAGCGTCAGAGAAGGAGGGTTCTCAGAATCACGGACTCAGTGCTGAAGGGGTCTCAGGGGCCTTCCTGCCCGGCTAGACCAGGCACCCATCTCTGGGGGGCAGCTGCGGGGAGTGGGCCAGAGAGCTCCAGGGGACCCGGGTCCTGGCACTTAACAGGCTCAGGGCTGGGCTTTAGGCCTGACAGGCTCGTCTGCCACCCACATACCCCCAGCCCACAGGAGGCAGGACTCAGAAAGGGCACACCCGGAACGGTGCCCCCAGCCTGTGCACGGTGGGGCCGGCCTGTCCCCTGTGGGAACAGGCTTCCTCCTGGGCTTCAGAGGGTGGGTCTGGCCACACTGCCCCAGGGCGGGCGAGGGCTGCCAAGCCCCAGACCTGCCACCACCACACCCGTGGGAGGGAAGGCTGTGGCAACAACGACAACGTGGTGACCTCAGATTTGCTGGTTGTTAATGGGAGCCTCCCTGCCAGAGCACAGGATGTTTTCTTAAGAAGTTTTTCTGGTACTTTGGCAGCCTTGTGCTGCTTAGAAGTAAGAACTGTTTGCTTTTTTTGTGTAAAGCTGGACTAAGGACCGGCATCTCCACCTGCCCCCCTGGGCCAGCTCAGGGGCCTGAAGAGGGGCAGGCCCAGCTCCCCTGACCATTCAGCCCTGCCCTCCAGCTGCAGACACCGCTTCCTGTTTGTACTTAGTTGGCATCTTGCATTGGTGGAGTGCTTTAATCTGTGAAGCGGGAAGACGGGGCTTTGGGGATCCTGGACAGGGGGTACTCTGGGAGGAGTGCTTAGAAGGCCGGGCCTTCTTTCCCCTCCCCAGCCACCCTTCTTTGCTGGCCAACCTCCCACCAGGGCCTAGCTGCTTCCTTTGGCCCTAAGCCAGTTCCTCTTTCTGACCCTTACTGTGACTGTATTTCTTTCAGAAACCTGGCCATCCTCAGGATGGGCTGCCCACCCCACCCCGGTCAGCTCCGAGGCCTGTCCGAATGTCCCTGGACACCAGATCAGGCGTTTGGTTAAACTGGGAGGGAGCCCCGCTCCATCTCTGAGCTGCCTGCGCAGGTGGCGGGTCCCTCCTGCTGCTGAGGAGGACACGGGCTCAGGGGGAAGCAGGGAGTTGCTGGCTCACTGCCCCTTGTGATTGCGGTGCTCAGAGGGGAAGTGAACCTGACGCAGTGCCTTACTTTACCATGTGCTCTTCCTTCTCTTGTGAAACGTTGAGAAGTGTGGTGTGAGGGTGAGACTGAAGTGAGGCCCGCGAGCATTGCACAGCCCCCATTGCACGGCCCCTGGGGCCGCAGAGCTCTGGTGGGCGCTCCCCACAGCACCGCTCTGCACCCTTCCATCCCCTGGTGCACATGGGACAGAGGCAGACTCCAGAACCAAACACAATACCGCACCACAGCTTCCAACCAGTTGGAGTGACGGCCTGCAGTCACGAGTCAGACTTCTCCAGGGGCTCCTCATTTCAAGCTGCTTTGCCCCGCTGTGCTGGCCACCCCTGCACTCAGACTCGGGGCTGAGTTTTCCCGTGGCATCTTGGGGAAGCATGGGTGAAGTCTGCATTGTCGGTGCTGCCGGCCCTTCCGGTGTCCAGAATCCCACGGTCTGACACAGGTCTTGGGCTCCTGATTCCCCTTGGCCCTGGAGTTCTGAACGGTCCGTTGTCTTTGGCAGTTGTCTGTCCCTGGTGACACAGAAGACCCCCAGTTCACCGGCTGGGGCAAAGCCAGGCATCCCCAGCCCTGTTCTTAGCCCCGTGGTGCAGGGTTTACAGGTCCCACACCTACCGTGCCCGGTCACAAGGGACCCTGGACCTCCATAACTGGTGGCGGACAGGTGACGATCTATCTGGAAATGCAGAGCCTGTGATCCCGCCCACGGATCTTTCAAAACAGACTGAGCACTGGGCACGGCCCTGGGGTTCCAGGTGCGAACATGGTTCCTCTGTCTCCTCAGGCTTCACTCATCGGTGCCAGGAGCCGCCACCCAGCCATGGAGGGGGAGGAGGAGCAGGGCCAGCCACCTCAGGAGGTCAGAGGCCTGGGCCAGATGCTGGGGTGTGGGGGGCCTGCTTCTTGTACGACCTTGGGCTCAGGGTCCAGCCAGCTGGTCAGCAGAGTGTGGGTCCCCCCTCCGTGTGGCCGCCTGGGATCACTCTGGCTGCTTCTATAGGAGAGCTTTGTGTGGTTTTCCTGACCAGAGGGTCAGCCAAGGGGGACCTTGGGGCAGGGAGCCCTGGGGGTGGGCTGCACACAAGGCAATGATCACAGAGAGGCTTTGAATGCTGGGGAGCATGTGGAGTTGATGGAGCAGTAGCCCAAGTCCTAGGTGGGCCCCACTGGGGACAAGTGGGTGCCCTGAGCCCAGGCAGGCCCCAGGGAGGGTGGGCACCCCGACTCACACATTCCCTTCCCTCTGCAGGCCGACATGGAACCTGTTGTGGGGGCTTCAGAGGTGGTGCCCAGGGTGCTTTCTGGAGAATCCCAGAACCTGTGTGCGTGCTCCCTGAAATCATTCAGGGCTGGGGGGCAGGGGCAGCTCCCTGGCAGAAGGGGCTCGGACTGGGTGATCTGAGTCTGGCGACCAGCGGCCCGGGCCAGCCCCGGGTTGTTGGGGAGGAGGCTCTGGAGCATAGGCAGGGTTGGTGGAGCTCCATCAGGAGCCCCTTCCCTGGGGCGGAGGGCTGAGTGCTTCAGAGACGCCGTGGAGGCCGTGACGGCTGGGGGCTCCCCCTCGTGGAGGATGCAGAGCTTCCCGAGGCCCAGGACCCTTTCCACAGGGAGGGTCTCGTCAGACGGTGCTGAGCCCAGCTGCACTCCGTAGTGAGCAGGGACCGGCTCGTCACAGCTGGGAGGGACCCCCGTGGGCGGTGCTGCTTGGGGGCGCGTGCCCCTGTGTGCATCTGGGCCCCGGGTGTGGCTCAGCCTGAGAACCGGGAGCCCAGGCCACCGGTGTGCACGGCACCCCAGCTGAGCTGCTGTCCTTGCAGCCGACGCGGACGCGCTGACCCTGCTCCTGGAGATGAAGCTGAGGAGACGGCGAGAGCGGCCCAGTCTGCCGCGCACAGTGACCGAGCTGGTGGCTGAGGATGGGAGCAGGGTGTATGTGGTGGGCACCGCCCACTTCAGTGACGACAGCAAGAAGGACGTGGTGAAGGTAAGGCCCATCACGCGGGGCTGGCCTCAGGCCGAGCGGCCCCGTCCCGTGAGCTGCCGCCCTCCTGCATGAGTCCAGTGCCCCTCAGAAAAGGGGTTTCTGAGGCCACGGAGCCCTCGTGGCCTTGTGCACTTTTCTGTTGTGTTGCTTTCTCTCAGTCACTTAAATGAGTTGTTGCCACGGCAGCTGAGGTGGCCCCCTGGGGATGGGCCTCTCGGTCGGTCCCAGCGTGGCCTCCACCTGCAGGGTCAGGGTCCGCGCTGGGGGCTGAGCCGGCTGGTCTGTTGCAGACCATCAGGGTCAGGGTCCGTGCTGGGGGCAGGCACCGGGCTGAGCTGGCTCGTCCGTTGCAGACCATCAGGGTCCGGGTCAGGGTCCTTGCTGGGGGCTGAGCCGGCTCGTCCATTGCAGACCATCCAGGTCAGGGTCCACGCTGGGGGCGGACGCCAGGCTGAGCCAGCTCGTCCGTTGCAGACCATCAGGGTCAGGGTCCGTGCTGGGGGCGGGCACCGGGCTGAGCCAGCTCATCTGTTGCAGACCATCAGAGTCAGGGTCCGCGCTGGGGGTGGGTGCCGGGCTGAGCCAGCTCATCCGTTGCAGACCATCCGGGTCAGGGTCCACGCTGGGGGCGGGCGCCGGGCTGAGCCGGCTCATCCGTTGCAGACCATCCGGGTCAGGGCCCACGCTGGGGGCGGGGGGCGGGCTGAGCCAGCTCGTCCGTTGCAGACCATCCGGGTCACAGTCTGCGCTGGGGGCTGAGCCGGCTCGTCCGTTGCAGACCATCAGGGTGAGGGTCTGCGCTGGGGGCGGGCGCCGGGCTGAGCCAGCTCGTCCGTTGCAGACCATCCGGGTCACAGTCTGCGCTGGGGGCTGAGCCGGCTCGTCCGTTGCAGACCATCAGGGTCAGGGTCCACACTGGGGGCGGGCGCCGGGCTGAGCCAGCTCGTCCGTTGCAGACCATCCGGGTCACAGTCTGCGCTGGGGGCTGAGCCGGCTCGTCCATTGCAGACCATCAGGGTCAGGGTCTGCGCTGGGGGCTGAGCCGGCTGGTCTGTTGCAGACCATCAGGGTCAGGGTCCGTGCTGGGGGCAGGCACCGGGCTGAGCTGGCTCGTCCGTTGCAGACCATCAGGGTCCGGGTCAGGGTCCTTGCTGGGGGCTGAGCAGGCTCGTCCGTTGCAGACCATCAGGGTCAGGGTCAGTGCTGGGGGCTGAGCTGGCTCGTCCATTGCAGACCATCAGGGTCAGGGCCCGCACTGGGGGCTGAGCTGGCTCGTCCGTTGCAGACCATCCGGGAGGTGCAGCCCGACGTGGTGGTGGTGGAGCTCTGCCAATACCGTGTGTCCATGCTGAAGATGGACGAGAGCACGCTGCTCCAGGAGGCCAAGGAGCTCAGCCTGGAGAAGCTGCAGCAAGCCGTGAGGCAGGTGCGGTGTCGGGCGGGCGTGGGCTGTGCACCCCTCCCCAGGCAGCCACGCTCCCTGCTCTGCCCACCTGTGAGCACACGGCCTTCCAGGCAGTGTGGAGGTGCCCAGCCCGCCCTGGGGCCCTGGCCTGGGGCGGGAGAGGGGCATATGCCTTTATTGGGTTTCAGACAAGGCAGGCAAGGTGGGTGAGCTTCAACCCCCAGGGAAGACCTGGACAGGGACCCCAGGGAGCTCGGCAAAGGGGAAAGGGGGGGCCTCAGAGTCCCCGCCAGCCCAGCACAACATATGCCCCTCGGGGGGACGTGGGCAGAGGAGTTGGGGTCTGGGCTGGAGGGGCAGGAGGGAAGGGGCATCCACTGTGGATGTGGCCGCCTGTCCACAGCCCTTGCTCAGTCCCAGAGCACAGGCAAGGCCTCCCCTCACGTTTGAGGAAGCCTGTGCTCAGCGCCCACATGGCCGCTGACTGTCGGCTCTCTCCCCTGCAGAACGGCGTCATGTCCGGACTCATGCAGATGTTGCTGCTGAAAGTGTCGGCCCACATCACCGAGCAGCTGGGCATGGCTCCTGGTGGCGAGTTCAGGGAGGCCTTCAAGGAGGTGGGCCTGGGTTCAGCCAGGAAGGGGGCTCAGTGCCTGGGCAGCTGCCCGGGGCTCAGGCTTCCCCAGCCAACACCCAGCCTCTGCCCCAGGCCAGCAAGGTGCCTTTCTGCAAGTTCCACCTGGGCGACCGGCCCATCCCCGTCACCTTCAAGAGGGCCATCGCGGCGCTGTCCTTCTGGCAGAAAGTGAAGCTGGCCTGGGGCCTGTGTTTCCTGTCAGACCCCATCAGGTAGGGCCCCTCAGCCTCCCGCGGGCAGCCCCACCCAGGAAGAGTGGCCCGGGGCCCGCCGTGCGACACAGCCCCCTTGTTCTTGGGCTAAGCCTCCTCAAACAAGGCCTTCCCACCCCTTCCTTCCGCCGTGAGCCCAAACACAAAGGGTGCGGAGGTCCCTGCCCTGGGTCAATAGCACCAGCCTCCTGCTGGCCGCCCCATCCCCACGAGGCTGGCAGCGTGCCCTCTGCCCCCAGCAAGGATGACGTGGAGCGCTGCAAGCAGAAGGACCTGCTGGAGCAGATGATGGCAGAGATGATCGGCGAGTTTCCCGACCTGCACCGCACCATCGTCTCAGAGCGTGACGTCTACCTGACCTACATGCTGAGGCAGGCCGCCCGGCGCCTCGAGCTGCCGCGCTCCTCCGATGGTGACCGCGACGGCCGGCCCGGGAGGGGGCTCTCCGGGCACTGGCACCACCAGGCCGCTGCTGACGCGTCGCTTCCCCCACAGCTGAGCCCAGGAAGTGCGTCCCCTCCGTCGTGGTGGGTGTCGTGGGCATGGGCCACGTCCCGGGCATCGAGAAGAACTGGACCACAGACCTCAACATCCAGGAGATCATGACGTGAGTACCGCCTGCCCACCCACGCCACGCTGTCCCCCAGCACAGAGTGGGGCCTGGGGAGGGGGCGGCAGCCATGCTGGGGCTGGGGGCGCACGTGCCCCCCCACCCTGAGCCAGGCCCAGCCCGCCCTCCCTTCCCCAGCGTGCCCCCGCCGTCCATCTCCGGCAGAGTGTCCCGGCTGGCCGTGAAGGCTGCCTTCTTGGGCCTGCTGGGCTACGGCCTCTACTGGATGGGACGCCGCGCCACCAGCCTGGTCCTGTCACTGCCTGTCACTCAGTACTGTCTGCAGAGGGCATCCACGGCCCGGCCGCACAAATAGGAAGGATGAGCACCGCGGCGGCGGCTCCCGAGTTGCAGCAGCTGAGAGGCGCTGGGGCCGGCCCCCCCCCCACCCCGAGGAGCTCTGGGCGCCACCCCCCGTGGGGGTCCAGGCCCAGCCACGCCTGCCCTCCCCCAACCCGCCCAAATAAAGAATTATTTAACTGCTCTGAGCTCAGGCTTCCCAGCAGCCCTGCCCCCACCCTGTCCCCAGCCCTGCAGGGACCACTCCTGGGGTTCACGGGGTTCACGGGCATCAGGACGAGCTGGTGGGAGAGGGGCCGAGGTGGGCACGGCCAGCCCTCCCCTACCTCACTGTGCCTTGTCACGCGCGGGCGGCGGAGCCCCCGGCCCGGGAGCGACTCAACGGTGGGTTCTGGGCTGCGGGGTTCCCGCCGGCACGTTTGGGAGGGGCCGGAGCAGCCCTCGAGTGGCTCCGGGGAGCCCCCCTCCCGACGGGGCAGCTGGGCCGAGCTTGGTAGCCGCTTTCCTTGCAGAGGTGGTGTGGTTTTGGCTTTTAAAAATGTCTGAATTTTTTTTACTCAGGTAATTTTAACTTAAGACAAACTGAAGCCAATGTCAGGAAATACTAGCCTTAAATCTGATTGGGACAAAGAGGGTGTGTTGTTGGTGGCGGGTGGGGGGCACTCAGCTCTGAGCCGGCGAGCCTGGGGGAAGGGTTGGCTTTAGCAGCGGGGCCCGGCCGGCCTCCGGACGCTGCCCCCCCGGCTGCCCCCTCGGGCAGCCCCTGGCTGGGGGATGTCCAGGGCTGCAGCCCCCCCCTGGCCAGGGAGGATCGCACCTGCTCCCCGTGCCGCACTCTCAGCGGACAGAGGGCGTGTGTCCGCCAAGGCCCCCCAGTTGGCACACGTGCCGGCGGGTGCCGGCCACCGTCCCACCGCCCCACACGGGGCGTCCACCCCGGGCGTCGCCCGTGTGTGTCGTCGCCACTCCTGGTCGTGTGTCTGTGACGCGGCATCTGTGCGGCCCACCTGGGGCCCGGGGTCCTGCTCAGTTGTGCTTGTGCTGACTCAGTGTCTGACAAAGTCAGGGGAAACCCAGGGCCGTGAACTGGCCTGGGGCGTGTTGTTCCTGTCACGGAGGCGCGTGTACATGTTGCTTAGGAACTGAAATAAAGTCTAATTTTGGAAGCTCCTGTTTTGTGAAATGTGTGGAAGCGGCGCTCGAGGGCTAGGGCAGGAGGTGCCCCCCGGGCCCAGCGAGGACACCTGCCAAGGGGAAGTGTGCTCGGAAGAGCGCCCCGGCCCTCACCTCCCTGTCCACGCCCTCGGGCTCCCCGCCCTGGCACCTGGGAGGGGAGGAGGCAGGGTGAGCCCAGCGCCCGCACAAAAGGTGCTGGGGACCAGTGGCTCAGCTCTGCCCCGAAGGACAACAGTGAGCGCCTGGGGGGCGTGAAGGGAGGCTGGTAGGGCCGTGGGCTGGGCTCTCCACCCACCATGTCTGCACCCCCAGGAAGCATGGCTGCCTGCCCTGTGCTGGGTCTTGCTGCTCTCCTCTTCCTCTCAGCGCCCCAGGCCAGCTCCGTGGTGCAGTATCGACGGCTGGTAAGAGTGGCCATCAGACCAGCGGGTCTCACTAGCCTGACATGAGCTGGGGACTCCCAGAGCCACCGAGCCTGCCTCTCACCAGGGTCCTCTCTCCACAGGTGCCAGTGGTGCTTCTGGAACCCCAAGGTCTGGCTGGGGCGGGGGAGAGGGAGGGGCCCACCAGGTGGGCCCAAGCCGGACAGCCTCCCACCTGTCACCCACAGGTCCCCACCCAGCAGGTCTCACCCCCCATGAGGACCTGGCTGGGTCCCTGCCCAGAACAGCTTGGGGGGCGGGGGGAGGGCAGGCAAGGGCCAGGCCCCACGGTATTCCCTCCTACCGCCGGCTGGGCTTGGGGTAGTCCTCAGACCACTGCCAGGCCAGGAGGAGGAAGGTAAGGAAGCCAAGACTGACCTTCCAAGGGCAGCAGGTGAGGGCGTGAGGTGGTGTCCAGGGGCCTCGGGAAGAATCGAGGGTCTGGCCGAGGGCTGGGGGGCCAGCAAATTGGCAGAGCCCAAGGCACAGCCATTTCCGAAGAGGCCTGGGACAGCTTTGGCCCAAGGTGAGGGGACTGTGGCTGCCCACCCACCCGGACCAAGGTCGTAAATCATCCGCCAGATTGTCACAGAGCGTCTGCAGGAGGCGGGTTCTGGTTCCGGTCACCGAGAGAGCATGGCCCCTCCCCAGGCCCTGAGCCTTTCTGGCCGTATCCCCCACAGGGAGGGACTGCTCTCATATCTGGTTGGAGAGCCCCACGGCCCGCAGTGGCGTGTACACCATCCAGCCAGAGGGAGTCAGCACCCCCTTCAAGGTGAGCAGCCTGCAGCAAGGGCCCGGGGGTAATGTGTGTGTCACTTGGACAAAAACAAGAGATGGCACTGTCCACCTAGCAGGAGAAGGGCCAGCCAGGCCAGGCGCTGCCGGTGGAGTCCGTCCTCAGACACACCCGGGGAACAGAGGTGTTCGTGGACGTTGTGTTACAGTCAGAAAAGGTTGGGAGAAACCTAGGCTCCCACCTCGAAGGGTGTGAACAAAGAAAGAGCCCAGGAGACAGCATTAAGTGAAAAAACAAAGCCACAAAGCAGGGTGCAAAATGACATCAAACGGAGCAACCCTCCTGGGGGCCTGTGACCTCACTGCCAAGCTTGACCCCTTTTCTGAGAAAGTGAACTTAATGTGATGCAAATTTATATGACATTTGACAAGTAAAAAAGTTTCAGTTTTCAAATGCGAAGTGTTTCAGGGAGCACGGGCAGGAGAGGGGCAGGCCTGCTTGCGTCCACGGGCTGGCCCTTTCCCCAGGTTTTCTGCGACATGCGCATGGACGGTGGCTGGACGGTGATTCAGAGCCGAGACCGGGGCCGGCGGCGGCCTCTGGACTTTGAGAGGTGCTGGCAGGAGTACAAACAAGGCTTCGGAGACCTGAGAGGTAGGACTGTGTTGCCTGTGGGGCACAGGGGCGTAGCCAGCACCCCAAGGCCCTGAGCCCCACCGGGGACATAGGAGAGAGATGGCAGGAGGAGGCTAGGGGTGGTCCATCACACAGCAGCCTCTGCCCAGGTGCCCCACTCCTGCAGGTGAGCACTGGCTGGGGCTGGAGCACATCTCTGGCCTGACCTCCCAGCCGGGCCTGCGCTCGGAGCTGACGGTGGACCTCCTGGGCCTGGACAACCACACACTTCAGGCCCACTATGAGCACTTCCACGTGGACGGGGAGGACCAGTTTTACCAGCTGACCCTTGGCCCGTACTCGGGGAATGCAGGTGAGTGCTGGGGAGGTAAGGGACCCCTGTGCCTGCCCCCAAGTGCCCTGTTTTGCCCCCTGGGCTCTCTAGGCTGTGGGAGGGGGACTCTTGCAGCAGGCCAGGGTGCACCCACCCTGGAGCCCCCAACTTGCCGGCCCACATCTGCCAAGCTCTGAGCTCTGGGGAAGACTGTCCCTCCCCAAGCGCCTGCCCTTCTGGGGCCCCAGATGGCAAGGCGGCGAGCGGGGGCCTGAGGGGCAGCTGGCCTGCCGCCCACGCCACCACACTGCGCAGGGGACGCATTCCGAGGCTTGGGCCAGACGGACAACCAGGAGGGCTGTGGCTTCAGCACGCTGGACCGCGACCATGACCGCTGCTCGCCCTGCACCGATGGCGCCCAGACCTTCACCAGCTGCAGCCACGATCGCTCAGGAGCCGGTTGGTGGTACAGTGCCTGCGGCCACGCGGACCTCAACGGGCCATGGCCAGAGCACACGGGGGCCGCTTCCGGCATGCGCTGGGCCGTGGGCAACCACCAGCCCGCCTTGCGCGCCAGCGTGCTGCGCGTGCGCACCACTGCTTCCCTCAAGGCCTAGGCCCCTGCCCATCCGTGGCCGAGCCTCATTAAATGTTCAAGCCCGGCTGTCCGCTGCGTCTTCCTTGGGGCCAGGACAGGGGAGGGGCCGAGCTCAGCTCCGACCCACCCTGGCTGCTCAGACCCAGCCCACCCAGGAGGCCTGTCCATCCAGGACAGGCCTGGGGAAATCCAGGAGGCTGTGCAGCCCAACGTTTAGGCCAGAAACAAGGTCACCAGGTCTGGGAAGGCACTACCCCTTGATGCTGACCTCCTGGAACCCTTGGCACCCACCAGAGCCCCCACTGGCTGTGACCTCTGTGAGGGCAGGCCAGCAGGACACAGGGCCTGGTACTCTTGAGCCTTCAAGAACCCAATCCCACCAGATTCCAAGGTGTGGGTAAGACAGTGGGGTGAGGGGGCAAGGAGATGGGTCAGAAGGGCCTGGGACCTGGGGGAGGGGGCAGCGGTGACAGTAGGCTCAGGCTGGGCCCCCTAGGCAGTTAGGAAAGAGGCTGGCAGTAGGGGACTCTGATAGCAGGCCAAGCAGACAGGGCCCCAAGTGAGGCTCCGGTGGAAGGGGAAGGCAGGCTGCAGGAGGAGACGCTGGGGCTCTGAGCCCCTGCAGGGACCTAACCACATTGTACTCCACACAGAAGGTCGTGTCCTTGTCCCTCTCAGGGATGGCGACCCTGAGCTGGAGAGGTTGAGGGGTTCCCCAGTGTCACAGCTGGCAGGGGCACAGATGGTTCTCATGAACTCTGGGAAGCCCACATTGTGGCCCCAGGAGAAGGTTCCAGAAGAGGCTGCTGGAACTTAAGTGTAGAATCCATCCAGGAGGAAGCTTGTGTGTTTGTCTGGGGTCTCCCACGTAGCTCCTGGTCTTGGGCTTTAGTATGGGGCCAGGTGGGGGAGGGGGTTGGGAAGCCCTTCCAAGGACCTACTCCATGCAGGCATCACAGGGGTCTTTTCCAGGCTCCTCTGAGCTGAACATCGGAGTTATTTATTCTGCAACAGTCATCCCGACTTCTCTGGGGCAGACGCTTTAAGGCCAGGCTCGGCGCTCCCTAACCTCCTGGACAATGGGGAGTTTCTCTTGGCCAGGCACTATTCTGGGAGAACTGGCACACACATCATCAAGACTCCGTGCCCTCCTAGAGCACGGGTGAGGAGCGAGACACGGAAGAAACAGGAAAATGAGGGAATGAGTTCGTTTCAGGGAAGTGCTATGCAAGGAAAACACTGGGTTCCTAGAGGCACTTCAGGAGAGGCATGGGCAGGGTGGGCACGGAAGCCGGGACACGTGAGGACTCCTGCCCCAAGCAGAGGCAGAGCAGGAGCAAAGGTGCTTCTGCACTGGGGAGGCGCCTGGCCGGAGCGCTGCCCAGTCTCAGCCTTGGCTTCGTCCCGGGTCTCTTCCTGGCCTATCCCCACGGACACTGACCCTCGACCCGAGCTGAAAAACCTCTTTCCCTTCTGCCCCGCTGCCCGGCGCAGCCGAGGACAATCCAGAGACAGGCCCTGGCACAGCACGGGGCCCGGGCTGACCCTGGCTTCACCCCGGAGTTGAGAGACACCCCTGCTGGTCTACCAGGGACGTCACTGTGCACGGTCACCCCACTCGGAGCTCTCAGCCCCGACTGTCCGGTCTTTCCCGGGTCGGACCTCCAGGGACCTGCTGGCTCGTTACGCAGGCCAGTCATTCTAGACGACCCGGTTCCCCCGCTCCCCGGTCCGCTTCAGCACTCGGCCAGCCGCAGGCCTGCGGAAGCGGACGGGTCGCAGGGGGACAAGTCCTCCTTCCCCGCCCTGGCTGCTGCGGGGCCGAACCGCAGGAGCGGACAGACGCACGGCGCGGCCAATCAGAGTCAGCCTTTCGCGGGCGCGGCCCGCGCAGGCGCACGAGCAGACAGCACCGCAGGCGATTGGGCGACTGGGCACGCGTGCCGGGGCTTCCGGTCGGGGCAGAGGGGCTTCCGCCGCAGCGGCGCCGCGGATGGCCGCGTTCGGGGCTGCCGTGAGGGCCTTGCTCGCGGCCGCCCGTGCCCGGTCGCCGCCGCTGGGCCACCGTCCGCCGCACGCGCCCTGCTCCGCCTCGGCCGCTGCCCGCGGCGCTGCCATGGAGCCGGCGCCCCGCTGGCTGGCGGGGCTGCGCTTCGACAACCGCGCCCTGCGCGCGCTGCCCGTGGAGACGCCGCCGCCCGGTCCCGAGGGCGCCCCGTCCTCGCCGAGGCCCGTGCCGGGGGCCTGCTTCAGCCGCGTGCGGCCCGCGCCGCTGCGCCAGCCGCGCCTCGTGGCGCTGTCGGAGCCCGCGCTGGCGCTGCTGGGCCTGGGCGCGCCGCCCGCCGACGCCGCCGCCCGCGAGGCGCGCGAGGCCGAGGCCGCGCTCTTCTTCAGCGGCAACGCGCTGCTGCCGGGCGCCGAGCCCGCCGCGCACTGCTACTGCGGCCACCAGTTTGGCCAGTTCGCGGGGCAGCTGGGCGACGGCGCCGCCATGTACCTGGGCGAGGTGTGCACGGCCGCCGGCGAGCGCTGGGAGCTGCAGCTCAAGGGAGCCGGCCCCACGCCCTTCTCCAGGTGGGCCCGGGCGGGTGGCTGGGGGCCGGAAGGGGCTGACCCTCGGAGGGGCCCCGCACGCCCTCTCCAGTGTGTGGGGTGGGGGGCGTGCTCAGTCCCGCAGTTTTCCTTCCTAGCTGGGGGTGAGATGTAACGGGAAGTTTGATCTAGGGACATAGACCGGGGGAGGGGGCCCCAGTATCCTGGCGAAGGGAACAGCTTGTGCAAAGGCCCTGAAGTCAGAGGGAGAGGGCCGAAGGAGGGGCTGTGGCTGCAGAGCCTCCGCCCCGGCTGCAGTGCTGCTGCCAAGTGCCCTTGTCCCCTCTGACCGGCTCGGGGAGGGATCCCGCTGCACTCCCGCCCTGGTCCCGCAGCACTAGCAGCTGCTCTGTCCCGTTCTCATAAACAACACAAGGACTTTGGAATCAGTTCTGCGTGTGACACGGGTGTTTACCGCTTGCCCAGCCTAGCCACCAGTGCTCGCGGGAGGCAGGGTGATTTGTCCTCTCCAGCATAGCATCTGTGTGTCCACCCACAGAGGCACAGTGTGTGGCCGGTGCCCTGGACAGGGACAAGACCCCCCTCAGATCCGATGCCCCCAGTGGTCATTCTCCCAGGCACAGGCTTCTGAGCACTTGTGGGCCAGGACCTGGGTCCAGATCCGGACAGCCTGACCCAGCCGGCAGGGGGCTCTCAGAGCTGTCCTGCCTCTTACATACGAACAGTGCTGATCGTCCGTTCTGCTCTTTTCCACTAAACAGCGGGTGCATTTAGTCCGTATTTGTTAAATGCTTGTTGAATGGCTAAAAAAGTTACACCTGAGTTGTCATTTTCTGTTCAAAGAAATCCTGAGGGCATGTGTCTTCTCTGGCCACTTCCCTGTGCCCTCCCCTCCTCTCCCTCCAGGATCTGACGCATCCTGCACCCCCTGCCTGCCTCCCAGCGGCTCCATCTCTGACCCCCAGAATAACTCGTTCTTCCTCATCACCCAGTCTCCAAACCTTTCTGTCTCTGGAAGTCTCCTGAATTCAGCCTAGCACCACTGCCGCGCCCCACCAACAACCTGCTCAGGGTTGTCTGCACCAGTGACTAATGGGAGAGTCCCTGCCCCTTGAAATGATATGTAAATGCTTCTCACCTTGGGGCCTGCTCATTCTTTGAGCATCTTTAAATTTTATATATTCAGTTGGGTAATTTATTCTTGCCAGTCATAAAGACAAACCTTTTTGTGAGAGTAATCTGCTATGGGATATCTATTCTATTTGAAGACTTGAGTGTTAAGTTCCATGTTTCTAGACTTGAGGTCTGCTAGAAAATTTTTCTTTAAAATAGAGGGGTCATGGGGCGCCTGGGTGGCTCAGTCAGTTAAGCGACTGCCTTCGGCTCAGGTCATGATCCTGGAGTCCCAGGATCGAGTCCCGCATCGGGCTCCCTGCTCAGCAAGGAGCCTGCTTCTCTCCCCCCTTTCATGTACTATCTCTCTCTCTCTCATTCTCACTCTCTCAAAATAAATAAATCTTTAAAAATAAATAAATAAAATAAAGGGGTCATTTAACCTTTACTCAGGTTAGCACCCACTCCCCAACATGTCCTAGGTTCCCCAGCCTCAGCATGACTTGAGGCTTAACATCCAAAGTGGCTTTGTGTGGCTTAAGGCCAACTCCTGGCTGGGGTAGTACCCAGATGTGGGCTTTGGGTGGTGGGCAGGTGACTTCTCGCCCATGCCTCCTGCCTGCCGAGGGGGTTGAGATTTCAGGACATGCCTTTCCTGGCAGGTACGAAAGAGCTTGTCCTCAGCTGGGTCCATCCCAGCAGCGCGGCTGGGAATAGACATGGGTGTGCTGGAGACGGGACTGTGTCGTGGGTCCTGTTGGCTCTGTGGGTGCAGAGAGGCCCTTTATCCTTGCTGTGTAATTGTCCAATTCTAGCTTTTGCTTTGGGAACCTTGCCTTGGGCAAGAAGGACAGGCTGCTGATTTTCAGGACCATTTTTACCAGATTCAAGATTAAATTGAGCTGTGCTGGCTTCCTGCTGAACATGAAATCTAGCTGGGTAAGAGGTGATTCCCAGGACCAGGGAGGGGTGGATTGACATTTGAGGACAGGTTTCCTTGTCACAGTTCCTCTCGTGGACTAGAAGGAGGTGAGTGGATTGCAGCTGTCACACTGGCCAGAGGCTGACGCAGTGGCCCTGGGGTGACTGCCAGGTCTGGTTTCCAGAGGGATGAGACATACTCAGGCAAGGCGAGGCCGGAGACCTAGATGTGTCTCCACACAATGGGGGCTTGCAGAACCCCGAGCACCATGACCACCACATCAGGGCATGCAGCACATATACAGTAATAGCATTTGATGAAATTGAGCTCCCATTCATGGTAAAAACTCAGTAAACTAGGAAGAGAGGAACTTCCTCAAATTGATAAAGAATATCTCCAGAAAACCTACAGCTAACTTCTACTTAGTGATGAGAGCCTGGAAGCCCTCCCACTGAGATCGGAAACAAGGTAAAGATGTTTCCCCCACCATTGCCTTTCAACATCATACTGGAAGTCCTAGCTAATGCAATAAGACAAGAAAAGGAAATTAAAGGTACACAGATTGAGATGAAAGAAAACTGTCTTTGTTTGCAGATGAACATCTATGTAGAAAATCTCAAAGATCTGACCAAAAACGTGAACTAATAAGCAAGGTTGAAGGATACAAAGTTACCATACGAGTCAGTCACTTTACTATGTACGAGCAATGAGCAATTGGAATTTGAAATTAAAAACAATACTGATTACATTATTACCCCTCAAAATGAAATACTTAGGTATAAATCTAACAAAATATGTATTTGTACCTAAGACCTTTATGAAGAAAACTACAAAACTGCTAAGAGATATCAAGGAAGGACTAAACAGATGGAAAGATATATCACATGTCCATGAATGAGAAGACTGAATCTTGTCAGGATGTCGGTTCTTCCCAGTTTGACTTGTAGATTCAGTATGATCCTAGTCAAGGCGCCTGGGTGGCTCAGTCAGGTAAGCGTCTGCCTTCGGCTCCGGTCATGATCTCAGGGTCCTGGGATCAAGTCCCGCATCAGGCTCCCTGCTCTGCGGGGAGCCTGCTTCTCGCTCTGCCCCTTCTCCCTGCTTGTGTTCTCTTTCTTCTCTCAAATGAATAAATAAAATCTTTTTAAAAAATACAATCCCAATCAAATTTCAGCAGGTTATGTTGTAGGTACTGATAATGTGATTCTAAAGTTTATGTGGAGAGTCAGAAAACCTACAATAAGCAACATCATATTGAAGAACAGCAAAGTTGGAGGACTGACACTACCTGACTTCAAGCCTTACTATAAAACTATAGTAATCAAGAAAGTGCAGTGTTGGTGAAAGAACAGATCAATGGATAGACCTCCATAAATGTAGTCATTTATGACAAAGGAGCAAAGACAATCTAATGGAGCAAAGATAGTTGTTTGAACAGATGGTTGGTGCTGGAACAACTGGACATGTACACACCAAAAAATGTATCTAGACACAGACCTTAGACCCTTCACAAGAATTAACTCAAAAGGGACCATAGACAAAACTATAAAACTCCTATAAGATAAAATAGAAAATCCAGAGGCCCTCAGGTTTGGACGTGATTTTTTAGACACAACACCAAAGGCAAGTTCCATGAAAGAGATTACTGAAGCTGGACTCCGTTGAAGTCGAAACTTGTGCTCTACAAAAGACAATATCAAGACAATGAAAAGAAAAGCCACAGATTTGGAGGAAATATTTGTAAAAGACACACCTGATATACAAAGTATACTTTGAGTATACAAAGTATACAAAGAACTCTGAAAACTCAGACTATAAGAAAACAAAAACAAAGACTTTAAAATGGGTTAAAGATCAGGTCATGACCCCGGGGTCCTGGGGTCAAGCCCCGTGTCAGGCTCCCTGCTTGGCCAGCCTGCTGCTGCTTTCCTGCTTGTGCTCTCTAGCTCGCTGTCTCTCAAAGAAATAAAATCTTAAGATGGGCTAAAGACCTGAACAGACATGTCACCAAAGAAGAGCTAGAGATGGAAAATAAGCACATGAAAAGGTGCTCAACATCATATGTCATCAGGGACATGCAGATCCAGACGACGGTGAGACACCACTGCACACCTATCAGAATGGCCAGATCCAGAGCACTGACACCACCAAATGCCGGTGGGGATGTGCAGCAGCAGGAACGTGCACTCACTGACGGTGGGCTTGCAGAATGGTGCAGAAGACAATTTGGCAGTTTCGTAACAAAAGTCAGCATACTCTTACCAGATGATCCAGCAGTTGTGCTCCTTGCTATTTACCCAAAAGACTTGAAGATCTCTGTCCACACAAAAACCCTGCACACAGATGTTTGTAGCAATTTTATTCATAATTGCCAGAGCTTGGAAGCAACCAACATTAAGTGTGGTACATCCAGACAATGGAATATTGTTTGGCACTAAAAGAGAAACGAGCTATTGGGGCGCCTGGGTGGCTCAGTTGGTTAAGCGTCTGCCTTCGGCTCAGGCCATGATCTAGGGGTCCTGGGATCAAGCCCCACATCAGGCTCCCTGCTCAGCGGGGAGTCTGCTTCTCCCTCTCCCTCTGCCTGCCGCTCCCCCTACCTGTACTCCGTCAAATAAGTAAATAATATTTAAAAAAAGAGAGAAATGAGCTATCAAGTTCTGAAAAGACGGCGGCGGGGGGGAGGGGGGCACGCCTGAGATCCTTCATCCTTACTGTAAGAGTGTTCTTGTAAACTCATAACAGAACTTCAGGCTTACAAGGGAGTGAGTTACACTCCCTGCCGGCTGGGTCCTGTTGCAGAGGCCTGATGCAGCCTCGCTGTCCCAGCTGCAGGCCAGGCACCTGGTGCCGTGGCTGCCACATCTGGGGCAATGTTAGGGGCCCATCCGTATCAGGTATTCTCTAAAACAGAGGCCTTTTACAGTGATGTTACAGCTGTCGGGGAATGATTTTTAAAAAGCCCTTAGAATGCTGTCTTTCAGTCCCTCCCATTTGCTGCCTGTTGAACGGACACCCTGATGGCACAACGACCTGTGTGTTTGATTTCAGACAGGCCGACGGCCGCAAAGTCCTGCGGTCGAGCATCCGCGAGTTCCTGTGCAGCGAAGCCATGTTCCATCTGGGCATCCCCACCACGCGGGCCGGGGCCTGCGTCACATCCCAGTCCACAGTCGTTCGAGACGTGTTCTATGACGGTAATCCAAAATATGAGAAGTGCACGGTTGTGCTGCGTATAGCTTCCACTTTTCTAAGGTAATGCTGGGGTCCCTTCGGGCTGTCATTGTGCGGAGACAGATGACAAGGCTGGTGGAGGGAACGCCCCACAGGGACACGTGTGGGGAACCCATCCCATGGCCAGTCCCGAGCAGCACCAGATGGCCACGAAATAGATGCTGGGCGCCTGCAGGGAGGGAGGGGGGTTTAATGGGCAAAAGGCACCGGACATTTCCTGGGCCGGGAGTCCTGTTCTGCGTGTGGATGGCTGTTCAGGCACCTGTTGCCCCCAGAAGGGAGGTGGTGGCAGAGAGGTGGCCCGTGTCGCGGGTGCATGGCTGGCTTGAGTGAAGGGGGACAGGGCCTGGGGCCAGCAGAAGAGGGGCTGCCCAGAGGCGGGGCTCTGGGAAGGGGCATGTGCAGAGCTGTTCACTTGGAGTTTAGGACCAGGAAGGACATGAAAGTCACCCAGAAAGTGGCCTCGTTCCGTCACTGTGAAGAAGAGGCGACTCCACGCGTGCTGTGCCCCCATCCGCCGTGGCCACCCTTGCTCCAGCCCGGTCATCAGCTGCCACCCTTTCTGGTCCCTCCCTGATGTCACCATGCTGTCTGGCATCACACGGTTCTGATGGCCCGAACCCATGGTCGTCAGGAAGCAGCTGTGACTCCCTCTGGTCCTCCCTCCTGTGGAGCCAGGCGGACCCTGTGTGTCAGGGCCATTCCCACGGTGCCTAAGGCTCAGCACCTGGCTTTTTCTTTTGTCGTCTGGGAGCTGGAGGAGCCAGGGCGGTTGCATCCACCTCCCCCAGGAGACCCAGGGCTGCTTCCCTGAGCCGCGCTCCTGGCAGTTCGACCAGAGTAACCTGGGGGGCTGGGGGGTCACCCTGGGCCTGCTGGCTGTAATGCTAGTCGTGGCGACCAGAAGTGTCTCCAGACACCGCCTCACGTCCTCTGGGTGACACGAGCACGCGGTCGTAGAGCTGACCCTGCTTGTCACCTGACCGCAGGACGCCAGTCACCGCCGTGCTCCTTGACCTGGGGGTGAGCACAGAGCCCTGCTGGTCCCCAGAGGCAGCCGTGCCTTCCTGGGCCCCCCACACGTATCCGGCGTGCGTGGGAGCTAACCAAGGGCAGAATGGGTCTGTCTGTATCACCAAAAGACTAGTTATGTTTTTGTTGGTTTTGTTTTAATCAGGGTGTTCTTACCGCTAGAGGCTACAAGGCCTAGCAGCCAGACTTCTGTTTTTCACAAGGGGCTAGAGCCCTGTTTAACCTGTTAAAATGATGGGTATTTCCTCCAGGTTCGGATCCTTTGAGATTTTCAAGTCCGCAGATGAGCACACAGGGCGCGAGGGGCCCAGTGTGGGGAGAAACGACATCCGAGTCCAGATGCTTGACTATGTGATCAGCACGTTTTATCCTGAGATCCAGGCCGCGCACGCGGATGACCGCGTGCAGAGGAATGCCGCTTTCTTCCGGGAGGTAGGCGGGGCTGCATAGCAGCCCTCCCTGCGTCCCGCCTGCTGATGAGACACGGTCTGCTGGACGGTGGACAAGGTTCTCTGAGTCGTTCCCCTGTCCCAAAGCCTGTCCCCCCTCGTTGACTCTGAGCAGGACCGACTTCTGGGAATGCTGCGTTGAGGGTCAGGGGCCCTGGGACAAACCCAAGGATCACTTTGTTTCTGTGGCATTGGTGGGGCTGTGTGCCCCCGCCAGGCCCAGCAGGAGAACTGCGGGGGGAAGGACTCCGCTTCCGGGGGGAGATGCGGACGGTCACGGTGGGGCCCCGGGCACAGCAGCCTGGACCCAGGGCAGGCTTTGCCGGCTCGTGTGACTTCCCTGTTTCCACACGGTTATCCTCCTGGGCCTGAGTCGTGGGGATAGTCAAGGCTCCCTGATATTTTTGGTTTCATGGGTAAAAGCCAAAATTAGTATATCAAAGAGACAGATGGCCTAAGTGGAAATTAGAGCCTACACGTGTGCACTCATCCAAAGCGCTTTTCCTTCTTACACGTCCTTCCGTGTTCGCCCCCACTGCTGAGTGTGCGCTGAGAGGGCAAACCCGAAGAAGTCCCTGGGAGCAGAGCTGTCCTCAGGGAGGGAGGGGGCAGGCGGCAACCTGCACCCTGTCATGCCGCAGGTGACCCGTCGCACGGCCCGGATGGTGGCCGAGTGGCAGTGTGTGGGCTTCTGCCACGGCGTGCTCAACACAGACAACATGAGCATTGTGGGGCTCACCATCGACTACGGGCCCTTCGGCTTCCTGGACAGGTGAGCAGCCCGGGGCCAGCATGTGGGTGCCCATGGCACAGGGACCACTGGGGAGGGACCAGCTGTCCTCGATATTTGGTTGGAAATGCCTGGTCAGCCCTTCCCAGCAGCAGAAATCCCCTGGAAGGTTTGGAGCAGAGCGGCATTTTCAGAGGGTCCCTCCATTCCCGGATTGGGAATGGACTCAAGGGGCCAGGGCGGGAACAGGCAGCGAGCAGGAAGGAGGGACGTGGCCGGCCAGGGGCAGTGGGCTGAGGCAGCTCCGCCCCCCTGCCGACTGAGCGAGTAGGAGTCAGCTGCGGCGCCTGGACCTGCACCTGTCAGAGTTGGGCCCCTGCGAGGCAGGGCAGGAGGGCAGTGGCCACATGGACGTAGCCTCTGGGCACCCCAGGACCTGCCTCATCCCCTTGCTGGCTCCCCTCACCCCGTGTGGCAGGTATGACCCTGACCACGTGTGCAACGCCTCCGACAACGCTGGACGCTATGCGTACAGCAAACAGCCCGAAGTTTGCAAGTGGAACCTGCAGAAGCTGGTGGAGGCCCTGGAGCCCGAGCTGCCCCGTGAGCGGGGCGAGGCCATCCTGGCCGAGGAGTTCGACCCGGAGTTCCGCCAGCACTACCTGCAGAAGATGCGCAGGAAGCTGGGCCTGGTGCACGCCGAGCTGGACGAGGACGGAGCGCTGGTGGCCAAGCTCCTGGAGACCATGCACCTGACTGGTGAGTGTGGCTAGGGGGTCTGTGCCACACTGGTGGCCCGGCGTTTTCGTTTCGGTGAAATAGACACAACATAAACTTGACCATTTTACCATGAGGTGCGCTCTTTGGGGGCACTAAGCACATTCACCCCGCCGTGCACCCATCAGCCCCCTCCGTCTCCCCACACGGACACCCTGTCATTTCCTCCTCCTCCTGTGCCCCTGGCGCCCCCGGTCTACTGTCTGTCTCCGGATCAGACTCCTGCAGGGACCCCCTGTGAAATGGGCCCGTGCAGGATTCGTCCTGTGACAGCTGACGGTGCTGAGGACAGTGTCCTCAGGGTCCACGATGGTGAAGCCAGTGTCCACATTCTAGGCCCTTGTGTGGACGGACCACACTTGGCTCTTCCGTCAACGATGGATGCACGCTGGTGGTTTTTCCCTTCGGGCGGTTGTGGACAACAGCGCCAGGAAGACAGATGTGCAGACATCTGCTTGAGCCCCTGCTTTCAGTTCTTTTGGGCCTGCACGGCAGAGCGGACTTGCCGATCTGACACGGAGCTGCCGACCGCTGTGGCGGGAGCTTCCAGCACTGTGGTGACCCCGAGGCGGCTGCGTGCGCAGCCACCGGTCGCCCCTGCTCTTAGGGGCCGCCACCTCTTTCACCAGGCTGTGGCTTTTTCAGATACGGCTTTCACGAAATCGAAGTTTCCTTCTATTCCTAGCTTGAGTGTTTTGGCCATTTTGCATCAGCTGAGACGAGCACGTGCTCGTGCCCCTCCTCGCTTCGTGTCCTTAGTCAAGTTAAACCGCCATAAAAAAACCAGAGCGCGGCAGCTTGCCCAGCAGACGCTGACTTCTCACAGTTCTGAAGGCTGGGGGTCGGAGGTCAGGGTGTGGTGTGGTCAGGCTGCTGGTGAGGGCCTCCTTCCCTGGCAGAGAGCCGAGAGGGAGCGAGGGCACAGACCCCACCAGAGGCCCCTACTGTCCTGACTGGGATGCTGCTCTGTGGGCTCTTTGGCTTGGGTATCCAGGCAATGCTGAGTTAGGAAATGTTCTCTCCTGTTTTTTGGAAGTTTGAGAAGGACTGGTGATAATTCTTCGATATTGGGTAGAACTCACCAGTGAAGCTATCTGGTCCTACCGTTGTCTTTTTTGGGAGGGTTCTGATGGCCCATTCAGTCTCCTCGCTTGTTATAAGGCTACTCTGATTTTCTACTTCTTCCGAGTCCACTTTGGTAGGTGGTGTTTCTAGGAATATTTCTGTGTCATCTCCGTATCTGATGTATCAGGGTGGAATTCAGTCTTCTCTTCGAGTGCTCTTCCTCTGTGGTCCATAGGCACAGCCCCACTTTCATTTCTGATTTTAGTTACGGGGCAGTAGCTAAAAGTTTGTCAGTCTTGTTGATCTTTTCAAAGAACCAGCTAACTCTTGGTTTTAGTTGTTTTCACTTCATTTTTGTTCTCTATTTCGTTTATCTCTGCTCTACCCTCGATTTCCTGCCTTCCGGCTAGCCTAAGTCTTACTTTGTTTTCTTTCTAGTTCCTTAGGTATAAGATTAAGTTACTGGTTTGAGGCTTTTTTCCCTTTGAGATTTAACAGAGATGTAACGGTGTCAGGGGTATGTGATTCACTATTTGTAGAGATTGCAAAACCGTCGCCTTCCGTCACCACACAGTTGCAAATTTCTTTTTGGGGGGGGTGGATAAAAGAGGTCTGCTCTCCTAACGTAGGTAATTAGCACCATAAAATTCTCTCTGACCACCGCTTTTGTGGCATCCTATAAATTTCAGTATTGGTGTTTCCACATTTTCCTGCCTCTACGTATTTTCTGATTTCCCTTGTGATTTATTTTTGGACCCATTGGCTAATTTTCACAGTATCTGGGGATTTTACAGTTTTCCTTCTGTTTGTGATTTCTGTCTTCATTCCACTGTGGTTGGAGAAGATACCAGTCTTTTTAAGCACATTGACTTGCTTTATGGCTGAACAAGTGGTCTGTCCATGTGCACTTAAGACCGACGTCTGTCCGATGGAGCAGCCTGACAGCGTTCAAGCTCCCCGTGCCCTCACTGGTCGGCCGTGCGGACGTTCCATCCAGTATCCAGAGTGGGGCGCTGAAGCCTCCGGCTCCTACTGGGAACTGTTCTGTTTCTCCTTCCGTTTTACAAATGTTTGGTTTGTATGTTTGTAACCGTGCCATCTTCTTGATGAACAGGCTGTTCGACACATAAAGTCCTTGTCGTTTGCAGGTCTCTTGCTGACAATGGTAGGGCTGGCCCCGCTCTGCAGGTTACCGTCTGCTTGGGATACTTTTTGTCCTTTCCCTTTAGGCTCGACAAGGTGGAAGCACTTTAGTTCAAGCTGCCAGTCTCATTTGGAGATGAATCCATTTAAAGTCATTACTGATGAGGATTTCTGTCGTTTCGCTATTTGTTGTCTGTGTGCTCTGCTGTTTTTCATCCCTTATCTCCTCCATTCTTGCTTTTGTGTCTCTGTTCTGGTCCCTTCTCGTTTCCCTTTTGTGTCTCTTCCTGGGACGTTCTCCCGGGGTTACGGTGACTGTTATAACAAGTCAGGACAAGGACCTCCCCGCATCTATTCTGTGTTGCGCCCTGTTTGTTTGGAAGTGTTTCAGGGGCTTGTCCTTGACGCTCTGCAGCTCAAATAGGCAGTGGGGACTATGACCACAGTGGGGGTGGCCAGGGGCTGACCTTGGTGCCTGTGCCATATTTACCTGATTCATGGATGAAGGAACGGGGGCTTGGAGTGGTGGCCGAGCTGGGTGGCAGGTGGGTGGGGGCTGTTGAGGAAGCTGGAGGGGAGGGGTCGGGAGCCCCTGGGCCTGGCAAGGCATCTACACTCGGCGTGGATGGTGGTGCAGGAGGCAGGTGCAGGGCCCTGCCTCTGCCTGCCAGCACCCTGAGCAGTGGCGTGTTCCAGGGGCCGACTTCACAAACACCTTCTACTTGCTGAGCTCCTTCCCAGTTGGGCCAGAGTCCCTGGGCCTGCCTGAGTTCCTGGCCGCGCTGACTGCACAGTGTGCCTCCATAGAGGAGCTGAAGCTTGCCTTCCGACCCCAGATGGATCCCCGGTGGGTACCCAGGTCTCACTTCTTGGAATGTGCTTCCAGAAGGAGAGCACCATTTAGAACAGAGCACTCCAGGGAACAGAAGAGGGAGCTGGCTGAGGCTCCTGGGGAGGGGGGCGGTCGGGCCCTCGTGTCTGCAGCACTGAGGCCCACTGGTCAGAGGGAAGGACAGCATGTTGTCACCACTGGGGGAGGCCAGTGGCACAGCTGGGGAGCAGCTTCCCCGAATGGCTCCCTTGTCTGCCCAGGAAGAGCCCCGGGGCCCTCAGGTCTCAGCCAGACCAGGCTTTCCTGTGCCGCCTCGCACTGGGAAGAGCACACAGTGTCTGAGCCCACACCCAGAGTAAGACACGGGAAGCACTGTGGTTTGAGAGAATTTAGTGCCGCAGGGTGGTGAGTGCTGACGGAGGACAGGCTAGTAGGACCAGGGAAGGGGGTGTTGGTGCTGTCCCTGCCCCACCCCCAGGCCCTTCTGCAAGTGGGGAAGGACCCGGCCTTGTGGCCACCGTGGAGAAGCAGCCAGCAGTGACCTCCCCTGGGGGGAAGCAGGTGCCCCATGCACCCCGGGGGCCCGCAGGTCAGCCGCGGCACTGCCCCCCAGGGCACTGCCCCTCGGCTGTCCTGCGACCAGGAGGGGCTGCCGCAGAGTAGGGGTGAACGGCTGCCTCACCAGTTGGGCCGGGTCACCCCCTCGTGGGGCAGTCAGCAGTGGCAGAGCAGAGCCGCTAAAGCCACTGCCACCTCCCCCGCGCCCGACGGCCATCTTCCAGGTGCCCAGTGGCCTCAGGACACAGCCCACGGCCAGGGGTGGGGACGCGCCTCACGCTGCCCCTCTGCACAGGCAGCTCTCGATGATGCTGATGCTGGCACAGTCCAACCCTCAGCTCTTCGCACTCATCGGCACCCGGGCGAACGTCACGAAGGAGCTAGAACGTGTGGAGCAGCATTCGCGGTTGGAGCAGCTGAGCCCGGCTGAGCTGCTGAGCAAGAACAGGGGCCACTGGGCTGACTGGCTCCAGGAGTACAGGTGAGGCTCCAGGGGGCCGGGCGCGGACTGCTCGCGTCGCCCTCTCCCTGGGAGGGGGCTGCAGACGACCCCCCAAGCAGGGAACCAAATGCAGGAGGGGTGTGGGGGCGGCATCTGCTGGAAAGATGAACTTGGATGATTCCAGAACCCGGCTGGAGAAGGACAGGGAGGGCGTCAGTGACAAGGATGCCTGGCAGGCTGAGCACACGCGCGTCATGCATGCCAACAACCCCAAGTACGTCCTGCGGAACTACATTGCCCAGAATGCCATCGAGGCTGCCGAGAACGGAGACTTCTCAGAGGCAAGCACACACCTGTCCCTCCTCCGTCCCTGGGTCCAGCAGCAGGGGATGGCCTGGGGAGCGAGTGGCAGCCCCTAAAACTCCTCTCCTATGGCCCTTCTCCAGGTGCGGCGGGTGCTGAAGCTACTGGAAACCCCTTACCACAGGGACGGGGAGGCCACCGAGGTCCCGGAGGCCACTGAGCCCGAGGGGGCTGGCGGGGCAGACAGTGGGGGGCACTCCTACAGCAGCAAGCCCCCACTGTGGGCGGCCGAACTGTGCGTGACGTGATCCTCGTAACAGCCTTGGAGGCCTCCACACGTGGAGCCCCCAAGGCCCCGAGTCCCACCGAGTCCTTGAGGCGGTGCGCACCCTGTGGACAACCCCACCCCTGCCTCTCCATGACGGCCGAGACGTCCAGTCAGGCCCTGACCCGTCTCTGTCTGACGTAGACTCAGCAGCCCAGCCCCACGCTCACTGCGCTCCCTATAAAAGCCGCTTTGTGCAAGGACAGGAGCTCAGCAGAGGGAAGCAGGCCTGGGGTGGGGTGGGGAGGGGGAAACAGTGGCCCCAGCCCACCTTGCTGGCCTGGCTCCTGCCTACTGGGGACATGCGGCCCCCAAATAAACCAGCAGCTTCCCTGGTCCGTCTCCGTGTGGTGACTCTGCCCTTGGCCCGCCATCGTGGGGACCCGGGGGGGCGGGGGGGGAAGGCACCTGTGTCACGCGGCCTCAGGCATCCTGATAGTAGTTGTTGAAGTTGATGCGCAGCAGGAAGTCCTCCAGGTGGGGCTGGTAGCCCCGGTTCACCAGCTTGGTCACCACTGGGGGGGGGGGGTGCCGCTCAGCCAGGCCCACCCGGTGGCCTCTGCCCTGCTGTCCCCAAGCCCTCCCGGCCCTGGGGGACAGGCACCTTTAAAGAGGAAGTGGGAGTAGTACTTGAAGGTGCTGTAGGACTGCTGCATGAGGGCGAAGTTAGGGTGCTCTGCACCCTGGGGGCCACCAGCCGGGACCCAGGGCTGGGAGATAAGCTGGCTGCGGAACTTGAGGACAAGGCTGAAGATGCTGTGGATGACGTTCATGACGGGCGCAGCCTTCTCTGTCAGCAGGCCCCTGGGGGGGGGGGGGGAGCAGGCAGCTGCTGGTGAGGGGCACCTGACCCCCTCCGCACGTGCCCAGGGAGCAGCCCCAGGCACAGCGGCTCACCTGAAGACAGCCTTGTGCAGGTACTCCGCGTGCGCACGCTGGATCTCCTCCAGGTCGCCCACCTGCGCCAGCCGGGCTCGGAACTCACACCAGGTGACATGCAGGATCTGGTTGGCGATGTAGCCCTGGGTGACCTTGACAAAGTGCTGCATCTCGTGCTTGAACAGCTGCAGCTGGCGGAACTGCACGGAGCCAGCCGCGTGGCTCACCAGAGCTGCGGGGGCGCAGAGGGGTCAGCCGGGCCCCAGCCGAGGGCAAGCCTGGGCTCTGGGCCAAGCCTCACCTGTGCGCTTGAGGTGGAAGCAGATGTCCTTGAGCGTCCACATCATCAGCTTCAGCTGCAGCAGGAAGGAGAAGATGCCGCTGTACCTGCTCAGGCAGCCCTCGGTGACCACGATGTTGAGGGGCCAGTCGACCTGCGGGGAAGCGGGCTCAGCATAACCTGCAGGGGAGCCCCCGGCCCGCCCACTTGGCGACGCCCTGCTGACCTTGTACCTGAGCTCCAGGCAGCTCAGCACGTCCGGGGCGTTGGGGGCAAACGTCTCGGGCAGGAACTTGAGGGCGAAGGAGAGGTTGTCCGCGTAGGGGGTGTCCCCGTGCAGACTGTACTGCAGGGCCTTGCTGAGCACGGAGTTGAGCACCAGCGGGTTGAGCAGCTCCCCGGGCGTCTGCCCCGCCCCCAGCTGGCCAGAAGAGGGCGCAGGTGTCCCGAGGGAGCCCTGGCACCGCGCCCCGGCCCCGCAGCCATGCCCGCACCGCGCCCAGGGGTCACCTTCTCAAACAGCAGATCGCTGAGCGACTGTGCGAACTCCCCGTCCTCCATGAGCAGGAAGTGTCGCAGCGCCTCGAAGTGCGCCTCCAGGCCCAGCTCCACGAAGAAGTAGTCCACGGCGGCCTTGTTCACTAACGAGACGCTGGCAGGAGGGGCGGGGTCAGGAGCGGGGCCTGGTGGGGGCGGGGCCTTCTGGGAGCGAGGAGGCGGGGCCCTTCCGGGGGCGGGGCGTGCACTCACTGCGCGGCCAGCGGGGCAGTGATGGAGTGCTTCATGAGCACGGGCAGGGGCAGCAGCTCGCTCAGCTGCACCGCGGTCTCATCCGCATCTGACCGGACCCGGGGGTCCTCCGGGAGGGCGAAGGCGCGGGGAAGCCCATGGTGTAGCAGGTGGGCGACAGGAGGCTCCGCTGTACGATGGCAGATTGCCGTTGTTAAGAGGCGGGGACACACCGGCCCGGCTTCTGCCCGCCCGCCCACCGCTGCGGCTGCCCACTCACACATGGCCTCGTAGCTGTCCGGGTACTGCTCCAGCCGGTACTGCTCTATCAGACCCGCCAGGTAGGCCTGCTCCCGGCCCCAGCGCTGGGCGGCCACCGCCTCCTCACCAAGGCTGGGGCTGCCCTGGGCCGCCGCGCCTTCCTAGGAAGGAAAGGGTGGGGTGGGGTCCCCTCCGTGCTGCCCCATCCTGGAGGGCAAAAGCCCTCACTGCCCATGCGAGGCCAGACCCCTAGCCACATCTGCCCTCACCTGTGAGCCTGGAGGGTGACCGAGAGAGAGGTCCTCAGTGTCCCCACTCGTCCCTGGTCCTGAGCAACACAAGTGCGGCAGGAGGGGGTATCAGGCCCAAGTGCCTCCTACAGGGTGATACCTCCCAAGTCTCCAGGGCTGCAGACTTCTTGCCCTTCCTCCTTGCCCACATCCCTCCCGGGCCCACAGGTGCCACCAGTGATAGGACAGCTGTAGGGACCCCACTGACCTGGCTCCTCGGGGATACCATCTCCCAGATCCCGGGATGCAGCCACGGCAGACAGCGAAGCCTGGAGGCCACTCGCCTCCCCACTCCTGGAGCCAGCCTCCTGAGCACAGGAGCTGTCTGAGGCTGTCTCTGCAGGCAGCCGTGGCTCGTGCTCCCAGACAGGGCTCTGTGCTCCCAAGCTGAGGCCTGACTGGGACACATGGTCAGGGGGGCTCTGGCAGGGCCTGGGTATATCGGGCTGGCCTTCCCCAGAGAGTGCACCCAGTACCACATGGGACTGAGACACATGTCCGTGGACGTTCCACCGGGGCCGCGAGGGGGCCACATCCCACACGTTCTCCCCCACCTTGATGTTGGCGTCAGACACGTGTCCGTGGACATTCCACCGTGGCTGCGAGGGGGCCACATCCCACACGTTCTCCCCCACCTTGATGCTGGCGTCAGATACGTGTCCGTGGACGTTCCACCGGGGCCGCGAGGGGGCCACATCCCACACGTTCTCCCCCACCTTGATGTTGGCGTCAGATACGTGTCCGTGGACGTTCCACCGGGGCCGCGAGGGGGCCACATCCCACACGTTCTCCCCCACCTTGATGCTGGCGTCAGACACGTGTCCGTGGATGTTCCACCGTGGCCGCGAGGGGGCCATCCCAGAAGCATAGCCCCCTGTGGGAATGCTGCCCTCTGACACATGCCCGAGGAGCTGCCCCATGGCCTGGCTACTCCCGTCCTGGGGGAGGGTGTACCCAGAGGGGTGGGCGTGAGGCAGAGCCACCTGCCTATCTGAGACACCTGTACCTTGTGGCCGCGTGACACTGTCCCCCCACAGCTGCTGCCCCTCATTACTCGAGCCGCCTCCCACAGTCTTCAGGGACCCTGGGGAAGCCAAGGGGGCTATAGCTGGCCTCAGGATGGTTCTGAAATCATACTCCAGTGGCCCAGAAGGCCCTGTGCCCACCACTTCGGATGGAGCCGAGGGAGGCAGGTCTGAGCCGATGGTGTGCAGCGCCTCCTCCAGGACAGGGGCCACACCAGTGGGTACAGGTGGCTCGGCCTCCCGAGCTGTGGGCAGGAAGTCTTGGATGCTGAGGCCCTCAGAGCACGGCCCTGGCCTGTGCACCAGCCCCGAGCCACGGGCCCCTGCTGCTGGAGGTGTGAGCTGCTGCAGCGTCCGTGCATTCGGGCAATCCCAGGCAACCACGTGCGGCTGTTCTGCATACCCAGAGTCAGAGCTGCTGCCTCCCGCCGAGTGCCCGGGGCCCGGAGACAAAGCCTGAGACACAAGTGGGTGTTGGTTCCCCAAGCTCAGTTCTGCAACCAGCACCAAGTCAGGCTCAGCAGCCACTGTGCTCCCAGGGCACCGCAAACCTGGGGCATCCAGCTCACAGCCCCATGCTCTGCGCCCTGAATCCTGACCCCAGCCCCTCACCTGGGAGCCGGCAGCAGGGAGGAGGGAGAGTGGCTCCAGGGCCTTCCCTTCGGACACGTCCTTCAGCATCCCCTGAAATTCAGGCAGCAACAGTGAGCACCTAACCCCACACAATCCAACCCAGAGCTTCCACACCCTCACCCAACGCACAGAAGCCACAGCTCCTGACTGCCCACACGGGCCACAGCACTGAGGCGAGAAGGGCCTGGGCCTAGAGCTAGCACTCAGCACTGCCCACGTCATCCTAGGGCGGCATGGCCTCCTCCCAGTCTCGACGTCCCTGAGCACTGAGTTACCAGCCCTCTCCCAGAACCCAGGTCTGCGTGTACTCTCGGGCTCCGAGACCCCCGAAGCCCAGGGGAAGAGCTCCCATCAGAAACCATGGTGATACCTGAATGAGCTTCTGATCTTCTACGAGGAAACGAAGCCGTGCACTTGCCAATCGGTGCCTCTGGATTTTCCACAGTGCCTTCTGCTCTCGACGAGCTGCTTCTGCAGACAACTTGCTGTAATGGTCAACCAGTGCTTGCCTAAAGACACAGCCAGAGAGGCCCAGCTGCCACAGTCGCGCAACTCTGTGCAGCTGGTGCCCCGTGGGCTAGCATGGCTCTCCACAGCAGAGGCCCTCGGCACCTTCCCAGGCCAGCAGCTGGTCTGCGTGAGGCCCCACAGCCCCTGCAGGGGCCTTGCCGGGCAGGTCTTTCTGCCCCCACCAGACCAGGACCCCAGCGGGCAGGCACCTAGCTGGGGCTCAGCAGATGTCTGCTGAGCAAATACCAGAACGAGCCCCCACACGACCCGAAGCAGGAGGACAGGCAGGAGGCCCAGGGCTGCTAGGCACCCCACACGAGAGGTGCCTTCCTGTTCTGCTGGGGCAAACCCCGGAGAACGAAGGATAAATGCGAAAGGGGACCCAGCACAGCACAAGTGTCCCCGCACGTCACTCCCAGCCGTTTTGGTCCTCTCGCCAGCAGGGAACTGGGCCCGACCTGGACTGGCTAATTCCCATCTGGCTGCCCCCGACCAGGGACACAGCCCCCACACCTCGCTGTCCCCTACGGAGGACAGAAGAACATCTACCCGCGCGCACACCCGCACACACGAGACACACCCTCCGAGAACAGTACGGAAGGTCAGGACTACTGGGACCCTGAGCGACAAAGGCGGGAAGACGCAGCCCGCCCCCGCGGTGCCCCTGGGGGGCCCCGACTGTGCTGCAGCTTACGGGAGACGGAGGGGAGGAGGGGAGGGCACCGCCCCGAGACGGCCTCCTGCTGGGTGCTGGCCTGGACAAGCGCCCCCGTCTGTCCAGCGGTCGCGCTGATCACAGGTTTAAAAATTAGGGGCAGGAGCTGCTGAACTTAGAAGAAACAAAGAGACGGAGAGGCGGGGGAGGCAAGCCCCGTGTGCGCGCCTTGTCTGGATTCCAGTCCACACTAACCAACCAGGAGAAGACGTTCTGAGGACAGGGAAGCACACCTGAGTGTGGGAAAACGGCCACACGCACTCCGCCCAGGTGCACGTTGGAGTTTGGACCCCTACTCTTCCTAGCTTAACACACGCTTAAAAAATCTCCAAAATAAAAAGACAACCATCACCAGACCCTGCCAGGAGGGTCAGCCCAGAGTGCCCGCCTCGCCCACAGCCGCCTACCTCGCCTTCCTCTCCAGCTGCTCCTCCAGGGCCCTCAGCCTCCTCTCCCTGTCGCGGAGCTCCTGCGCATAGCCCAAGTCGTCATCCAGAGCCTCCTGCCTGGCCGCCCGGCGCCGCTGCACAACGCACCACACGTGGTCTTGCAGGTTAGAGCTGGACTCCACAAGCCTGCACCCCCCTGCCCCCCCCAACGGCCGCACCACCTACCTCTTGGTCCTTCACAAACTGCTCCTTCAGCCTCTGAAACTGCTCTCGCTTCCGGGCGTCCAAGGCCATGCGTTCCGACGTCTGCCGATCTATGTTGAGATGGGAGGGGGGCGGCGTGATGAGAAGCCCGCAGCAGGTGACCCCAGAGCCCCAGAGGGTGACCCGAGCCACATGTACCGCTGAGCGCTCGCAGGACTCTGGACGCTGCTTCCCGGGCCTGGACAATCAATTCTTGTTTTGCAATTTCCATTCGTAATTCCTGAAAAAGATCATCTGTAAACACATCCCAACTCTCTGTCCCCTCCTCTAGGGCGGCCTGAAAGTGGGGGCTGCTCGGACCCCATGCAGGCCCCTCTAGGGGCAGCACCCTGGCTCAACAAGCCTAGGTAGTCAACACACTCTCCAAGCAGTTTGAGGCTGAGACCCCAGGCCTGCGTGCACCCACCCTGGAGGGGACCGGGAGCTTGGGGCGGGCTCCCCCACAGGGAGGGAGGGCCAGCCCCCTCCCCGCATCCACCCCTACGTGTTCTCTCAAGTCTCCCCCCGGGGGCCAGGCCAGAAATGGCTTTCCATCAAACCCCTCCCTGGGTACACGAAACACTCAAAGCTCAGGTCCTGGTACGCCGGCCCCTTCCGAGCAGGAGAGGAGCTCACAGGGGCCACCAAGTGCAGGAACCTCCCATCCTGCTGCCCAGGACTGGGCGTGTCTCCCGCCCAGCCAGCCCCAGAGAAGAGAGGACAGAGCCCTGACCGGGCGTCCCCCACCCAGATACCCTACCGACAGAGAACATCAGGGCAACCTCCCCACTGGCCCAAGACCCTTAGAGGGGAGGGAGGTGCACGGACAGCCCCCAGGCCCACAGCGCCCGACACCTTCTCCTCCTTGCTGATGGAGCTGTGGCGCGCTACCCTCTCCATCCGCCCCACGTAGATGGCACAGTCCCTCTCGACCTCCTTCAACTCCTCGGGGGAGAAAATCACTGAGATCCGAGGGACGGGCACGTCGGACCAGGAGAGGTAATGCTACCAGGAAGGAAAAGCTGAAGTGAGCCAGTGACACGCAGACCCATGCCCAGCTCTGCCTCTGTTCCTGGTGACCCATGGGGACAGCCCCCTTTCTCAGAAACATTCATTCACTGGAGGGGCATGGCTCCAAGGACATCCCAGATGGGTTGTGCAGCGTCTCTGCCCAGGCCAAGGCTGCCTTCCACCAGCGACTCTCCAGAAGCTGTGAAGACCTCTCCTCAGCCTCCCTCACTGGAGGCGCGTGGGCTACAGGCCCGGGGTCAGCCTGCACACAACAGACCCCACTGCCGGCCACCCCTCCCCCAGGGAGCCCCAGCCTTCAAGCTCCCCAGCATCTGGCCCCTCCCCATGTCCTGACAGCTCCAGGCTGTTCTCAGCCCAGCACAGGAGGAACCCCGTCAGCCACAGGCTGAGCCTCCTGGCCCCTCCCCAGCCCCGGCCTGGGCAGCCCCACCTGCCTCCCCGCTCTACAGGGCTTCACACCATGGATGGCATGTGGGCCGCTGCCAGGCCTCCCCCGCAACCCTCCAGACCACGAGACACGACTCCCTAAACCAGCCTGGGTCCATCTTCCTGCGGATGCGGCCCATAACTGTCCCACGGGGGCAGTTTCCCTCGTGGAGAGAGGGAAGGAGCCCACCGCCCCTCGGCCTCTGAAATGCCTTTGCTTTTCATCCTGTCTTTGGACAAGCTCCCAGAAACTCGATGGAGCTGCTGTGACACTCAGGAGGAAATGAGAGGTCACCACACACTACAGACAGATGGCCAGGTCTCAGTGGACAGGGAACAACAGCAGGACAAGAAGGGACGGGAGGGCGGGCTCTCCTCACCCGGGGGCAGCAGAGTTTCAGCAAATTGATGGTCTTCCCGCAGACGTACACATCGTGGGCGATGTGCTTCAAGAACACAGGGACACAGTCCCCCACCTCTTTGGAAATGAGCACATAGCCGTGGGTCCAGTAGGACTTATCTGAATGGGGGACAGAACACATGGTTGGCCAGCGTCCAGCACTGGCCCCGACCCACCTGATGGCAGAGGCCCAGCCTAGCAGCCAGCAGCCACCTACCTCTGAAGCCCAGGTACTCGTGGTTCACCTGGATCATGAATTCGCCATAAACGTCTCTGAAGACCCCACTGTACACCCAGTCATGGATGAACCTGCCAGGGTGGACGGACCAGCCATGAGGGGGCATGGCGGCCATGGGGGTGGTCCGCCAATGTGCCCACAGTCCAAGCCCAGCTGCGCTACTCCCCCTTCCTCCCACACAACCCCCGCCCTTAGGAGGTGTATGACAAAAGGCTGCTGTCCTATGTCAGCGCGGGGTGCGCGGTCTGTGCAGGGTGCGCCGGGGTGCGCGGAGTATGCAGGGTGACCAGTCTGCACGGGGTGCACGGGGTGCGCGGGGTATGCAGGGTGCACAGGGTGTGCGGGGTATACGGGGTGCGCGGTCTGCGCGGGGTGCACGGGATGCGTGGTCTGCACGGGGTGCACAGGGTGCGCGGGGTATGCAGGGTGCGCGGTCTGTGCGGGGTGCACAGGGTGCGCGGATGGCACGGGGTGCACAGGCCCCACCTTGTGTACGGCTCACAGCTGGTCTTCAGGAGGGACAGCAGCACTGGGTAGTTCTCGTTGCTGCAATTATCGAGAGCCTCCTGGTACAGGTAGGAGAGCAGTTTCACCCCCTGGAGACAGCAAGGGGAGGGGCTTCAGGGTAGTACCACACGCGGCCGACGCCCAGCAGCAGCCCCACCAACGGGACGACACTCAGGAAGAACCCAGAACTCACGGTGGGGAATGCAGCCTTGGGTTCTCCGCCCCCACTACCTGGGAGTGCAGTGCCAACGCCACAGAGCTCAGCCAAGTACCTAGACACAGAGGCTGTGTGAGACCAAGGAGCAGACACTCAGAGTCCCCAGGTCCAGTGACACCAGAGCAAAATGTCTCCCAGGCCCAGCTCTGCCTGCCTTCAGGCTCCAGGTTTAAAAGCACCCGGACTTCAAGGACTCCAGATTTGAGCTTCCTGCCTGGTCCCTCCCTGCACACCCTGTGCATCTCCACCCCCTTCTCAGGTTCGGACCAGACTCAGAACCATCCTGAGTGCATGACCCTTCCCCCGCCCCCACAGCACCCCGCCACCTCACGCCGGTGACACCTCCTCTGCCTGGATGACCGCCCAGACCCCGCCCAGACCCCCCACCCTCTCTCCCCTGCTGCAGTCTACATCCACATGGCAGCACAGTGCCCCTGCCCCAGCACCCTCCAGGCACCCCCAGACTCTTGCCACCCCCACTGCACCCCACCTCCAGCCTTTCTGCCCACAAGGTTTCCTCTCCCACCGAACCCTTCTCCCCAGCCCCTCATGCTCCCTTCTCCAGAGGGCACCTGCCACACCACTCCGCCTGGTGTTTACGAACTGGCCAGGAGCGCCAGGAGCGCCAGGAGCGCCAGGAGCGCCAGGAGCCAGGTCTGTGGAGACCCTGTGTGCCCTTCAGGCAGGTGCCCCCAACCCTAGATGGGGCCTGCCATGGTAGGCCACCAAAGGATACACAGCACACAGCACCCAGGGAGCCCACCGGGGGCGAGGGCTCCTGTTCTCACAAGCCCTTTGCGGCCCAGCAAGTCCCGCACCTGCCTCCACACGGCCCCCATACTCGGCCCCCATGCCAAGGCTCACCTGAGCTGCCGGCCCAGTTTCTTGAAAAGAAAGCCAATGGTGAGGAGGCTCAGGGTGGGCGGAGTGGAGAGGACGCAGGCACGGTAATACTGCAGGTACTTCCTCAGGCCGCTGGTGAAGGCCTATTGGGCAACAAGGCTGGGAGGGGGGCGGCCGGGCACAAGGGCACGGCCGCCAAGCTCAGAACTTAAAGGATACACTGGAGCTGGGGGGAAAGGCTTGGCTCCCATCCCCAACCTTGGGGCTCCAGCTTCCAAGGAATGGACATAGATGGGTCATGCCCAGGCACCCCAGCCCAGCTGGAAGAAAGGACCCTTCACGGAACCCCAGGGCCCAGACCAGCTACACCAGGAAACTGGGAACTGCAGGTCCCAGGGGGAGTTCTGGAAGGGGTAGCCAGGCTCTGCATGCAGGTGCCAACTCTGAGAGGGTCTCTGGCCGCTCAAACCACCGGGCTCTTGGCAACACATGCGTCCTGGGCTGCACCGCAGCAGGAGGTCTACACGGAACGCTCCAGAACAAAAGTCAATCCACCCACCAGCCACATCCTCAACCCACATGGCAGTCCCTTCCATCTTCGTCAGTTTCCTCCTTGCCTCCATGGGCCCGGCCTGCACCCTCTCAAACCTGAACCTCATCAGCCAACAGCACTGCCACAGGGCCACGAGATGGAAGGAACCCGTGCCGCCCAGCCCCCGGTGGGCCCCAGCATCCTGCCTCCTCTGCTCAGCCTCCCTGCTGCTCCTCTCTCAGTTCTCCCCAAACGCCCTGCTCCATCTGGACGCCTGCCCCTCCCCGCAGGCCGCACCTGCTGTCCCAGGGGGACTCTGCCTGGCATATGGGCCGACTGTAAGGTCCTCCGGAAGAGCTGCCTCAGCCCCGGGGCCTAGAACTTTAACACCCCAAATCAGGGAGGACGCTGTGTCAGTTGCTGTGCAACTCCCTGAGGACCCAGCAGGGAGCAGGCAGCACATGCCTACCCCATACCGCCCAGCCCCCGCCCCAGAATGCTGGCCACACCTGTATCCCATGGCCTAAACACGGCTGCCCAGGTCTGCAGTTAAGTGACAGTGGAGCTAAAACATCATCCCTAGGGAATTCGTTCCTGAAGCGTGACTGTCAGCTTTTAGACATTGCTAAGGAAACAAAAGGCTTGCACTCAGTGGTCTTGGAGTGGAATCTGAGGCTCCCAGGAAGGTCTGGGATATAGCCACGAGGTGGAGGGCCGTACCTGGAACACAAGGCCCTTGCTGCACGAGGAGTCCAGCACAGGCTGCAGAGAGAACTGGCTCAGGCGTGCGTAGTGTGTCCCCCACTCGCCCACCTCTGAGAGGAGACTGCTGATGCTCTCGGGGGAGGCTCCTGATACGTGGACACCCCGCTTCACCACGAAGGTCTGAGCTGGCTGGACAGGGCAGAGGAGAGGCTACTGAGTCAGGCACCCAGAGCCCAACATGGTACTGTTGCCCCATTCCACCCTCTCAGCACGGCGCAGGGTGTCCCAAGACTGGGTGCCCCAAACCAAGACACACACCCAGGAAGCGCCAAGAGCAGAGAGCAGACGCCACAAAGCAGAGCCTGACCGTCCCACCCTCAGCAATAAAAACACACATGCAGAAACAACAAAGTATGAGTTTTTACGGACCACACTGAAAAATAATACATATCTGAAACGTCAAGCCAATTGTGGATGCGGGTGCAGGAAGACACACGGCCTCCCACACTACCCGAGAAGTGCACACACAACACCTAAAGTGCTGTCATTAGATCTGACCACTGGACTTGCAGGGACGCGTCCAGAGGAGACAACAGATGGCTGCTGCCGAGCTGTGTCCTGGAATCACAGGGAAAGCCGCAAAGGCTGGCCTGCTCCAGCTCTGGCACGGGGCGGGCAGGGAAGGCCAACAGACAAGCCCCAGGCGTCCCGGCCAACAGCCTCTCTATCAACAGGCTCCCACAGACACAATACCTCCCAACAGATTAAGATGGAAAATGTTTTGTGTATCTTATTGCAATTTAAAGAAACCTTTAAAAAAACAAAAAACCCTCCCAACAAAGAAAAGCTCAGGACCAGATGGCATTACCAGTGAATTCTACCAAACAATTAAAGAACTAACACCAATTGTTCTCAAACTCTTCCAAAACCCGAAAAGGACGGAATACCTCCTAATTCTAAGAGGCCAGTATTGCCCTGATTCCAAAGCAAGATAAAGACACTATAAGGAGAGAAAACTATAGGCCAACTTCCCTTATGAACGTAAATGTAAAAATCTCTGATAAAGTATAACAGATCAGGGGCGCCTGGGCGGCTCAGCCGGTTAAGCATCTGACTCTTGGTTTCAGCTCAGGTTGTGATCTCAGGGTCATGGGATGGAGCCCCCCATGGGGCTCTGTGCTGGGCGTGGAGTCTGCTTGAGGATTCTCTACCTCTCCCCTGCCACCCCCCCCAAATAAATAAATAAATCTGAAAAAGAAAACACTAACAAATCAAATCCAGCAGCATGTTAAAAAGGGTGGCTCGGCATACAAAAATCAATCAATTCGGTCTTTGCCGAGGGTCTGACCCGCGAGCTGCTTCAGGGGCGTCTTTAGTAGGAGTCAGTACCGTGGATCAAGACCGAAGTCCAGAACTACCAGACTGCCCGGCAGCCAGCCGCTTCCCCAGCCAGAGGCAGAGCAGGAGCCGCTGGAAGAACTACGCGGACTTCATGAGACCAGCCCCGTACGTGTCCCGCAGACCCATATCCTGGGTGTCAGCCCGGAACCACCGCCCGGCAGAAGGCACGTTTCCTGGGAAGATCTCAACTGGCTCCACCCGCCTCTCCTCTGTCCTCCACCCTTCTCCCACCTGTGTGCCAGCCGATCCCCACCCTGGGATCCTGAATCATGGCTTAGCTCGTAACAAATACTCATTGGAGAAGTGAAGAAAAAAAAAATCAGTCAATGAGATAAGCCACATTAATAGAATGAAGAAAAAATAGGGTTATCTTAATTGGTGCAAAGAAAGCATCTGACAAATTCCAACACACTTCCATGATAAAAACATTCAATAGGTTAGAGAATATAAGGAACCTCCTCAACATGATAAAACCCATGTATGACAAAGCCACAGCTAACATTATACTCCACCGTAAAAGACTGAAAGATTTTCCCCTAGGACAAAGAAGGAGGCAGGGATGTCTGCTTTCACCACTTCTGTTTAAAATAGCACTGGAGGGGCACCTGGAGGTGGAGGGAGGCTCAGTCGGTTAAGTGTCCAACTCTTGATTTTGGCTCAGGTCATGATCTCAGGGTCTTGGGATGGAGCCTGGTGGTCAGGCTCTCGCTCAGCAGGGAGTATGCCTGGGATTCTCTGCCTCTTCCTCTGCCCCTCCCCCTGCTCACATGCTCTAAAATAAATAAATCTTAAAAAAAAAGAACCAAAATAATCTTGAAAAAGAAGAAAAATATTGGAAGACTCACTTCCCAAGTTCAAAATTTATTTATATTTATTTTAAAGATTTTATTTATTTATTTGAGAGAGAGCGAGCGAGCACAAGCAGGGGGAGCAGCATAGGGAGAGGGAAAAGCAGGCTTCCCACTGTGCAAGGAGCCCGATGCGGGGCTCGATCCCAGGACCCTGGGACCATGACCTGAGCTGAAGGCAGACGCTTAACCATCTGAGCCACCCAGGCGCCCCCCAAGTTCAAAATTTATTACGAAACTACAGTAATCAAGACAGTGTGCTACTGGCATAAAGACAGACATCTAGACCAAATGAACAAAACAGGAAACCCAGAGATAAACCCTCACATATATGGTCAATTAATTTTCAGTAAAGGTACCAAAACTATTCAATGGGGAAAGGATAGTCTTTTCAACCAACAGTGCTGAGAAAACTGGACATTCACATGCAAAAGATTTAAGCTGGATCCTCCCCCAACACCATATACAAAAATACATTCAAAGTATGGGGCGTGCCCGGCTGTCTCAGTCAGTAGGGCATGTGACTCTTGGTCTCGGGGTCGTGAGTTCAAGCCCCACCCACGCTGGGTGTAGAGATTTAAAAAAAAATTCACTCAAAGTAGATCAAACACCTCAACTTAAGACCTAAAACCAAGAAACTCTGAGGTGAACACACAGAGGCAAATCTTCATGACCCTGGATTTGGCAGTTTTTCACATATGACACCAAAGGCACAGGCCACAAAATACAAATAAATTGGACTTCGTGAAAATTAAAAACATGTGTGCTTCAAAGAAAACTATAAGGAGAGTGAAAAGACAACCTAAAGAATAGAAGAAAATATTTGCAAATCATGAAACTGACAAGGGACTAATATCCAGAATATATAAAGAAATGCTACACAACTCAACAATTCAACTCAAAAATGCACAAAGAACTCAAATACACAAATCTGCAAAGAAGATATACAAATGGCCAATAAGCACATAAAAAATGTTCAGTATGATTAATCACTATGGAAATGCAAATCAAAACTATGAGACACCACTTCACACCCATTAGGACAGTTATCTTTTTTTAAAGATTTTATTTGGGGGAGCGCCTGGGTGGCTCAGTCGTTAAACGTCTGCCTTTGGCTCAGGTCATGATCTCAGGGTCCTGGGATTGAGCCTCGCATCGGGCTTCCTGCTCCTCGGGGAGCCTGCTTCTCCGTCTCCCTCTGTCGCTCCCCCTGCTTGTGCTCTCTGTCAAATAAGTAAAATCTCTTTTTAAAATATGATTTATTAAATAATATTAAATATTGTTTATATATTAAATATATAAATATTTATTTATTTTTTAAGATTTTATTTATTTATTTGACAGAGACACACAGAGAGAGAGGGAACACAAGCAGGGGGAGTGGGAGAGGGAGAAGCAGGCTTCCTGCTGAGCAGGGAGCCCGATGCGGGGCTCGATCCCAGGACCCCGGGATCATGACCTGAGCCGAAGGCAGACGCTTAATGACTGAGCCACCCATGTGCCCAGGACGGTTATCGCAAAGCACATGAAACAAGTGTCCATGAGGACGCAGAGAAATCGGAACTCTCGCAGGATGTGGGAAGGAAGGTAAAGTGGTGCAGCCACCATGAAAAATTGTTCATTGGTTCCTCCAAAAGCTACACATACACGTATCACAGGGCCCAACACTCGCACTCCCGGGTATATATTTGAAAGAACTGAAAGCAGGGACTCAAACTCTTTCACACACATGCTCACGGCAGCACATTCACAACGGCCAACCCATGTACCCACACACAGATGAATGCATAAATAAAACGTGGTACATACATACATAGAGTAGTACTCAGCCTTAAAAAGGAAGGAGCTGCTGACACCTGCCACAACCCGGGGGAGCCCTGAGGACACTGTGCTGAGTGAAATAAGCCAGACCCAGAAGGACAAATCCTGTCTGGTTCCACTTCTAGGTGGCACCTGCAGTGGTCAGACCCAGGGGGACAGAGAGCAGATGGCGGGGCCGGGGAGGGGGCTGTGGGGAGAGTGCGTGATGGGGACAGAGTCTGGGAAGTTCAGGTTGGGAAGATGAAAAATTTTGTAAACAGTGATGATGATCACCCAACACTGGGAATGTAATTAATGCCACCAAATAGTACACTTAAAAGTGGTTTAAAAAAAAAAAAGCAGCAGAGCAAGATGGCACAGGAGTAGGAGACCTGGATTTCGTCTGGTCCCAGGAATTCAGCTGAATAGGGATCAAACCATTCTGAACACCTACGAACTCAACAGGAGATCGAAGAAAAGATTAGTAACAACTCTCTGAACAGAGAAGCGACCACTTACTGGAAGGTAGGACGTGCGGAGAAGTGAATCCGAGGCGATATTCGGGAGGATAGACGGCGGGGGAGGGGGCCTCCGACAGCCGCTTCTGGCAAGTGATAGAGCCGCGGAGCACAAAATCGAACTTTTAGAAGTCGGCTCCGCGGAGGGACGTCGCTCCAGTGGCTAAGCGGGGGATGGAACCCTCCCGGGACAGTGTGGTCTCAGGACCCTCGGGGTCACAGAAAGACCGGGGTGCCTGAGTGCGGCAGAGCTCCCAGGTATCAGAGCAGGGAAGCCGGCTGCAGAGACGGAGCCGAGGCGCGGGCTCTCAGCTCGGGGTGGCCATAAACTGTGATCCGCGGCCCAGTCGGGCCACTGCGCCTCCAGCAGGGACCCAAACAAGTGGCAGATCCGGGGAGACTCCCCTCCGTCCCCCGGGAGGAGCGGCGCGGGAGCGCACCGCAGGGATCTGCTGGGTTTGGAGACGCCACACGGGGTCGGGTGCCAGAGATAGAAACGCTCGGTCACAGGCCGGGTGAGCACGGAGTGCGGCCGGAGACCGGGGACACGGGAGTGACTGCTTTTCTCTGGGGGCGCACTGAGGGGCGGGGCCCCGAGTTCTCAGCTCCTCCGGGTGGAGATTGGGAGGCCACCATTTTCACCCTGGTCCTCCAAAGCTGTGCCGAGAGCTTGCAGGGAACAAAAGCTCCTGAGAGCAAACCGGAGCAGCTTGCTTAGCCCGGACCGACAAGGGCGGGGCAATTCCGCCTCCTGCAAAGACATTTGGGAACCACGGCAAAAAGCCCCTCCCCCAGAAGATCAGCACGAACAGCCAGCCAAGACCAAGTTTACTGATCAAGGAGAACGGGAGAACTCCAGCGCTAGGGGAATACTGCACATAGAATTCATGGCTTTTTTACCATGATTCTTTAGTCTTTCAAAGTTAATTTTTTAAACGTTTTTTTTGGAATTTTTCTTTTTCCCTTTTTCAACCAACATCTTATCAATCCTTTTTAAAAAACATTTTTATTTTTCATTTTTAGAGTCATATTCTATCCCTTCATAGTAGATACCCTTATTTTTGGCATATATATGTAAGTTGTTCTCTCCTTAAAATTTTGAGATACAGTTTCTTCTAACAGATCAAAATATACCCTAAATAGTGTATGGCTTTGGTCTAGTCTCCTGCCTGATCACAGTCTCTCCAACCCCTTTTTCTTCTTTTTTTTTAGTCCTCTTCTTTCTTTTTTCAAACAACTTCTTATCTTATCAATTCCTTTTACAAAATCTTTTATAACTTTCATCTTTACAGTCATCTTCCATCCCTTCATTGTATCAACCCTTATTTTTGTACCTACATATGTTTTTCCTTCTTTAAAATTTTGGGAGTCACATTCTTCTAACAGACCAAAATATACCGAAATCTAGTGTGTGGCACTGATCTATGCACCAGCCTGATCATATCTGATCATATTGTGTTTTTTTTCGTTCTGTTTTGTTCTGTTTTTGTTTGTCTTTTTCTTTTTCTTTTTTTTTTTTCTTTTTCTTTTTTCTTTCTTTCCCTTTCTTTTCCCCTGGTTTCAGGTCTTTTCTGATTTGTATAGAGTATATTTGCTGGGGACGTTGTTAACCTGTTAGCATTTTGTTGTCTCATTCATCTATTCTCCTCTGGACAAAATGACAAGACGAAAAAAATCACCTCAGCAAAAAGAACAAGAGGTAGTACCGTCTGCCAGGGACCTACTCAATACGGACATTAGTACGATGTCGGACCTAGAGTTCAGAATCATGACTTTAAAGATACTAGCTGGGCTTGAAAAAAGCGTGGAAGTTATTAGAGAAACCCTCTCTGGAGAAATAAAAGAACTAAAATCTAACCAAGTCGAAATCAAAAAGGCTATTAATGAGGTGCAATAAAAAATGGGGGCACTAAGTGCTAGGATAAATGAGGCAGCAGAGAGAATCAGCGATATAGAAGACCAAATGATGGAAAGTAAAGAGGCTGAGAAAAAGAGAGAGAAACAACTACAGGATCACGAGGGCAGAATTCGAGAGATAAGCGATACGATAAGACGAAACAACATTAGAATAATTGGGATCCCAGAAGAAGAAGAGAGAGAGGGGCAGAAGGTATACTGGAGCAAATTATAGCAGAGAACTTCCCTAATGTGGGGAAGGAAACAGGCATCAAAATTCAGGAGGCACAGAGAACCCCTCTCAAAATCAATAAAAATAGGTCAACACCCTGACATGTAATGGTAAAACTTACGAGTCTCAGAGACAAAGAGAAAATCTTGAAAGCAGCTCGGGAGAAGAGATATGTAACCTACAGTGGTAGAAATATTAGATTGGCAACAGACCTATCCACAGAGACCTGGCAGGCCAGAAAGGACTGGCATGATAGCTTCAGAGCACTAAACGAGAAAAATATGCAGCCAAGAGTACTATATGCAGCTAGGCTGTCACTGAAAATAGAAGGAGAGGTAAAAAGCTTCCAGGACAAACAAAAACTAAAGGAATTTGCAAACACGAAACCAGCCCTCCAAGAAATATTGAAAGGGGTCCTCTAAGCAAAGAGAGCGCCTAAAAGCAGCATAGATCAGAAAGGAACACAGACAATATACAGTAACAGTCACCTTACAGGCAATACAATGGCACTAAATTCATATCTTTCAATAGTTACCCTGAATATAAATGGGCTAAATGCCCCAATCAAAAGACACAAGCTATCAGATTGGATAAAAAAAAAAAAGACCCATCGATATGCTGTCTGCAAGAGACTCATTTTAGACCCAAAGACACCCCCAGATTGAAAGTGAGGGGGTGGAAAACCATTTACCATGCTAATGGACACCAAAAGAAAGCTGGGGTGGCAATCCTTATATCAGACAAACTAGATTTTAAACGAAAGACTGTAGGGGCGCCTGGGTGGCTCAGTCGTTAAGCGTCTGCCTTCGGCTCAGGTCATGATCCCAGGGTCCAGGGATCAAGCCCCGCATCGGGCTCCCTGCTCCGCGGGAAGCCTGCTTCTCCCTCTCCCACTCCCCCTGCTTGTGTTCCCTCTTTCGTTGTGTCTCTCTCTATCAAATAAATAAACAAAATCTTTTATAAATAAATAAATAAATAAACGAAAGACTATAATAAGAGATGAGGAAGGACACTATATCCTACTTAAAGGGTCTATCCAACAGGAAGATCTAACAATTGTAAATATCTATGCCCCTAACGTGGGAGCAGCCAATTATATAAGGCAATTAATAACAAAAGCAAAGAAACACATTGACAACAATACAATAATAGTGGGGGACTTTAACACCCCCCTGACTGAAATGGACAGATCATCTAAGCAAAAGATCAACAACGAAATAAAGACTTTAAATGACACACTGGACCAAATGGACTTCACAGACATATTCAGAACATTCCATCCCAAAGCAACGGAATACACATTCTTCTCTAGTGCCCATGGAACATTCTCCAGAATAGATCACATCCTAGGTCACAAATCAGGTCTCAACCGGTACCAAAAGATTGGGATTATTCCCTGCATATTTTCAGACCAAGGTGCTTTGAAACTAGAACTCAATCATAAGAGGAAAGTCAGAAAGAACTCAAATACATGGAGGCTAAAGAGCATCCTACTAAAGAATGAATGGGTCAACCAGGAAATTAAAGAAGAATTTAAAAAATTCTTGGAAACCAATGAAAATGAAAACACAACTGTTCAAAATCTTTGGGATGCAGCAAAGGCAGTCCTAAGAGGAAAGTATATACCAATACAAGCCTTTCTCAAGAAACAAGAAAGGTCTGAAATACACAACCTAACCCTACACCTAAAGGAGCTAGAGAAAAAACAGCAAGTAAAGCCTAAACCCAGCAGGAGAAGAGAAATCATAAAGATCAGAGCAGAAATCAATGAACTAGAAACCAAAAGAACAGTAGAACAGATCAACGAAACTAGGAGCTGGTTCTTTGAAAGAATTAACAAGATTGATAAACCCCTGGCCAGACTTATCCAAAAGAAAAGAGAATGACCCAAATCAACAAAATCATGAATGAAAGAGGAGCGATCACAACCGACACCAAAGAAATACAAACAATTATAAGAACATATTATGAGCAACCCTATGCCAGCAAATTAGATAACCTGGAAGAAATGGGTGCATTCCTAGAGATGTATCAACTACCAAAACTGAACCAGGAAGAAACAGAAAACCTGAACAGACCTATAACCACTAAGGAAATTGAACCAGTCTTCAAAAATCTCCCAACAAACAAAAGCCCAGGGCCAGATGGATTCCCAGGGGAATTCTACCAAACTTTTTTCTTTTTAAGATTTTATTTATTTGACCAAGAGAGACACAGTGAGAGAGGGAACACAGGCTAGGGGAGTGGGAGTGGGAGAGGGAGAAGCAGGCTTCCTGCCGAGCCAGGAGCCCGATGTGGGGCTCGATCCCAGGACCCCAGAACCATGACCCGAGCCGAAGGCAGACGCTTAAAGACTGAGCCACCCAGGCGCCCTCTACCAAATATTTAAAGAAGAATTAATGCCTATTCTTCTAAAACTGTTCTAAAAAATAGAAATGGTAGGAAGAGTTCCAAACTCGTTTTATGAGACCACCATTACCTTGATCCCAAAACCAAAGCCCCCATCAAAAAGGAGAATTACAGACCAATATCCTTGATGAACATGGATGCAAAATTCTCACCAAATACTAGCCGATAGGATCCAACAGTACATTAAAAGGATTATTCACCACGACCAAGTGGGACTTATCCCTTGGCTGTAAGGTTGGTTCAACATCCACAAATCAATCAACGTGATACAATACATTAACGAAAAAAAGAACAAGAATCATATGATCCTCTCAATAGATGCAGAAAAAGCATTTGACAAAGTACAGCATCCTTTCTTGATCAAAACTCTTCAGAGTATAGGGATAGAGGGTGCATACCTCAATATCATAAAAGCCATCTATGAAAAACCCAAAGCGAATATCATTCTCAATGGGGAAAAACTGAGAGCTTTCCCCCTGAGGTCAGGAACGTGGCAGGGATGTCCACTATCACCACTGCTATTCAACACAGTATTAGAAGTCCTAGCCACAGCAATCAGACGACAAAAAGAAATAAAAGGCATCCAAATCGGCAAAGAAGTCAAACACTGTTTGCAGATGATGTGATACTTTCTAGGGAAAACCCAAAAACTCCACCCAAAACTGCTAGAACTCATACAGGAATTCAGTAAAGTGGCAGGGTATAAAATCAATGCACAGAAATCAGTGGCATTCCTATACACCAACAAGACAGAAGAAAGAGAAATTAAGGAGTCGATCCCATTTACAATTGCACCCAAAACCATAAGATACCTAGGAATAAATCTAACCAAAGAGGCAAAGGATCTGTACTCAGAAAACTATAAAATACTCATGAAGGAAATGGAGGAAGGACAGAAAGAAATGGAAAAAACATTCCATGCTCATGGATTGGAAGAACAAACATTGTGAAGATGTCAGTGCTACCTAGAGCAATCTACACATTCAATGCAATCCCCACCAAAATACCATCCACTTTTTTCAAAGAAATGGAACAAATAATCCTAAAATTTGTATGGACCCAGAAGAGACCCCGAATAGCCATAGGAATGTTGAAAAAGAAAAGCAAAGCTGGCGGCATCACAATTCCGGACTTCCAGCTCTATTACAAAACTGTCATCATCAGGACAGTATGGTACTGGCACAAAAACAGACACACAGATCAATGGAACAGAATAGAGAGCCCAGAAATGGACCTTCAACTCTATGGTTAACTAATCTTTGACAAAGCAGGAAAGAATGTCCAATGGAAAAAAATAACAGTCTCTTCAACAAACGGTGTTGGGAAAATTAGACAGCCACATGCAGAAGAATGAAACTGGACCATTTCCTTACACCACACACAAAAATATAGACTCCAAATGGCTGAAAGACCTAAACGTGAAACAGGAGTCCATCAAAGGAGAACACAGGCAGCAACCTCTTCGACCTCAGCCGCAGCAACTTCTTCCCAGAAACATCGCCAAAGGCAAGGGAAGCAAGGGCAACAATGAACTGTTGGGATTTCATCAAGATAAAAAGCTTTTGCACAGCAAAAGAAAGAGTCCACAAAACCAAAAGACAACTGACAGAATGGGAGAAGATATTTGCAAATGACATATCAGATAAAGGGCTGGTATCCAAAATCTATAAAGAACTTATCAAACTCAACACCCAAAGAACAAATGATCCAATCAAGAAATGGGCAGAAGACATGAACAGACATTTTTCCAAAGAAGACATCCAAATGGCCAACAGACACATGAAAAAGTGCTCAACATCGCTCGGCATCAGGGAAATCCAAATCAAAATCTCAATGAGATACCACCTCACACCCGTCAGAATGGCTAAAATTAACAAGTCAGGAAACGACAGATGTTGGCGGGGATGTGGAGAAAGGGGAACCCTCCTACACTGTTGGTGGGAAGGCAAGCCGGTGCAGCCACTCTGGAAAACAGTATGGAGGTTCCTCAAACAGTTGAAAATAGAGCTACCATACGATCCAGCAATTGCACTACTGGGTATTTACCCCAAAGATACAAATGTAGGGATCCGAAGGGGTACGTGCACCCCAATGTTTATAGCAGCAATGTCCACAATAGCCAAACTGTGGAAAGAGCCAAGATGTCCATCGACAGATGAATGGATAAAGAAGAGGTGGTATATATACACAATGGAATATTACGCAGCCATCAAAAGGAATGAGATCTTGCCATTTGCAACGACGTGGATGGAACTGGAGGGTGTTATGCTGAGTGAAATAAGTCAATCAGAGAAAGACATGTATCCTATGACCTCACTGATCTGAGGAATTCTTCATCTCAGGAAACAAACTGAGGGTTGCTGGAGGGGTTGGGGGTGGGAGGGATGGGGTGGCTGGGTGATAGACATTGGGGAGGGTATGTGCTATGGTGAGTGCTGTGAATTGTGCAAGACTGTTGAATCACAGATCTGTACCTCTGAAACAAATAATGCAATATATGTTAAGAAAAAAAAAAGAAGAAGATAGCAGGAGAGGAAGAATGAAGGGGAGTAAGTCGGAGGGGGAGACGAACCATGAGAGACGATGGACTCTGAGAAACAAACTGAGGGTTCTAGAGGGGAGGGGGTGGGGGGATGGGTTAGACTGGTGATGGGTATTAAAGAGGGCAGATTCTGCGTGGAGCCCTGGGTGTTATGCACAAACAATGAATCATGGAACACTACATCAAAAACTAATGGTGTAATGTATGGTGATTAACATAACAATAAAAAACTTTTTTAAAAAGTGCAGGATGCCTGGGGGCGCAGTTGGGCATCTGACTCGTGGCTTCAGCTCAGGTCCTGGTCTCAGGATCGTGAGATCAAGCCCTGAGATGGGTTCCATGCTTAGTGAGGAGTCACTTCCTCTAACCTGCCCCCAACCCAGCTTGCACACACGCACGCACACTCTGTCTCTCTCTCAAAGTAAATAAATAAATCTTAAAAAAGAAAAAATCGGTTAAGATGGTAAATTTTATGTGTATTTTACCAAAACTAAAAAAAAAGGAGGGGGGGTTGCTTCCAAAATAAGGCCATTCGTAAGAGGCCATAAAAATGGCATTCTAGAAAGTCTCCAGAGGGTGGCCCTCACACCAGTACCTGCATCAATCACCTGAGGACTCTTCAAGACAGCATGTCTTGGGGGCAAACCCAGGCTGTGCGTCTAGCACATACTCAAGTTCGAGAACAGCCACTGTGTAAGATTGCTTAAGATACAAAGACGCAGGGCACTTACACGAAAGAAGGCTCTGCAGACTGACATGTACTGTTGGGAGCCATGAGCAACAAAGGGGTTAATCGGGTAGAGCAAAGGCTCCCTGATCCCTTTGAACCATGGCCACCTGACTGCCCCCATACAAGAACATGTGGTATTGGCTAGCCCGAGTTGTATTTAGACTAAGAAAACCACAGTGTTATTGATAAGCCCTGAAAAATAGCGCACTGGGCCCTTTGAAGGCATGGGAAGAAACTATGCGCTTGAGGAACCTGGCCTTGAACCAGAAACTCGGGACGGAGCCAGGAGAGGGCAGGGAGGAACCTGTGGAACTTGTTTATGTCCTATTGTTATATAACCTGAACTTATATAAAGTGTGTAAGTAAGAATAAAGTTGTTGCTCGCGGCATCCCCGTGGGCAACCCTCCTGTTCCCATACTTTTATGTTTCATTCTCTTACCCTCATCCCTGTTCGACCTTGCACGCGGGCCGTGACAATGTACAAAAGGTTTCATGCTTGTAAATACATTCATTTATTTTATGAGTGCCCAGCAAGAGGCAAAAGGTAGATAAACTGCAGCTACTGCCCCCAATGAGCAAGGTCCCGCCCACCAGCAAGGAGAGAGGCCCAGGGCACTGAGTAAAGCCAGCAACAGTCTTGGAAGGGGCGGCGGGGGGGGGGGGGGGCTTCCTGCAGGGCAGGTGGTGCTCGGGGCTGAGTGGTGCACCCTATCCAAGTACAGGGAAGTCTCAGAGGGCCCCTCAGCACCTCTTGAGGATGGGCATGGAAATGGTGGGCACATTTCCGTTGTTTCACCAATAGCAATAAACATCTCACTTTTGTTCAGTTTTAAAAGGGCGTTCACAAACTAATACTTTTTAAAACTGAAAGGAGAAGACCACGGCCATAACCTCCAGGCAGGCCATGGAGCCAACTTCCCAGCGGACCCATGGTGCCCTACCCCCACCCTGCCTCTCAGAGGCTGGTATCTGAGGCCTCCCGCTTACTGCACTGGGCTCCCATCTACCCTGTAAAGTGCCAGGCAGATGGCAGGCTGCCAACACGGTGCTGCTGCTGCCCCCGCATGCTGGCACTTGCTTACCTGGCAGAGGGAAAACGTGGCAGACACTACCCCAATCAGGACATTGAGCGCATCTTTCACCAGCTCGCACTCCTTCACCAGGATGGGCTGTGGGGTCTGCAGCAGGCCCCCACCAAGCACCTGCAGCTCCCCGTGGCGGAGCCTGCAGAACCTGTCGAAGGCGTCCCTTCCGGCCTCCGTGAGGTAGGGCTCCTCTCTGTGGCCAGGGGGGCTGTGTGGGAGACAGAGGAGGGCGCACTGAGCGGATGGAGCGACACACACACCTCAGCTGCATGAACAAAAGGCAGGGGAGAGAGGGACTAAGACCAGAAGCAGCAACACGTGCTGCCCCCCACCCCGCCTAGTGCCCAGGGGCACACGCTGATCATCAGGATGACAATCACAATGTGTCTTCATGTCAAAAATAAGCACTATGCCCACAGCAGTATTATTCACAACAGCCCAAAGCAGCCCAGGTGTCCAACGACAGATGAATGGATAAACAAAACACAGCCTGCCCATAAAGTGGAATATGATTCAGGCTTGGAATGGACACTAACACCTGCTACAACACGGATGAACCTCAAATACATTACACTAAGTTAAATAAGCCACATACAAAACTGTATGCTTAAGATGAGCATGACAGCATTTTACGCTATGTACATTCTGCCACTCCTGGGATCTGGCCTAAGAGAGAGCTGACGAGAATGGCACCGGCAGCCGGCAGGGGGAGCTCCCGGTCAGGGCAGCCCCAGTAGGACAAGACACACCTGGCAGGTGGCCCCCCCGTTTAGCCCCAGCAGCACGCTCCCTCCTGGGAGCCTCCCTGCCAGCCTCCCAAATATCTTAATGAGGCTTCCTTTATTCAGTTTCTTGGAGCAAAAAGTCTCACAAATTTTCGGACATAACAGGCTTGCTGGTCTTGCAGAAGGTGCCTCTGGACACACAGCAGCCTCCAGGGGCTCTGCCTCCCCACGGTCCTATGCCAGGAATTCACAGCCACATCAGTAAAAAGCAGCCCAAAAAAAACCAGTATCACTTTTTAAATATTCCTTTGAAAACCATCAACCCCTACTGAAAAACATGAAAGAGGTGTTTTTTAAATCCACTGAAAAAATAATTTTTTTTTTTTTAAGATTTTATTTATTTGACAGAGAGAGACACAGCGAGAGAGGGAACACAAGCAGGGGGAGTGGGAGAGGGAGAAGCAGGCTTCCCGCCGAGCAGGGAGCCCGACATGGGGCTCTATCCCAGGACCCTGGGACCATGACCCGAGTCGAAGGCAGACACTTAACGACTGAGCCACCCAGGTGCCCCATGAAAAAGTAATTTCTTAATAAAGGGAGCTTAGGGAATACAAGCTCTTTTAAAACTTTTCTTCTCATTTTTTTTTAAAGATTTTATTTATTTATTTATTTGAGAGAGAGAATGAGAGAGAGAGAGAGAGAGAGCATGAGAGGGGGGAGGGTCAGAGGGAGAAGCAGACTCCCCGCGGAGCAGGGAGCCTGATGCGGGACTCGATCCCAGGACTCCAGGATCATGACCTGAGCCGAAGGCAGTCGCCCAACCAACTGAGCCACCCAGGCGCCCTCTTCTCATTTTTAATACCTAACCAGCTCCTTTCTCCTCCTCTGCAAAAAACAAAAATTATTTTAGGTCTAGCATGTCAAAAAGAGTATCATTTATTCTTCAAAGACAGAAGTCATTTCCTGAGGGCGTAACAGCTCCAAGCTATAGGACATTTTAACATCAAGATGCACGTCTGACCACCAGCACATTTTCATCCCATCAGGAATGATGTACAAGGTACAAGAACAATACATCTCAGAACCTAGTAAATCAAAAATCCTGCTGGGTCACCTGGGTGGCTCCACTGGTGAAGTGGCTGCCTTCAGCTCAAGTCACAATCCCGGGGTCCTGGGATGGAGTCCTGCATCGGGCTCCCTGCTCAGCGGGGAGCCTGCTTCTCACCCCTCCCCCGCTCCCCCTGCTTCTGCTCTCTCTCTCAAATAAATAAAACCTTAAAAAAATTTTATTTATTTGCAAGAGAGAGCACGAGCAGAGGGAGGGAGAGGGAGAGGCCCCAGGGATCGTGACCTGAGCCAAAGGCAGTCCCTTCACCTACTGAGCCCCCAGGCGTCCCTCTCTTGCAAATAAAATCTTTAAAAAAAACAAAAATCCTTTTTAACTGACAATGCATGTCAATCATTCTTCCCCTCTTTCAGGAAGTATGTGAGTGCAGGGGGAGCCGTGAGGCAGACAAGCCCAGCCTCCCGGGGAAGGCGCTACAGACAGGAGAAACGAGGGAGCATCAACTTGGACCCCAGGGCTGGGGAGGACTCCAAGAGGCCCTGGGAGCAACAGGAAGAGAAAAGGGGTCAGTGTGAGTGGAGCTGGGGGGTCAGTGTGAGTGGAGCGGGGGGGTGCGGGGGGTCAGTGTGAGTGGAGCTGGGGGGTCAGTGTGAGTGGAGCTGGGGGGTCAGTGCAAGTGGAGCTGGGGGGTGCGGGGGGGTCAGTGTGAGTGGAGCTGGGGGGTCAGTGTGAGTGGAGCTGGGGAGTGCGGGGGGGGGTCAGTGTGAGTGGAGCTGGGGGGTCAGTGGGAGTGGAGCTGGGGGGTGCGGGGGGGTCAGTGTGGGTGGAGCTGGAGGGTGCGGGGGGGGTCAGTGTGGGTGGAGCTGGGGAGTGCGGGGGGGGTCAGTGTGAGTGGAGCTGGGGGGTGCGGGGAGGACTCACGGAAGGGCTGGCCCTCGACCCAGACCAGGGGCAGCCATCAAGCGCGGCCGACGGAGCAACGATGTGCTCTGGTTTCTGTCCCTGGAAGGTGGCACCAGCTGTGTGGACGGTGAGGGAAGGGCAGGAGGAAGCAGGGAGGCCAGACCTGAGGCGTCCAGGTCGGCAGGTGGGCTGTGGCCAGACCACGGACATCTGCCCTCACGCCCTTGGGGAGAGAAGAGCGTGAGGAAAGACTTCTCAAGTTTCAAAGACCTCTGAGCTTCCTCCAGGAAGTCGCTCAGGAGAGGTGCACGCTGCAGGTGCCGTCCCATTTCTCACTTCCGGCTGCTCTTGCCCCCACTCTTCCAGGGTCGACGCCAGCACCACCATGGCCATGTGTGCCCCCTTTGGGGATTCAGAGCTAAGGTAGAAAAATCCGTGAAGGAAAACACCAAATGCCCCTTGTCCCCACGGAGGACTCAGCAGTCAACATAATGAAACCACTCCCCCCAGAATGGGTGCAGCCACAGAGAAACGGCAGAGGATGCCTTCAGGCCTACACGGGTACTCGGGCTGAAGCACAGGGGACGGGTCCTCCAGGGGTCTCAGAGGACAGAGTTTACAGTCCTAGGGCTGCGGGTAGACAGGCAGCTCTGCTTCTGGAGGCAGCAGCTTCCTTAACTGCCCACTAGCCAGAGCTCATGGTAGGAAACTAGCAGGTGGCTGGGATTTAAACTGAAACAAGTTCAAAAAATTTGCCAAATGAACTAGTGCAAAAGGCCTCAGGGGTCAGGGGCCAGTGGGATTAGGTTCGCACCAGAACAGGCAGAGGAGGATGCTTGGGGGAGGGGCGTTTGGGGCCCACGCCCGACTGAGGCATGGCCCTGAGGGTCTCGCTGAAGCAGCCACCATGTGTGCACTGCCGGGCATGGGCTCACGTCCTGGGAGCGAGGGGAAGACCGCCGCGGTAATCCTCGCTGCTGGAGCTCTAAGGTCAGCAACCTTCGGGGGACGCCAAGGAGATCAAGTGCACTCAGCAGAACAGGGGGCAAGGACAGAGACCTGGTAAGCAATCGTATCTCCTAAATGGTGTCCTAAAAAGTAGAAACTAATGAATGAAATACCACTAAGCAAATACTTACAGAAGAAAGTGCTAACTTGTTGGCCCGCTTTTGAGACATGTCTGGGGTCAGCAGCAAGCGGGATGGCTAGACTTGCTTTGTGCACACAAGACAGGAAGTTGCAAGGCAAGACAAGCACCCTACCGGTGGTGCTGAGGGAAGCAGGGAGCTGGCCATCCCTGGAGGAATCCACTGCAGGAGACAGATGACCTCACCAGCAGGAGCGGTGCCCAAACACAACCGGCACTTAACTGCCTACGCCCCGGCACATGTCCACCCTCCAGAGACCCTGCTGGGCCCAGAAGCTGCACCAGAAGGCACTGCACTCTTGCTAACATTGACTCTTGCATCCTATGCTCCCCAAAATGGTGTTCCACAGAATTGCCAGCAGATGAGATAGGACAAGAGGGTCCCAGGAGCAAACAGGGGAAATGTGTGTCCTCTATCCCCATTCTGGGAGCTTTTGAGGGATGACACCAGTGCTTTACAGACTCTGAGAGGTCCTGAGTGCAGAGGCCTCTGGACACGGATGAGCCCAGGGGACAGGATGCTGGCACCGGTCAGGGCAGCACTGCCATGACTGAACTTGTCAGCCAGAGAGCACCACTGTCAGTCCTGGATGTGAAGACCAGTGGACGCGAAGATTGTTCCCTCACCAGCACGCTGTGCCCTGGCCCTGATTGCACAGCCTGCTGGGCTGCCCTCGACACGTCTGACTGGGAGCCCTCACTGATTTGCAAAAGTCACTGGCACCGGAGAAGAAACCTTCTTGAAGCCTGTAAGTCCTTCCCCTCGGCATCCCCTCTCACCTCCCAGGACCCAGGCCATGCCACACACTAGCTGACGAAACTTCCAGGCTCCGAATCCCACCATAGCTGCTCTACAAACAACTGCCTGAGCTCTCCCGAGTAAAGGCCACGCTCACATGTGGCGGGGGGGGGGGGGGGGGGGGGAGGGATGCGTTTAGCAGCAAAGGCTCATATACCATCCAACTTGCTCCCAGCACCTCCGCTTGCTGGCCTCGTAGGTGAGCACAGCATCCCACAGGTCGATGTCTGGAGTCATGCCTGGTTCAGACTGGGAGTCAGGAGTCAAATTAGATGCTGACTGGAACCCTTCATCGTCGGACTGATCCACACTCTGAGGAACCTGGAGACCAAAGGAAAGAAGGAAACATCATGTATGCCTTTGGGTCTAAATTTCACCCAAGTGTGGTCAGAATTCCAGGACTTCCCCACACACTTCCCGTTACTCATTACAAGAAACACCCAGCAAAATGTTTCCTCTACTTTTCTGAAGCATGTAGCTACTACACAATGTTTTCACTCCCACCGAATCACTTACTGGATTAAGATTATCAATTTCCAGTTATATATGACGTGTAAGCGTCAATATAACTTACAATGGAATTTTTCATGAAATGCTTCTGATGTGAAAATTCCATTTTGGGGAACCCAGCATAAAAAAATCATAGTAGAAACACCGGGGTGGCTCAGTTGGTTAGGCGTCTGCCTTCGGCTCAGGTCATGATTCCAGGGTTCTGGGATCAAGCCCTATGTCAGGCTCCCTGCTCAGCACAGAGCCTGTTTCTTCCTCTGCCTGCCACTCCCCGCCCCCAGCTCGTGTGCATTTTCTCTCTCAAATAATAAATCCTTTAAAAATTAAAAAATTTAAAAAATCATAGTAAACAGAAATGTACATATGCCAAGATGTTCACTATAGTGAGAATTTTTCCTAGTAAGGGAATAACTGAGTAATGATAGTGCTGAAATGTTTCAGCAACATTTATAAAGTCGCAAAACATAAAGGCCAACAATGATTTACTAAGGTAGAAAATATCCCATGTTATACGTGGAAGAAAGCGCACAGAACTGCGCACATAGTAGGAACAAACATTCTGCTGCACGGGGCTCTGCTATGTACTTGAGATGTAGCTGAACTTGTTACTTCCTTGTAATTGAACATAAACAGCAACCTTAGAGAGCAGAGTAAGTGACCTGACAACGCGCCCCTTTAGAAGATAAAAAGCGTGCTGCTTTGGTCTGCAGGTGGGCGGTGGGGTCCTTGCCCACCCAGGTGAAGCCCACTCCAGCAGCCTCGCCTCGCCTCGCCACAGCTCAGCCACCAAGGGACAGGGACTCGAGCGCTAGCCTACCTTTACCATGACCAAGGGAAGGTCAAAGGAGGCATTTCCAGCTGCCGGGGAGCTGGACGCAGGAAAGCAAACACTCTACCTTAATGGCCAATCCAGAGAGGTCTGCACTGTCCGGCATCGGGGGCAGGTCTAGCCGGACATCCATGTCGTATGTGCGGCTGTGCACAAGGGCGCCGAAAAGCGAGACCCGGGTGTCTCTCTCAAACCTGTCACCGCAGGGGTCCCCATATGAGAAGAGCCCCGTGGTGGGCAGGCCAGTGCCTGGGGCCGCCTCCATCACCTGAAGCACCTTCTGGATCATGTCCTGACATAAGTACTCCTCTCTGGAGATCAAAGACTGAACGTCCATCTCAAAAACACTCAGGTCCTGGCAGTCGTAGCCGCCGTAGGGCACGTTTCTCCCCACATGCTTATTGTTAAAGAAGTAGTCCCGCTTGCGCTGCAGCACTTGAGGGGGGCCACTCCCTGCCAGCTGAACCAGGAGGTCCAAAACAGACGCCACCTCCACGAACGGAGAGCAAGGGGCTGCTAGGAGCTGCTCCACGAGTTCCTCCAGACGGTCAGCCTCGGGGCCCAGACCACCCACTCTCAAGTCGAAGGACAGCATGAGGATCTTGTTCTTCACTGGGAGTTTGGAGAGATCAGGCTGCAGTTTATGAGTCTCATCTTGAAAGAGATTCGTGAAAAGGGCATTGTAGGCCACCCTCTTAAGTCTCTGCTTTGCCCTCTTCCGGCTCCCGCCGTGCTGGCCCAGGGCAGCCTTCGCGGCCGGCAGGAGGGCCTCGCACAGGTCGTCGAACAGCTGGGGGACGCTGGCCATGCCCACCCCTTCTCAGCTCCAGGCCCCCAGAAGGTGAGAAAGCACCCCAGCCGGGCTGCACTCCGGCCTCTGAAACGCAGGGCGTGGGAGCGGGTCAGACGGCGCTGAATGCCAGGCGACCCCGAAACCGACACCCGGAGGCTCAGCACTTGCACTTTCAGGTTCTTGCCCTCCCCGTGCCCACCGCCACCCCGCCGCCCGCAGTAGTCTGCAGAGCGCCAGCTCGCCACTTGTCCCACGCACTAGTCTTCACCCTTTCGGGGGTCACGGAAGCGGGACAACCCCGAGGAGACTGCGCGAGGGCCGTACACAGCGGACGTGGCCCGCTCTGGACGCTCTGTAGACGTCCGGAGAGGGGCGGACGGGACTACGCGCCGCCGGAGGAGGGAGTGTGGGGTGGCGGCAGGCAGGGTCGCCGGGCGAGGCCTCACCCCACGGCGGCACCACCCGCTCCCGCCACCACCATCCCCGCCCGCGGCGTCACTGCCTAGCGACCTCGCGAGACAGCGAAAGCCGGCGCGCCGGAATTGCGTCATCGGGAGGGGCGGGGCGGACGGGGAGGTTGCGGCAGGGGGGGCACTTCCGGCGTGGAGTGCCGCAGCCGGGTGGGGACCCCGAGGCCTGCGGCCGGTTAGTCGAAGGAGGTGGCGTCACACTCGCTAGGGTGGACTGCGCACGCCAGGAGTGGGGGCTGGAGCGGGACCCCCCCCGCTGGGCCCCGGTCATCGCCGCGTCTGTCACAACCGAGCCCGAGCGCGCCCCGCGGCGACGCAGGGACCCCGAGGCCTGTGCGCCGCGGCTCCTCCGGGAAGTCCACCGCCCTGCGGCTCCGGCGGGGAGAAACCCCAGCACCCCGGACTCCTGCTTCTCGCCCACCGACCACGCCTCCCAACTTCCTTCTCCGGTTTTGCCGCAGCATGCTGGGCCCGGGCTGCCAGTCTACCGTTCCCGAATGAAACCATGTGCGCTGGTAAAATGATTCTTAGGGGTCACAGTACTTGCTGGCCTGCAGTGGAACCTGGAGCGGACCCCCCACGCGCTGCGAGCTGGTGCGCAGACAGGTGCGGGCGCCCGCGGAGCCCGCTGCCGTCTTGGACCGGGGCTGGAGGGTAAGTTTTCCCCGGATTTCCAGCTCCGCGCTCTGTGTGCGGGCGCTCCAGGCCTTGTCGTGGCTGAGAGGTCGCCTTTTCAGACCTGGACTGCTCGGTCAGAGCTGCGCTGCTGGGGAATTTGTCTGCCCTAGAGAAAAACCTCTGAGAAACGGGCCCCCAGAAGTCACAGGGCTTTGGGGGACCCCCCCCTTTCTGGGACCTCAGCCGGTTCTGTTTTTAAAACTGCCGTGCCTCCTCATGTGCAGTTCTCACTAAATGGACTGAATGAACCAAAAGTAGCCAACCAGGGGAAATAAACGACCCTTTGGCATGTTTCCTATACTTGTCTATGATGGCACTATGGCAGAGTCTGGGGACACTGGTCATTTGTTCCCACTGGGTCAGGTACCATGCTCTTTACGGGCAAAATCCTCGGCTGATTTTGGCAGAATGCACAGTGCACCTCCCATCAAGATTCAAAGAGATCCCTCAAGACCTCTCCCCAGAGGAAAAACAACAAACAAAAAAACCTACCCACAAAATTAAATACTCTAGAAACAAAGAAGCCCTTCAGGGCAACAAGCGTACAAAGCTCAGGGCCTCATTATCCCCTGCACTAGTCCCTGTAACACCCATTTTACCTGTGAGATGACCAATGGCAGAGGATGGAGCTTTGTCCAGTTCCTCTGAGAAGCACCCTGCTTTCTTGACCCCATGTGCTGCTGACATCCATTCCCACCGACAGCGAACTTCTCACCGTAACTGACCTACAGGGTGCATTTTCTAGTATTCCAGCAGGTAAGCTAGGCTATCGTTTTGCCTTCACCTGGACAGAAATGCCCCAGGGTAACAGAGCCCTTCTCACTGTTCACAAACCTCAGAAGCTGAATCAGATGATACAAGGTTTTCTGCAGGCTACACTTTGTTACAACATGTAGGTGATTTGCTCTTCTCCCTTTCTCCAGCCTCTTCACAGGAGGCAGCATCCACCTGTTAAGACTTTTAGCTTTAATAGGACATAAAATCTCCAAAGAAAAACTGCAGTTTGGGACGCCTGGGTGGCTCAGTCATTAAGTGTCTGCCTTCAGCTCAGGTCATGATCTTAGGGTCCTGGGATCGAGCCCCACATCGGGCTCCCTGCCGCTCCCCCTGCTTGTGCTTCCTCTCGGTCTCTCTCACTCTCTCTGACAAATAAGTAAAATCTAAAAAAAAAAAAAAAAAAAGCTGTGGCTTGTTTAAAAAAAAAAGAAAAACTGCAGTTTACTCAAACTCAATATTTAGGGCGCCTAATTTCAGAACGATTACATTTGGATCCAGGTAGACTTCAAGGCCTCCTGAACTCCTCCAAACGTACAACTAAGAGCCAGTTACAGGCTTTTTGGGACTGGCTGGCTACTGTCACAATTGGACCCCAAACTTCTCTCTTACAGCTCAGCCTCTATGTGCTTTGCTGAAAATGCAAACCTGACCCTATTATTTGGAAAGATCAGGAAGACATAGTTTTGGGGACTTTGAAGAAAAGCCTGATAAAACCCCCTGCCCCAGCCATCCTAATGGTGGATTTCCTCTTTTCCTGTTTGTACATGAGAGGGAAGGGGATGCCTTGAAGTGGTCAACACGAGCATCACTGCAGCGTAAGGCACTGTAGCCAACAACTCGACCCTGTAGCTCAGGGATGTCCTCCTTGGCTCAGAGGCATTCCTGCCACTGCCCTTGGCTAGACCCCTGCAGAAATGGTCACGGGGTTCTCTAACCATCCTTATATTTTGGGCAAGGGCAAAACCACAAACATTTATACCAATAGTCAGGATGCCTTTGGGGTAGCTCATGACTTTGGAATATTACAGAAACAACAGAGTTTCCTTACCAGAAATAAGCATAAAATTAAAAATAGCTCCTATGTCCAAAATGTATTAGATGCCATACGTTAGCTGCTCATTAAAGCTCCCAGGCATTCTGGGCTCAACTCCCTAGAGGCCAAAATAATAATCCTGCTGACATTTCTGCCAAAATGCTGCTCGGTCAGTGGAGCATGGGACTCTTGGTCTCAGGGTTGTGAGTTTGAGCCCCACACTGGGTGTAGAGATGACTTAAAATTGAAAGAAAAGAAAAACAATAGCCAAGCCTCTGTCATGGTCCCAAGCGACATTCTCCCAAATGATAATTTCAGAATACCGACCAGAGGTGCCCAAACAACTGGCCCCCCAAAAAGGAAAATCTAGTAATAGGTGGTTTGATAAAAAGAGAACTCTGGTTGGACCAAGTAACAATCTGGCCCTACCAGAAATCCTAGAATCCCCACTACTCACACTCACCACAGGATGTACGTTAAACCACTGGCCTACTGACAAAATGATGGTGTTCACGAACCAGTGTGGGTGGGAAATAATAAGGCCACAAAGAGAGCCTGCTTCGCTCATCCCACCTGTGTCCACACAGGTGGATCTCCACAGCTTCCATGTCTCGTGGTTCATGCTTTCTCACTGGATCGAAGCTTTCTCTTCTAGACGGGCCAGTGCTGCTTCTGTGGCTAAAATTCTGTTAGGAAAGATTGTCCCTAGCCAGGGAGCCCCTCTTGAACTTCGTCGTGGTCGGAGAGCTCATCTTACTGGCCAGGCGCTTCAGCGGGCCTGCGCTGCTGGGCAGGCCTCACCTTCATCGCACCCCCCCATCCACATTCCCCGCATTAGTCCCATGCACCACCAGCACTGGTAAGCCTCAACTAGCAAAATCTGCAGCCCCTCCAAAATACCTGGGCCAAGAGCATTGCTGTTGGTCCTTCTAACCCTCAGATCTGGGATCTCCCAGACTCCCACCTTCGAGATTTCCAGGACGTCCAATGCACTTGGCCCCTGCCTCCTCTGACACGTGTTAATAAAAGGAGATATACTTCAATACTGTTTGGGTCTAACTGCTTCTATTAAAAGTAACCATGCTTTGGAGCGCCTGGTGGCTCAGTGGGTTGAGCATCCGACTTTGGTTTCGGCTCAGGTCGTGATCTCCTCAGTGGTGAGCACCACGGGGAAGGCGGGGGATGCTCAGCGCTCAGCGGGGAGTCGGCTTAGAGATTCTCTTCCTCTGCCCCTCCCCCCCACTCTCTCAAATGAATAAATAAATCTTTAAAAAAACAAGGTAGCCACGCTTTGGTAGAACAATCTACACAGTGAGTTCCTGGGAGATGGAGAGGGTGGCCTTAAGCATCACACCTTGCAACCTGGACATTTCATTTATTGGAAAAGACACCTCCACAACCTTGCCAGAAAGGCCCCTCTCAGGATCTGCTAACCAGCCCTTGTGCCACCAAACTCCAGGTAAGAGACTCTTGGATCCATGGGATATGTGTAGAGAAAGCACCAAAGCCTGACCAGACCCAAACACCAGCTGGTGACCTGGAAGTAAAGACCTCCTGGACTGAAACAGACATTTGGGGAGGGAGCTGTCCTGAGATGTACAGACCAGGCCCGTGTGCCTTTTCCTCCTTTCCCTTCCTTTTGGGGGAAGACAATGCCCTTCTGTGGATCTCCCAAGCCCTGTGGAAGGGGGAAACCTCTTTTGATTATGGCCTTGCAGAAACAGCCTCACCATGATTCCAGGACAAATGAATTTTCCACTCACTTTTTTTTGAAGGGTTAGAAGTTTTCTTCAGGATTCACAAAAGTCCCTCTTTCATCGGACCTAGTATCTTACACTGGATTCTTACCCAAATTCAGTCTGTGAATTTGCCACCATACAGGCTGTTACTGGATAACATTTGTTTTCAGTTCTTTTGAGATAATAGTACTGTTTTAATACATCTTTGAGGTTTTGCTGTTTTTGTTCAGCTGTTGCTTCATTTTTCCCTAAACACACTTGGCTAATTGTTTTCATGTGCTCTTGCAGTACCCCCCCCTCCTCATAGGAACTTCCAGGAGGCACACAGGATTCTCGGTTTGCCTCCCTAGGGAGAACTTTCTCCCCTAAATTGGAATGAGTGCCAATAAATATCTTCACTTGGCAACTGCAGACCTACAGTCCGGTTTAGAACCACCATACAATTTGGGATTGTTATATTACTTCTGTTTTGTATAGCTATTTTGAGTTTTGTATTTTGTTAACTGTCAAACTTTTGTAAAAATGATGTGCCCACTATGGAAATGATCTCCAATACTTGTAACCTTGAGAAGATGTAGACTTTAGACGGGAAGTGCCTGGCAGTTCTCCCTCCTGACCTCCCGTCTGACTTAAATGTGGCCTCAAGTGGTTTCCAACTGGTACACACGTTCCCTCTGCTGTAGGACAGAAGAGTCCTTCCTGGCATCAACAGACAAAACCACTAAATACGGAAACCCTGACTCTTGATCAGTGACGCTTTCAAAGAAAGATCTTGATCAAAAGGAGGGAAATTTGGAAATTAATAAAGGGAAACTCTCGGAAGTGGGCTTGGGCTGCTAGAAGGGGAGGCCGGAAGGAGAAGCTATACCACTCCATATGCCCATCCCAGGAACAATCGTCGATTAGAGGCCCAACAGAAGAATCAACAGCAAAGAATCATCAGAAAATCATCATCATCCTGAACTCTTGCTTTTCTCCAATAGATGTTCATTCAGAACAATCCTTCCCAGCTTCTTCTTCTCCATAAAATAACGTTCCTCTTTGCTTGTTGGACTTGCCTAGGGTTTTGTCATAGTCTACTTGTCCCAAATTGCAATTCTCTGCTACTCCTGAATAAACCCATTTTTGCTGGTAAAATAACTTTTATTTTTAAGGTTACTAGAAGTGTGGGAAATGAGGATGGGGCCATCCGTGAAGAGGTGGGCCACTGGAGGGGGGCTCCGGGTCACTGCCGTGGACAGAGTGTCCCTGACCCAGTGCCCTGGACAACTCCATAGCCCGGCCCTCTGCACAAAGGCCTCAGGCAGTGGGGTACTGGCGAATGTTTAATAAGTGGCTCTTGGGGGACTAACTTGTATTGTCATTTCTGGGGTGAAAAGACTTCCACCCTGGCCAATTTCAAGCCACCAGGTCACAGAACTCAAGAAGGAGCTAGGAAGAAATGTACAGTCAGCTTGTCATTGCGATGAGCAGGTTCAGGACAGCACCTCACTCCCTAAGACATGAGCCCCTCTCCCCACAGAGCTCTACGGCAGGACTATCCCCCTAGACTCCCCGGCGTTCACCCTCAGCCCTGCCCCCCAGCCTCACCGGCCACCTGCAGCATCTTCCACTGTGCTTCCAGCTGCCCTCTCAAGCGTATCAGGGCCTGCAGGTCCTCGGGGGAAGCCACGGAGAAGGGACCCAGGCTGGGGGGTGCCTCTCCATGCAACACCCGGGCCAGGACCCCCGCAAGCTGGGATGTGGATTCCTGGGCCAGGAGTAGAGGTGGAAGCAGCAACTCACTGGTCTCTCCCCACCTCCCACCTCCCACCCACAGCACGTCCACCCTGCCCAACTCACCTGCTCCACTAGGACCAAGATTCGGCCCCCCGCTGGTCCCCGTAGAAGTGCAGCCAGGAGTGCAGCTTGGGGGTCCTGGAGGCCATGGGCTGGACCCAGTGCCACCAGCACCAGGTCAGGCTGGAAGCCATAGGCCAGGGGCAGCACAAGGGCCAGGATGCAGCTCAAGAATCCACCTGTCGTCTGTGGGAAGGACAGCAGCACCGCTCCAGCCCTTCAGCCAGGGGTCACCCCACCTCCCACAGTCCCATCAGGAAGCCAGGAAGGGCAGGTGAAGGCCAGGAGCAGCCCCGAGGGTGCCAACGAGCGGCAGCCGCCCTACCTGGGACCCCACCACTCACCCCTGGCAGTGGCACAGACACGTGGAACGTGGACAGGGCAGCCGCTTCTTTGCCTCTGATGTTCAGCCACAGATTCCTCCTTCCAGGGGAGAGTGAGCACATGGGCACACATGCAGGGGTGTGGGATGCGGCTCACCCTCCAGAGCCCAGGCAGCAGAAGGGAAGGTGCAGGAGACCCTCCCAGGAGCTCCTCTGCCAAACTCCAGCTGGGGAAGACCCTGCCCACCCTCCCCCATGGGGACCCAGGAGTACGTGCCCACCCACACACAGGACAGGGTGCACACAGGACCCGAGTGTCCTACCCATCACTGGCAAGGTCTGGGGGCCGATCCAGCTGTCCCGCAGCCACACAGAGCACCCTAGAGGAAAAGGTGGCCCCAGGACAGGCTGCACGCACCCAGCCAGGAATCCACGCTTAGAGCCCTCCCCATGGGACGGGAAGCAGGAGCGGTGTGGCCCTCCAGGGCGGGGGTGCTCACCTCTGGGCTCTGTGGGACAGGCCGCGCCGAATGGCCACCTCCAGGGTGGCTGCTGCAGCTGGGGTTGTTGCGATGCCACCGCTCACCTGTGGGGGGCAACCCCCAACCAGGCACAGAGTCACATCCATCCCTCCTCTTGGTCCCTGTCTATGGAGCTGCCATCTGCACAACCTGAGCTCAAACTGCTCCCCTTCTGGAAATAAGATGCTTAAAACTACACTTGAAATCATCGCCTTCACCTCACTGTCAGAGAGTATTTAGTTAAGAAGACTGACTGAGCCTGAACTTGTGACCCTGTCCCTAAGAGCTGTTCTAAAAGGGTCCATGTGGCTCTGCACCACCCAGCCCTCCCTTGGACAGGCCATCTGTTGTGGGCAGGTCCTGGCTCTGCCCCCAGCTCCATGGCCACCCTCAGCCCATCCCAGATGCCCCCACCTGTCCATCCAGGATCCCGTTCAACAGATGCAGGACCTTTCCAAGTGCAATGAAAGCCGTGTCCTCGGCCAGAGCCTCGTGGAGCCTGTGGTGGGAAACCAGAGGGACATGTGGACAGGAAGTGACACCGACACCACAGCGCATGTGCACCCATAACCCCATCCCTCTCCCCAGGCCCGCTCTGCCCACCTAGCCCAGGCCTGTGTCTCCTCCTGTGGGGCTGACCCCTCTTGACGGAGGACATCAGGGGGTAGGACCAGAGCAGCATCCTGAGCTGTCAGGGCGGCAGCTGTGCGGACAGGGGGTGTGGGGTAGAGGTGCGGCTGGTCCAGGAGGGACCTCAGTACAGCCGAGGTCTGGGCCTCTGCTGCCTTGAATTCAGGCCCCCCAGGCAACACAGGTGGGCGTCGCCCCTCTGGGGAGCAGGTCCTGGGGTCCAGTAGGGGGGCCGGCCCTAGGGAGTGGTTCAGAGTCAAAGCCACTGCGCAGGAGCCCGGGGAGTGACCCTGCCGCCCAGCGTGGGCCATACTGACCTTGCTGCTGAAGGCTAGTCCAGTGAGGGGCCTGGGCTGCCCGGACACTCTGGATGGACTCCAGAGCACTGTGGAGAGAAACAGGAGCAGTAAGGCCTGGCCTGGAAGCCCCAGCCCTTCCCAGGCTCCTGCCCCATACCTGTGCTGAGGCACCATGGACCCTGACAGGGGCGGGGCAGGGTCACCCAGCAGCGCCTTCACCACCATGCACACCGACTGGGACAGTGACTCCAGGTGGTAGCCTCCCTGGGAGCAGGGCGAAGGCACACATGAGACTAGACAGGGCTGTCAGTGGGGCGGGGCGCCACCATCCCAGGCAGGACGCCCCACCCTGTAGAGCAGGCCCCCCCGAATGCACCTCGACACCTGGCCTGCGAGCCCTCCCTGCTGCCACAAGTCACCTCCAGCACAGCACAGACCCGGCCGCCAGCCAGCACCTGCAGCAGCTGCGTGAGGTGGGCGAAGCACTCAGGCGTGGCCTGCATCTGCCCCTGGAACCAGAGCCAAGTGTAAGGGGGCCTGGCCCCAGGGCCCCAGAAGCCCTCCCCAGCCAGGACAGGCCCTCACCTCAGGATCCCCAATCGCTGAGTCAAATCCTGCCGAGATGAGCACCAGCTGAGGGTCAAACTGTGGACAGGGCCGGGGGGGGGGGGGGGGGGGGGCGGAGATGGGCAAGAGAGAGCCTGGAGGAGAGGTGAAGGAGGCCCCTCTAGAGAGTGCTCCCCACCCACAGGGCTCTGCTCTGGGGAGTCGGGGGAGGGGGCATGAGGGGGGCAGGGGATGACGCCTCTGAGCACAGACTCCCCCTCCCACACTCCTCCCCCCAACACCACGCCTACCCCCCATGCAGTTACCTCAAAGGCCACAGGGAGCAGCACATGCAGGAAGGCGGCCATATAGTCAGCATTTCCCATCCCAACCTGTGGCCACCGGGCATCAGAGTTGGGCCCTGTGGGGGGGGGGGGGGGCTGGGGTCTTCACCCCTGGGGCCCAGGTCTGGGGGTGACCCTGGAAGGATGCCCTGGACTACATTCAGGAGGCCTGAGGCCCTGGGGCAAGGGGTGAGGCCTGGGGGCGGGGGGGGGGGGGGGGGGGGAGGGCGCCCTCTGGATGGGGGAGGGGTGGGGGGAGGGGTGGGCACCTGGTTCCAGGGCAGGTTGACAGTGAAGCCGCGGCCCTGCCCCAGCCCAACGGCATCTGCATCTGACTCTCGAAGATAAGGCCAAAAGCAACCATGCTCATAGCGGTGCCAGGAGAAGTAAAGCACACTGCAGACAACCAGCCAAGGTCAGAAATTGGAGCTCAAAGGTCAGGACCTCAGCCCCATGGCTCCCAGCAGGGGGTCGCAGGGAAGGCGGTGACCCCAGCTCACCTGGGATCATCCTCAAAGATATACTGGATGCCCTGACCATGGTGGACATCCCAGTCGACAATGAGGATCCTGCAGACAGGCAGTGCAGAGGTCACTGAGGGGCAGGGCCTCCAACCTGGGGGCCTGAGCCCACCCCAAGAGGGGAAAGGATTGAACGGGGTCTGTCAGCAGCCCACTCCACCGCTTGCCGTCTGGCCTGGGCCCTGCCCCCAGATAGCCCAGGACACACCTTTGCAGACCGTGTTTCTGCTGGGCGTGTTTGGCTGCTATGGCCACGTTGTTGAACACGCAGAACCCGTTGGCAGCAGCCCTCTGGCTGTGGTGCCCAGGAGGTCTGCGGGTGAAAACTGACACGTCAGGGTCACCCTGTGCCCTCACAGGCCCCCACAGCTGGGGGCAGCCCAGAAGGGGACAGCCCTCACCTCACCAGGGCAAGCCCATTGTGCGCAGATCCTGTGAGCACAGCATCCACCAGCTGCAGCGCGGCCCCCGCAGCCAACCGGGCACAGTGGAAGGTACTCTGCGGGGGCAGGGGTGCCGATGAGCCCCCCCCACCCGCACAGGCTCTGCCCAGGCCTGTGCCCGGCTGCAGGTCCCAGCAGCAGCAGCTGCTCAGGCATGCAGGGCATGTGCACGCTGGTGACCGAGGGCACATGGGCCAGGGTCAGCAGCCGCAGCCATGAAATGGGCACGGGCATGCAGATGTGCATGTGTGGGTGGGGTGTCTCCAGGGCCTCACCGGATGAAAGTAGACAGCATCGTACTGCCCAGACAGAGCCTGTAGTTCCTCTGTACTCAAGGCCTGGGTTCCTCGCAACAGGGACACGTACTCTGGGCTGCAGAGGGGCAGGCAGGCAAGACAGGGTCACCAGCAGGAGCCGGAAGGGGAGAAGGAGAGGCCGTGCGCTGGTGGGACCACCCACCTCACGGTTCCCTCCCCAACCCACGCAGTGGTGAAACTGAGATAGGTAGGGGAGATGCTCTGTTTTCAAGATGCCGGCAGGCTGGGCGGCCCCACGTGCAAGGCGGCCTCCTCTGGGGCAGGTGGCTCCCTGGGGTCTGACCTGTGTACCAGGCCCAGCTCTGCCTCTGAGGCCTCTCGAGCTGCCAACTGTAGACACCTCTGCTCCAGGCCCCCCTGCTGCAGGCGCTCGAGGGCTGCGGTCAGGCGCTCGGGACGCTCGATCTCACACTCAGGGCTGCGTGGACACAGAGCTTAGCGTCCGGAGCCCCCTCTCCACCCTCCCCCCTCTATCAGTTCACACTTACTCTTCCCAGAGCAGCCGGGCGGCTGTCATTTCCTCATGGTACACGAGTGCGGTCCTCATGGCCCAGCCGCCCTGGGGTGGGGGTGCGGGACCGGTGAGTGCCTGCTCTCTCCTTGCAGCCCCGGGGAGCAGCTCAACCCCTGGGCCACATCTGGGACGGCGCGCACGGAGCCTAGGCACGAACGCAGAATCCACGCACGGAAGGAGGCCGCGGGGTCGACCGGGTGGCTCCCAGGCACGGGTTTCCGGCTTCCTCAGACTCGGACCCCGCACAGTCCGGCCCCCGCCGCCCAAAGCCCCGCTCCGAAGGGCGGCCTGACCGGAGGGAGGGGGCAGGAGCGGGAGTGGCCTGGCGTGCGAGGGGGCAGGTGCGCGAGGGAAGGGGGAGGGAGCGGGAGGGGGCGGGGGTGGGTGTGGGCAGGTGTACGAGGGGGCAGGTGCGCGGGGAGGGGGAAGCGGGAGGGGGCGGGTGTGGGGACCCAGGGCCAGTGTGCCCCGGACCCCACGGACTGTCACGGCGGCACCACTGAGTGTCCCGGTCCGCCCCCAATCTCCCCCAGACCCACGCCGACCGCGCAGGCCAAGGCGTCAGACCCGTCCGCAGCCCATCACGTCTGGCGCACCCCAGGGGCCCGTCCTAGCCAGAGCTCGAGAACAGCTGCGAGTGAGGCGGCGAGGCCAGGGCCCGCAGGAGCAAGGCCGCAGGCCGGAAAGCCCCCGTCTAGGCCGCGTCGAGCTGTAAGGAAGTGGCAGGGCCCGACTGAAGCTCCAGAAAGACCCTGGCCGAAGAGCAGAGTCGAAGGCTCAGGGTGGTGGCAGAGACGCTGGACAGGGGTCGCCGAAGTGTAGGGCGAGGCAAGGCAGAAGGCCTAGCGGAGGGGAAGGCGAACACGGAGGTCTGAACGAGGAAAAAAAGAAGGAAGGAAAGGAGGCGGCGCGGACACAGACCCAGAGCAAGACGGCCAGAGAGAGGAGGCATGCGGGAGCCAAAGGCCTGAAACCCGGGGCCTCTGCCAACCCGGCCCTGGGGGAGGGCCTCCTGGAGGCGGGGCCGTGAGCCGGAATACCCGAGCTGCGGGCTTATCGGAGGCGGGCCCTGGGGTCTCGAAAGCGGTGTTCTGAGGGGGACGGGCCCTCGGGAGGCCGGCCGTGGGGGATGGCGGGCCTGTTAGAAGGCGGGGCCGGGAGCGCAGGTCCTGGGGACTTGGGGTCTTGGAAGCGGGGCCCTGGGGCGGGAGTGCCACCAATCCCGTTCCTCGGTGCCCCAGAAGCGCAGGAATGACCTCTACGGCGGGAGGAATGCAGCCGGCGGCCCCCACAAGGCCCTACCCCCTGCGGCCTGCGACCCCACAGGGGTCCCCACAGTCCTGATCAGGGCACCTGCAGGGCGGGCTACGGGCGTGCTACCGAGGCTCTGGGCAGAATCCGATTGGCCCATTTTGGGTCACGTGCCCTCCCCTGAGCCAATCATGGTGGCTATGAAGTGGCGTACTCTGAGCGGCCATCCCGGGCCGCGTGGCTCCGGGGCGGGACCTGTGGTGGACTGCCCCTCCCGGATCGCTCCGAGCTGGAGGTCCCGGCAAGCGTCTGTCCCAGAGGCATCGGAGACCCCCCGAGCAGAAAGGCGGATGTCCATTTTGGCAACTTGTCTGACTGTATTTGGCTGGGTCAGCTGTTCGCGTGTGCAGCCGAGCTCCAGGCCGAAGGGGGACAGCCGGGCCCCGCTTTCGGCACACCTGCCGTGGGGACAGGTGGGAGGAGCCAGGGCAGACGCGGGAGCCCCAGAGTGGCCCCTGACCCAGCTGTCAGCTCTCCGAGACGTCCAATGGCTGGCAGAGGGCGGCACGGGCTCGCCGTTACGCTGGGGTGTGGCCGACGAAGGGGCAGGAGGTTTGGAGACAGTAGAACCCATTCGTGCGCAGTGCCACAAGGTGTCTCAAAAGCGCCCAGCGTGACTCCCTCCTCACCAGCAACCTGGCCTTGGAGAGTGGGGAGCTCAGACAGCAGGGACTGAGCCCCACCCAGGTCGGACCCTAACCCCGTCCTCATCAGGCCCTGCCTGGGGTCTGGCTCCAGAGTTTAAGCCATTAGAGGAAGGTCAGTCCACAAGAGGGCGGGGGCCCATCCCTAGTGCGGGGCCTTTAGGCTCTGGGCTCACTGTGGACCTGGGAGGAAGGGGGTGCCCAGGCCCAGCTGCTGAGCAGGGGCTGAGACTCCACGGCCAGCTTCTCTATGCCAGGCTGCAGCTCAGACGCCTAGAGATGGAGATCCAGCCTGAGAATTAGGAAAGCGAGAGTGGGATCTCTACAAAAGGGTTTATTTCTTTCCAGCCACGTGGGCATAGCACTTTCTGGGCTGGGGGTGCAGGAGAGTCCACACCAACGCCCCCCTGGGGGAGAGACATCCCTGAGTAGGCGCTCTGCGCCCTCCCTGTCCTTTCTCAGCTATATGAACTGGGCTTCAGCAGGGGCTGGAGCAAGCAGGGTCAGAGGGCAGGCCTTGACCCCAAGCCTCACCCCCCAGCACAGGCTCTGAGGCTTCTTGTTGCACCTGGGGGAGGGGACCACTGCTCAGGGAGAGGCCAGTCCCCAGTCAGGTTGACATCCTGTCCAGAAGGTCCAGGTTAGACTGAGCCCTGAGAGCAGGATAACAGGCTTGAGAGAGGGGGGTCCATGGAACCAGAGGTGTCCTGGGATGTAAGCCCCAGCCAAAGTCACAGTGATAATTAGGATCCCCCTTCCAGGTAGAAGCCCCAGCCAGGATCCCCAAGGTGTCCTCACCACCACTGTGGGGGCCCAGGGGTCTTCACAGGGCCGTCTCCTTGGAGACCTTGGTCCCCAGCTGCCGGGGAGGCTTGAAGCTGAGCACTTCTTTATATGTGACACCTGGGTCGGGGTGGGAGAAATGGACCATCAGGGGAGAAGGGGCCTCATCACCCTTCAGAATCACCTCCTAGGATTCACACCCAGGGTGGAAGCCAGTGACCCAGGAAGAGCACTAGGGTCCAGCGCACTGGTACCTGCCCTGACCAGCACTGAGTCCTGTGAGGTGGGGCTGGGGGAGGGGAGAGCTCCCAGGCCCAGAACACAGGCTGCTCGCCACTGACCTAGGGGCCCACCTGGTCCCCAAAAACATCGGAGCCAGAAGTCATTGCTGGAGTGCAGGTGCCAGACAGGCTGCTTTTGTCCCACACACGTGACGTCACCCCAGGCTAGGGCCACGCTCAGCCACCTGTGTCCATCCACAGGAGCTATCCACCCTGATGGGGCTCCTGCCACCCAGACCCACTGCCCCTGGGCATAGCCTGGTGTAATGAGCAGACAGTGCCCTAATATAAATCAGTGTGTCTACTCAAGTGGAGCCACTCAGAATCCCCCCAGAACACACCCGTTTCTGGATCCAGAATATCCACCAAAACTTAAATGAGAAGAATTTCCACAAACACCCACAGTTTCTACCTTCCTCGCCCGGTGGTCATGGCCCCTGAAATGTGTTCCCAGAGCAAGCCATCCCAAAGGAAGGGAGAAGGCCTGATTTGCTTTCCCTCTGAGCAGTTTGCAAAGGGACAGGTTCTGCTCAGCCTACGCCAGCATTCCCATGCTCACCTGGCCAGTGCAGCACCTGTTTGGGGGACACTGGTCCTCCACAAGCCCAGTTCAGGAAACACTGTGTGTTTAGAGCAGGCGATCTGTGTGGTTTGCCCTGCCCATGGCACCCATGTGTTCCTGCCCCATCAGGTGCCTCCTAGGCCATTGATCTAACCCTAACACCGGGGTCAGTCCACACAGGGGAGGTCTGTGTGAAGCTGGCTATTCCCAGGGAAACAGGAGGTGATGAGAGTTTGCATTCCTGACCAGGGGCTCAGTCACAAACAGGTCACGTGTTCACCATGGTCTGTAGTAAAAGCAAAAGCTCTTACGACTGTGTGTGGGTGGGGACCACAGAAAGGATTCTGTGGCCCGTGGTTTTCAAGTTATCTTTTTTAGCACCAGAAAACTTTCATCAAACCAAACCAAACTTATAAGCACAAATAAGGGCAGGGCCCTGCCAGAGGAATCGAGCAGCCCAGTGGCCAAGGAACAGGGTCTGAGAATCACCAGTCCCGCCCCACCCCAGCCCCATGTGCAGCACCAAGGCCCCAGGTCTGAGGCAGAGCCAGGATGGGACCTAACTGCTGTCCTCAGATATGCTCAGCACCCTCCAGGCTGGTCCTGCAGCCACCAACAGAAAGACACCAAGCGCAGCCCTCATTGCCTGCCATTCTGCAAAGCCAGTCCCAGCAAGGGGCCTGAGGACCTGGCAGGTGTCCCTGGGCCCAGCCTGAGGCTCAGCATGTGCTGGTTGGGCCCTGACAGGTGAGGGTAGAGGCCTTTGGTGTAAGACAACAGCCGGTGCCAAGCCCAGTGGCGCTGAGCACGGGCTTCGGTGGGTCTGAACTGCTCAGCGGGACTAGCAGGGATGGGCAAGGGGTGTGGAGGAGGCTGCCTGGGGTGGGCCTTATCCTGCTGGCGGGACAAGAGGGGTGTGCAGTAGTCAGGTGGGAGAGGTCCTAAAAGGGGCAAAGAGGGGCGCCTGCGTGGCTCAGTCAGTTGAGGGTCTCATTCTTGGTTTTGGTTCAGGTCATGATCTCAGGGTCGTGAGATCGAGCCCTGTGTCAGGCTGCACACTCAGCAGAGTCTGCTTGAGATCTTCTCCCTCCCTGTCCGCCCTGCCTCGCCCACACACACGCCCTCCCCCATGAAACAAATAAGTAAATCTTTTTTTTAAAAGCAGGGACAAAGAGAGACAAGGACAAGCTCAAGAGGTAACAGTGGAGCTCTGGGGGACGAGTGGGTGCAGAAGGGCTCCAGAACGGCCCAGGTCTCTGGCCAGGACATGGGGAAGATGGGGGCAGCCCTGGGGCTGGGCCGGCAGGGTAGGGAGAGGCTAGGTGCTCACAACTGCCCTGAGCTGGGAGCTGCCTCCCAGTTTCCAGAACTCACCTCCTGCTCCTGTTAGTTCTGAACCCCCTGCCAGGGGCATTCTTTCACCCTTCGGCTCCAGCCAGAGGTCACCTTGGCCAAGAAGCCCCACTGCCCTCTGACTGTTGTATTCCTTACATGACCTTCATCCCCAGGTAGGGGACCCAGGACTCTGAGCCCTGCACTGGGCTCCCAGGGTCCCTCCACAGGCCCTGCCCAGAGCACCCCCAACTCACGTTTCCACTCATCCAGCGTGCGGTCCATATCATCAAAGGACTCGTCGTACTTCTGGGCCTTGGGCTCATCCTCCGTGTCCTGCAGTGACTCGAAGTAGGGGTGGGTCAGCGCCTCGGCCGCAGTCACCCGCCGCTCTGCATCTAGCACAAGCATTTTCTCCAGGAGGTTCACAGCTGCGGGGAGGGCTGGTCAGGGAGGGTCCCAGGCCTTGATGCCCTCGTCACTGACCCAACACTCCCCCCCGGTCCAGTCCTACCCAGAGGACTTGCATTAGTCAGGATGGATGCGAAATCCTTCTTCTCCAACTCGGGGAGGCCCTTCATGTAGTTCTTCGCCTTTTCAGAAAAGAAAGGGTAAGGGACCAACCCACAGACCCAGGCCCAGCCCCTCCAGCCCCCGTCCAGCTCCCGACTGACATCGGCACTCTGCAGCCTCTGCACAAACTCAGCGGGAGGCGTCCCTGTCACCTTCATGATCTCCTTCAGCTGGTCCAGGTCTGTGCTGAGGTGAGGAGCACAGCACAGGGCCAGAGGAGCAGGGCACACCCCCACCTGGCCAGGGCAGCATGCCCAGCCCCCACCCAGGCCCAGCCTGCCCCCCCCACAAGTGTAGGATACGGTCACTGCCCTTGAACAGCGTCTTCCCTGTAATCATCTCCGCCATGATGCAGCCCGCCGACCAGATATCCACTGAGACAGAAGCCCCTGCATCAGGGCTCTGTGGGCCAGGGAGGGCGGGGGGACACACATGGGGGGGGACACAGACAAGGGGGCCATCTAGCCTGCCACACCCTCGCCCGGCTCCCATCCCAGCTCAGCAGCCTCCCCACAGAGGAGCCACCATTGGACTTCCCACAAAGAAATGGCAGCAGGCAGGTGTGGCCTGGGAGGCTGGCGTCAGGAGTGGCTCTGAGTCTCTGGGCAGCTTCTCACCTGTCTGCGTGTAGCGCATCCAATTCAAGATGACCTCAGGTGCCCGGTACCACCGAGTCACCACATACCCAGTCATCTCGCTGTCTGCCTGCCTCGCCAGGCCGAAGTCCAGGATCTATAGTCAGAATCAGGAAGGTGGGGCAAAGCAGCCCCCCAGGGAATAGGTGGGTCAGCCTGTGATCCAGGAGAACTGGGCACACCGGGGCCTCCTGCCAACTCTCCAGGACCCGAGGTCATGGCCACAGACTCCCCAAGAGTTCCTCCCCATGGCCAGTGCACCCAGCCCCACTGACCTCGCCTTCCACCACCCTCAGGAGCAGGCGCCCCGGTGGGTCTCCTTTCCCTGTTCCTCTACTCCCTGCTGACCCCAGGACCTAGCCAGCACATTTGGAGAGGTCCCCTTGGCCCTACCCTGGCTCAGACATGGGGAACTGGGGACACCTCCCTGCCTTCACCTCAATGAGATATGGAGTGTGCCCCATGCCCCCTGCATCCAGTGCCTCCCCTGGCCTGGACGGCTGGGGTCTGGTCCCTCTGCTCAGGCCTGAGGGCCAAGGGCAACAGGCAGATGGACAGGTGGGAAGACCCCCCCGACCCAACACACACCTTCAGCTCACAGTCCTCATTCACTGCCAGATTGCCGGGCTTCAGGTCCTAGGGGCAGGAGAAAGGTGGCCATGCAGCCCCTCCCACGGGGGCACACGGGGGAAGAGTCCACCCCCGGCCAGCCCCACCCAGCAGCCCATCCAGGAAGGTCCTTCGGCCCCCACAGCTGCACACAGGCATCACACACACTCCCCTGGCAGGCCAGCAATGAGGGCTCCTGGCAGCCAGGCCCATCCCACACCTACAGGCCAGAGGAAGTGCCCACCACCAGCAGGACTCACCCTATGGATGATGCCAGCAGCATGGATGTACTATGGGGACAGAGAGAGGGTCAGCGGCGGCCAGCTCACTGGGACCTCAGAGCCATGGGCCAGCAGTCCTACCCCAGCCCCAGCCCGGCCTGCAGCAACCCCCACACACTCCCACCTTTAGCCCCTTCAGCATCTGGTAGACAAGGAACTGGATTCGGTCCTCACTCAGCTTCTCATGCTTCATGAGCTTGCCCAGGTCAGTCCCCATGAACGGCATCACCAGGTAACTGAGGGACCGGGGTGGGTGCAGGCGGCAGGTGTCACACCCACTCAGCCCCTGGAGATCCTGGAGGCGCCCCCCGCAGCATGCGAGCTCCACCTTCCACAGGGCGACACCAGGCTCCACCCACCTCTCCAGCGCACACCCACAGCTCTTCCGCCCACCCTGCCCCAGAACATCAGGTGCGTCAGGGCCGCACACAGGCTAGGGTCCGGGGAGCGCCAGGGATCACAGGCAGAACAGGGTGCAAGAGAAAGGAGGGCAGGGCCTGTGGGCAGCGGGGGAACGGCAGGGCACATGGGTCGGAGGAGCATGCCGGGCAGGTGAAGGGAGAGAGACACAGAGGACAGACGTGCAGCACCTCGCCAGCACCTCTGCAAGGTCACACAGTGAGGAGCCTGTTCTCAGCCCTTCCCCGGCTCAGACCCTGGCTCTTGGCCGACCATAGTGTAAGTCCAGGTTGGCAGCCACAGGGAGGCCCCCCTGCTACCCCTCCCCTGCCTGCCAGCAAAGGTCAGCAGCTCTAGTTACAGGCTACCCAGGATGCCAGGGTCCCAGAGCACGGGACCTGCCGACTAACCATGCAGTCCCGCGCTCACACCTCCAGCTCCACCCGGCTGTGTCACCACCCTGGGTCCGGGGGGGCCTGTGACAGAGGGTGGGCTGCAGCGTGGGGGAGGGGTGGGTAGTGTGCATCCCGACCCCGACCCGGGCTGCAGAGACCCCCACATGCCAATCCAGAACCCGAGTCAGCAGCCAGGAGCAGCCCAACACGCCTTTTTGCCCTGCGCAGCCTGCCCAGGACCTCACTCACAAGTCTGTGAAATCATCCAGGGTTTCATCAGGGGTGAACACGTCCAGCAGCCCGATGACCTGGGGAGGAGGCCGGAGCACCGTGTGGAATGGGGGCACAGCGGAGGGCATGGGGTTCGGGTACACCTACAGCTGTCCTCCGCCCCCCCCGCCCCCCGTCTCCTGGCAGGGCGGCCTAGCCCTGGCACACACGCCCACAGACACAGGCTATTTTTGAATGGTGACTACAGGGATTCTCTGGGGGAGGGGCAGCCCCAAGTCTGGGGCCGCTCCCAGTCATCCAAGGAGCTCCAGCCCCTTTGCCCTTCCTCCCCCTCTTCTTATCCCCACCGAAGACCCGAGACCAGGGTGGGACAGCCTCCCAGGGGAGAGCCAGCACCCACCAGGTCCACCAGGGAGCCTTGCCTCTGCTGGAGAGGCCCAGGCAGGCCAGCAGCTAGAGCTGGCCCTGCTGATCCCTGGGAGGCCTGTACACCGGAGCGGCCAGGGGGGCAGGTGGATGTGCCGGGGGGGACACCTGGCAGAGGCCATGCGAATGATGGCCGAGGCAGAAGGGAGAACACTTCGAGCATTTGAGGAACACGGGGAGAAAGGCCAGGTGGCCAAGGCCCAGGCTAGGGAGTAGCCAAGGAGAGGCCAGACGGAGCCTGGGCAGGCCCTCGCATGCCAGGTGAAGGTCTGGCTTGGATCCTAAGAGCTGCTGAGCAAGGGTTTAAACAGGTGTGACGCTGAGCGTGTGGGGACAGACGGGAGCAAGGCAAGAGTGCACACAAAGTGGAGGGACGGCCAGGTGACCAGGGCCAGAATCGTGGGCGCAGGGAGGGGAGGGCACAGAGCGATGTTCAGGGAGGGGCCTGGGAGCCCGTGAGGCCTGGGGCGCCAGGACAGTGTCCTGGCAAATAGAGGACACAGTCCCCAAGGGTAAGGGCGCTCTGTCAGGTTGATAACAGACTTCGGTGCCCCTGCAGTGTGGCTTCTGGCCTGAAGTAGGAGGGAGGGCAGAAGGGCAGGACCTGTCACGGCTCTCAGCTTCTTAGAGCCTCAGTGTCCTCCTAAGAAAGTAGGGTGACGATTGGCAGAGCCTGCCAGCTGTGTGCACGGCACCACTGAGGCAGGGGCACCTGGCTGCTAGCGGGTAGCACAGAGGAGGGGACTGGGCCAGGGGTCGGAAGCGCCTGACAAGAAAGCCCTGAGACCTTAGGGGAAGGGCAGGATGGGTGGGTGGGAGTGCAGCACAGTTGGGGAGGCGGATGAAGCCTTCCGTAGCAGACTCTGCCCTCATGGGAACCGAGCCTGGGCATGACTGAGTGTAACCAGGAGGGGGCGAGGTCAGGGCTGGGCTGGTGTCCATCCTGAATGGATTTCACCTGGGAAGGGCTAAGGGCAGAGATGGAAAGTCTGAGTGAATGAAGGACCCACTCAAGGGGCTAAGAGGGTGAGCATCAGCCAGGAACTGAGGGAATAAGTTCCTGGTGGACATGAGACTCATTTTCCTGGAAGAAGGCTGGTGGCTCTGATGATCCAGGAGGGACCAGACCATCTGTCAAGAGCATGATTAGCCCGGGGTCTGGGTACCCAGACTCTCAGCCCTGAGACTGGGCCCAAACTCGGGGTGAGGCAGGAATGGCCTGTGCGGGAGAGGCAGAGTTCAGGGTTGTAGGAGGAACATCGTGGAACAACAGGAGTTCCCCCAGGAGAGAGGAGGGCTCTCAGTAGCCAGCAATGGCCACTAGAAAGGCCCACAGCAGCCACACATGGTGCCCTATGGGCAGGTCTGGGAACAAGGGAGGCCTTTTCCTGGTGGGGCCCCAAATCTGCCATCCTCCACCATGGAAGGAGGCACCTCTGTGCCAGCCACTATGCCTAGTGCCCTCCACACACCAGCTCCCTCAACCCCTCACCACAGGAGACCCCAAGGCTCTAGGCTGCCAGTGCCCAGATGCTAACTCCTGCCCGTGCCCAGCTCTGCATTCCTGAACTGAGGCTTGGGAGGTAGACTGGAGCAGACTGTTCAGGAGAGGAGCCTGAAGGGGTGGAGAAAGGGGACCTCGGGTGTGGCTGTGGAGGATGCCCAGCAAGAGAGAAGAGGCTGAGGGCCCCCTCCAGGATAACCGCTGGTCACATGTGAGCGTCCTCTCTCACCTCCAGGCTCCTGGCTGGAGGCAGGGCTGCGGTGAGCTGTGGACGATGCCCTTGGCCTGAGCAAGTGGCCGTGCCTTGACCAGGGCCTGGGTTGAGGAGCCAGATGTGGCCCCAGGAGGAAGCCAAGGAGCTAAGGACTAGACCCTAGGGAAGCAGTCTCAGAAAGAGGTGGGGCTCTGGCCTCACCACGTGGAGCCACCCCCCGCAAGAGTTCTGGGTATCACGCCCTGACCCCGCATCTCCACCCCAGCACACGGGTAGCAGGGACCCCATCTTCTAGGGCAGGATTTGCTGGCGAGGAGGGAGATGAGCAGAGGCAGTGGACGCGGAGGCCCGGGGCTGGCGGGCCTGGGCGCGACTTACGTTCTCGTGGCGCATGTGCTTGAGGAGGCGCAGTTCGCGGTAGGCGCGCTTGGCGAAGAGCTCCGACTGGAAGGGCCGGTACAGTTTCTTGATGGCCACCTTGGCGCCAGTGCGGCTGTCCACGGCCGAGCTGCGGGACGCACTGGTCAGCGAGAGGGCCGAGCCACCCCGCGCCGACGCCCGCCACCCCGCCCGGCTCCCGCTCACCACACCGCGCCGTAGGCGCCGGAGCCCACGGGCTGCAGGTCCTGGTACACGGCGCGCACCTCCCAAGCCGTCTTGGTCACCTCCTGGCGGTAAAAGCCCCTGCGGGCGGGCGGTGGAGAGCTCATGGCGCCCCAAGCACCGCCCCCGCCACGGACCCCCTGGGCGCTGCGCCCCGAGGACCGGGGGCCCGGGATCAGCGGGACTCCCTGGGCGCGCGCCCGGGGCCACCGCGTGGGCAAAGCCTGCTCCGCGCGGTCGCCCGTCCGCCGCTGGGGCCCTCCGGCTCTCCCCTTCTGGGGCCGCCCTCCAGGCCGTCAGGAGTCGCCGACCCCGGCCCGACCCCAGCCCCGGCCCGGGGAGCGCGCGGTCCCTCCCCTGCCCGCGGACCAACCGGCCCCCAGGCCGCGCGCACGTGACGCCCCCGCCGGCCCTCTGGCCCCAGCGGAAACCTGAGGCGGCCGCCGCGGGGGGAGGGCCGAGGGCTGGGGGGAGGGGCGGAGCGGGGGAGGGGAGCGCCGCCAGGCCGCGCAGGGCCGGCCCGGAACGCACCGGAGACCCCTGCCGCCTCCTCTCCCAGGCCGGACTCCCCCGGCCCGGGTGCGGGGTGTCTTAGCACAAGTCCCGTGGGGCGCGCGGCTCCTCTTTAGTAACCACGCCCCCAGGGCGCTGGGCCCATCCTGGGCAGCCGGAACCGCAGCGCTTCTACTCCCAACTGCAAGTCACTGTCCACCAGCCTGGCCAACTCCACCCCACCAACCCGGGCCCCACCCCCGAGGCCCCTGAGCTGAGCCCTGTGTCCCCCCACGTCAACGGCCCACCTTGCCGGCCGCCCCCTTCCCCTGGGGCTGATCCATCCACGTCCTAGTGTGGGGTCCCGAGCACCTATGGCCTGCATCCCCCTCTCCCTGTGACCAAACCTAGGCTGCATCCCCAACATCCCTCCCCGTGACCCCGCGATCCCAAGCCTCCCAACCCCTGGAGCCAGAGAGGGTGGTCCTGTGGGTCTCCCTTGGGCCCCGGTGCACACCCAGCTCCCTCCTCTCCACCCACCTGGCAAGTGGGAAGCCTGCTCCAAGCATGTGCAAGTCCCTTTGCCTGGCCCACCTTCTTCCCGTCTTTCTCCCTCCTGTTTGTCCTGAGCCTGGCCTGAGCCTCTCCTCTCTCTGCAGAGAGTTATACCTGACCCCAGGGGTGAAGGAGGGTCCTACTTGGGCCCTCAGTGCCCCCCCTTATCCCTAGGTGGGGGCATCAGCATCATCCTTCCAGAGGTCTGGCCACATCCTGCACCAGATGCTCCTGGAGGACAGAGCAGGGGCCTCTGTCCCCCTGTCCCCAGCCGCCCCCAGTCCAGTGACCCAGGTCTGAGACGGAGTGGGGTAACAGGATCCTCAGGGCCCCCTGCCTTTCCCTCTGTGCCCTGCTGGCCACCATGAATCAGCAGCTCAGAGCCGGCCAGAGCAGCTTTGCACCTGGGCTGCAGGCTAGTCTTCCGCAGCACCCAGCAGTTGGAGACTAGCCAAAGAGAGCGGCCTGGGGCCACTGGAGCCACCACCACCTGTGCCCCTCATGCCCTGGGCTGCCTCCTCCAGGAAGCCCCTAGCTGGCCCACTTACTCCCTGCAGTGGAGCCCAGGGGTCTGGCAGGTTTCCCCATGTGGGGCATGTCCCAGCTCTTCTCCCATCCCCGGCACACCCCACCCCCCAACAGCAGGACTTGGCCCAACCTGGTCTGCAGGGTTCCCTAGGACCCAAGGCCCAGTAGCCACGCTGACCAGGCCCCTGGTGTTCCAACTCCCAGATGGTCTCCACCCCCAAGGCCCAGGGCGAAGGCACAAATGCCCCCCTCCTAGGGACATTTTGCCTGATCCCTGTTGAGGCCAGTGCCCTTCCTCACCTGAGCTGCAGTGAACGGTAGGAGCTAGTAGCTCGGTGTATGTCCTGAGGGCTGAGGTGGACCTCTTTCCCCTTAAGCAGGAAGGAAAGGAAAGTTTTCCCACTTTACCCAGCTCCAGGAAAGGATAAGCCTTTGCTCCCAGAGATGGTCCCCCAGCAGTTTCCCTGAGCACTGAGAGAAAGGGGCAGATCTACAACCAGACCAGAAGCTGAGCTTGCCCAGTGAGCTGCTCAGCAGGGCAGCTGGGGTTGATTTGTGCATGGCCATCAAGCTCTGTCCCGGGTCAGAGCCCATTAGCCTGGGTGTGGAACTCACCCCACCCCACCCCCAGTGGCCCTGGGCTCTCCGGGAGCAGGGAGGGTGCTGGGCTGAATATGGCTGCTTGTCTGACTGGAGACCCAAGGGATCTGGGCAGTGCAGGGTCTGGGGGGACCAGAGCAGCTGGGGGTGTGACGCACAGATCCAGCCACCCTCTCCCCAAGCAGTGGGGACAGCCAGGCAGCGGGGCCTCGGGACTCAGGACAAAAGCTGAGTGAGAGAGAACCTCCTTTATTGTGAAACCCTCGTGCAGGCACTTGACGTTGAGACTTCTGCAAGGTGGGAGGTCACCACCTGACACACGGAACACCACCCCCTCACAGAGAAGCCCCTCGATGGGGGACCCACACCCCCGACACGTCTTAGGCAGGGTCACGTCCCAGAGGTTACTAGACCAGCTCCGTTCTGGAAGAAGGGAGGATGCGAGCTGACCCATAGGCCAGAACAGCCCAGCGCTCAGCTGCAGGGCTGGAGGGTGGGCAGAGGTAGAGTGGGCAGAGGCTTCTTCATCAGCTCCGGGCCAAGGTCAGGGTCTGAGTCCAAGGGTACACTGGTGGGCGCCACTCCCTGCTGCCGAATCAAGGCTGGAGCCCCTGTGCCCACCAGCTCTTCATGCCTGCCACAGCCCCCACACTCAAGGAGAAAGTCCCTGGCTTTTGTCCCCTGGTTGCCCCTTGCCCACCTGAGCCCTTCGCATGGTGCACCCAGGATCTCAGCGGCAGCACCCCACCCCCCACATCAGGAACTGAGGGAAAGGAAGTAACAGTACAGCCCCTCGCTTCAGGCTTCTTGCTGGTCACGGCACCCACAGAGTCACACACGCCTCGACATGTCAGTGCCAGGAGTGCACATTAGTACACGTGTGCCCCCCACAGCCCAGGTGAACACGTGGCCCTGGGATGGTCTGCTCATGTGATACCTGGCGGCAGTCTCAGCTCTCAGACCTTCGGGTCTCGGCATTTCCCAGGGTAGCCCCCACTTCCAGGTCAAGAAGCTCTGACAAGCAAGACCCTCCCTTCAGTCTCCAGAGGCCCCTGGCCCCAGTGCACCACGCCCTCCAGAGACAGCCCTCTGGGACTGAGAAGATCTGGAGACAGACACACTCCCCAGGGGATCCCCTGTGGCATCCAGGGGAGGTCCTAAGGGAGACCTAGATTGTTGGAAGGAGGCAGGAGGACCGAGGAAGTCCAGGATGCTCCGTCTAGACTCCTACACCCGCGGCTTGCACACGTGCACACCATCGTGCATGCACATGCATACAGACTGCCCACGAGGAGCAGCGTGCAGGCAGGGGACCCCAGGCTAGGGTCAGGGCGCTGGCCACAGTGGTGTTGGGAGGCACTCCTCGTGGGAATGCGGCAGCCTGAAGAAATGGGCCGGCATGCTCCAGCCCGTCTTCTGGTCCCCGTGGCTGGTGGGCACATGCCCCTCACTGCTCAATCTCCAGGCTGCCAGGAGACTGCGGTGGCTCTGCAGGCTTGAAGCTGAGGACCTCCTGGTAGGTGAGCTCTGGGAAGTGAAGGGAAAGGGTGACATCATGCTGTCACTGGGCCACTGCCCCTGCCTCCCAGTCCGGTGCCACTTGCCCAGCCCAGGACCACCACCCTGAGGGCAGCCTCAGCCCCTGGGGCTTCCTTCCAGAGCCTGCCCTGTGCCTCCCATGAGCCTCTGCTGGACACACCCAGCCCCAGGAGTGCAGGGAGTTCGGGGACCACTCTGGGCAGGAACTGGACACTTCCAGCAGGAAACAGGCAGCTCCTAGCCTGCGGGAAAATGAAGCCCTGAGGCCCCTGGGCTCCACCGCTCCCAACCCCCAGCCCTCCTCAAGCCCACCCTTCCACTCCTCCACTGTGCGCTCCTTGGCCTCAACGCTCTCATCATAGGGCTCGGCCTCAGGCTCATCGTCAGGGTCATGGTACTGGCTGAAGTAGGCATGGGCCAGGGCCTCGGCCGCACTGACCCTCTGGTCACTGTCGAGCACCAGCATCCTTCCCAGCAGGTCCACAGCTACGGAGTGGTCAGTGGAAAGGCGGTGGTCAGTCGTGCATCTAGGGCCAGACATGGAGCCCAGCCCAGACCCAGGGCCCATCCTCACCCAGGGGGTTGGCTCCATGGAAGATGCTCCTGAGGTCCTTCTGGGGCATGGGGGGCAGGGACTGGATGTATGTCCGGGCCTGGGGGCACACAGGAAGGGCCTGAGGGGGTGGCTCACACCCTACCTCCCCTGGCCCGAAGCCAGGCAGGGACTTGCTGAGAGAAGCCCCCAGACTCATTGACTGCAACAGGACTGGACAAGAGCATGCATAGAGGGGCGCCTGGGTGGCTCAGTCATTGGGCGTCTGCCTTCGGCTCAGGTCATACTTTCAGGGTCCTGGGATCGAGCCTCACATCGGGCTCCCTGCTCGGCATGAAGCCTGCTTCTCCCTCTCCCGCTCCCCTTCCTTGTGTTCCCTCTCCCGCTGTGTCTCTCTCTGTCAATCAAATGAATAAAATCTTTAAAAAAAAAAAAAAAAAGGAGCATGCACGGACCAGAGGCATCCCCCACTTTGGATATGGTGGCTCCAGAGCCTTACCTGGGTCTCCATGCCTGGAGCACCCCACTGTCCTTGGCAAAAGCACTGCTAGTCAGTGCTGAGATTGTGCCCTCACTGTCCCTCATGCCAGGGATGTCTTCCCTGTTCACCTGTTTCTCCCTGAAAGGGTCAGGCCCCTGCCTTGGGCTCTATTCCACTGTGACCCATGTTTCCCACATGGTTCCCGGTCTATTCCCACAGAGCTTCCTCCAGAGTGCCCAGGAGCTTGGTTAGCAGAGGTTGCTGGTGGCTGGTGACTCACGTGTTCTGAGGATATCTTTGCTAGAACCTCAGGGCTGGGTGTGCCCACCACCTCCATGATTCGCTTCAGCTGGTCGATGTCTGCCTGGCTGAGGAAATGCCTACTGGCCAGGAATAGACCCTTCCCAGGCCCCCAGATCCCAGACCTTGGAGCACTGCCCAAAACCTGCTCTCCTACAGCTGGAGCCAGTGAGCCTAAGGTGGCCCAGCGTGGGGCAGAGGAGGCAAGGCCAGCCAGAAAGGGCCAGCGCCCACCTCCCCTGAGCCCCACCCAACAGAAGGGGACCCTGGCTCACCCTCCTCCCCAACCTGGGCCAAGGATACAGTCATTTCCTGGAAAGAGAGCCTTTCCCTGGAGCAGCTCAGCCATGATGCAGCCCACAGACCAGATGTCCACTGTTGGGGAAGGAGTCTCCATTAGTCTGCCCTCCCCAAAGACCCTCTCAGAGAATTAGGGATCTGCTCAGACTGTGCCAGCTCAGTGGCCTCTCAGTCACACCCCGGCCCCAAAACAGCAGAGACCCCCTTACTCCTCTAGGTACAACCCTGGGTAAGGGGAAGAGTTAGCCCAGGAGCTATTGTGCTTGGTCCCTCTAAGGTCTGTTTTTGCATGACGGTCCCTGTCCTCCAAAGCTAGACACACACCTCCCCAACGGCCTTGGCTTTTGCCCCATACCTACCCACCCACCCTCCCCAGGCCCTGGTGTGAGCTCTGCCTGCCCACCCTGGTCCAACACAGCACACCTGCCCCTGTGTGGCTTGACATCACCTGTCTGGTTGTAGTGCATCCAGTTGAGCATGATCTCAGGTGCACGGTACCAGCGAGTGGCCACATAGCCAGTCATCTCTTCATCAGCCTGGCGGGCTAGCCCAAAGTCCAGGATCTAGAGCGACCACCAAGCTTGTCAGCACCTCCCTGAATGCCCCCTCCACGGCCGGGCAGGCCCCTCACCCACAGGCGGCTCACCCTAAGCTCGCAGTCCTCGTTCACAGCCACGTTGCTGGGCTTCAGGTCCTGCAGGGCAGGTGGGTTGTGAGTGCTGGAAAAGCACCTGGGCCGGGCCTGCAGAAGCCCCGACCCTCACCCGGACGCCGCACCTACCCGGTGGATGATCCCCGCAGAGTGGATGTACTGCGAGGGGGAGAGGGGGACACGGTGGGAGGGTCAGGTTCTGACCCCCGGCACCGCGCCCTGTGCCCGCCCACGCGACGCCCACCTTGAGCCCGCGCAGCAACTGGTAAACCAGGAACTGGACGTGCTCGTCGCTCAGCGCCTGGCACTTGACGATGTTGTTCAGGTCTGCGCCCATCAGGGTGGTCACCAGGTACCTGGGAAGGGTAGGCGGTCAGCATAGAGGCCCCGCCCCCCACCGGACGCGCTCCTGCGTCGGCTGCCACTTACACTTCGCTGAAGTCCTCAATGGAGGTGGCCGGCGTGAACACGTCCAGCAGCCCGATGACCTGCGTGGGGACGGGGGTCAGGATTCGGAGCTCCCGCCGGAGCGCCCCTTGGGTGCTGCGTGCCCCGCGGGGAGCCCCGGCAGCTCGGCCGCCCGCCCCGGCGCGCCCCACTCACGTTCTCGTGCTTCAGGTGCTTGAGCAGCCGCAGCTCGCGGTAAGTTCTCCGCGCGTGGATCAGAGACTGGAAGGGTCGCGACAGCTTCTTCACCGCCACCTTCTGGCGCAGCCGCGCGTCATAGGCTGAGCTGCAAGGGCCCTGAGTGAGGCGGCGCGGGGGGGGGGGGGGGGGGGGAGGGGTGTCCCAGCCGAGCGCCCCAGGCCCTGCTCCTGTCGGGCCTGTTCTTCCCCGCCCTGCGCGGCGCTCAGACGGTCCCTCGGGTGGACCGGCACCTGGGAAGCCTCTCCTCTGTGCCTCCTCGGGGCCTGCTCCTTCTTCAAGAGGCGGCCCGCCGGCATTCCAGCCCAGAGGGTCCCGGCCTGCCCCACCAGGGAGCCCTAGGGCAGAACCTGGATCTTCCCCCCCCAGCTCAGCATGGGGCTGGGGGAGAGTCTCCACCAACTGGTCAGGAAAACAGCCATTGCAGACCATCCCTTTTCACCCCAAACTGTCCTCCTGCTCCCCTATTGGTTCATGGCTCCGGGAGGCTCCCTCAGGGTTTCCAGAGCCACCTGCAAAGCCCCTGGGTCCCCACACTTCTGAATATACAAAATATGGAGGAAAAACTGGCCAAAAGCGTTTACCGCATTATTATTTTTAAGAGTGAGAAACTGGGTACTGTGAAGTGTCTGGACCCACAGAACGTTCCCCTTGCCGCACCCTATTCCCCAGAGGTCCAGATGCTCCACCTCCACACCGGCTTCCACACCCATCTACTCTTCACAGGAGACACAACAGTCATGGGCATCATCTTCAAATGCAAACGGCCTGCCCCCCCACCCTCCCAGAGTCCTGCTGGCCTCCGCATGGAAGCCCTGCTAAGAGCCATCCATGCCTTCAGAGACCGCTTCCTCTCCCTGATAATCACTCCTTCCCTCCCTCTCACTTCACATCCACTCTCTAGATCCCGCTTCCCCCAGCAACGAGTGGAGTCTACACAGCCCAGGGAGCAGCTCCTGCAGCACCTGGGATGTCCATGGGCCCAGGTGGTGGTGAAGGAAAGCCAGCTAGGTGCCTGAGGCATCCACGCCCCTTCCCCCAGACTGTGGCCTGTTGGGGAAGGTCCACGGCACTTCTGGAGAGGCAGGTAGGGGAATGGCTTCTACCACGGGGCAGCAGATCCTTTTGCCCAATTGTGTCTGCACAATCGAGTGACAGGGATTTGGCACTGGGTCACCAGCTTCATCAGGAGAATCCAGGAACCCAGGAGAGGGCCATCACCTGCGCTGGGCACCGCCCACTAAGTGCAATGGGGAGAGACCCAGGCCTCCTTTGGGGAACTTGATACTCTCTAGGAACTCCCAGAAGGTGATTCGAGACCGGAGGTGATTCCAGCAAGGACTCTATATTCCGCAGGGACCACTCATGCATTATCCTGACCCTCTTCCGGCCCTTGAGGTCTTAGAGATGAGGAGAGAGGCCTGAGGCTGGAATGGATGAAATGGCCAGCCTGAGGATTCTGGCAAGCGGGCCAATGACAGCAGATTGGGGAGCGGCGGGGGAGGGAAGAAGCCCTTGCTCCGGCTCCAGCACTGACCTCGGGGGTTTCAGGAAGTCCCGCTCTTAACTTTCTTTCAGAGCCAGGAGCAATGCCCCATCCCTAGGGGCTCCGGCCTCCCCACCTCCAAGACTCCCTCAGTGGACTGCAGCCACCTGGCTCAGGCCTTGGTAAGGACCCCGCTGGGTTTTGGGGGGCACCTCTCAACATCCACACCCACAGTTAGCCCATCAGTATTGCACCTGCAACCGACTTCCTGCAACCGCCTTACCCTAAGACCCCCCAGTCCCTCCCCAACCCCACACAGGCCTCAGCCAAATCCCAACCCTCTCTCCCACTTCAACTGTCCTCTGTCTGGGCCCCAGGCCCAACTGTGGGGCTGTGGTCTGAGCTCTCTTGGTTAGGGCAAGAAATGGACTGGGGTGTAGACCCCCCAAGTATTGTAGGGATAATGGTAGGTATCTCTGCTCAGGCCTAGGCCCCATCCAGAGTCTGAGACCCTTATAAAACGGGAGGGGGTTAGGACCCGCCCGGGAGTTTGAGGCCATTCTAAGGGGAGGGATCCTGCCCTCCCCCAAGCTGGGCTTTTCCTTTTGCAAACAAAACTACCCACCCTAGTAGCCAGTCATCCGCCAGACCCCAGGGATGCCAGACCCTTGACGGGGGGTGGGGGGGAGGGGCGGGGGGGGCCACCGTAGACGCATGCTTGCACATTTAGGGGCCCGGGAGACCCGCCCTTTCGCCGACTGTGACGCCGCAGGATTTGGGCCTGGTGGGGGGATGCTCCGGCTGGGACGGGGCGGAAGAACGACCCCTCTCCCCAAGCCGGAACGGCGCCCGGCAGGAAAGTTTCCTTCACGCCCCCCACCCCCCATTCATTGCTGCGCTCCGTGAAAGGCCCGGGGGCGGAGGCGGGGCGAGGCCCCACCCCACGCCAAGCACCTCGCAAAGGGAGGGGAGGGGGCGCGCGCTCAGTCCCGCCCGCACCCTCCCGCCCTCCCCGCCGCCCCTACCAGACCGAGCCGTAGGCCCCGGAGCCCACCGGGCGCAGCCCCTGCAGCCGCTGCGGCACCTCCCACACCGTCTTGTTGAGCTCCAGCCGGTAGAAGCCTGCGCGCGGGCCCGACATGTCCGAAGCGGCCGCCGCCCGGCCCGCGCCCCGCCCCGCCCCGCGCCCCCCGCCCCGCGCCCCCGCCCCGCGCCGGAGCCCGAGCGGAGAGGACGGAGGGCGGCGGGAGGAGGCGGCGGCGGGCGGCGGCGCGGCGCGGGGCGGGGCCGGGGGGGCGTTGCGCGGGGACAGACGTGCGGCTTCCTGCCCCTGGCTGGCGGCGGCCCGGCGCGAACCAGCCCTGCTGTGCCCTCCCCAGCTCGGAGCCGGAGCCGCTGCGCCGGCGCAGGGGGAGGGACGGCCGGCGTCCAGCTCGCCGCCCAGCCCGCTTCTACCTCCTGGGGTCCGCACTTCCCCAAGTATCCGCCCGCATTCTGTGCTCGGCCGGGCACCGCCCCATCCAGGACGCCACCGCCTCTCACCAGCCTCCGCTCCCCGCACCCTCCCCTGCCGGCACCCGTGCCTGTACCTCCGGTGCATGCATCCCTCCTCTCCCACCCCCTGCTCCGGGCTCTGCACGACACCCCCCACGCAGCCTGCTCCCTCAGAAATAAAGGGGAACCCTCACAATCAAAAAAGCCAGGGCAGAGATTTTTTTCATCAACATAGAAAAACTGGACGTTTGGTTGGATAGGTCCCCCTGTGGGGTGGGCAGATGGACGCGCCCTGGATCCTGGGCTCGCCGGCTTCCCTCTCCTTGGAGGCCGTTCTGGCCCTGGCGGTGTGGTTCGTCACCTGGTAAACTTCCGTGGACTGATAGCGGCCTCCCGCCCCGGTCAGGCCTGGGGAACCAGCCCTGTCAGGACCAGGGACAGCGGCGGCACCAGGGGACCTTTGAGGTTCTGTACCCATAAAAGGCTATTCCCCAAACGGGTCCTTCTTGGTTCCTGGTACCTTTCCTCCTTCCAACCCCGCCTGCCTCGGCTGTCACCTCTCCCAGGAAGCCCACCCTGACTTTCCTAGGTACTGAGGAGCTCCTCCGGTACATAACCGCAGTTCCTCCTCCGCGCACGACACGTTTCCTCGCGTCCTCTCATAGCCTGGAAGGATGATTTCTCACAGGCTGCTGTCACTGACAGGGGAATGTTCTCATTACAGCAAGACAGCTTCCCCGCATCTGTCTAGCGCTCTGGGCCCGCGCATCTTTACTTCCCACTTAGAAGTGACAAGTGTTCGGAGACAGCATTGCCCCCGTGACAGATGCCCCCTGACCCTCTCTGTGGGGAGAGCACTGGGGGGGCTGCCGTTTCCCAGGAACGTGGGCAATCGGGCTGTGTTACCCGACCTTCTACCTCTTCCAGACAAACTACAGCCCGGGTTTTAATGTGAAATCTCCTGATTTTAAATATTGGCAGCCAGATTAAAATAAAACATGTCAACGCAATACCGGGCAAACATAACTGCCCAGCGAACCCGGACCGTGGCGTGAGCCGCGTCCCAGTCGAGCCGGGCAGCCTTGCACGACTTCGGCCAAGTCCCGAGCCATCCCCAGCCTCAGTTTCCCTTCTGGGAGCCGGTGTCGGCCGGGCGGTGATGGGGGGAGGACACCGGCGTCCGCTCCCACAGCCGCCCCTCTCCGCGCCTCCTTGGGAGTCCCGGCCCTGCGGTGCGTTTCCCGAGCCGGCAGAGGCGCGCCGGGGTTTTGTGCGGAGTCGGTGGAGCTTCAGCTCCGGGCCGGGAAGAGGCGCGTCCAGCGGCAGGCGGTGGGCGCTGGCCGCGCGGCCGGGCACAAGGGGAGTGGCCTTGGTTTCCGCCGGCCCGGGCCAGGTTCCCATGGCGACAGGTCCCGCCCTTCCTCCCCGGCGCGGGGTGGGATTGTGCCGCCCCTAGGGGAGCCCGGGCCCAGCTCAGCGAGTCGGGCGGAGCGGAGGCCCTCCCTCATGATTCATCCCCGGTGCGCACCTGGCCCCCAGGCTGGCGGATCCTGGCCAAGCTGCCTTCTGGGGAGGGTCGGCGTTGTAATACTGCAGAGGGGTTACTAGGGGGTTTCCGGTGGTGGTTAGGGTGGGGAGAGGACACGGGGCCGGACAGGTCCAGGAGTCCCCTGGAGAGGAGACACCGGTGGGGCTGGGCCAAACGTCCACGGTCCTGACTCTCCAGGACTCTGCCCGACTTGAGGACCAGAAAAGGATGGTGGTGGGCTGGAGGGCTGTGGCAGGCTGGGTGGGGCCACAGCAGGGATTTCATTTTTGTTCTCAGGCTGTTGGGGAGCCCTGATGGACATGTTCACAGCACCACCCTGGCCACCAGGTCCAGAACGACTGTTGCTTGGTCTGGGTGAGAGAGGCCTAAGCCCAGAGAAGTGGCTGGCGCGGAGCGGAGAGCAGCAGGGTATGTGGGGGGGGGGGTGGCGGGGTGGCAGGTGCTTCAGGTGTGAGCGGGAGCACAAGTGGGGAAGTCAGGCCAAAGAGCTTCCTCCCCAGACAGCAGCCCTGGGCCTGAGGACCCCCATCCCTGCCTCCCTCCACCCTCCCCTGGGATTCAGTTGCCCTCAATAACACTCCTTGTCTCCATGTCCACTGGTCCAGGCCACCCTTTTTTGGCCACTTACTAGTCTCCTGGCTGCACTTGTCTCTGAGGTCAGAACGACATCCTGTCATGGGGGCCAGGTGATGGGGGGGGGGTGTTCATGATGTTTAGCAAGCAGGGCATGGCCTTAGGCCGTTTTCTGCAACTTGGAAGGAAAGGTCATTGAGGGTGTGTGTGGCTTCCTCCCACCCTTGCCTCCCTGCCCCCCACATGAGGAGGAAATGGGGAAGTGGAAACAGGAGGGTGGGTCATCCCTCAGTTTGTCAGCATCCTGACTATTCGAAGCTGGCCTGACCCCCCCCACCGCCCCCTCACACCCCAACATGCATGCCCAATTTCTACCCTTAACCGGCCCCATGAAAGGACAGCCCCCCTGGATCTCTTCACACTCCTGTCCTCCATGGGGGGTAACCCCATCTGCTGGATCTGCAGCCCCTTCCTCTCTCTCTAAGCTTCACAGAATGTAAGGGGGTCCTGACTCAGCTCTTGCCTGGCTGTCCAGTTTGCGGGGGGAAAGGAGCGGCTTGTGGAGGTCCAGTCTGGAAGCCCAGTGCTCTAGGTTCCCACCTCCCTGCCCCAGGCATCCACAGCTTAGCACTTCCAGACTGTGCCCCACCTGCTTCTGAACAGCTGAATCTCGGGGAGCCTAGTGTGGGTCATAACCGTGTCATTTTGGGGTTCCTGGGATGGGGGATGTCAGTTGTTTGTCTAGTACCCCTTCCTTGTGGGAGATATCCACACCTGTTCCATGTGGCTTCTGTGGGGCTGCCCCCGTGCACAGGTGGCTCATGATCAAGGCCTAGCCCATCCCCAGCCACAGCGATGCCCCAAGTCGAGGAGACACAGTCTGGGGTTGCCCATGAACAGCATCCCCACTGTCTGAGGACATAGCAGCATATGCTGGGAAGCAGTTCAGACATCTGAAACCATGTGAGCACCTGAATCCAGCCATATCTGAGGCTGGCCGGACCACCACCATGTCCTTATTTTGGAGCCACCAAATCCCCTTTCTGCTGGGTTGGTGTCCTTGGAGCATTAAGAGCTCTCTCAGGGCAGGCCCTGAACAGTGTGTATTTATTCAATGAAGGGCCCGACATGCTGATGCTGTGTGTGCGTGGACACGTATGTGTGCCTGATAGCTGTGGGGTGGCCTGTCTCACTGCTGTAGCCCTGCATGCAACACGGGGATTGGGAGCAACACCCTTTCCCTATCACCAGAATCCCAGACAACCCCCTCCCTCAGGCATTGGCAAACGTACCCTCACTCTCTGTTACATGGCCCTTCAGCCTGACTTATGTCCTAAGTCATCCTGGAGCTGTTCTTGGGACCAAGGAGCTGACCCTAATGGCCCCACAGCCTAAGCAGGGGGACCCAGGGCCCTCTCTCCCAGAGTCATGCCAGTGTCTGGTGAGGTTTGCACACAGCAGTGACTTAATGTGTGCTGGCTGGACCATGCCGGTGAAGTACCCCCACCTTAGAAAAGGGGACACTGGTCCCCGAGAGCTCAAGGTCCAGACAATAATCCCAAGCCACGCCCACCCCTGTGGGTGGGGGGCAGGTCCAGCCACTCAGCCCAGGCAAGACAGGCGGGGAATGTCTCGCCACCAGATGGCGCCAGATCCACCCAATCCCAGCCACCCCCCCACCCCCACCCCAGCCACCTCCCTATCCCCCTCCCTGTCCCCGTCTGGAGCCAATCTGTTCCAGGATCACCGTCAGCCCCTCTCCTCGCTCCAAACCTCCTCGCCCCAGGCTGGCGGATCCTGGCCAAGGGCAGGGAGGGCGTGGACTCCGCTGCACATTCCCCTGCCCCCACTGCAGCCCTGGTGGCCCAGAGGAACCACCTGCCCACCTGAGCTAGTGTCCACAGAGGAAGATCTTAAGCAGGACAGGCCTGGGAACAGGGGCAGGCAAGCACCGACAGGCAGTCTGCGGCCACCCCAGGAGGAACCCAGCCAACCAGCAGAGTGAAAAAGACAGCTGTATTTGATTTACAATTAACAAGATTTACAAAAGGGGGTGGGGGTGAGGGTGGTCCTGGCAGAGCTGCTCGAACCCCACAGACCTGGGCAGGGCCTCCAGGACAGCCTGTCTGACAGGCGGAAACCTGGACCCCCGTCTGCCGGGGCCCCTCTGGCCACCTGGGCCTCGACGTCTGACGTCCAGCTTGACCTTGGAGGTCGGGCCCGTGGTGCAGAGTCCACCCGGAGTGCCAGCGGCCCCACAGGGCAGGCCAGGTGAGGTCAGGAAGGCATCGTACCATTTTACTCCTCCCGTCCCGGCGGGGCAGACAGACAGTCTGGGCACTAGGCCCTGGGGGCTGCAGGCACTCACACCCCACCCGAACAGGCCAAACCCAGGGATCTCGGGCAGCTGCTGGTGCTCAGGGAGGGGGACCTGAGGCCCCACGGCCCCCAGCGACCCAGCGCAGCGCCAGGGGCGTAAGGCACATTTGCGAATCGCTTGGGAGGTGTGACACAGACACCTGATGCTGGTTCTGCAGGAGGGGGCTGGTGCTGGTATTGCTAAGAAAGACACTACAGACACCAGACACCGAGGTGAGGGCTCCCGCGGGCACCCACACGCGGACACCCGGGGGTTCTTCCTCTGCTGGTGAAAGGTAAGGGCCTCACCACTTGGCCTCGTGTTCCAGGGGCCGCCCAATGCCTGACACGGGGCATCACGCACCTGTGCCCAGAGACAGTGGTGGCAGAGGTCAGAGGTTAGAGGTCTGTGACTTTGTTCTCAAGTGCAGCCGCGATCTGCTGGAGGCGGAAGGCCAGCTGCATCTTCTGGGCGGCGGGATCCTCCTCCAGCGCGTTGATGATCTGAGGGTGGGCCACGTCAGACCGCAGGCCAGGGAAGGGGACCACCCGAGTGCTGCCTCCCCTGGAGGACACCCCGTACCTCGTCATAGTACTTCTGCGTGTACTGGTAGAGCTGGTGCAGGGCCACAAGGGTGTTGAGGGAGTCTGTGTGTGCCTGGGGGCATGGGGAGGGGAACGAGAGTGAGACCCAGGGCAGAGGAGCAGGCCAAGGGTCCCAGGCATGTCAGAGGGATGTGGGGTGGCCACAGACAGACATACTCCCCCGTCCACACAGACACACTGCTCACAAACCCCTCTCCCCAGGGCACAGCGGTCACACACAGGGGACAGCCCATCTGGCCCCACCCTCTGCTTCATCCCCACCACCCCCAGAACAGTCTCCGGCCCCACTCAGCAGGGGGCTTTGGGGGAAGGGCGTGGGTGCTTCATGTGGGTAGGGTCAGTTGGTTCATCCCCTGCATCTCCTCTTACCCGGGAAATCTCTGCCAAGTGTGTGTTCATGTCCTGGTCACTGACCTGCACCATCTGCCTGATCCCCTTGTAATAACTGCAGGAGCGTGGGGGTACGGTTAGGGAAGGGGTGGGGCAGTGGGTCCCGGAGGCTGGACCTGAAGCTACCCAGCAGAGCCCCCTCCCAGTCAGAGACCTGAACCACCCCCAGGGGCCCACTGGGTGGGGTCAAGGGTAGGTGCCCAGGGTCTGGCTGGGGGGAGGGGAGCACTCACTCCTCTACCATCTTCTTGTAGGTGGAGATCTCCTTGGCGTAGAGCAGCTTGTTGCTGGGGGAGTCCTGCGGGGGACAGAGCCAGGCGCCCAGCCACTCAGCACACCCACAGAACAGAGAAAAGGGGTGTGGGGGACAGAGACCCAACCAGGGAGCCACCCTTGCCTAGCACAGACAGGAGGGGGGCTTCCAATTCTGTGGGTTCCCACAAGTGAAGGTGGGCCTCCTCACCTCCTCACCCCCATCACAGCCATGGACACTACCCCACCCAGTCCCTCCACGCCTCCTGGGCAACCGCCTACATCTCCCCACCCCGCCAGAACGGCCTGCAGGGTCCACTCACGCGGCTCAGCTTGTGCTCTGTGCGCGTACAGGCGTCCATGAAGGTCTGGGCGATGACTGACAGGGAGGCGTCCACCACCTCGTGAACGTGGACATCGAAGATGAAATGGGGGTTCTTGAGGATGTTCACCCAGAACCGGAGTGGTAAACTGAGGCAGAGCGACAGGAAGTGAGGGGCCGCTGAGACCCTGGGGCAGAGTGGGCTGCAGGACGGAGGAGCCCCCACCTGTTGGTCTTCCAGATGTGGATGGTGTCCTCATCCTTAATGTCATGCTTCTCCGCCTGCTCGTCCAGGAAGTCGAAGAAGTACTTAACTGCGGGCGGCACCGCGTGCCCAGGCGCCAGGACGCTCTGGAAGAAGTTGTCCACAAACTGCTGCAGCGTGCCCTGCAGGGGTGTAGGGGAAGGGCTCAGCTCAGCCCGGCGGGCACTGGCCCGGCAGTGAGCGCCCACACACACTGCGGCCCACCTTGACGGAGAGCAGGCGGGTCAAGTAGATCTCCGTGATGGCCTTAGTGCGTTCCTTCTCCTTCACGCTGCCCCGCTTGGACCTGCCTTCGTCCACCTCATCCGTCGGCCGCACCAGGTGCCACACACGGTTCTCCTCCTCTAGGAGGGCATGGCCTGCAGGGGGGCGGGGGGCGCTGAAGGACAAGGGCTGGAGCTCAGCAGCCCCTGCCCCGCCATGGCGGCACAGGGTGGCCCCTGGTCCACGCAGACCTCCAGAGCCCACAAGAGCCGAGGGCAAAAGCGGGGGGACTCACGCTCCCCAGGCAGGTCCGGCTGGCTGTCCTCTGGCTGTTGGGAGACTCCCACCGTGGACAGGATGAGAGTGGCTCCATCCCGGACCTGGGGCACACAGTCGTGAGGGTGGGCCTCGCCCCCACTCAAGGCGGGCAGCCCGGCCCTCCCTGTGCCCCCCCCACCAGCACTCACGTTGTAGTGCATCAGGGTGTTGATGCGTTTCCACCGGCCCTCCCGCTGAGAGGTCAGGTCCAGGTCTGACAGGATCTGGGCTGTGGATCCAGGACGCCACTCTGGAAGGACACAGCCCAACACCTGGAGCCCAGCCACATAGCACCCAGCTCCCTCCAGCTGTTCCTGCACCCCACCCACCCACCCAACCAGGGTCCAAGAGCAGGACCCACCCCCAGGGGACACAGGGGCCTTGCTCACCAAGCACCACACTGTCAGCCTTAGGCCATCGGGAGCATGGCTGTGTACGGTACACCTGGTCAATGATCTTTTCCTTGACCTGGGAGATGGTGTCACAGTTGAGGACCTTGACTGGGATGGCGTCGGCCCCTTCATCCTGGACGATCACGCTCACCGTCTGCCAGAGGACACAGGGTGAAGAGCCAATGTGGGAGCAGCCTCAGGCCCCCCATGGCCACACCCTCAGGTGGAGGAGCGGGGGTGGCTCTGAGCCCTGAGAGCACCTGGGGCGGCCTGGCCTGGCCCTGTCCCAATCCCTGGCTCAACAGGACAGAGAACAGAGTAGCTCAGGGAACACCGACTCCTGGGCATCACATGCCCCACGCTGTCTCCCACCTGCGCACACGAGCTCACCACCAGGCACACCTGGGATTCTTTTTTTTTTTTTTCAAGATTTTATTCATTTATTTGACAGAGACAGAGCGAGAGAGGGAACACAAGCAGGGGGAGTGGGGGAGGGAGAAGCGGGCTTCCCGCGGAGCAGGGAGCCCGATGCGGGGCTCGATCCCAGGACCCTGGGGTCATGACCACCAGGCACACCTGGATGCCCAGGCCCCACACACACCTGCAGCAGACCCAGGTGCCCAGGACACACAGAGCCTCTCTCTAGAGACACCTGCGGGGGACTCACACCCCCTGCCTGAGCCCAGCTGAGCCCATGTGAGTCCACAAACAGCACCCAGCTTCTGGGACTGAGGCTGGCCCAGAGCCTGACAACACCGAGAGGGGTCTCTCAGACCCACGCCAGCCACCCCCCCGGCCCCAGGGCTCACCAGGGGCGCGTACTCCACATCATCCCCCAGCAGCCCCGTATCATTGAGGGTGTATTTGGCCTTCTTCTGCACAGCGTCTACTGGCCCCTTCTCCACCTGATGCTTGATGGCCTTGAAAAGCTTATACAGAGGCTCGCCGGCACTGTCCTGGAGCAACAAAGGGCAGTTCAGCCATGGCGGAACTGACCGTGCCAGGCCCACCTGGCGATGCTACACAGGCAGGTGGACGTGTGGGGGGGGGCGGGGAGAGCACCACCTACTCCTCCCCCAACCCTGGCCAGCCACCTGGAACCCACCTTGAGATACTGGTACAAGCAGATGGACATCCAGTTGGACAGCATCCTTTCTACCACCGTCTCAGACCTGCAGAGGCAAAGAGGTGTTTACCTAGGGATCCCTCAGTGCCCCTGGGCCCAGCCGGCTCCTCCAGGCACCCGCAGCATGCCTATCCAGGCCCTGGGTCCCCGTCAGAATGCACACACACAGCCTGGAGTGACCAAGTGCTGGACTCATCATCCTCCACCCCAACCTACCAAGAGCTGATGCCAGGGGGACCAGCAGAGACCGCCGTGCCCTGCCGTGCCTCCTCCCTGCCTACGTCTGTTGGCAGCCCAGGGGCTGGGATCAGCCCTGCCCCCAACCCCCACCCCCACGGCCCCACCCACACACCTGCGCAGCATCAGCTTGGGGTTCTTGGCCACCACGTACTGCTCCATGAGCTCCAGGAAGAGCGTGCGCATGATGTCTGTGTAATATTCCAGTTTCCCGTGCAGCGCCACCGTCAGCAGGGACGCAAAGTAGACCTTGGCGCGGGCTGAGAACTCGCGCTGGCTCTCCAGCGTGTGGATAAACTGCGAGGGCCCCCGGCCAAAGACCGTGTGAGCCCCCTGGCCCTGTCCCCCTTCCGCGGCCTGCGGGTCTGCCCTGTCCCCCTTCCGCGGCCTGCGGGTCTGCCCTGTCCCCCTTCCGCGGCCTGCGGGTCTGCCCTGTCCCCCTTCCGCGGCCTGCGGGTCTGCCCTGTCCCCCTTCCGCGGCCTGCGGGTCTGCCCGCCCCTCCCCGACCCACGTGCAGACCCGGCCCCACTCACAGTGACCAGGAAGGACTTGCTGTTGAGCAGGTTGGAGAACTGGTACAGAGCCTGCTCCACCACAGGCCGCCGCGGCTCCGGGATGTCCAGCCGGCCCGTGATCATCACGTCCTTGTCGCCGTCCTTGGAGGGCAGGAAGAAGACGCGGTCGGTGTAGGTCTTGTAGTCCAGCACGGGGATGCCCGCCTCGTGCACATCGCTGGTCTGGTCCTCCATCTCGATCATCAGGTCTGGCGGGAGGTCAGGGTGAGGCATCCGGCCGCCAACCAGCGGCCACCCCGCCCACCTCTGCCTCTCCGCAGGCAGCCTCTTTCAAGGGCGTCCTCCCCCGCATCCCAGTCCCCCAAGGTGCCCTTGGGGACCCCGGGGTCCGGGCAGCCCGAAGATCCTGCCTGCCCCTGCCAGGCAACCCTACCTGTAAACTCCTTCTTGCAACGGTCACGCACGCTCTCCTCCAAGCCCTCCAGCTGGGACTTGATCTTCTCATACTCGCGCTCTGCCTGTTGGCTCTTCCTCCTGCCGGCACAGGGAGGTTAACGGGGCCTGGCCTGGGTCAGGCCACCCGATGGCTCCGAGCCTCTGTGTCGTGCTGGCTGTGTGGCCAGAGGGGTGGGGCTCACCAGTAGCAGTAGACCGACACAGCAATGACCGCCACCATGGGCACAATGACCAGCGGCAGGATGAGGCTGAGGGGCACGTCGCTCACCCTCGTGTCATACTCCACGCGGCCCAGCACCCACTCTCGGGAGCCAAACTTCACCTGCAAGGCGGGGCGTGCTCAGCAAGGACAGGTGTGGCCGGGACGGAGAACCCCGTACCCCCAGCCCGGCCCAGCCTGCGCCCTGACATGACCACACGCACAATGAACTCCGGCAGGTTGTGTGTCGTGTCCCGCTTCTGCCGCCGCTTCGGGGGAGGCTGCACCTCTGGAGGCTCACAGTACAGGTCTGTTTCAGTCAGCGTCTTCATGATGCAGCGTTCGGCGCCCACAAACGCCTCGGCCTCGTGAAGCGTCATCGCCTTGTTCAGATTAGTGCCCTGCGGGTCACAGTGACCAGGAGGGAGTCAGGGACCAAAGCTCGGGCTGCCTCCCCTGCTGACCCCCCAGGCTGTGGCCAGTCCTCACCCGGGCATGGATGAGCTTGTTGACCTGCTTCTTGACACCCCCCGTGAAGTTCTCAAAGGTGGGGTCGGCCACATACTCGAAGGCACCGGCCTCGGTCCTGAGCAGAGCCCGGTGCCCGTCCATCTGGATGAGTGCCGTGAGATTGTAGGCCTCGGGCTCCTCGGGGACCGCGGGGGATGAGAACACGACCTTGGAGTCGTTGTAGAATGTGTACTCTGTGCCCGTGACCTGCAGGCCGAGGCCAGGCTGTCAGGCCGCATGGCCCAGGCCCCATCCCTAGCCCGCACTTGCTGAGGGGGCCGTGGTGGAGCTGAGTCCCCCGCCAACACCAAGACTGACCGTCACGGGCTGCAGAGGTCCGGCCTCCCGCCGCCGCCGCCAGGACTGCAGGGGCTCAGCTATGACCACCATGGCAAATTTCTGGATCAGGCTGAAGCCCTGCCCCGTGACGTTGATGCTGCGGCCACCACTGGGGACGGGGGGCAGTGCCTGAGTGGGCATGACTCGGCAAGCAGCTCCCCGACCCAAATTCTGGCCACACAGTGGGCTGGGGATGGGCAGGGTCTGGAGTCTGCTCTTGGGTATTCATGCGGCTCTGAGACAGGGTTGGGGATCAAGCTCTGAGCATAGGACTGTGAGCACTGCCAACGCTTGTCAGAGCGGGGGGCAGTGCTGCCCATCTGGGTTTCTAGAAGGAAGCGGATCTGGGGGTGCAGTGGGCTTCTCTGGAGCACCAGCCCTACTACACCCTCTCAAGTCCAGCAGGCAGAGGGTGCCTGGGAAGTAGTGGAAGGGGGTGGGGGTGGTGGGGGGTCCCACAGCTGGTACCACTGCCCCCAGGGAAGAGACGGAGGCCACACCTGACAAAGCTTCGCAACGGTTCGAAGGCCCGCAGCACGGGATTCTCGCGGTAGGTGAAGATGACACCAGGGCTGGGCACCCGGGAGCCCCCGTAGTAAATCTCCAGGGGCAGCTCCCCCAGAACAGACTGCGGGCCAGTGACACACTGGAGCTGTGCCCCGAACTGCGTCCTGGCCGGGAGTGGAGGGGGGGTTGCAAGTCAGTGTCAAGCCCAGCCCCAGGCCAGGGGGTCAGTGGGTCAGGCTGGCTCTACGGCCCGCTCCAGAGTAGACTCAGGGTCAGAACCAGAGAGCCCCAGCCCGCAGGTGACACCCACACTTTACACGGGACGTCATTGAGGGTCACCCGCACGTCCTCCTCAGAGCCTGTGTCCAGGTGGGTGCCACTGATGGTCAGCGTGGTGCCGCCTGCCTGTGGCCCCTGCTTTGGCTCCACGCTGAGGGGCTGGGGCTGCTGGAAGAGCAACAGATCCACTCGGATCAGGGCTGGGGCGCTGGAGCCTCGACCCCACCCCACCCCACCCCACATCAACACGCGACCCTCAATGGTCGAGAGGCCAGGCCCTTACCTGGTAGGTGAACTGGACATGGGGTGGTGAATGACCCAGCTTCCCACTGACGTCCACCACGACGCCCCCTGTGATGGGCCCCGTGGCGGCCTCTACAGCACACACGATCCTGGGTGATTCACAGACAGGGTGGGACACTGCGCTGTGGGTGTGCAAGCCCTGGGCACCTGCACACGCCTGCATCCCGTCCTCCTTCTTCGCCCACCCGGGTCACCTGGCCCCCCCAGCCCAGCCAATGGAGCCCAGGCTTCAGGCTGTCCACTCACCGGGTGGACACGGAATAGCGCTCCGGCTCAAAGACGCAGTTCTGGCCCGCCACGGTCACCCTCTGGACGTCCTCTGCTCTGACCCCCAAATTGGACCCAAGGATGGTGATTCGGATGCCCCCACCCAGCGGGCCCGTCTCAGGGTGGATCTGGAATTGGCAGAGCCCAGCTGACCCAGCAGCTCGGGCAGGCGGGGGTGTGCGGGGGCAGCGGGCAGACCGGAGACCCTCCCCGCCAGGCAGGCACAAGGACTCACCCTGGTGATGACGGGCGCTGGGCACTCGGAGGTGCTGTTGCTGCACAGAGCCTCGTACACACACCTGCCCTGCCCGGCACACCACACACACTTGTACTCGGGGTTAGCCGCCAGGCACAGGCTGCAGTCACCACGGCCAAAGGAGCAGTTGTAGAGGGTAACTGTGGAGGAAGAAGCCAGTGGTCAGCGGGGCCACCCTGCTTCCTGCTCCCCACCCAGCCCCAGCTGCCCACCCCACCCACCTTGGAGCTTGCTGTCAACATTCTGGCCGTAGGACTTGACGTACAGGTGTAAAGGCAGTGTCTCGTCGGCATCATGGGACAGCTAGGGGGACACGCAGGGACACACTGTACTCCTTGCTCCCATCCCCGGTTTGTTCCATGGGGTCTCCCAGAGCCGAGGGGCAGCAGGGGGAGGCCTCCAGGTGGCAGGAAGCTGGAGCCTCAGACATACAAAGGATCACTTTGATTCCAGGCAGGTGGCAGGACACACAGACATTCCAAGGCCCCCCCGCTGCATCCCCTACCCCGCCCCCAAGGCCTTCCTTGGGATCCAGCAGCCTGGCCGGCCTGCCCTGGGAGCCGCACCTTTGGGGTCCGAAAGAAGAAGGTTCCCGGTTCCTGCGTGCTCACTGGCTCCTCAAACTTGAGTAGGTCGCTGCCCACGTGCAAAGAGGAGCCCTACAAGGCAGTGTGGTCAGGACGGCACAGCCAGGCCTCCCACCCTGCCCTCCCCGAACCCTCTCTGTGCCCCACACCCATCAGTCGGGCCCTCCCATCCCAACTGACCACCCAGCCCTCCCAGACAGACCCACCTTGGTCAACCCCAGAGCACGGCCCTGCTCCCGCCTCACCAAGTGGCGTCCCAGCTGCCCAGCACTCCACACCCAAACGCTCGTCTCCTGCTCTCTACCTATGTTCTCCAGGCCCATTCAGGCTCTCTGCTGCCTTCTGTCCCCAAATACACATGGAGCACCTCCCTCATGTGCTGGGTCCCGAGCCAGGGAAGCTCGAATGCGCACCAGGCACTTGGACTTTGGTGTTGCAGGAAAATGGCTCTGAACGAGCCACTTGGACACTGCACCAGCCCCATGGCCCCTGCTGGACCCCCAGGCATTTCCTCACTGGGCAGGCCCTGCCCCCAGGTCAGCACCCCACAAGCCCCTGCCACCTTCACTGTGTCCAGGTTCTTCCCCTGGAAGGTTACATCGGTCTCGTGGTTCATGGGGATGACCAGCGGGCTGGGGTTCAGGAACTGGGGGCAGTTGTCCTCCTGGAGAGAAGAAGGCTGGTGAAGGGCTGCCTGGCCATGGCCAAGTAGCCCAGCTCCGGCAGGATGCTCACGGCCCCTCACCATGTGGGCACGGACAATGCCATCCTCAGGGTTGGGGGAGGCCTCCCGACACTCATGGTAGCGCAGGTCCCACTGGCAGGTCCAGCGGTTGCTCGCGCAGGAGATGCACCTGGGGGAGAGGGTGGTGAGGAGCGCGGGGCCCACGGTGGGGAATGGGCAACGGGCACACTGGGCCAGCGAGACACTCACGGCAGGTTCTCCGCCAGGCTCATGGCCTCCCGGCAGTCGTAGAAGGGGTACAGATGGGAAGTGAGGAAGATGCTGCCACGTCTGAAGAGGAGCTGGATGTTCACAGCCACGTGGTCTGCAGACAGGAGATCGGGACGGCCTCAGGCAGGGGCCTCAGCACACAGGGCCGGCCTGGTGCGGACAGGCCAGGCGGGCGGGCACCGGGCCTCTGCAGCCAAACCCTCGCCCCATCATAGCTCCCACGGGCCCAGGGTGGAACCCTAGTCTGTGACTTGCACCGGGCTCAGCTGGGCCTGCCAGCGCGATCAGATCTCGGCTCCAGTGCCGGCTCCCAGCTCTGGGCTCCTGGACCCTCTCTCTGTCCCTACAGGCACTGAGGGTTGTGGTTCCTCAGCACCTGGGGCAGAGCACCTGCCAGGCCCCTGCTGCACCAGCAAGCCCTCCTCCACTGGCGACACTCAGAGCCCCACCCGTCTCAAGCTGGATGGGGCTGGGGAGGCGTGAGGGGCTTCAGCATGGACAGCAAAGCCCAAAGCCAGGCAGCTCCCTGGTGCCAACAGTACACGGCCCCCACACCCGCGGCTCAGGGATTCCAGAACCAGAACCGCTTGTGGGCCTCCATCTCGATCCACCCAGGCAGGTGCTCTCTCCACCTCAGCCTGCACCCCTGGGACCGTAGGTGCCCACCCAGCAGCTGCACGGGGGCCTCACCCTGGCCGGGCGGCGTGTTAGGGATGGTACGTGGGGAGTTGCAGATGACGGCGTCCCCCTCCACGCGGGCAGGGTGTGCTGGCGAGTCACCGAAGTGGCATAGCAGTTGGTCTTCGCTGCTCAGGGCTGGGAGGGGACTGACGGTCAGCTGCACCTGGGGAAGGGTGTGCGGCTCACACCAGGACCTCTCTGTGCAGGACACCTACCAGCTGTCCTGCTCTCCCCTTGGAAAAGGCTCCATCACACTGAGAACAGGCCCCTGTGTGGGCACCCCAGCAACTCCTAGAATGGGGCCCCCCCCCAGGTCACAAGGGCCAGGGGAACCCAACAAAGGAAAGGCTCCCTGTCCTCAGGCTCGGGGCCCAGAGCCCAGGCCAGAGAGGGAGAGAGAATAAGCCAAGGTTCTCCTTGACAACCCAACAGCCCCAGGCCAGCAGGAGCCCCACCCCTGCCCAACCCCCAGCCCCTGCCCACCCCCACCACGCACCTCCCCCTGGGCCCGTCGGCTCATGTTCTGTGGCTGGGCCCCGGTGATGGCTACACAGGACTCGTCACGGCTCCACAGCCAGTGGCCGCTCTCCTCAGCCCGTGAGCACTCGGCCCTCCTGGTGCATCTACAGGGGCAGGGGGTGGCCTCAGTCCTGGCACCAGTCAGCCATACCCCCAGGCCCCCCAGGGCAGGGCTGAGACCCCTGGAGTCCCAGGCACTCACCGTCCCTCAACGACGCACCAGCCGCAGTAGGGGTCCTGGGAGCTGCGGCACTGTTCGCAGGTTGGATAACTCAGACAGTCCTGCACGGGGAACCGGAAAACCTGAGAGCAACAGGACAGTGAGCGGGACGACGGCAGCCACGAGGACCTGCCTCTCGGGCCCCGGACATTCCTGGGGTCACGGGCTTGATCCCACCTTTCCCTCTGAGCCTTAAAAGCCTGACCCCCACACAAGACCAGCTTGGTGAGGGTCCAGCAGCAGTTGCCCTCCAGGCTCTGAATGGGCCTGCCCTGTGGCCACGGCTGGCCTGGGATAATGTGGGGTCCCAGGAAACCACGGGGGTCCCGGCTGTGGTGCCTCCCCGCGCCAGCTCAGGCCCTTCAACCCCCCTCCCCGAGACAGGCACCTGGCCGACCTGGATACTCCCAAGGCCACCTTGAAGGGCTCTTCTACCAGCCCCCCCATAAACTGGGGGGCCCCTGTCAGAATGGAACGGGGGCAGGGCCACAGACAAAAACCGTTTCAGACACAAGGAAGGCGCTAGAGAGACACGGGGTCAAATGCCGCCGGGAAGTCTTCCCATCCCCCCCACACCCTTCCAGGCCGCTCACAGTGACCTGGACCACCAAGGCCCCTTCTCCAGGGGCTCCACAGGCCCACCTTGTCCTGGGTCATGGCGTAAAGACTGGCCAGATCCGGGGACAGCACCAGGTCCCGCTTGATTCTCTTGTTGATCTCCACGAGGATGGAGCCGTACTCCGCGGAGCTGCCATCCGGGGCAAGGTACACCTGCAGGTGTGAGGGCAGGTGCATGAGACAGGGGTCTTGCGCAGACGGCCCCCTGGGAGCCGCCCTACCCCAGCCCCAGGCCTTACCTTGAGGACCCGGCCATCTGAGGTGCCCAGGAAGGCAACAGTGTGGCCATTCTCAGCGGTCACCACCACAGCTGTCAGGTTCAGGCCTCCACGCTGCAGCATGGCCGTAGCTGTGAGTCCGTCTCTGCTGCCCAGCGGGTAAGGCAGGTGCTCAGAGCCGCACGGGAAGCTCTCACTGGCGCCCTGCGGACCATGGTGTTGTCAGCTCTGGGTACAGATCCCCTTGCTCTGGATGCCCTCCCCACGAGGGCCCCTGGCACTTGTGGTCCCCACACACGTCCCCAGGACCAAGGGTCCGTGGAATCAGGGACCCCGCCCAAGTAAGCACTGCTGCACGGCCAATGCCCAGCACGGGCCTGGCACTGATCAGACACCTGGAAGAAGCAGTGCCCGACACGGTGACCCCTCACACACACACCCTCTCCCTGGGCCCCATAAGCTGGGGGGTCAGGGACACACCCGCAAGCAGCAGCAACATGCAGACCCACACAGACGCAGGCGGGCCCGGCTTGTGGGAGAAGGTGCTGAGGCCACATACCAGCCCGTGGCCGCCACACTGGATCTCGCCGTGGAAGGGCTTATAGAAGGTGTCGCGGCCCGCCTCCCGGGTGCCCGTGTAGCAGGCATTGCGGTTGGCCTCCATCTTGGCATGGACCTCGTCCAGCGGGAACAGGCAGAGGCCCGCACGGGGTCCCCCACCGCTCCGGCCATCCCTGCTGAAGACAGCGTACAGCACCCGGCTGGTGCTCAGCACAGCCAGAGAGGCTGCCAAGCAGGTGCCGAAGGCAGGGGTCTGGGGGTCACTGGGGTCGAGGCACTCCAGGTCCATCTCCAGGTAGGAGTAATAGAAGGGGTCTTGCTTGCACATGCGAGCCAGGAGCGTGCGGTTACGGGGCGGGTGCTTGTCCTGCTGGTTGAAGACGAAGAAAACGTAGAGGCCATCCTCAAAGGCAGCCACGAACTGCTGTGTGTTGGTGGACAGGTATCCGGCCTTGTAGGTGGCGTGGTCCGTGTAGGCCTCGAAGGCCTCCCTGCCCTCGGCCCGGTCCAGCAGGCGGGTGCTCACGATGATGCCGTTGTCATGGGGCCCATTGCCTTTGCCCACAAACAGAACCCTTTCGCCACCAGGGCTCGTGGCGCTCACCAGCCCCACCGTGGTCACACTCTCATCATTGCTGGCCACAAAGGACTTCTCGCCGCTACCGTCCTCATAGAAGAGGCGGGTGGAGATGTTGCTCAGAGCGCGCAAGGCACAGATGCCCTTGAAGAGGCTGCCGCACTCGACGAGGCGCTTCCCGGGCGGGTCGAGCAGCAGGAGCTGGTTGGTGTTGTCCGTCTGCACGGCCTCGTGGCACTGGCTTGCCTCAATGGGCGGCGTGCACTTCTTGTTGTCCAGGGCTGGGCCCGTGACCGCCTGCTGCCCCAGCTGCAGGTCAGCAGTCAGCTGGTAGAGTGCATTCACAGCCCCCAGGTACACCATGCCCGATGCCTCGTCCACAACCAGGTGGTTCAGCTCGGTGTCGCTGCGGAAGATGTCCAGCTTTCGGGGCCGCAGGCCTGCACCTGTGCCCGCCAGGCCCAAGAGGGTCAGGGCCCAGAGCTGCAGAGCCATCGCCCCTGGCACCCTGTGGGAAGAAAGAAGGGTCAGGGGAGTCCCAGCTTGGAGGAGCCTCCGTGCAGAGGAAGCACTCCCTCCAGGGCCTCTCCAGACCCTGCCCAAAAAATGAGAACACAGGCCAGCGAGGGTCAGGGCCGTGCAGGACACACCAGGAGTGCCCGGCCCCCCTGTCCTCCTCTCCAAGGAGACTGACTCCCAGCCCTTCTCAAGAAGTGCAACCTATAACCAACCTACTGACCAGGGTCAAAGCACCTGCAGGCCCACCTCCAAGGCAGTGGAGTGCCGCCTCTACATAGTCTCCCAGGTACTCACGCACGTGCCCTCCCCACACCTTGTGACCCCAGGGCTCCATAAGCCCTGGAGCACAAGCCCAGGCTGACAGGGCACCTGGACATGCAAACCACACACGTGACTCTCTGCACATGGTGCACTCTCCCAGGAGACACAGAGGAAACCAATGGAAAGGAGGAACCAACGGTGTGGATTAGTGAAGGCGCACACGCTTTTTTCTTTTTAAAGTAATCTCTACATCCAACATGGGGCTTAACTCAACCCTGAGATCAAGAGTTGTACTCTTCCGCCACGTGCCCCCGGCACACATTTATTTATATTTGCCCACCAGAGCCACCCGGACCTCAGCTCAGCCCTGCCTCCCCATCCACCTCCCTGGGCCTCCAGGCTCCCTCCCCCTGGTGAACCAGCAGAGGAACCCACAACAATCTGTCCACCCTGCCTATGCGCTCCCCACGGTGGACACTCAGGTGTAGGCACGCAGGAAGCAGGACCCTGGGAAGAATTTCCAGAATCCGCCAGCTCTCCGAGAAGGGGAGAGCCTGGAGTCTACAGTGAGTGTGCTGCCTGCAGGGCTGGGGCAGGCCCAGCCGGTGTGCAGGTGTCTGTCTGACCACATGTTCCTGCACATATGCAGGCCCATGCATGTGTCCACGTGTACAAGGGATGAGCTGCTAAAGCCAGGGTGAGATAAAGTGTCCCCAGATGAGAGGACCCAGAGCATATGTGGTTCTCCCTCCCCAACTCAGGGACACAGAGATCTCGGAGAAACTCAGGCAGGGCCATTCTGCCTCTAGGCCTCTTCCATCTTGGGGCCGTCCCAAACCCCCCACCTTGGGTGACCTGCTCTGTCTTGGTCAGAACCCCCTGTACGATCCTCTCCCCACAAAGTGCCCTCTCCAGATGCGTGCATGAGTGCTCACCCTTGCATGCACTGTAATCTGCCTGAGTCTGGCATGACATTTAGGGCAGTCCTGCATTACCCTATGCCTGAGTGGTGCCAGACCCGGATGGCAGAAGGGAATGAGGGGCCCAGGCTGCACTTGGAGAGGAGCTGGTTCACCCTTTGTGGCCTCCTTAAACACCACCTCCCTGGATAGGCTCTTATTCCCCCAAGAAACAATTTCTTTTCTACTACCCTGTCCACACCCTGACTTGCCCCGTGCCCTGTCCATCTCTTCCAGGAAGGCAGAAAAGCATCTGAGGAGACATTTCTTTGGAGCACTGGCTTTGGGCAAAGCTGTGTTTTCTGGAATGCATTGGCTTTTTCTCATGGAACCTGTGATTCTTCCATCAAGTGGACTTCCTTCTTTGCTTGGGCCCCAGGCTGTGGCTGTTCTCCCCCCGCCCCCCCCGCATCCCTCTGTTCCAAGTATCCACAACCTTCCTCAAACCTGAAGAAGTATAACCAAGAAGCAACCAACTGACAAAGCCCTCTCTACCTCAGAATCACTGCAGGGCCCCTGCTGTCCCTGCAGGGAACCCCCCCCCTTGTACTGGAGTGCAGAATTCTTGCCTGGCCCCTGGTGACCTCCCATGCCCTCCTCACCAACCACTGGAAAAGGGGCCACCCACAGGTTACCTGGAACGTGTCCAGAAGGGGAGACGACAGGGACCTGGTAAGGAGCCCCTGGCTGCCTGGGGCAGAAGACTGGGCAGTACCAGGGTGAAGTGAAGGTGGCCCAAGGCAGGGCAGCAGGAGGAGAGCCAGGGTGACCCCTCATCGGGGTCACCAGGTTGGGGAGATAGTCACGGCTTTCGTCAGGGATAGGAAGATTTCACAAGCCCTTCAGGGAATCCCACTGAACGGTAGGGGTCCCTACCTCCCCAGACCCCTCTCTGGGGGAGAGGCGAGCACAGTCTGGGAGATCCCCAGGCGTGGAGCTGGGCTGTCCCTGACTTTGAGAGTGCGCAGAACCAGGCGCACCAGGCCCTGGCCGCCCTGGCCGCTCGGGTGCCCGCGGGTACAGTCCCTCCCCTGTCCCTCCCCGGGAAGGAAAGCGCCCAAGGACCCGCCCCCTCGCCCTTCCCCCCCTCCCTTAGCGCAGCATCAGGGCCCAAAGTCCACTCTGTGGCGCCAGCGAGGGTGAAGGGGGTGGGGGCGTGGGCCTCCCGGCCCCTCCGCCTCCTGCCCAGGCTGGCCCTCCCCCACCCAGCCGCGCTTACCCGCGTCGCCGCCGCGACCCCGGCCCCTGTCGGCTCCCACTGGCCTGCTGGAGCTCGGAATGAATGGAATGTTCCCGGGGCCCAGGGAGGGAGTGCAGGCGGGCGGGGACGGGGCGCGGGGGCGGGGCCGGAGCCCAGGCCACCCCAGCAGCAGGGGCCGGCCGGGTGGATCACCCCACGTGAACCCAAGGAGCCCAGGGCCCCTCTGCTGGTCTGTAAGCGGGGCCAGGACGCGAAGACATAGCTGACCAACTTGAGGAAGTCTTGGGGCACTCCTGTTCTGAAAAAGCTTGTCCTGGACCCTCCCTCAGCCTCCTCCTCTGCCCCAGAGCCCCCCAGGTCTTACACCGTAACTGCCCAACCAATACTGGGTATGTCATCAGGGAGAGCTGGGACCAGATCCTGCCGCGGGCATTAAAGCTGGTCCAGATACTGTGCTGTTCACCACCCACGCTACTGCCCCAGGATCCCTCTGGGTGGCGAGCAGAGTGAGACTTAAATCCCAGTGTCCAAACTCACCCCCCACCCAGGCTGAGCCCAAGTCATCCAGGGTGGCAGGAGAGACTTGGGTCACACTCCAGAGGCAGCAGCTCCCGCCACCCCACTTCCTGGATAAACAAAGCCTCAGGTGACCTTCCTGGCCAGGTCCGGGAGCAAAGGGTGACCCACCTGACCGGGGAGCTCAAGCCACTGTGCGGGAGGCGCCAGGCACAGCCAGCAAAGCTTCCTGCCGCTAGTGTCCCTAGCATTCCTGGAACGGGCGCTTCCTGTTTTGAAGGCAGCCCCAGGACCCCTGGCTCACCGGGGCTGGCGGGGATTTCCTCAAGGGCATCAGACGGCCTTCTTCCTGGCTGAAGTCCGGAGGTGCACTTCCAAAAAGTTGCACAAACTCCGGCCTGTTGCTGGCCCAGAAAATGTCTGGACAGGCACTCCTCCCCCAAGCCCAAATTCCAGTCCTTGTGCTCCAGAAGCCAGCTCTCCTGCCAGTCTCACTGTAGAGCCCACCCTCCCAAGGAAAGCTTGGTCTCAGAGAACTGGGGGCAGGGGTGGGGGCACTGGCTGGGAGTGGCCCCTATGGGCAGGACACTTGTTTTTTGTTTTTTTTAAGAGTTATTTATTTGAGAGAGCGAGAGAGCACACACTTGGGGGGGTGGGCAGAGGGAGAGGGAGAATCTCAAGCCGACTCTGTCGACTCTGCACTGAGCACAGAGCCTGACACAGGGCTCAATCTCACGACCCTGAGATCATGACCTGAGCCGAAATCAAGTCGGAGGCTTAATCAACTGAGCCACCCAGGCGTCCCAGGGCACTTGGGTTTGTGCACACTGGGCCCAGCCAGACCAGAGCCTCAAGGTCACCACCCACAGCCAGTGGAAGGCTCTAGCCTCACTGTGTGGCCATAGCCCCCCACTGCCTTCCCCAGGTGGGGCCCAGCCTCCACTCACCGAGGCTCCAGTCGTCCCGCTCAGTCTCTGCTCTGGGCCAGCATCAAGATTCTCTAGGAAGCAAAGGAGCAACAGTGGTCTGACCACAAGCCTGGCCTGCCTCCCCATCTCCTCTGCTCCATATGGTGGGGGGGGGGGGCAGCAGCTCAAGAGATCTCATCTGGCCTTTGCCACTGGAGCAGGAAACCCCCAACCTCCTCTGCCTCCTCCACCCTGCTCCCAGCACAGCCCCTCCCTCAGACACCAGCCTCCAGGTCCCTTAGCCCAGCACCCCAACGCACACACACCCACTTGGTCTTTCCAGAATACAAGCCTGACACATCCCTCTCTCTGCTCAAAAAGGCCTGGGGAAAAACAGGGCAGGGAACAGCTCCCTTTCACTATTAAGTCTGCTGGTACCAGCTACTTTTTTTAAACTAGGTACATATATTTGATTAAAATATAAATTGCTTTCTGAAAAATAAGCATACCCCTGACCCCCAAATTCTACTTACTAGCTGTGTGACCTTGGGCAAGTTACTTCTCTTTGCCTCACTTCCCCATCTGTAAAATGGAGATAGTCATAGTGAACTCCCCCCAGGAGTTTGTAAGGACTAAATGATTCATTCAAGAAAGCCTGTTACACTGTAGCAGTCAGTAAAACTTGCTATTGTATCCTATCATCTGCCATAAATATCCATGTATATCCAGGGGGGAGCCTGTCCAAGGATACTTCTTGGCATGGTTTATCATGATGAAAATGTAGCAACTACCCAGCCTCCAACCAGAGCTCCGCCCCCCCCCAAAAAAACCAACCAGGCCCACCCGGGGGGTGGTCTGTGCTGAGTCCACAGAGCCTAGACATGTCAGGGGCCGCCATGGTACCGGAGCCCATGTGTCTCCATGGGCGTGTATGTGGACATCAGTTTAATTGCTGAGAAGTTCTAGAAGCTTTCTTTCAAACTGAAAATGTTGGTAAAGCCTGGGGGCAGGGAGGAGGGGACTGGGATAGCAAAATAACTTCATTTACCAATTTTTGAAAAATTTTTACAGGGATAGATTCACATATTGTCTAAATAAAAAGGGGTATATATCTAATGATGATTGCCTCCCCCTAGCCCACTCCCTCCAGCTCCACTCTGCTTTAGGATATGGCTTTCTGGACTCAACCATCTTTCCTGGCCAATCCAGCCGCTCCCCACATCCAAGGTTCAGCCACTCCTGCTCCCCCCTTTGGCTCCCAGACTGGCTGCCCCCCACCCCTCACCACTGTGCCTCCAACACCTCCACAAGGCCCAGGCCATTCCCCACCCCCATCCCACAGTGTCCTATGCAGCACACTCTAACATGCATTCCTGGAGAGCAAGACCCAGGGCAGAACCTATGGCAGATCCAAGGGACAGGGGCAAGGAGGGCAGGGCAGTGTGCACTTGAGCACAGGCCGAGGGGCTCAAGGCTCTGGGTGCAGGGATGAGGGGTGTCCTTTTGCCACAGGCACTGAATGCAGCCTTTGTGAAAGGGGCAAAGGGCCACTCCACAGGCAAATTCAGGGCGCAAACCACTGGGCGTCGGTATGATGCAGTCTCTTGAGAAAGCAGGGGCTAGCTTGGCCTGGAGGCGGTGGCCGTCACAGGTGCAAACTGCACTGGGGTCCACAGCACACGGACTGAACAGTTCATGCAAAACTCCCACCTGAAGGGACAGCATGCCGGCCTCCGTGTGCCCCTATGCCTGATGCCTCAACCTCCTCCATCTAGCCTCTGAACTTCACCCCAGGGCATACCTGAGTCCTCAGCCCCCAGACGGGGGCAGGGGGGAGAGAACGTGCGCGCTCTGAACTTCAACCTGGGGCATGCCTAGGAATCCCCAGCCCCCAGACAGGGTGGTGTTTCTGTGTGTTTCTGTCTGCTGTAGGCAAAGCCAAGAGAGGCTGGCCTCTTCCAAGGGACACCTTTTTCCTGAGCCTACACACACTCCTCCACCCAGCCCCCACAGGCACACAACCCCCTCCAGGGACCTATCCTGACTGACCCACTGAGCATGCTGGGTCCTACTCTCAGACCCTCCCAGAGGCAGCCCACTGATTTCTTCTCCCAACATCAGGCTCCTCCAGCCAAAACTTCCTGCAGAATGAAACCTGGACCTCTCCCTTCTTCAGCCACCAAGTCCTGGGGCCTTTCCTAAATCAAGGATGCCTCTCTCAACCACCCAATCCTGCCCCCAGCTTCTCCCAGCTAGTCCACCCTTCCCCCAACAGCCAGCCTTTCTTGCCTCAGGAAGGCCACTCTTCTGTGCAACCACAGGCCACTGAGGCCATGGCTAGCCCGCCACCCCCCAGTCACACACACCCAACACTGCCACACGGAAGAGCCTCAAGGGCACAACTCTGGAGCCAGACTTTTGTCTTTTGTTTTTGTTTAAAATATTTTATTTTTAAGTTATCTCTACACCCAGCCTGGGGCTCGAACTCACAACCCTGAGATCAGGAGTCGCACACTCCACTGACTGAACCAGCTGGGCGCCCCTGGAGCCAGACTTCTGGATTCAAACGCCAGCTCTCTGTCGATTTCTATCTTGGTGATGTGGGTTATTTACAAAGCTACACCGGGCCTCAGTTCTCCATGTAAAATGGGGGTAACCACAAAATCGATCTCAGTGAACTGCCATGAAGTGTAAGCAAATCCATGTGCGGAGGTCCTATGGCTGTGCCTACAGTGGGGGCGGTACTCCGGGTGACTGACGTCTCAGCTTTGCTCTCCCCCACACCTTGCCCAGAAAACTACCCATCCCTCAGAATCTCGAGATACCCACCCTGACCTGGCCCTGTAGGATGGTCACTCATCCTCCTCGGTCTACGGCCTTCACTGACGGGCCTGCCACGCGCACACCTGAACACAGGAGCTGGCCGGTGGGCACTTGCGGGCCTGAGCCCAGTGAACCAGGAAGCTGATGGCATCACAAATGGAGGGGCTGAACACACAGGTGACCCTGCAGCTGATCCCCAAGCCTCACACATGGCGCTATTCCCTGCCCCAGCCACAGCGCGGATGGGAGACAGGCCTCTTCTCCACCAGAGCGGGAAGCAGTAAGAGTCTCTTGCCAGATGGGTCCCTGTGGTTCCCCGCAGGTTCCGTCTTCCTCTTAAGTCACAGACAACGGGCCCCTTGCATGGGCAGGTTCTGCACCCCCCACCCCAAAAAAGGTGAACAGAAGGCCCCTAAACGGGAAGGGCAGAGTCCTCACTCCAGACCAGGCTCCAGGGCTGGGGCTCGTCAGTTTCCCCCTCCGCAGCCCTCAGCCCCACCTGAGGGAAGGCTCTGCCCCGGGTGCCAGCGAGAGTCCGGGTTCTTTCCAGGCTACTGTTCTAGTCAACACAGACTGAGCCATTTCTTAACGCTGAAATCAAAACAATACACAGCACCCAGGCCTAGTGGAGGTGGGGACCAGCTTGGGGGCTGTCCCTCGCCAGGCCAGCCGGCTTGTGGGCTCCGCAAAGGGACCCGGATGGGGCTGGGATAGGACCAGGAGGACAGAAGAGGTGCCCAGAGACCGAGATGAGGGCTCAGGCACAGGCAGACACAGAGAAAGGGACGCGGGGGGGGGGGGGGGGAGCGGTTCAGGGCCAGGTGAGGACAGATACAGCCCACTGCCCCCCCCCAATCGTGGGGGTGCCCTGGCACCGTGTGGAGGGCCTTAGGAACCCCCAGTCGGGCGGGGAGCCAGCCTCCCGGCGGCAAGGCGCCACGTGAGAAGCCAGGGAGTCGCCCCTCCCCCGCCCGGCAGCTGGCAGCCAGGGGACCAGGCCTCAACTCTCCCGACGAAAATGCAAATCTGCAATTAGCGGGGAGCGTTAAACAAATCAGAGGAAACAAAACGGGCCGAAACGCCGGCGATTTTGCCTGCAAATCCGAGCCTCGGCTGTTTTCAAAACAAGCGTGAGGGAGGGGCGCGGATGGGGTGGGGGTGAGTACCTGCCCGGGAGGGGGGGACGCCCAGCGCGCCCCCCCCCCCCGGAACCTCCGGGGTCCTGCGCGCCCTGCCCCGTTCGCCGGGTGCCCTGGGTCAGAGGTCGGCTGGGGGGGTGGGGGGATGGGGAACCGCCCTGGCCGCGTCCCCGCCGGGCTCCCCGGAGCGCGCGGCACGGTCACCTGGGAACGGCCCCGCGTCCCGCGCGCACCCTCGGAGGGGAGCACGTGGGCGGTGCGCGAGCCTCACCCAGGACCCCAAAACGCGCCGGCGGGTCGGACAATGACCGCGGCGGCGGTCACGTGGGCAAGGGGAGCCGCCGCCGCGGAGCGCTCACCTGGTGTCTGGCTCAGCCCAGCGCACGACCGGCCATTACCTGCCTTAGTCCTCCTGGCCCAGTGGGTCAGTCCCAGGACTCGGCCTCCTCCTTCGCTGCCAGCCCGTCACCCACCACCTTGGCCCTAGCAGCAGCCTGCATGACCCCGACCCGGGCGAAGACTGAACTCTCCCGGCACAGGCACCTAGGGCAGGGGTGGGGCGTGGTGGGGCGGGGCGGGGCTCTAGGGACAGATTGACGTCGTAGCCTGAGACTTGCGTCAGCGCCAGCAGAGCCTCCCACAGGACCCCCTCTCCACCAGCCCTGGCTCCTGGGGCCAGGTTCCTCCTACCTGCCTGGACTGCGGGCCGACTGTCCATCCCCAGCCTGGGTTGGGGGGAGTGCCCAGCCTCCTGAAGTCTGGACTCTGGGTCTCAGGCTTAAGTCACCCGTAGCTGGTGGCAGTGAGGAAGTCACGGGCCCGAGACCCAAGGCTAAGGAGAATGTGCCCAGGGAAACCCCAGCCTGTTCTGCTCCCATCTCCCACCCACCAGCCTCCCACCCAGGCTTCTGGTGCTCCTTACCCCTGAGAGCATCCAGGTGACCGCTCAGCAACTCTGTCTGAGGCCTGAGGACACTGTGACCAGGGTTATCGCATCCAGCCCTGGCCCTCAGGCGTCTCATGAGCTTGCTCATCAAAGCCTGGGTGTGTGTCCTCCAGCCCCTCCCTGTCTGTCCCTCGTGGCTGTCCATGAACACTGGGATCCCCGTGCTGTCGGCAAGCTGGCAGCTCTCCTGTGCCACTCACTGCAGCCTAACACTGTGGCCAGGTGGCTCAGAAAAACCCGAGAACACAGTTTCAGGAAATGATACTGTGTGGACCCTTCCTGCAGGCAGTAGTCCCCAGCCTCCTTGGCCTCCCAGGCCCTTGGGACATAGGTGGGATTTGTTCGGTTCTGATGCCTCCCTCCTGAGTCCCAGGCACCATGTCCCATCTGGACATGCTTAGGCCCTTCTGGGGTCGCCCCGGGTCCCTCCTCTGCACAGCAGTCCTTGGATCAAAACACTCCACAGCTCAACACTCTCCACTGACAGCCCTGTCTCCCCAGGGAAGCCCAGGCTGGGGCCCGCTGACCCGTCCCATCTGCTCGGCCCAGAGCCCCTGACAGCTTCCTGTGTGCACTGAACTGTGGTGTGCTGGGGACCCGGGAACACGTCTCCTCCCCTGGCTCGCACAGTGGCCTCAGTCAATACTTAACAGCCGGTGGGATGGGCCTGGCCTGTAGGCACGTGTGGACATCCTCCTGAGATAACCTCACCAGTGCGTAGCCTATGGTCGGACTGAGAGACAGAAAGAGAGGTCGAGAGATGGGGAGGGGCCAGATTAAAGGCTGGGGCCGGCTGGGGGTCGGACACTGCGGGGCGCCCAGAGCACAGATGTCTCCAGCCACCACCCAGGTAAGAAGAGCAGTTCGGACAGCTTTGCAGACACAGAGGGGCTCCATGTGAGTAGCCCCCACATCCGAGCTGGAAGAGGCTGAGGGCAGTCTCACGGGCATTTGGGCCTCAATGACAGGCGGGAGCCACTGGTCCCAAGGTTTGGCCTCCTGGCCTGCCTGCCTGCCCCGCCTTTGAGCTGCTCCCACTCATTTCCCCTCTGCAGGCCCACCTCCCAGCTGACTGGATGCTGCAGCCCAGGGCAGCCTGTGGCTGGCCCAGGACCAGCCCCCACCCAGAGCCCCGTTCGTGGGCCATGTGCGGGAGGCGGGAGTGGGCGTGGGGGGCGGACGGGTGAGGGCCCGAGTGAGTGAGAAGCAAGCAAGGCCTATAATCTCCCCATCAGTCTGTCAGCGCCTCGGCGGTCACCCCAGCCCCGCCTCCTCGATCACTACCGAACCCCACAATTAGCCTGGGGCACTGTGCCAAGCCGGCAAACCAGCCACAACTCACACACGTGACCACACATGTGCAGGCACAAACGTCTGTGATGCCAGTGAAGGACCCTGCCAACAGGGGTCCCTTCCGCAACATCCAGCGAGTGTCCCCAGGACAAACAGCCCATGGAAGTTCCCCAGACTCAGGCTCTTGGGCTGTGAGAGGCTGTGTGTGGGAGGAGTCTTGGAGGGCCCCAGCACTGGGGTAGCCCAGGCTGCCCAGAGGGGCCAAGAGGGCTGGCAGAGCTGTGCAGGCCTGGAGTTGGCCTGGAGAGTGGGACCATGGGCGGGAAGGGTGGAGGCAGGGCCATCTACGCAGGTGCAGGGAAAGGCTCCAGGCTGTCGCCTGCCATTCAAGTGTCCTGTCTAGGCAAGGTTGAGGGCCTGGCAAGGTGCACTGTGCTTGTGGTGCTGGGCAGGGTCTGGGGGCCAGGCTAAAGGTGGGGCAGCAGGCAGAACCCCACAATAGCAAATAGTCAAGGGTTTGGGGAGGGCAGAGGGACTAGGAATCCCCAGTAAGGAAATGCCCCAGCTCAGAGCAAGGCAGGGTGGTGTGATGCAGGTGCTGGGGAGGCAACAAGCTGGGCTGGATGGCTCAGGGAGGAGGTGGGGGCTGGCCTCCCCGGGACGCACCCAGGAAGGAGGCCCAGCTGCCTGCGGCCAAGCCCAGCCCCTTCGGCTCAGCAACGTGCTGAGCCTGTGGTCAGACCAGGAGCCACCTCCAGGAAGCACTGCTGGCCCAGCCCCCCTCCTTCTCCTTGGCCTCCAATCCCCAATCCTGACACCCTCTCCTGGTTCCTGAGGTCCCTCTGGGTGGCTCCCAAATCAGTCCTGATGCCAAGAGGGGGATGAGGAGGCCAGCCCTCAAGTCTCCTGGCCCCTGTGGGGAGCACCTCCAAGAGGAGAGCAGATGGACCACGCTGGATCCCTTCCCACCCACCACCCACCCTCACTCACCCCTGCCAACTCGCTCTGCTTGACTTAAAATGGCTTCTCCTACTTGCTGGGCAGGAGAGGGGTTGCCACCACCTTCTCCACAGAAGGCCTCACCTCAAGCAGTGTCCTATGCCCTGGCGCTCCTCCAAAGTGGGTCTCCAGCTCTGAAAACACCCTGGAATGGGGGTGGGGGTCTAGAATCCACCTCTCTATAGCTGGGCCCCCATTCCACCCAGGTCACCCCATCCCACCAAGCTGCCACCCCACGGCCTCTGAACCACAAGTGCTACAGGCCCCCTTGGACCCCCAGACAGAGCCATGCCGCCTGATCTATCGGGGCTGCTCCCAGGCCCCTGCCTGGCACCCCTCCTCCCAGCACAAGGACCTGGCCGAGAAGAGCACCCTCTGTCCCTGTCCCACATGCTGCCTGCTGGGGCCTCTCGGGATGGCCTCTGCCTCCAGCAGCCAGCTTGGGGCCCAGTGGTGTGCTGGGAGGGGGTCCAGTGGCATCCCGCAAGGCCCCACCCAACACATGGCCCGTGGCCTGCACAGGGGGCATGCTGGCTCAGGGGACAAGACCAGAGCAGAGGGCCAGTCAGAATGGCCTTGGGGGCAGACGCCCCTGCCCGGATGCTCTGTGAATACAGGTGGCATCCTGAAAGACTACCATCAAACCTTTTTCTCCTTCTCGCTTTTCCTGAAAAGGGGACCCAGCTGGGGCAGTGTTGGGCACAGAGATCTGAGCTCCCCAGTGGGCCTCTCCATCCCGAGCCTCACATGGGAACTGCTGGCCAGCTGCGCCAGAGGTGCCAGGGGGCACGGCCCCAGGGGTCTGGTCTCTGTACCAGAAAGTGACCTGTCCAGGGCAGGGCTGATGGCAGAGCTGAGGTCAGAATGCAGGCTGCACCCAAAAGGCTTCCCTCTCCCTCCCCGTGGCCCTGGGGCCAGGAGTCACCGAGCACGATGACGACAGGGGACTACCAGGCTTCAGAAGTCATGCCTCTCAGGGGCTGAGGACACGGGTGTGGGCCCCGAGCCTGGCCCTGTCTCCAGATGCCCCCGGTCCCAGCCGGGGGTGAGACCCGCACAGAGATGCCAAGCACTCGGGCGGACTAGCGCCAGCCACAGTGGGAAATGGCAGTGAGAGGCCCAGTCCCTGTGTGTGAAAGGGGAGCTGAGATGTGGGAAGGTGGGGCGGGGAGACCACAGAGAGAGACAAAGTGGGAAAGAGAAGCCCAGCTCCGGGGCCAGGCCAGCCCTGCAAGTGTCCCTCACCGCCATCCATGGCTACACCAGGCTCCCTCCAGGGGACTGGGTCCAGTCACTGTCACGAGTTTGTGAATCAACCACAGAGCAGAGGAACGAAGACCCACTCAGGTGGCCCTGCGAGCAGGACAGCAAAGGGCCAGCCCAGCCCTTCCAATGCTCTGCCGGAGGTGACCGACCAAGGCAGGGTGAGCTATGTGCTGGCCTGACCCAGGGCAGGGTTCTTGCCTGGGCAGCTGAGAGGACCGAGGTCCTCCTAGCCTTGAGGCAGAGAGAACCAGGGGCCTGTCAGGAGATGTGAAACCACGGAGGGGAAGGGTGTGTAGGGACCACAGGAGAAAGGAGAAGCTCCGCCGGCCCCTTGGAGCTGCCCCCACCCTGCCAGCCAATGACAGGCCCCTGATCCCGCCCCCTCAGCCTGTAATTTGAGTCCAAAGACAATTAGCTACAGGCTGGCCCCACCCCACCCCACAGCCCCACCCCAAACACAAACACCCATTAGGCTCTGGAGGAGGGACTCTGCCCAGCCCCCACCCTCAGCTAGAGCCTAGTCCCCAGGGAGCCCCCAAGGAAGCCGGTCCATCTCAGAAGTTATGGCCAGGGGACCACCAAAGCCCCGCCAAGTGGCCAGACCTGGGCTTGCGTTCTGGCAGGTCTGACCCGCTCACCTCCTCCCCTAGCCTTACCCGAACCTGTGTCCAAGGCAGGCTCTGGACACAGGAGTCTCCTCAACAGGGAAGAAAAGCTTATTCCCCCCACCAGCAAGGCCACAGCCTCCTGCCGGGTACCTGTTGCTGCAGCAGGGACTGAGGCAACTCACAGCAAGACAGCCCCCGGAGGCAGAGGGCACGGCTCCTGTGTGTGGCCCCACCCAGAGCAGAGAAGGGGCCACAGGGGAGGGTGCTGGCACCCACAGCCTCTCCCCACCAGTGCACCCCTGCCCACACCCAGCATCCCAGGGGGATCTTCGGCTCTGGGCCCAAGATGTGGGTCCAAGGCAGGAAACAGGATGCCATGTTCCCAGAGTGGCCTCAGTCCTGGGATGGCTCAAGTGCCTGCAACCGTGCCCTCTTGGGGAAGATGGGCATATGCCATATGGACCCCTCCCCAGGTTGCCAGCCCACCCCAGTGCCGTCCAATCCAATCTCTTCTGCTCCACTCCCCTGGGCTAGGGCCAGGGCCCTGGGTTTCCTGCACTCCGCCCAAGCTGCCGGCTCTGTGTCTCCAATGTGGTCCCCACAGGGGCTGCTGGGCACATGGCTGGCGGGCACACTCAGGCGCAGACCCAGGGAGCCCACACAGGAGAGGCAGTGTCCCAGACAGCTCCTCGCAGGGACCCACTAATGGCTTTGATCTCTTCACCTGGGGAACCCCTCACTTGTGGGCTGGACTGTCAGAGAAGGGGCTTGTGGGGGTGCAGGAAGGTGGCCTGAGGTTCGGCCTGAGAAGACCCCAGTGCCTCACCCTGAGCAATCTAAGTCACGCCCTTGCCTGCTCTCCGTCATCCCTGGGAAGCACCAGGTGTGAGTAACTCGCCAAGGTGTGTCCCTGAACCTGGCTATGGAGAGCAGCCTCAGAGGCCTTCAGGCCATAGTGCTAAGTCTTCTGGGGTTGAAGGGGTCCCCTGGCTGGGTCCCTCCCCCAAGCCCCGAGGACAGAATCTAGGGCCCCTCCAACCCTGTGGCCTTCCTTGGAGGGGCCTGGGTCCACTCCAAGCTAGCTAGCAGGGCCGGCTAAGGCAGCCTACAATCTCCAACCCAAGGGTGATGCATCCCCTCCCACCCCGCCTCCAACCGGTCTAAGCAGCCTCGGGAGGTGGTGGAGCTGCCCAGACTTGCCCGTCCCTCCCTCCTGGTGCTCTCAACCCTCAGCCCCGGAAGTGGATCCCTCTCCCAGGGCTGCAGCCTCCCCCCTTGGGTGGCTGGACACGGCTGGATAATCCAAAATAATTCCTTCTTGGCAGGCAGCCGGCGGGGGAGGGGGGACTCACATTCCAAACCCTTGTTTTTCTCAGTAACTTCCCTCCCTCCCTGGGGGGGAACCCCTGGCCAGACCTCAGGTCTCACAGAGGGGCCCACCCCATAGACCAGGGTGCGCCCCCCGCCCCACTCCGTAGGTATGCTGGGAAGAGGTGGGAGGCTCAGATCTGTGGAGCCCACCTGTCTGTCCTTATTAATCTCTGGGAATTCCTAAAAGCTGACGTGCCACAAAAAGTACCCAGCAGGCTCAGCCGGGCCTAAGCTGACCCTACCCTCCTGGGGACCCTCACCTCAGAGCAGAGGATGCCCTCTCCACTAGCTGTTCAACTCTCAGACTCTCAGATGGCAACTCCAGGCCATGCCAGCGTTAACATCTGGGCATGGGTCAAGCTGCACCCCTCCACCCTCCTGCTCCCCCACTCTCCACAGGGCCCAGCTTAAGTTAGACATGGATGAGGGAGCTCCCCGCGGCAGGCACAGGCCAGAAAACCCTCCAAGCCCTGAAATATTCCACTAGCTTTGGGGCCCAGCTTTGCCCCCAGTCCTGACCACTGCCACAGGCCACAGCGGACACAGACCCTTTCCTTCCTTTTCCAAGTTGCTGGGAAGAGAAGCTTTAGTGACGTGGCAGGAAGCTCCCGGGCTCGTGAGTTCAGGGACCCCAGAAATCTGCTAATAAGCCTGAGCACAGAGGGGTGGGAAGAGCCCAGCCAGGAGGGCTTCCTGGAGGAAGCATGCAGAGGTGTTGGGTCACAGAAGGCGAGGGGAGGGCCCAGGCACCAGGTATGTCCCCAGACCCACACAGTTCTGAGACCTGGAATCCAGGATGCCTACCTAAACACTATGCCAATTAAGCACACCAGGAACCGCCTTAGCAGGCCCTGTGGAGAAGGCAGGCCCAGGGCCACCGAGACTTAGCTGCCCTTAGTTCCACCCCGGAACCCTTGCTCCCACCTTCTACACCCAGCCAAGCAGAGACCAGGGAGATCACAGGGTGGTCCTTACAAGGAGCCCCAGCGGGTGTGCAAGGGGAGGGTTGCTAAGCCCTGACTGCAGGTCCAGCCCTCTGGGGAAGCCTGGGCTCAGCCACCCTGTAACTGCTGCCGGGCTGGGGGCAGGTGGGTGGGGGCCCCCGAGCTCTTGCACAACAGGGACAATTGCAGCCCTGCCCACAGATCTCGGTGTCTGGAGAGGTGGGAGGCATGGGCGGGGAGGGACGATCAGGAACCAGAAGGGGTCCAAGCGGTCCAGAGAGCGCTGCGCCGGGCTGGAGACCCTCGGCCGGGCCAGGCCCGAACCTCCCCCCACCCGCCCCGGCGCCGCGGGCCTCGCCGGCCACCTGGAAGAGCCGAGGGCACACGGACTGCGGCCGAGGCCCGATCGCCGCCCGCGGAGCAGCAGCTGCCCCGGGTCCCCGCGCTCAGAGCGCGCAGACTGGGACCGAGCGGCGCTGACGGCGAAGCCCCCCGACCCGCGCGGGCGCACCGTGGGCCCTGTACCCCCACCGCGGTACCTGCACGTCCGCCGCCGAGGCTCGATGGCGCCCGGGCCGCGATCGGCGCTGCGCTCCGGCCCGCGCGGCTGCCATGGAGACGGGCCTTTGTGTGGCCGAGGAGGGGCCGGAGCGCGCGGGAGCAGCGGCCCCGCCCCCGACGGGGAGAGGGGGAGGGCGGGGTAGAGGAGCGAGAGGGAGGAGGCGGAGGAGGAGGGAGGGACGGAGAGTGAGGAGAGGGAGGGGCGGGGAGGGAGGAGGGGGAAAGGGGAAGGAGGGAAGGGCGCGCCCCGCGCCCCGCGGCCACACAGAGCCCACCGCGTCGCGGGATAGGTTCGGCCGGGTTCGAGCCCAGGTTCTCGGGCAGGCAGGGCGCGCCCCTGGGCCGGGCACCGCCTGGGAGCGCCCCGAGCCACCCCTGCCCCAGCCACCTCGCGGTTCGGGCGCCATCGGGCACCACGGCCACCACCAGATTGGGTTCAGGCCTGCCGCATCCCCTGCTGTCCCCGCGGGCCGGGGACTGCTGCGCCCTGACCAGTTCCCTGGAGCCTCAGCCCCCCAACCTCTTAGGGTTAGAGGTGCGCCTGCTGCCTCCCAGAGGGCCTTTAGGGAGCCGCCCCCAGGACCAGCACCAGGGGTTTGTGTGCCTGGACTTGAGAAGAGGTGGGCACCCTCCCCGTGGGGCCAGCTGTCCTGTGAGCGCTTGCTGCCCCTCACCTGCCGTCTCCCGTCACACAGGATGGGTGGGGTGAGCAGCAGTTGGGGACCCAGGGAAGACAAGGGACTGTTTCCCAAACCCTAACCAGCACTCCTACACCAGGACGCCGCCGCCCCCCGCCCCCGCGCAGACTGTTCACTTCCTCCAGCTCCCTCCACCCTGAGACCTGCCCCCAGTGATCAAGAACTCCAACCAGATGAAGCCCTTAGGAGCATGTCCTTCAGTCCTCCCAACATCTCAGCTGCTGGCCACCCCCAACCAACCAGGCCAAACCTTCCCTCCGGCAGCCCCGAACCACAGTCACACCAAGAGGCCCACCCAGTCCCCACTGCAGAGGACCCCTAAAACTACCAGGGTCTGACAAGAACGCCAACTTTTTTTTTAATCAAAAAAGGAAGTTAAAAGAGGCATTATCACTAAAGGATATTTTAATACCAGAAATGTGGGAAGGCCACTATCCCAGACTAAAAGGGAATGTTTAAATAAAGCACAGGAAGCACGGGGGTGAGGACTGTCCTTCCTGGCCCTGGTGTGGCTGACAAGTCCCCCACGGCCACAAGCACACAGCCCCTCCAACCTCAAGAGGCCTCAGCGACCAAGCACAACACCCTCTTGGACCAGCTGGCTCCTGCTTCTGGGGGCCCTCCTGCCCTTGGGGCTCTGATCCGGGTGACAGGGGCAGGAGGGCCTCATCTGTCTGCCCCCTCCCCCTCACTGTCTGCTGGGGGCCTGCTGGGGGCCAGAAACTCAGCCAAACCAGAGCTGGCCTGATCCTAGGAGGGAACAAGGGAGCTTGTGGGGGACAGAACAGAGCCGGCAGGACTTCATGCCAGGCTCCCACAGAGCCCCCACCCGAGGCCACCTCTGTGCAGAGAGGTTAGGCTGTGAGGAAGAGGGACCCTTCATGGCCCCAGGCACTCCAGGAGACGTGCTCCCTCACACCTCTCCACTTCAGCCTTGGGTTCTCCACCCCGGGCTGCGCTGCCCACCCTGCCTGGAGTCCCTCCCCGGAGCTCCTGCCCACAGTGGTCCTTAGGATGAACTGCTGTGAGGGACAGCCATGGGGCCCAAAACACAGCCCTCAAATCCCCAGGGGGGTGGTACTCAGGGAATTGGGAGAACCTGGTTGGGCCATCCTGGACTGATGGTGGCCAAGGTCCCTGGTGGCTTGGAGGAGGCCCCCTCACTGCCCCTTCCCTGCAGCAGACCTCCAAAAACCGCGTGAAGTGGCTGCCCAGTGCTTGGACACTCAAGCACAAGCTAGAGTGATGTCTGGGGTCACCGTTGTGAGCAGGACCCAGGTCAACTTCCCAAGCCTCCCACACACCTTGCAGCCATAGCGCTCGGGGGGCCTAGGACTGGCCCTGGCCCTAGAAGGCACACGCAAGCACCAGCCAGCCACAAGAAAGGTGCTGGCATCTTTGCAGACCCCCTTCAAGACCACATCCCGGGTGAGGAGGTCACCCCTCCACACCAGCCAGCCAGGGCAGGCTGCCCAGAGCAGCATCTTGGGCCACCATGGGGCCTCCTACTCCCCAGCTCCAGCCGATTTTGTCTGCAAACCTGGGTCTGCTGCCCGTCGGGCACTATTCTGTTCTGTTCCATTAACAGCCATGCCCTCGGACCCTGCCCCACACTGGGTTCAGACAGGCTGTCCTAGGCCACTGTCAGGGGGATGAGTCGAAAGCGGTGTTTCTGAGAGCCGTGCCACGCACCCCGCGGCCCTGCCAAGCTCAGAGCAGGGAGAGCCGCGGCCAGTGAGCACTCCCTTGGCAGCCACTCAGGAGAAGGGGTAGCACCTCCCTGGGCCTGCACTCAGGGAGACGGCCGAGCCCCGTTCAGGCCCCGTGGGGCAGAGCCCAGTCAGACATCCACACAGCCTCGCGGCTCAGATGAGGGGTCTGAGGTGAGGGCTGGAGGTCGGGAGACTTACCTGCAGGCTCACAACGCTGGGTTCGCACCTCACGCCCACCCTCCCGCGGGCTGACGATGCCGTCACCCTGTGCTAAGCCACTGGGTTCCACCAGGCCCAGCACTGCACCGTGCCACACTGGGTAGGTTAGCACCTTTGAGGGCCCTTCCGCTCCGTGCAGAGGAGCCCGCTGCTCCAGGCTGCAGCAGCTATGGAGGGCTGCAGCTGAGGGCCTCCAGTAAGTCTAGAGTCCCAAACCCCTCCGGCTGCGCAAGGGGGTGGATGGACACACGGGAGGCAGGCAGCTCGAGTGCCTGTCAGACAAGCAGCAGCACTGGGCAGAGTACACGGAAGGGGGCCGGCCGGGTGCTCCAAGAGTCGGGACCCAGGACGATGCCCCAGACCCTCCTGGCAGCCTCCCAACAAACTACAGGGCAGAGCTCCGCCCCGCAAACAGGCCTCTGCCCCACCCCAGCCAATGACCATAACAGCCAAGTATCCTGGTTCCCCCGCACCCTGCCAGACGGCTGGCTGGCCATGTGAGAAGAGGTGTCCGCCTAACAGCTGCCTCCTTCCGTCTTGGGCTGGGCGGCCTAGTGGGGCTAAAGGACACATCCAATACAAGGCCTGGGGCCCCAGGGCTTGGGCAGGTGGGCACCACAGGGGGCGGGTGGCCCTGTGCCCAGAGCAGGGAGGGTTCCAAGCCAGCCCCGCCTCCCAGCCTTGGGGCCCTGCAGCAGGCAGGTGGGACCCAGGGGGAGGTAAGGCTCTGGCCAGCACGTGATCCAACAGTCAGGGGCCAGGCTGTGGTTCCAAATGCCACCTTTACTGCTGGAACAACACGGGTGCCGACGGGGACAGCCAAGGCTAGAGAGCAGCTGCGGGGAGCTCAGGTCGGGAGCTCGTGCCTGGCTGGGGCCACCTCTCACCGAGGAGAAGGAAGCTTGGCCAGACCCAGGCCCCTGGACCTTGCCCCTTGGCCCTGTCCTAGGGAGGGCACAGGACAGCCTGCAGGTCCTTGGGCAAAGAGCCGATGACGGTCTCGATGTGCAGCTGTGCCCGCTGCAGTGCTGCCTCCTTCACTGGGAGCTGGTGGCCCTGTGCCTGCACCTGCAGGGGCAGCGGTGGTCAGGGGCAGGCGACCCCCACATCTGGCTAGTGGAGGCTGGACAGGGCCAGGAGGCATCTCACCAGCTTCTCCCGAAGTTTCAGGACCAGGTCCACGACCTCCACCTCAGACTTGTCCTTCATCCAAGTCTCGATGTTCTGCTGGGGACAAGATGGAGCCATCCACCACCAAGGCCCTCACTCTGCCCCTGTGCCCCACTCCCCGCCAGCCCCTGCTCTGGGCATGCATGCCCCCACCTCCTCCCCCAGCCCCAGCTCCCCCTTACCGCCTCACAGATAGCCTCAAGGTGCAAGGCCTCCAGCTTCTGGGCCATCTCTTTGTGCCGCTGCCGGTACCAGCCGTCAAAGTGGGGGGATTTGAAAAACCGCCTGTGGGTGGCAAGATGCAGCAGCTGTGGGCTGACCCCGTGACCCCACGTACAAGGGCAGTCTGCACCAACCACTGCAGGAGCCTCAGGACCCTACCTGCCATCCACCCACCTGTAGAGGCCCAGCCAGTCGCCCTTGAGGATGCAGGTGAGCTGGGGCCCTGCGTGCTCCAGGCTACGCAGGAAGTCATCCTGGCGGAAAGGGCGGATCTGGGGAGGAGTCTGAGACAGGGGCCTGGTGAGCCCAGGTTGGTGGGGGACACAACCTCACAAGCCCTGCCCCTCAGCTGGCCAGGACCCTTCCTTGCCACACTCCTCAGCCACATGAGGACCCACAGCCCCCACCCTTCCCGGGACAGAGCCCCTCATGTGTGGCCCCCATTTTTCTGTCCTATGAGGGATGTCTGGCATGTGTGGGGACAGCCTAGAACCCTGGGGACTCCTGCACACCCAATGACCTCCTCCCTCCCTCTTTCCCTCCCTCCCTCCCAGGCCTTCCCCAGACTGCCACCTGGACCCGCACCTTCCAGGGTGTGATGCTCTTCTGCAGGGGCATGAGGCTGGCCATGTAGTGCTCCTGGTGGGGGAGGGGAGTGAGCCTGGGGCCATGGCCCTCTGCCCCCATCCCCCTCCTGCCCTGGGCCTCACCAGGGGGATGATGAAGCTCTGCGTGAGCTCCAGGAGGTGCCTTCTCAGCAGTGCTGTCTGTGTGTCCCAGGGCCTCTTCTTCTGCAGCCCCTAAGGGAAGGGGAGGCATGGGCTCAACTCCAATGCAGCCCTTTACACAGAGCAAGCACACCCCAACCCCCGCCTCCGGCCTCCCCCAGCCTATACCTTGAGCAGCCGCTTGAGCAGTGCCTTGTCCCGGTGGAGGTGGGCCGAGTACGTGGTGTAGAGGCCTGGCAGGAGGGCAGAGCTGGCCCTGTCCCGAAGGGCCTCCCCCTATAGCCCCACCCCCTTTGGCTGGGACTGCACATCTATGCCCACCTCCAACCGGGTGAAGCAAAGAAGGTTCCCTGAGAACTCAGAGCCCACTGCCTGGGTTCTGGAGGAGAGCAGGGGTTCCGGCCCAAGGGGCACACACCTGGCTTGGTGTCAAGGGTCTTCAGCCTAGAGGGCTTTTTCAGCTTGACCTGCTTAGGAAGATCCCCTACAGAACACACCCAGCGCTGGGCCTCAGTGCCGCAGCTCCACCCGCCACAGGCTCAGAGCCCTCCAGGCCCCACCTCCCCAGGTCCCCCGGGCAGAAGACAGGCCAGCCTCACCTGACATCTTGGGCTCTCCAACACGGAGGATGTGGGGCCAGTGCTGGAGTGTTTTGATAAAGAAAGGGTTTGTGACTCCCAGGACCACGTTTGGTCTAGAGAGAGGAGAGAAAAGAGAGAGAGAGAGAGAGAGAGAAGGGGCAGAGGCAGGCCCAGGGTGGTGGGGCCCGGGTGGAGGACGGGGCATGGACCGGGCACTTACGGGGCCTGCGTGCGCGTGGTGAACTCCTTGAACTCGCTGTCATGGATGGTGAAGTAGGGGCGGTAGTCACAGCAGAACTTGAGGGGCTGCAGACAGCTGCGGGGCGGGGGCACAGCCCGAGCTATAAGCAGAGCCAGGGCCGCTCAGGTGCCCCCGACCCCCTCCCTCTGCCACCCAGCCTACCTGATTAAGGCCAGCACCATCTCTGAGGACATGGCGGGCGAGGGTGCCAGGACCACCAGGGGCTCCCCGAGGAGCATGAGCTCCCACAGAGTCTGCACGTGGGTCAGCACAGGCTGGAAGCACCTAGTGCCAGCCTCCAGTCAGCAGGGGTGGGGGCTCCCAGCCCTGACCCTCCCTGCCCCTGGCAGGTCTAGCTCTAGGTGAACACTGCCCTGGAGGAAAGCCGCGAGGACCTCTGAAGATACTGAGGGGGTGCCTAGGGCCGCCCCACACTCCGACGACGCACCTGGCCCTGCACCCCCACGCATAAGCCGGCAGCACAGGGCAGCTGGGTCTCTGAAGCCTGGCTCCCTCACAGACTTTCCTGGAGAGGAGCAGTGAGTATCTCCCAAGGCAGCAGCTCCCTTCCCTGCACCTGACTTCTGACACCTTCCTGCCCTCTGGGTAGAGGCAGCAGGGCCCTGGGCTTCTCTTCTGCACAACGCTCCCTCATGGAACTGGCCAAGGGTTCACTTCTGATAGGCCGTCCCTCTGGCAGCCCCCACCCTGCACAGGCTTTACCTCACAGGTCCCCTGACCACCTACTCAGGCAACAGGCAGCAGCCTACAGGCCTCACCTGAACAGGTCCAGTTCATGGACGCTGGTGAGGACCACAGGGGCGGGCAGCAGGTTCTGAGAGGAGGAGCGGGTGGGGTCAGGCCGAGGGCAAGGCTGGCACCCTGCAAGCCCCAAGCAGCACCTCTCACCCCAGGAGACTCCTGGGGGCTATAGCCCCTGCCCTGCGCAGCTCCCCACCCCCACAGCACTGGAGAGGGTGGGGGGCACCTAGCCCCACAGCAAGATGCAGGCAGGCCCCTAGGGAGGGCAGGAGGCCTGGGGAGGTGGGAGGTGTGGCACCTCCGACCCAGGAACAGGGCCCCCACCTCATGGCTACACTGCTTCGGAGGACTGTGCTCAGGCCTGTCCACCCTGGACGGGACGTGAACCTGGAGGGCAAAAGGGAGTAGCTGCCAGATGGGCGTGGGTGTCTCCGTAAACCTGGCGCCTTCCCTCCCCCGACGGCCAGCCCTCACCTGGAGGACGACTCCCATAACAGGCAGGTTCAGGGTCTGCCCAGGCATAGGGGCTGGCCACTGGTCAATCTCACTGCACACTGTGGGCACAGGGGACTAGCGTCAGGAGCCTGTCGAAGCCACTGGGGGCTGTGGCTGGGACGGTGAAAGCACGCTGGCGGCACCTGACAGCCACTCACCCGCTTCCAGGCAGGGGGCCAACTTGTCGAAGTACTCGGGGGCAATCAGGCTCAGGAGCGCCTGGAATAGCCGGACAAACGGCAGGCGGGACACCAGCACCAGAGACTGCAGGGCCCACAGGGCCAGTGAGATGGAATCCCAGACTCATCCAGAGTCTGCCCAGGGAAGTGCATCCCACAAACCCCATAGGAATGGGCCAACTTGGACCCCGGAGTTATTAGAAGAAAACCCAAAGCCTGCCTCAGACAAGGCAGGGAAACCTCAGATGACAGCTGGGCCCTGGGCCTTCAAAGGGAAATGCACATGGCCAAGATTTCTGGGATGATCTCCCGAGGAGTCAAGCAGCTTTTGCTTATGGTGTCTGAGTTCAAGATGGAAGTTGTCCTAATCTTGGACGGGTGACAAGGGCCCCTCCCCAGTCAGCAGCAAGAAGCAGGGATATCCTGAGCTCAGAGACAGAGGGCCAGGGTGCTGTGCCGGGCAAGGCAGGGCAGCAGGGCCCACTCCCCAAAGGGCCAGCAGGAGAGCTGGGTACAGCAGCACCCGTCCCCCAACCCCTCACCTGCTGCCCAGGCAGGGCGGCCTACATGGCCCAGGGCAGTGAGTTCTGCCCAGTGCCAAGTGGCGAGGCGCTTCAGGAGGAGTGGGCGTTTCTGGAGGCTCAGGACCCCTAGCCTGATGGCCACCAGCCCTGACTCACGGCAGCACCACCCCAGAGCAGTGAGGTGGCTCACCTTCTGGAAGTAGCCCCTCTTCACGGAGCTGTCCTTCACCTGCCTGAAGTACACGTAACCAAAGTAGTGTGCTGGCTCCCTCTGGAAGGAACAGTGTCAGCCGGGCCGAGTCCACTGCCCAGGTTCCCTCCCGCCCACCCAGACCTCCTGCCAAGACTGCTACAGCCATGGGGGTCAGGCCTGGGGGTCCTTGGCTCAGAAGGTGGCCAACACCTCGACAGGGAACATCTCTGCGGGGACAGTGGTCAGTAGCTCAGAGGCCTGGGAGAGCTAGCCCACCCCCAATGCAGGCTGGGGTGCCAGTCCCACGGGGCGGCGGGGCTTGCAGCACTGGAAATCCTACTGGCTGTTCCCACTGCCCAACCCTGGCCTCTGGGGAGAGGCTGCCCACACTCACTTGCAACGACACGGGCGCCCCACTGTTGTAGTGCCAGTCCTCGGCATGCCATGGACTCTTCTGTCTGCCACACTGCCGAATGCGGAAGCTGAACTGAGTGTCTCCGAGGCAGCCTGGAAGGGGAGGCAGCCCCCACCAGCCCATGTCAGGGCTGGGACCTCTCCTGCCAGCATGCCGGGGAAGGGACCAGAGACTGGGCTGTAAACACCCCAGAGAGAAAGCCCAGCCTTCGAGGAAGGCTGTGCCCTTAATTCCTGTACCTGAGAGTTTCAAAATAAACACAGCACACATCGGTACAGTCAGCTAGCACAGAGAGGACACTGGGAGACCCCACCCCAGTGGGGCCCAGTCAGCTGCTCTGTGACAGAAAAACAGGGCTGCCTGGACACCTAAGCCCCGGAGAAGAGCAAAGGCCAGGACCCAGTTCCTGGTGGCCACTGTGGTGGGATGAAAGGGACCAGACCCCACTGATCACTCTGCCCAGAGACACTCTTTCCTTGAAAATCGGGGGCACCGAACCACAACTGCTGCAGGGTGGAGTTCTGGGTGCCTCCATGGAGCAGGCAGTGGGGCTGGCATGGACAGGCAGTGACGCTGGTGGTGGTCATGCCCAGGCCCGGGCCACAGGGCCCCCTGGACAGCCATATTTCCCACCTTCCACCTGTTACCCACTCCCCAGCCCCAGAGCCAATGTCCCAGTTGGGGCTGCCTACCTGAGTGGGAGTCAGGGAAGGACAGGTAGCAGATGCTGCTTTTCTGAAACACAGGAAACCGGGTGAGGGCTGGCTCAATTCAGGGCCACGTCTGCTCCCAGGAGGGCCAGGACCCACCTCCTTGTCCGTGAGCCGGAAGTCACTGGGGTACACCAGCTGCAGGGACACAGAGCACTTGGTACCATCAGCTGGGCAGGGGCTGCCGTGCTGGTCCTGCCCCCCACCTCCTCCTCTGGGCCCTTTCAGCATGAGACCACTCTATCCTTCCCTTGTCTTGGCTCCCACACCGGGGCCAGTTCCCCAACTCCTTCTCACACCCCTCATGCGGACTGTGGCCGGGCCTCCCCGCCTCTCCTGTCCCCCAGCTTCAGAAGGTGGTTTTGAGAGCCCTCCCGTGGCCTCCTCTCTCCTCTAGAGTGTGATCACAGGGATCTGCCTGCTGGCCTCCGCCTCCCCTTCCCTCCACCTCCGGGACGCCTCTACTCAGCCAGAGGGTCTTAGCCTGCACCATTCCCCCAGGCTTGCTCCCCAAGATAGGGCCTGGCTGGCTTCCTCATGTCCTGGTCTGGCCTCAGATGTCACTAAGACCGTGGCACCCATGCCTGTTGACAGCACCTTGCGTGCTGTCACCTCAACCTCTGCTAGTCAGGGACCCGGGACCTTCTGGCCTGTACCCCTCCCCCCGGAGCAAGAACCCTAGGAGAGCACCCTGGGCCCCAGCAGGGTCAACAGCAGGCCCTCAGGGATCTAGGAGCAGGCCACATCCTAGAGGAGCAGCGGGCTGAGGCCTGGCTCTCAGGCTCAGCAGCTCTATGCACAGGCCCAAGGCCAGAATGGATTTCGTTGTAGGGTACCAAAGAGGCAGGTGGCCCCATAGCCCTCACTCCCAGTGGGCCTCTGAGGTGTCTTCTGGGGAGCGGGGGTGCCTTAGGCTTTGCTGTTGCCCTGACCTGTGCTCTCTGGAAGGGGCAGTGCTGGGAGTCCACAGGGGGTCAGGAGCCTCGGGCTTGCATAGAGGCAGCCCCTACTTGCCCTGTCCTCCAAAATTCAACACTGAGGAGGAGCTGGGTTTTAGCTGAAATGAGGCTTCTCCTGGGGTGTTGGCTGAACCCCCAATAGAGGGCAGTGCCACGTTAGAATGATGCAGCTTCTTGTCCTTTTGCTCGGGCCGCTGTGCCTCGCTTCTGTCCCCTCTGCCGCACACCAGCGTCCTGAGGACAGGGAGTCCTGGCCGCGGCAGCGAGTACACCCTCACCAAATACAGTATCTGCGATGTGTCCGAAAACACATCGTGGAGGTAGAACAGAACAGGAAGGTCGTGCAGAGACCTCAAGGAGATGTCAGCTCAGGGGGCAACAAGAAGGAAGGGTTAAGAGAAGGGACAGGAGCTGAAAGGGATTTGTCTACGGGACCAGACCCACAGAGGCACCTTGGGACAGCCCCAGGAGGGGCAGGAGCCACAGGACCACTCAGCCAAGCCCTCAGGTGTCCGTGTCAAAGAGGGCCAAGAAAAGGCGGGTGCCTGGCAGCTGGGGCAATGGGCCTCACACTGAGGTCAGGGGTCCGAATCTGGTCTGACAGCCACAGGAGTCTTGCAGCATCAAAGCAGGCCACGTTGGCCTCTGCATCCATGGCCAGGGAACCCATGTTTATGGCCTGGTGCAGCTTCTCCTGGGAGCAGAGACCAAAGGGAAGGCCAAGTTGAGCCATGCCTCAAGGAGGAAAGGAATGGAGCCGGCCGTCAGGCAGAAAGCAAGGAGTTGTGCTGCCCGAGGACCCTATCCTCCCAGGCCCACAAAGGCCTTGTTTCTGCTGAGCCAGCCAGCACCAGTGCTGCTCCTGGAGCCCAGCCATCCCTGAGGAAGACAGATGTAGCCACGTGTCCTTCGAGAAGGCACCTCTCTAGGACAGCGCTTCAGTGTCCCAGGGAGCTCTAGGACTCCGCGACGTCAAAGCTGCCTCCTTCACGCTCATCCTGTTACTTGTGTGCAGGGCTGTTCCCAGAGGCTGCCCCACACACTAGCACAGGGTACACAGCAGAAGCTGATGTGGGGATCCAGCTCTCTTCTATCTGACCAGATGCTTAAAAGGTTTGTAAAAGTAGGGGGCGTCTGGGTGGCTCAGGGGGTTAAGCATCCGACTCTTGGTTTCAGGTCAGGTCATGACATCCGGGTCCTGAGTTCAAGCCCCACAACATCAGGCTCCATGCTCAGCGAGGATTCTGCCTAAGATCCCCTGCCTCTCCCACCGTCCTTCCGCCTAGTCACTCACATGCACTCTCTCACTAAATATAAATAAAATCTTCAAAAAGAAAAAGGTCTGTGTAAGTGTCAAATGATACTAAATTCTGTTTTGAAAAATAGGGTTGTTTTCATGAAAATATTTATATTAACACATACAGTATTTGTTTTTTTACAATAGCTTAGTAAGTATTTTAAACGTTCTCATTTTTCTTAAAGATTTTATTTATTTATTTGACAGCGAGAAACAGCTAAAGAGGGAACACGAGCAGGGGGAGTGGGAGAGGGAGAAGCAGGCGCCTGGCTGAGCGGGACCCTGGGATCATGACCTGAGCTGAAGGCAGATGCTTAACGACTGAGCCATCCAGGCACCCCTAATTTTCTCAGTTTTAACTTCTAATACAGTAAACGTTGATAGGTATGACCCATACAAAAAGCTTTTTGGGGTCAATAATTTTTAAGACTGTAAAGGGTCCTGGGACTGTGCAGTGTGGGAGCTATGTCCTGGGAGGGCATGAACACCCCAGTGGAGAGGGCCTCTTTGGGCCCTCCAGCCAGAGTTCACCCCACAGGCTTCCCAGATGTGCTGGGATGCGGAGAGCTGGGAGGGCGGAGCCAGACCCTCTCCTCGGCTGATCCACAGGTTCCCGTCGCCCCCATCCCCCAAGGCCTTGCCTGACCTCCTCCGCCTCACCTGTAGGCTTCAGTGTACCTATCGGCTTGGATCCCCCCTGCCCCCCATAGCCTGTGTGCGCTGGGGGTCCCAAACCACTGTCTCTAGGACAGAATGTGAACTCCTGGAGGGCAGGGCCTTGTCTTCTCGCCTAACTCTGCTTTCCCCATGTCCAGCACTGGTGCTGTAGGGCCTGGCTGCTCAGTACTTGGTTTATTGGACGAATGAATGGACAGCTCCTTGCCTTTATTTTTACTGGCTTTTCTGAGGGAGAGGTTACCTGAAGCAGGCTCTTCTCCCCTGCCCGGCTGCCCCCTTCCCACCCTCCAAGACTGGCCATGCCCTACCTCTTCCTCTGAGCTGCATTTGTCCACAGAGCAACTACGGGCCATGAGCTCCTGGAAGGCAGCCCAGCACCTCGTACAATGCTGGGGTGTTTGCGGTGCTCAGGCAGTCCAAGCTGTGAATAAGTGAGCATGGGGCAGGTGCTCCTCAAAACCCGGAAGGTTCAAATGAAATAACCCCCAATCAAGAGGCAAACCTGATGAGGACTGTCTGATAGATTCATGGCCCAATTCCCACACAGACTTGGTGATTTAGAGGGGCCCTGGGTCCCCAACACCCCCTGCCAGAGCTGTGTCACCGCACCAAAGGCTCCGAAGCCCAAGCACGCAGAGCCTTTAACAGTACTCACCTAGAATTAGCTTTCTAAATGGTTAAGTTCTAGAAAGATGTACGGGAGAGTGCCTTAAGGAAGCAGGAGAATCTCTTAACTTCTGGTGATTTTCTGAGGAGCAATTTGGGCCACGGCAAGAACGTGGGCTCTGTAACACGGGGCAGATCATCTCAGCTCTCTGCTCAGGTCTCTCCGACCAGTGGGGCTACTACAGTAATGCGCACCTGGTGGGGATGGCGGTGCTGGAATGGGGTGTCCATAGGGAGCTGGGCACAGTGCTGGGATGCAAAAGTCCTCCGTAAGGGTCGGCCCTTTCTGTTTAGAAGACTCGGATTTCCCACAGCCTCTCGGGGTTCAGCAGAGCCTTAGAACACACCCCTTCCCTCCACCACCGCACTGGCTTCCCGAAAATGGCGGTTCAGCCCCGTCCCAGCCATCTGCGGTCCGGGGTGTCCTAGCTCTAAGGCTCTCAGAAAGTTCCTTCTGACAGTGTGGCGAAGCCCAGCTCTCCACAGCTCCCCGGTGTTGTGCCCCGGCCTTCGGAGCGGAGGCAAGCCCATTCCGACAGGCCTCCCTCCCTGAGTTGGCCACATTTCCACCCGTGCGTGAAGACGCACGGAGGAAGGGAGGCTGCCCAGGATGGGAACTCCCCAGGCCCGGTGAGGGGGCTGCCGCTGGCGCACAGAAGGACGGCGGGCGTGGCTGGAAAGGGACAAGGAGTCTGGGTCTGATTCTACGTGGACGACGAGGTGCGGGAGGATTTTAAGCAGGAGAGCCACAAAGCTTGGACTGTGAAGGACAGTCAGGAGGGGGGACGGCAACGGGCTAACGCGTCTCCGATGCTGCTTGCCCCCCGGGCTTCTGGCTGGAGCACCCGAGCAGAGGAGGTTCCGCAGCTCATGAGCGGAGGAGAAAGACGAGGCGGATTTTCCCGGGAAAAATCAAGAGCACCGCTTTGGTTATCCCAAGTGCAGGGCCCCCGTCTCCTGCATCCCGGGGGGAAGTCCGGCGCAGGGCTTCGGAGGAGGAGGAGGCCGCCCGGGGGGTCGGCCCGAGGGCTCCTCCCGCGCAGACAGCTCCCGGGCTGCCGGCGGCCTACAGAGCAGGCCCCCCTCCCCCCCGCCGCCGCCGCCGCCCGGCCGCCCCGCTCACCTCGAGCGCCTGGCCCAGCTCCAGGTCGAAGGTGACCACGCACACGCACTCCAGCCAGGCCGAGAAGCGCGCCCAGGGCGCCGCCGCAGCCCGCGCTCCGGGGGACGCCGCGCCCAGGCGGCCGCGAGCCCGGCGAGGCCCGGCGCCGGACAGCGGGTCCATGGCTGTGGGGACTGCGCCCGCCGCGCGTTGCCGGGGGAACGGTTCCGAGCCGTTGCCGGGGGAACAGCCCGGAGGCGGCGGCCTTGGCACCGGAAGGGACCGCGCCGCGGAGCAGTAGAGCGGCCGCCGCGGGCCAGAGGGGCCCTGCCACGGTCTCCGCGCCCCTGGCGGCCGGAGGAGCGCCGTGCGGCGGAGCGGCGCCCCGCCCACCAGCGAGAAGGGCCCGCTCGGGCCAGAGCGGCCGGAGCCAAGAGGAGGAACTTCCGGGAGGGCGGTGGCGGCGCCGTGGGAGACCCTGGGAAGTCGGGTCAGGCGGGCGTTGGGGCTTCCGGGGGCGCAGCTGGGACGAGCCGGGAAACCCGAGAAGGGTGTGGCGTGGAGGCTGGCGGGAGCGTGCGCGGCCGGCTTTCACAACCAACGTGCATGGTCGCTGCTGACACCCTGCCAGCCGCCCGACACGAAGCCCAGCCTAGTTGGAACATTGGTAGCGATTCCGGGTCTCCCGCTCTTGTCCTCCCTGGGGTCGCCTCGAGGTGTGGGGTCCGCACAGGGTGTCAGGTCCTGGGCTCGTATCCGAACCCTGAGCGGGGCATCGTTGTCTCCAGGGCCGCGCCTCCGTGCGTGCTGCCCGCGCCCGCCTCTGCCTCTCCTCCTGCGGCCGTTGCTCCCCAGTATTTCTGTGACCCGGGCTGCCTTGCACGCTCAGGCCTGTCGATCGAAACCGAATAGAATGCCTTTAACAACTATCATTCGAGCCACCTGTGCCGCGATGGAGACGCGAGGTTGCCGGGCCAAGTCCCCGCTCCCTCTGGCCTCCCGTCTCCCTCGAGCGCTAGCACTGGGCAGAGCCTGGCCTGCAAAAATGTGTCCCCCGAAAAGTGGCTGCCGAGGCCGCAGCAGCCCCACACCGCCGAAGGGCAAGTTTGGAGCTAAGACAGTAACTTACCTGATCGGACGTGCCGTATGTATTTGAGTTTGTATGAAAGCTCCCACTCCAAAGTTAGGCTAAGCTAGCCCAGGCCGGAGTCAACAGCCTCCAAGTCCTCGTGGCTTTTCCACGAACGCACGGCCTGGTGGGGAGTCAGGTGGCTCTCCTTCACTGTCTGCACCTCCCGAATGCATGCCTCCCAGGTCACTGGCAGTGGACAGGAGATTAATGAGGTCTGCTAGTTGTTAATTGCCTTGGTCCGCAAGTGATGTCTGTATCACTACTTAAAGTCCAGGGGCCAAAGCTAGTCACATGGACCCAACCTAAATGCATGGAAAATGAAGGACCTAGATATTTGATGACACACAAAGTTATCTTTTACAATGATCACGTCATTGAACTTAAGATGCCATCATTTTATAAATCAAGATAGAGAAACTGCTACCATTTACACAGTGACCTGCAATCAAATGTTTTCAAGTATTCTATTATGAATTGTTCAAATATACAGAAAAGATAAATGAACTGTACCGCAACCATCCATTTACCTACCACCTGGAATCTACATCAGTAATTAATATTTTGTTACATCTGTTTTACCCTTATCTCTACGTCTGTCCTTTTCGTGTCTCCATCAGTCCATCTTATTTTTAGATTAATTTCAAAGACAGTTGTAGACATCAATGCTCTCCACCCCTAAATACTTCAGTATGTATTATTAACTAGTACTTTTTTTAAAAAAAGATTTTATTTTGGGGCACCTGGGTGGCTCAGTCGTTAAGCGTCTGCCTTCGGCTCAGGTCATGATCCCAGGGTCCTGGGATCGAGCCCCGCATCGGCCTCCCCGCTCCGCGGGAAGCCTGCTTCTCCCTCCCCCACTCCCCCTGCTTGTGTTCCCTCTCTCACTGTGTCTCTCTCTGTCGAATAAATAAAATCTTTAAAAAAAAAAGATTTTAGTTTTATTTATTTGACAGAGACACAGTGACAGAGGGAACACAAACAGGGGGAGTGGGAGAGGGAGAAGGCTTCCTGCTGAACAGGGAACCTGATGCAGGGCTCGATCCCAGGACCCCAGAGATCATGACCCGAGCCGAAGGCAGATGCTTAACGACTGAGCCACCTAGGCTCCCCAAGATTTTACTTATTTGAGAGAACAGAGCAAGAGAGAGAACACACGAACAGGGGGAAGGGCAGAGGGAGAGAGAGAAGCCAACTCCCTACTGAACAAGGAGCCTGACTCAATCCCAGGACCCTGGGATCATGACCTGAGCCGAAGGCAGATGCTTAACAGACTGAGCCACCTAAGTGCCCCCTAGCTTGTCAATTTCTACAAAAAATAAAAGACCACCTGCTGAAATTTTCCCGGGTATTGCATTCAATCTATAGATCAGTTCGGAGAGAACTGCCATCTTAATAATGTTGGTCTTCTAACCATGACATGGCCATGACATTTCACTCCATTTATTTAGGTCTTCTCTAATTCTTCTTAGCAATGTTTTTATTGCTTGGGAATTGGGAGATCACACCCAGGTTCAATAATTTGCTAGGAGGGCTCACAGGACTCAGCACATAGTCATTCTATATTATTACATTATATCATTATTGCGGTAAAAGGATACAAAATAAAATCAGCAAAGAGAAAAGACTCTTGGGGGGAAAGTTTGGGGGAAACCAGCCTCCAGCCTCCAGGGTCCTCTCTCAGTGGAGTCCCAGAGGAGGCACTTAAATGTCCCAATGAGTTGTGATAAAGGGTGTGAAATGTTGCCAATCAGGGAAGTTCGTTAGAGATGCTTACCAGGAGTTCCTGTCTCTTTCCTAAGGCTGCTGTAACAAATGGATACAGACTAGGTGGCTTAAAACAGCAGAGATATATTGTCTTACAGTTTGGGAGGCAGAAGTCAGAAATCAAGGTGTCAGCAGGTTTGGATCCTTCTGGAGGCTGCGAGAAAGAATTTGTTCCAGACCTCTCTGTTAACTTGATTGCTGCCTGAAAACCTTGGTGGGAGTGTAGATGTATCATCCTAATCTCTACCTCTATTTTTACATCAACTTGTCCTCTGTGTCTTCTCGCTTTTTCTTAGGACACTTGTCTTTGGATTTAGGATGGCCGCCCCCCCCCCCCCGATCAAGGGTGATCTATCTCAAGATCCTTAATTTAATTACATCTGCAAAGACCCTTTTTCCACAGGTCACATTGACAGGTTTTAGGGGAATATATCTTTAGGGGAAGGAGCACCATTCAACTCACTACAGGGCTGGTCAGATAGGCAGCCTCTACCAGGTACCTGCCCAAATTCCAGATACCCAGAAAGAAAACGGATAGTCAGTATAAATCATATTGTTTAGGAGGCCTGGGTGGCTCAGTTGGTTAAGTGGCTGCCTTCAGCTCAGGTCATGATCCCAGGGTCCTGGAATCAAGTTCCGCATCGGGCTCCCTGTTAAGCAGGGAGCCTGCTTCTCCCTCTGCCTCTCCCCCTGCTTGTACATGTGCTCTCTCTGGCAAATCAATAAAATCTTTTAAAAAAATTTTTTAAATCATATTGTTTGTACAGTTTATACATTATGAACCACTCTGATCACTTTTTGGAGTGATGGGAGCTCTCCCGAAATCCAGGTTCCCAGATGCCTGCCAAGGGTTAAGTTAGTAGGCAGGATTTTTCTAAGGGTAAGTGTTTAGCCTGCTGCATCAACTCTTTTTTGTACACTCTTGTTAGATTTATTCCTAAGAATTTTAGTCATTTTGATACAATTATGAATGGACTTTTTCTTTTTTTTAAAGTATAATTAACGTGCAGCATTATATTAGTTTCAGGTGTACAATATAGTGGTTCAACAATCCTATACATTACTCTGTGCTCATCACAGTAAGTGTACTCTTAATCCCAATCACCTATTTCACCCATCCACTCAACTACACTTTTCTTGTGAATGGAATTTTTTTCTTAAAAATTTTCAGGGGCACCTGGGTGCTCAGTCAATTAAGCATCCAGCTCTCAGTAGGGGAATCTGCTTCTCCCTCTCCCTCTGCTCCCCGCCCCATAAATGAATAAAAAACCTTTTTTAAAAGATTTTATTTATTTATTTGACAGAGAGAGACACAGCGAGAGAGGGAACACAAGCAGGGTGAGTGTGAAAGGGAGAAGCAGGCTTCTTGCTGAGCAGGGAGCCCGATGCGGGGCTCGATCCCAGGACCCTGGGACCATGACCTGAGCTGAAGGCAGAGGCTTAACAACTGAGCCACCCAGGCGCCCCAAATAAAAAACCTTTTAAAAAATATTTATTCATTTGAGAGAGAGAGAGAGAGAGCACAAGCTGGGGGGAGAGGCAGAGGGAGAAGAAGACTCCCTGCTGAGCCAGGAGCAGGCTCCATCCCAGGACCCTGAGATCACGACCTGAGCTGAAGGCAGATGCTTAACCATCTGAACAACCCAGGCATCCTTAAATAAAAAATCTTAAAAAAAAAAAATGTTCAGGGCGTCTGGGTGACTCAGTTGCTCGAGCATCTGCCTTTGGCTCTGGTCGTGATCTCGGGATCCTGGGATCGAGCCTGCTTCTCCCTCTCCCTCTGCCCCTCCCCCTGCTTGTGTTCTCTCTCTCTCTCAAATAAATAAGGTCTTTTAAAAAAATGTTCAGATTGCTTGTTGCTAGTATATAGAAATATAACTGTTCTTTATATATTGATTTTATATTCTCTGACCTTGTTAAACTACTTACTACTGCTAGTAGGGTTTTTTTTTTTTTTTGTAGAGTCCTTATGATTTTTATTGTTTTTAAAGCTTTTATTTACTTATTTGAGAGAAAGTGCCTTGGGGGGCGCAGGGGAGGGGATGTTGCTTAATCTCACAACCCTGAGATCACGACCTGAGCTGAAACCAAGAGTCGGACACTCAACTAAATCGGCCACCCAGAAACTCCTTTCCTTATGATTTTTAAATAGATAATCATACCATCTGTGAACAGAGATGATTTTGCTTCTTCCTTTCTGATATGTATGCCTTTAATTTTTTTCTTGCCTTATTGCCCTGGCTAGAACGTTTTGTACAATGTGGAATGATTTCAAATATTTAAAAAATATTTATTTATTTGACAGAGAGAGACAGCGAGAGAGGGAACACAAGCAGGGGGAGTGGGAGAGGGAGAAGCAGGCTTCCCTCTGAGCAGGGAGCCCGGTGTGGGGCTCGATTCTGGGACCCTGGCATCATGACCTGAGCCCAAGGCAGACGTTTAGCGACTGAGGCACCCAGGCACCCTTGATTTCAAATATTTCTTCTGTTCCTGCCTTTCTTTACCCTCTGGTGTTCCCATTACAGATGTGTTATACCTTTTATGGTTGTCCCATAGTCTTTGGATATTCTCTCCTGTTATTTTCAGTCTTTCTCTTTATTTTTCAGTTTTCAAGAATTCTTTTTGACATATCCTCTAGCTCAGAGATTCTTTGCTCAGCTATGTCCTGTCTGGTAAGCCCACAAAAAGCATTCTTCATTTCTGCTCCAGTGTCTTTTCTCTAGCATTTTTGTTGTTGTTGTCTAGCATTTTTCAGGATTTCCGTTGTTCTGCTTAGATTGCCCATCTGTTCTTGCATGCTGTCTACTTTATCCATAAGAGCCCTTAGCATACTAATCATAGTGGGGTTTTTTAAAAATATTTTTAAAAATATTTTATTTATTTATTAGAGAGAGAGAAAATGAGAGAGAGAGCATGAGAGCGGGGAGGGTTAGAGGGAGAAGCAGACTCCCCGCCGAGCAGGGAGCCCGATGTGGGGCTCGATCCCAGGACCCTGGGATCATGACCTGAGCCGAAGGCAGACGCTTAACGACTGAACCACCCAGGCGCCTAATTTCCTTTCAGTTTGAAGAACTGCTTTGGTATTTCGGTAAGGCAGATCTGTCAGCAATGAGTTTTCTATTTTGTTTGTCTGGGAATATCTTTCTTTTTTAAAGCTTTTATTTATTTATATGAGAGGTAGAGAGCACGAGAGGGAAGAGGGTCAGAGGGAGAAGCAGACTCCCCGCTGAGCAGGGAGCCCGATGTGGGACTCGATCCTGGGACTCCAGGATCATGACCTGAGCCGAAGGCAGTCGCCCAACCGACTGAGCCGCCCAGGCGCCCTGTCTGGGAATATCTTGATCTCACCTTCATTTTTGAGGATCATCATTCCGGGTATAGAATTTTTTTTTTTTTTGGTTGTCAAATGATCCTTTATTGAAACATTTTCCTTTGTAGTTAACTAGCCGGGCATTCCAGCACACCACTGTTGGTGTCATCTATAATGTCATGAGGGTGGCGGCCATCTACATTGCAGCCCACAGACTGGGCAGTCCCCAGGATCTCTTATTGGTTCCAGAGAGTTCTCTGGCTAAAGATCGGTGTCGCATCTGTTGGGCAATATTGACAATCTCATCAAAAGTGATATTTCCACTGTGCTTAATGTTTTTCTGCTTCTTTCTGTCTCTTGGTGGTTCCTTGAGGGCTTTGATAATCAGGACAGAGGCAGAAGGTACCACTTCAATCTGGGCCTGTCTGTTCTGAATGGTCAGTTTCACCATAATCTTTAGACCCTTCCAATCACCGGTTGCCTTGGCGATGTCATCACCAACCTTTCTTGGAGAAAGACCCAGCGGGCCTATCTTTGGGGCCAGGGCAGACGTGGCACCGACTTTGCCACCGGTGCACCTCAGGTACACGACTTTGATCTCGTTGGGGTCGAACTTAGGCGGCATGGCGGAGGTGGCTGGTGTTGGATGAACCCGGATTCCAGACGACCGAAGAAAGTTGCACCTTTGCCTCCCTGAGCTGAAAGCCAAAAGCCCGGGTATAGAATTTTTTCATTGACAGGTTTTACTTTTCCTTTGGCACTTTGAATGTGCCATCTTATTGCCTCATGGTCTTCATTGTCTCTTAGATTTCCGCTATTAATTGTATCATTCTTACCCTTTACTTCTGCTTTCATGGTTTTCTGTCTTTGATGTGCAGGAATGTGGTAATGGTGTACAGAGGTGTGGATCACCTTGTGTTTCTCTTCTGTGGGTCTGTGGGGCAGTGGTCTTGTGATGCCCTGCCTCTGCCTGGCAGCACTATGGGGTTCTTGCAGAACAGGATAGGACCACAGTCCCTCCTGTTCTGATGGCGCTCCAGAGGTAGCATTTATTTTATTTTATTGAGGATTGTATCTTTAAGGGGTGCCTGGGTGGCTCAGTCGTTGAAGCGTCTGCCCTCAGCTCAGGTCATGATTCCAGGGTCCTGGGATCGAGTCCCACATCGGGCTGGCTCCGTGCTCAGTGGGAAGCCTGCTTCTCCCTCTGCCTGCCGCTCTCTCTCTCTCTGACAAATAAATGAATAAAATATTAAAAAAAAAAGATTTTGGGGGCCTGGGTGGCTCAGTCGTTAAGCGTCTGCCTTTGGCTCAGGTCGTGATCCCAGGGTCCTGGGATCAAGCCCCGCGTTGGGCTCCCTGCTCCGCGGGAAGCCTGCTTCTCCCTCTCCCTCTGCCTGCAGCTTCCCCCGCTTGTACTCTGTTTTTCGCTCTCTCTCTCTGTCAATAAATAAATAAAACCTTTAAAAAAAAGATTTTATTTTTAAGTAATCTCTGCACCCAATGTGGGGCTTGAACTCATGATCCCGAGTTCAAGACTCCTATAGTCTACTGACTGAGCCAGCCCAGCACCCCTAGGCAGCACTCATTTTACATCACAGTTTTACTTTTTCCAATGTATCGGTGAATAATTTTGCATTTGGTGTTCTTCATGGTAGAATTTATTTTAGTTGATCCTTCTGTGTCAGAAATACTGAATTCAGCTTGGCTCTGTTTAGCTGCTTTGTGTATGCTATAAAGCAGTTTAGAAGATAAGGCTGGGAAGGAGCCGTACATACCACTATGTCTCAGTGAGCACTGACAGAAACAAGAATTGTGGTCGCTGTACATATTTTCTCTCTGCATGTTCAGTCCTTCCTTGTCTCTACTCACCATTTTCTTCTCTCTCCTTTCAAGTTTTTAAAATATGCAGGTGGTCAGAGTTTAGCTTTATCATTTCACTTTAACATAAGAGCATAAGAGAACACTTGATGGGACAGTGACTGAATTTGAAGAGTAATGAATGCAGCCAATCATAGATACAGTGGCAGATGTGCTCATTTGCAATGCTCATTCTTCACTTGCAGTAAGGACAGATGTATCTTGTTAGGCAAAAATATAGCATTGTTTTGTTGAGTGGAAGTTCAAATATGTTTGAAAGGATGCAAATGGAAACTGACTATCCAGAGGTCAGACTCTACCTGTTTTCCATTTATGCTTCAGCTCCAAACCCACCTCGGCTTCCCTGCTCTGCAATAATGGAGCTGGATCCTAGAAACATTTCTCTTCTGCATTTGGTAAGATGTTAAGTTCTGCCCATAGAGAGTGTTGGAGAGGGACTTCCTGGTTTAGGTGTGCATTCTTTTTCTTCTGTAGCTGCCAGAGCTACATGTGGGAGACATGCAGTGGTCTGTGAATGGCTTCCCACCGAGTTTCAGCATCAGCCTTGTGGGCAGATTCTCAGGGAGTCCCACGGACACCTCGGCAGAACTGGCCTGCAGCTTGGAGGGGTATATTCTTGTCCATCAGCCTCTACTCATATCACCTTTATCCCTGGACAACCCAGAGAATGTCTCTGTTATCCACTGGGCTGCAGTCACACAACCCAGCAACACAGAATGAATTCCCACCTTGGGGAGGGGACCTCCCTTCCAAGTTATGTCCTTTCTTGAATATAGAGTTCTCTTCGCTCCTTTGTAATTTGTCCCCTGCTATCGATAATTTTTATATCAAGCTTTCTCTGTTGAAGTCATTGTGTGGTTTCTGTCCCCTTATTGGACCATGACTACAGAGACAAAGGGGAAGAAACCAAGCAGGGAAGGGCTATAAGGTGTGTATGTGTGCATGGACATGTGTGTGCATGGGTGTATGTAGGCTTGAGATTTGAAATAGAGAGATGAGGGAAGCCCTCACTGAGAAGGGGACAAAAGAGTAAGATCTAGGAGGAAGTAAGCAGAGCAATAACTAGAGGAAAGCATGGGCAAGTGGGCTGTGGCAGGAGGTTATCACAACTGAACCAAATGAACGAGGGGCAGAGTAGGGGAAACGGGAACAGATCACACAGAGCCTTGGAGTAACAGCAAGGACTCGGCTTTCTGGCTGTATGAGAGAAGAGCTGGGGGAGGGATGTGATGGGCTTGTTTTCATTGGACCCCTCTAGGTGCTATGTTGATGTAAGCCGGCCTGTAGCAAGAATCCAGGATAGAAGCAGGGAATTCATTGGGAGGCTGCTGTTACCAGTCAGGTAAGAGAAATTGGTCTTGGACTGGTGTGTGGTTGTGCAGAGCTGGCCATATTTAAAAGTGGAGGGACTTGCTGATAAATCTAGTGTGGAATCTAAGAGGAGAAAGGCCCAGGCTGACCCCAGGCACTGTGGCCTGAGCACAGGAAGAACAACAAAACAGACAGAGGGTTGCGGGCACTCACACAGCAGAAAAAACAGTGGGAACATTTCTGGCATTCAGCCCTCTGGCCCTGAGGCCCCATTCTGCAGCTCAATCCATGGCTCCGCCAGCTTCTACTATAAGGGTCCTTCACTTGCAGGTGTGCAGGGCATTTCTCTTCTTGCTTGTAGGGCTAATGCTTTTTTTTTTTTTTTTTTTTAAGATTTTATTTATTCATTTAAGAGAGTGAGCAGGAGGGAGAGGGAGAGAGAATCTAATGCAGACTCCCCACTGAGCACAGACACAGGGCTCAATCCACAACCACCAGATCACCACCCGAGCCCAAACCAAGAGTCAGATGCTCAACCCACTGAGCCTCCCAGGTTCCAACGGATCTTTTTTTTAACCCCTAATTCCTGGAAGTTGACCCTACAGAACTTGCTAGATATCTGCCCTGCGGATGCTGGGGGAAAGTGTTCAGGGGCAGATGTCTCACCAGAGACATTCTGCTCTATAGCCCCCAAGGGGGTGCTGGAGAAGCTGCCGTCCGCAGCAACTGGCCGCAGGGAAGACCGAACCTGGAGGTGGTGCCTGCTACCTGCGGAGCGAGCCCCAGAATGAGCCCCTTCTCCCGCAGCGTCTCTCCTGCACCCTCTGCTGATAGAGTTTGGCATAGCAACGGCCCGGATCCACTTTTTCCGAGCGCACGGTGAATTTGGAGGGGATGCAGCTCGTGCTAGATACTCCTTAGGTGTTCGATTTCCATTTCCAACATTTCCCCGCTCTTCACGCTGACTCCTGAAATAATAAATCTCATTGTACTTTATTTTATTATTATTTTTAAAAAGATTTTATTTGAGAGGAAGAGTGAGACAGAGAGAGGGCATGAGCAGGGGGAGGGTCAGAGGGAGAAGCAGACTTCCCGCGGAGCAGGGAGCCCGATGCGGGACTCGATCCCAGGACCCTGGGATCAGGACCTGAGCCGAAGGCAGAGCTTCACCGACTGAGCCACCCAGGCGCCCAATAAATCTCATTTTAGAGATTAGTTTGATTGAATTAACTGGGCACACAATTCAATGTGCAAAACAATCAAGCACCCGTGGGGCACCTGGAAAAAAGAGTGAGTCTGGTGGCTCCCCGTCCAGGTAGGAAACAGGACGCAGAGGGACCTGCGCATGGCACACAGGTGACCGTTCACGCTTGCCATGGCCGTGCCCACCGCAGGTGCCAAGGAGTTCAGGGAGCATCCAGTGGGGGAAGGCTTCAAGCAGAGGAAGCCGGCAGAAAACGGGGAGACCCCTGTCCCAGGTGTGTGACCCGCAGATCATTTCAGGCCTCTGGAGGGCTTGTTCTGTTGCTGACATGGCATTATCCCAAAAGAAGTTAATTAAGCTTGTACAGAAATTTGGTAGTACTTCAGAGGAAAAAGTGACAGGAGAAGGCCGCCGCCGCCGCCGCCCCGCCCCCAAGGTTCGGCCCCGCCCCGGCGCGCGCGCCCCCGCGCCAGACACCGCCCCCGGCGTGCGTGCGCGCGCGCTCCCGCCGCCGCCGCCATTTTGGAGCGACCCTAGCGCCGCCCGCGGCCTGAGCCGGTCCCGAGCCGCTGGCCGGCCCGCGCCGTGTCCGTGGGCGCCGTGTCCGTGGGCGCCGCGCCCGGCCGGGCCCATGTGCGTGCGGATAGCCCCAGGTCGCCCGGGCTTCGCCTCCGCCAGCGCCCTGGCCTCCACCCGGGCCTCCGAGGAGCCGCCGCGACGCCCGGCCCGCGGGGCAGGTGAGTGCGGCCGCCCGCCGCGGCTCTTCACAGCCCGGCCCGCCGACCCGGCCGCGCCCGCCGCTGCCCCCGCCGTGACCGCCCCGCTGTTGGCGCACCAGTGTCTGTCCGCCCCGTCAGTGTTCACCCCGTCCGTGGCCCCCACCGCACTGCCCCCCCAACGGTGTCCCCCCCCACGGTGTCCCCCCCCACGGTGCTCGCCCCACGGTGTCCCCCCCCACGGTGTCCCCCCCACGGTGCTCGCCCCACGGTGTCCCCCCCCCACGGTGTCCCCCCCACGGTGTCCCCCCCACGGTGCTCGCCCCACGGTGTCCCCCCCCACGGTGCTCGCCCCACGGTGTCCCCCCCACGGTGCTCGCCCCACGGTGTCCCCCCCCACGGTGTCCCCCCCACGGTGCTCGCCCCACGGTGTCCCCCTCCGGTGTCCCCCCCACGGTGTCCCCCCCCACGGTGTCCCCCCCCACGGTGTCCCCCCCCACGGTGCTCGCCCCACGGTGTCCCCCCCCACGGTGTCCCCCCCACGGTGCTCGCCCCATGGTGTCCCCCTCCACGGTGTCCCCCCCCACGGTGCTCGCCCCACGGTGTCCCCCCCCACGGTGTCCCCCCCCACGGTGCTCGCCCCACGGTGTTCCCCCCCCCACTGTGTCCCCCCCCACGGTGCTCGCCCCACGGTGTCCCCCCCCCACGGTGCTCGCCCCACGGTGTCCCCCCCACGGTGTCCCCCTCCACGGTGTCCCCCCCCACGGTGCTCGCCCCACGGTGTCCCCCCCCCACGGTGTCCCCCCCCACGGTGCTCGCCCCACGGTGTCCCCCCCACGGTGCTCGCCCCACGGTGCCCCCCCCCACGGTGCTCGCCCCAGCCACCCCCACGTCTCCCCCTCGCCTCCCCCACTCCGTGTCCCCGAGGCACGGTCCACCTGCGCCCCCGTCGGGGGTGCGCTCCTCGCCTGTCTGCCGCGTGTGTCCGTGTCCCCGCGCCCCTCCGACGGCTCCTTCCCTCCCCCCGCCCGTGGGGGGCCCTGGCCCACGGGGCAGCGCTGCGCACCTGTTGCCGCGGGACTCCCCCTCCCCAGCGCCCGGTCGTCGCTGCCCCTCTGTCTGCCGCCCGCGTAGCTTCCCTTCTCCGGCCTGTCGCCCCCCGTGGCCTGCTCCCCCCAGTGCCCCACGCCTCCCTCCCGCCCCATCCGCTCCGCCTCCCCCCGTGCCCTTCGCCGGCCCCCTGCCGCGGTTCCCTGAGCCGTCGCCGGCACGTCTTCCGCACCCGCCCAGCCTGCCGCGTGCTGTCTGGGGGCCTGTCTGCGTCGCCCACCAGTTACTGACCGCGCTCGGTCCCTCCCGTGCCTCCCTGCCTCGCTGCACCCCTCCCCCTTCGGTCGCTCTGCCCACCTGCCTTGCCGCCGTGGCCTTCTCCAGCCTGCTGTCACCGGCTCCTGTGGCCTCGCGGACACTCTCAGCTCTTACCTCTTCACGTTGCTTGCTTTCTGGGTTCTCTTCCATCTTGGACTTTCTGACTCCCGTCAGCTGGGCTCTGGAAGGTGAGAAGCAGTCAGCTAAGAGGAGAGCTGGGGGGTGGGCAGGGTCTCCCAGGCGAGAGCACGCACAGGCCGCGGCCCGCTGCTGGATCTTCGGCAGGAACCCAGACGAGACGAGCACGTGGCCAGGGGGAGATGGACGGGCGCCAGAGAGGGCCGTCGCCGGAGTCAGGCTTTTCCTTGCCGGCCGTGAGCCTGAGCCGTGCGGGACCGGGGATGGGGGAGAGGTGGTGTTGGTGTGTGGGCGTAGTTGTGGTTTAGACCTTGCAGGTCTACTTCGGTGTTTGGAGGCAGAGCTGTGGGACTCGCAGATGCGTGGAGAGGGCTCAGGGTGATTTCTGGCCTCTTGGTGGCACAGATGGGTGGACTGGCACTGTTTACTGAGCTGGGGAAGCAGGGTGGGGTGCTGGCAGGAGCAGGGCGTTATTCTAGGTTGGAGGTGGAAAGTAAGGTTTTCTCTTGGTTCAAAGTAGTGGGAGAAGTCTGACACACCCAAGGGTCATTAGCAAGAAGATACCTGGCAGAAGAACCTGGAGCCCAGAGGAGAGCTCAGGATGCAGGTAAACGGGACCTCAGCACAGGGGTGATGTTTAAAGGCTTGGTAATGGCAGTATATTTACACAGACACACAGCACAACATATTGACCATTTATTGTGTGCTGCAGCCTAAAATGCTTTATACGAGTTATTTAATCCTCACAGGAACTCTAGGGTATAGGAACTACTATCACCCATTTTACAGATGAAAAAGCAGGTATACAACAAATAGATGATTGACTCAGGATTTACATCTCAGACAGCTGACTAAAGCCCCCCCCTTCCTTTTTCTTTTGGTTAAGGAAAAGGCTAACTTTGAAAATACTGTTTAAAATTTTTGAATAATAATGGTAGCTGATTATGTACCAGGCATTTTTGTGTGTATACGTCTGTGTTCCAATAAAGCTTTATTTAGAAAAACAAGCCCAGGCACTTTTTAAAGTGCATCACATATACCATCTTATTTATTTATTTTAAACAAAGTGCTTTACCTTTTATTATCCCTGTATCTTTGTGAGATATAACACACATTTTGACGAAAGGAGGTACATGACTTGTGCAGAATTTTCTATAAACCAGAGTGAAAACCAGTGCTAAATTTTGTATTTTGACACCTAAACCAGTAAGCATTTACTTTTTTTCCCACCCTTCTCCCCGTCTGCCTCCTAAGCATTTACTTTTTAAAACGACTTAATGAGGTAGTTACTTTTGATATTCCTATTAATATTCACATGAAGACACCGAGGCACAAATTAAGGAATGTATCCAATGTCACAATAAATAAATGGGAGACCCAAGACTCAGCTGAGGTGGTCAGACTCTAGAGCTCGTGCTTTTCACTCTCACCTTCTGTGGGTGGCTCAGGCACAGGGTAATCTGAACTCAAGAGTAAAATTCGGAAGGTACCAAAGTAGGTATTGTGGAGTCAGTCTCGTTCTCACCCCATTCCTCAAGCATCCTCAGCCATCGTTTTCTTGGAAATCATGTCCCATCTGTGTACAGCAAGCAGCCTTCTTTTTAACACAGAATGTGCAGCCTTTTGTTTATTTTTTTAGTCTTTTATTTCTTTAAAAATATTACAGGGCGTCTGGGCGGCTCAGTCAGTTAAATGTCTGCCTTGGGCTCAGGTTGGGATCCCCGGTTTTGGGATCGAGCCCTGAGTTGGGCTTCCTGCTCAGCAGGGAGTCTGCTTCTCCCTCTGCCTCTGCCTACCCCCGTTGCTTGTGTGCTCTCTCTCTCTCTCTCTCTTTCTGCACTCTCTCAAATAAAATCTTAAAAATATTCCACTAGAAATTATTGAAGAATATTTTACACCCAATGAAATGTACAGATCTTAAATATGTTTGATGAATTTTGACAAATGTATACACCAGTGTGTACATCACTTATGTCAAGATACAGAACATTTCTGTCATCCCTAAAAGTTCCCTTGTGTCCTTTTTCAGTTACTACAACCAGCCTTCAAATCCTGAAGTGACCATTGTTCTGATTTCTGTCATTACGGATTGATTTTGTAGGTCCTCCAACTTCATATAAACAAATTCATGAAGTATATGCTGTTATGTGTCCGTCTTTTCCTCAGGGTAATGCTTTTGAGATTTATTTATTTACTTTTTAAGTAATCTCCAGTGTCCACCATGGGGCACTAACTCACGACTCTGTGATCAAGAGTTTCACACTCCACTGATTGAGCCAGTCAGGTGCCCCTTGAGATTTATTGATTTAAATGCTTGTATCTGGGGGCGCCTGGGTGGCTCAGTCGGTTAAGCGTCTCTCCCTTCAGCTCAGGTCATGGTCTCAGGATCCTGGGATGGATTCCCACATCAGGTTTCCCCCTCAGCGGGTATCTGCTTCTCCCTCTGCCCCTCCTCCTGCTGGTGTGTGCTCTCTATCAAATAAATAAACAAAATCTTAAAAAAAAAATACTTGTATGTGTATTTTTTGCTTTTTATTTGAGTAGTATTCATTTGCATGAAAATATTTCTTTTCCTATTGATGGATATTTGGGTTGCTTTTACTTTTTTGGCTATTATGACTAAAGTCAAGATTCTTTTTTTGTTTTTTAAAGATTTTATTTATTTATTAGAGAGAGAGAGAGTGAGAGACAGCACGAGAGGGAAGAGGGTCAGAGGGAGAAGCAGACTCCCCTCCGAGCAGGGAGCCCGATGCGGGACTTGATCCCGGGACTCCAGGATCATGACCTGAGCCGAAGGCAGTCGCCCAACCAACTGAGCCACCCAGGCGCCCCTAAAGTCAAGATTCTTATGCAAGTCTTGTGGATATTTTTTTTTTTTTTTTTGGGTAAATATTTAGGAGTGGAATTGCTGGGTCATAGTATAGATATATGTTTAACTTTTTTAGAAACTGCCAAACTATTTTCCAAACTGGTGCCACTTTACACTCCCACCAGTAATGTATGAGAGTTCCAGTTTTTCCGTATCCATGCCAGCCCTTGGAATTGTCAGTCTTTTTAATTTTAGCTATTCAGGTAGTAGTGATATCTCACTGTGGTTTTAATTTGCATTTTTTTTAAAGATTTTATTTATTTATTTGACAGAGACACAGCAAGAGAGGGAACACAAGCAGGGGGGGAGTGGGAGAGGGAGAAGCAGGCTTCCCGTATTGCAGGGAGCCCGATGCGGGGCTCGATCCCAGGACCCTGGGATCATGACCTGAGCCGAAGGCAGACGCCCAATGACTGAGTCACCCAGGCACCCCTAATTTGCATTTTTCTGATAGATAATGATGATGAAAACTGTTTTGTTTTATTTTTGGTGAACGCTTTAAAGATTTTATTTATTTTAGAGAGAAAACACGTGTGTGCGCTCGCAAGCATGGTGGGGGGGGGGGCAGAAGAGGAGGGAGAGGGACAAGCAGACTCTGAGCCTGTCATGGGGCTCGATCTCCCAACCTCGAGATCATGACCTGAGCTGACCTGAGCTGACCTGAGCAGAAATCAAGAGTCAGATGCTTAACTACTGAGCCCCCCAGTTGCCCCCTGGTGGACAACTTTTTATTTTTTTAAAAGATTTTATTTATCTATTTGAGAGAGGGTCAGAGGAGAAGCAGACTCCCCGCTGAGCAGGGAGCCCGATGCGGGACTCGATCCCGGGGACTCCAGGATCATGACCTGAGCCGAAGGCAGTCGCCCACCGACTGAGCCACCCAGGCGCCCCTGGACAACTTTTTATATGCTAACTGGCCCTTACATTTTTCTTGTGAGGTGTCAGGTTTTTAATCCACTCTTTATTGGATTGTTTGTTTTTTAAAAGATTTTTATTAGAGAGCATGCTGTAGCGGGGGGAGGGGCAGAGGGAGGAGAGAACCTCAAGCTGACATGCTGAATGCAGAGTCCTTGGGCTGATCCCATGACCCTGAGATCATGACCCAAGCTAAAATCCAAGAGTCCGGCGGCCAACTGACAGCCACCCAGGTGCCCCGCATTGTTGGTTTATTGTTCATTTTTTTTAAAATTTTTATTTATTTGATAAGAGAGACAGCGAGAGAGGGAACACAAGCAGGGGGAGTGGGAGAAGCAGGCTTCCCGCGGAGCAGGGAGCCTGATGCAGGGCTGGAGCCTGATGCAGGGCTCGATCCCGGGACCCTGGGATCATGACCTGAGCTGAAGGCATATGCTTAACGACTGAGCCACCCAGGCGCCCCTATTGTTCATTTTAAGAGTTAAAATATACATATATATATGCTGATTATGAGTCCTTTATGATGTGTGTTTGTGTATTTGTGTGCAAGGAGTGAATATTTTTTTCTATTTTATGGTTTGCCTATTTTTTTCTTTTTTTAGAATTTTATTTGCTTTTTTTTTTTAAAGTTTTTTTTAATCTTTTTTTTTTAAGATTTTTATTTATTTTTATTTGAGAGAGAGAGAAAGAGAGATAGCACGAGAGGGAAGAGGGTCAGAGGGAGAAGCAGACTCCCTGCTGAGCAGGGAGCCCGATGCGGGACTTGATCCCAGGACTCCAGGATCATGACCTGAGCCGAAGGCAGTCGCCCAACCAACTGAGCCACCCAGGCACCCTTATTTGCTTTTTAAAAAGGATTTTAGTTATTTCAGAGACAGCACAAGCATGAATGGGGGGTGGGGCAGAGGGAGAAGCAGACTCCCTGCAGAGCAGAGAGTGTTATGTGGGGCTTGATCCCAGGACCCCGGGATCATGATCCCAGCTGAAGGCAGGTGCTTAACCGACTGAGCCACCCAGGCGCCCCAATTTTATTTACTTTTTTAAGAGTAATCTCTGCATACAACATGGGGCTTGAATTCATGATCCCAAGATCAAGAGTCATATGCTCTACTGATTGAACCAGCCAGGTACCTCTTGCCTGTTTTTTCTTAATGGTGTTTTTTGATGAACAGAAAATTTTAACTTGGGTGAAGTAAAAAAAATATGTCAATATATATATTTTTAAAATTTATTATTATTTTTAGTAATCTCTGCACCCCGTGTGGGGCTCAAACTCACAACCCTGAGATTGAGAATCACATGCTTCTCCAGCTGAGCCAGCCAGTTGTCCTGTCAGTATATTTTTTTATGTTTATTATGTATCCTAACAGAATTTTGCCTGCACCAGTGTTGTGAAGACAGACACTTTTTCTTTAAGATTTTATTTATTTAAGAGAGAGCGTGTGCGTGCAAGCGCACAAGGAGGGGGAGCTGCAGGCAGAGGGAGAAGCAGGCTCCCCGCTGAGCAGAGAACCTGACGTGGGGCTTGATCCCAGGACCCTGGGATCTTGACCTGAGTCAAAGGCAGATGCTTAACCGACTGAGCCACCCAGGCGCCCTGCTTTTTCTTTTTTTAAAATGTATTTGAGAGCGAGCACAAGTGCACAAACGGGAAGAGCAGGGAGAGGAAGAGAGACTCTCAAGCAAACTCCGCACTGAGCATGGAGCCCGATGTGGGGCTCCATCTCATAATCCTGAGATCATGACCTGAGCTGACACCAAGAGTTGGACACTTAACCAACTGTGCCCCCCAGGCACCCCCCCCTTTTTCTTGTAAAAGTTTTTTTTTAAAGATTATTTATTTATTAGAGAGAGGGCATGAGAGGGGAGAAGGTCAGAGGGAAAAGCAGGCTCCCCGCCGAGCCAGGAGCCCGATGTGGGACTCGATCCCAGGACCCCGGGATCATGACCTGAGCTGAAGGCAGTCGCTTAACCAACTGAGCCACCCAGGCGCCCAAGAGTTTTTTTTCTATTTTTTGTTAAAGATTTTACTTATTTATTTGAGAGAGTATGAGCGGGGGGTGGGGAGGGGCAGAGGGAGAGGGAGAAGTAGACTCCCCGCTGAGCAGGGAGCCCAATGTGGGGCTTGATCCCAGGACCCTGAGATCATGACCTGAGCCAGAGGCAGATGCTCAACTGACTGAGCCACCCAGGCGCTCCCCATTTTCTATTTTTTAAAGTTATTTGTTGTAATATACAAAAATAATTGGTTTATGTATACTGATCATGTATCCTGCAACTTTGCTCAATTCATTTATCAGTTCTCATAGTAGGTTTGTATATTCCTTTTTTAGATTTTATTTATTTGAGAGAGAGAGAATGAGAGATAGCACGAGAGGGAAGAGGGTTTGTATATTCCTTTGGATTTTTCTACCTATATAATCATATCATCTTGAAGGAAGACAGTTTTACTTTTCCTGTGCAGTTCTAATGCCTTTTATTTCTCTTTCTTGCTTTATTATACTGGCTAGAACCTCTAATACAGTATTGAAGGGAAGTGGTGATACTGGGCCTTCAGTGGTTGAGGAAGTTGCTTTCTAGTCCTATTTTGTGGAATATTTTTTCTTTTTTTTAAATGAAATTCAGGGCCCTTTTTTCTTTTTTTTTAAGTTTCATTTATTTATTTGACAGAGAGAGAGACAGCGAGAGAGGGAACACAAGCAGGGGGAGCGCAGAGGGGAGAAGCAGGCTTCCCCGCGGAGCAGGGAGCCCGATGTGGGGCTCGAACCCAGGACCCTGGGATCATGACCTGAGCGGAAGGCAGACGCCCAATGACTGAGGCACCGAGGCGCCCCATATTTTTTCTTTTTTAATTATGAAAGGGTGTTGGATTTTGTCAAATGCTATTTCTGCATCTACTGAGATTATTTGATTTCTGTCCTTTATCCTATCAATATGGTGTGTTAATGGATTTTCAGTTGTTAAAGCAGCTTTACAGTCTTAGGATAAGTTCTCGGTGTAGTGTGTAATGCTTTCTATATGTGGCTAGATTTGATATGCTCGTGGTTTTGTTGAGGGTTGTTTGTTGTTATATTTATAAGAGAGATTTACGTATGACTTTCTTTTATATGATATCATTGGTTTGTAATACCAGCCCTTAGATGAGTTGGGAAGTTGTTCGTTCCTTTTTGAAGATTAGTTTTCTCTATAGGATCATTTTTCTTCAGCCTGAAGCACTTCCTTCAGCATTTCTTATATTTTGAGTGTGCTGGGGACAGAGTCCCTCAGCTTTTGTTTGTCTGGAAAGGTCTTTATTTTTTTATCATTTTATTTTATTTTATTTCATCATGATGAGTGTACTCTCTAACCCTCATCCCCTATTTTCCCCATCCACTCATCCACCTCCCCGTTGGTGACCCTGTCTGTTCTCTGTAGTGAAGATGAAAAGGTCTTTATCCTCTGGTTTTGAAGGATATTTTTGCCGAACATAGACCTCTGGGTTGATAGCTTTTTTTTCTTTCAGCACTTTTAAGAATTCATGCCATTGTTTTTTAGCATCTGTTATTTCTGATGAGAAGTCAGGTATCATTCTTAACCTTTCTTCCTACTGTGTTTGAGGTGTTTTATTATATTTTAAGATTTATTTATTTATTTTTAGAGAAAGAGTGTGCATGTGTGTGTGTGGAGTGTGGGGGGCAGAGGGAGAGGGAGAGAGAATCTCAAGCAGACTCCCCGCTGAGCATGGAGCCCGATGTGGAGCTCCACCCCACAACCCTGAGATCATGACCTGAGTCAAAATCAAGAGTCGGACACCCAACTAACTGAGCCACCCAGGGGCCCCTACTTCTTATTATAAATACTTTCCTTTTTATTAAAATTTTTTCTCTTTCAATTTAACTATAATTTTCTAGGTGTAGTGCTTTTGTATTTTTCCTTTTAGGGATTTACTTAGTTCCTTGAATCTGTGTGTTGGTATATTTAATCAACTTTGGAAGGTTTTTGGCCATTGCCTCTCAAATACTGAGAGGCAATGGCCAAAACCTTTCCCTCTCCTCCTGGGGACTTCAGTGATACTTATTTTTAGATTGACATCCTCCCATAGGTTGAATATGTTTCTATTTTTAATATTTCTTTGTCTCTGTGTTTACATTTGTGTGTTTTCTATTCTGTTTTCACAGTCACTGTTGTCTTTTTTGTGTTCATTGTGTTAATTCCACCCAGTAACATTTTAATTTCAGATACTGTATTTTTCAGTTCTAGAACTTCCTTTTGTTTTTTTTTGTCAAGTTTGCATTTCTCTGCTAATATTCTTTTCTTCTTCATTCCTTCTGATGTTTTCCCCAAATCTTTTAATGTATTTATAATTGCTGTTTTGAAGTTCTCATCTGCCAATTCCAACATATGGTCATTTGTGGGTCCTGTAGATTGTTTTTTCTCTTGATCATGGGTCACATTTTTCTGCCTTGCATGTCTAGTAATTTTTAATTCTATAATGAACATTATGGGTGGTACATTCTAGAGACTCTGTTTTGGGTTATTTTCCTATAAAGTGTTGAGTTTTGTGAAGGCAGACTGTTAAATTTTTGGGAGATCATCTTGATCCTATAGAAGCATGTAGCCTGTAGGGTGGATCTTTTGTTTTTGCTCTAAGTTTTGAGACATAACCTTTCAGTTCTGGAACATGGTTTTTATTCCTCTAAGGTGTGGCCTGTCTAGGTTTTTAATGGAAAACCTTTCTAATTTGGCAGAACTGAAACTCCAAATTCTGTCTCCCCAGGATTGGACAGCTGCTGACATCTTGCTTAGCTCTTTCTCCTCACAACAGTTGCTTTCTCCTTGGTGTTTTTCAGCTTTATTGACATAAAATTGACAAAATTAATAAGTTATTTAAAGTACATTATGATGATTTGATATATGTATGCATTGTGAGAGGACTCTCCCTATCTGGTTAATCATCGCATCTGTCACCTCCCGTATTCGTGTGTGTGTGTGTGTGTGTTTACATGTAGGTTGTGCTCTCTCAGCAGATCCCAGCTACTCCATACAGTGTCAGCTGCCATAGTCACCACGCTTCATACCACACCCTCAGGCCTCACTCGTCTCCAAGCTCAGAGTGTGGACCCTCGACCAGCCTTCCCGTCTCCCCTGCACCTGGCCCCTGGCAGCCACTTTCTACTCTGTTTCTATGAGTTTGACTTTTTTTTTTTTTTGCTTGATTTGTTGGTGTCTCCTCCTACCATGTGCAGTTTAGGAGTCAGCCAAGGATTTGGGAGGAATTTTATGCAGACTTACGGGATTTTCCCTTTCAGTTTCAGCCATTCTTTTTTTTTTTTTTAAGATTTTATTTATTTATTTGAGAGAGAGAGAGACAGCATGAGAGGGGAGAGAGTCAGAGGGAGAAGCAGGCTCCCTGTGGAGCCGGGAGCCCGATGCGGGACTCGATCCCAGGACCCTGGGACCATGACCTGAGCCGAAGGCAGTCGCCCAGTTTTAGCCATTCCAATAGCCTTGAACTCTGACCTCTGTTCCTCCTGTAGTAAGACAGCTAAGCCTGCAGTCATCTAGTACTGTCGCCTCGTGTTCTGAGAGAGCTGGGAAGTGCCGTCAGGTCAGAAGCCGTTTCAGTGTGGAGCTCAGAGTTCGTTCTCCTTCCAGTAATTGTGTTTCCTCCAGGTTCTTCATGTTTCTGGTTGTTCCCCAACACCTTCAAAGAGCTGTTTTTTATATTTTGTACAGTTTATTATTAGTGGTAAGAAGATTAGTCTGATATGAGCTGGAGCTAGAACTTTCAGGCTTTTTTTTTTTTCAATTTTTAAAAGATTTTATTTGTTAGAGAGCATGAATGCAAGCATTAGCAGGGGGAGGGGTAGAGGCAGAGGATGAAGCAGACTCCCTGCTGAGCAGGGAGCCCAGCATAGGGCTCGATCCCAGGACTCCAGGATCATGACTTGAAGGCATATGTTTAACTGACTGAGCCACCCAGGCATCCCAGACCTGCACTTTTAAACCCTGCGTTATACATGCCTGACAGGGGAAGACGAGGGAGACCAGGGTAAACATTGGGGTGTGCCCACTGTGGAGGTGAGCACAGGAAATAGAAGCTGACCTGGAGTAGCTCTGGGTGCTGGAGGAGACTAGGAGAGTATGGCGTCAAGGAGGCTAAGAGAGGCTGGTACTTAAGAGTCTGGTGGCAAGCTGTGGGGTGTAGAGTGAGGGAAGGGCTGAGAGGTGGTCCTTGGTGGTCATTGGCTTCCTTGACAAAAGTAGTTTGGTGGCATGCTGGGGAGAGAGGCCAGATGGGAGGAGAGGGGTTGGGGACAGTAGTTCTTTCAGGAAGCATTGCTTGTGAACAGGGATTGGAGAAAATGTTGTCTGTGGGGCAGGGGGTGTGTGTGCCTGTGTGCATGCACAGTGACAGGAATATGCTAGTGGAGGGCAAGGGTCTGGAGACACCAGAGGAGCAATCTTGGGAGAGTGCGAAGGGTGGGGTCCAGAGCATGGGTGGAGGGACTGGCCTTTGGTGGGAGCAAGGACCCTTTTCGCCACTGTAATGGGAAGGAAAGCAGTGGATGTGGTGATTTGGGTTGGTAGATTTGATAGAGGGAAGATGGGAGAATTCCCTCTTGAGACCTTTGGCGTTTTTTTATGAATTAAGGGGTAAGGTTATTGGAGAGTTGAGAGAGTAGAAGGAATAAAATGGTTGTTATGGTAGTTACGTATTGCTTTGTTACAGAGCACCCCAATGATTAGTGACTTAAAATAGCAATCTTTCTTTTTGCTCATGAGTCTGTGGGTTGAGCCCAGTTTGGGCTGGGCCGGGCTTGCCTGGCATGGCTCCTCTCTGCTCCTCTTGTCCGCCTGGCTTCCCATGTGGCTGGGGCCTTGGCTGGGTCTTTAGGGCTCTCTCCAGGCTTCTGTCAGCCTCAGGGAGGCTGGATAGGGCTTCTCCACACACTGTCCCAGGGTTCCTAGAGGGCAGGACTGGAAGCTGGCTCTGAAAACGGCACCTGTCCTCTGCTGCCCCCTGGTGGTTACAGCAGGTCAGAGGGGTCACAGGATGGGCAGGTGGATTTCACTTCCTTTTTTTTCCCTCTTTTTGACCTGACTTCTGGGTGCAAGGAGCTATATAGAATTAGCGCCCATCTAAAATTTGTCTCAGGGGCACCTGGGTGGCTCAGTCGTTGGGCGTCTGCCTTTGGCTCAGGTCGTGATCCCAGGGTCCTGGGATCGAGCCCCGCATCGGGCTCCCTGCTCCGCAGGAAGCCTGCTTCTCCCTCTCCCACTCCCCCTGCTTGTGTTCCCTCTCTCGCTGTGTCTCTCTGTCAAATAAATAAATAAAATCTTTAAAAATAAATAAATAAAATTTGTCTCAGTTGTCTTAAGAGAGGGAAACTTCTTAGAGTTCAAAGGCTATGCTATATTAATGTTCACTTGAGATGTCTGGTCATTAGCTTTTGTTTTTTTTTTTTTAAGATTTTATTTATTTGATAGAGAGACACAGCAAGAGAGGGAACACAAGCAGGGGGAGCTGGAGAGGGAGAAGCAGGCTTCCCGCTGAGCAGGAGCCCGATGCGGGGGCTCGATCCCAGGATCCCGGGATCATGACCCGAGCCAAAGGCAGACGCCCAATAACTGAGCCACCCAGGCGCCCCTGGTCATTAATTTAAAATGAGTAAAACGGGTTGCCTGGGTGCTCAGTTTAAGCGTCTGCCTTCAGCTGGGATCGTGATCCCGGGGTCCTGGGATGGAGCCCCGCATTGGGCTCCCCGCTCAGCAGAGTCTGTTGCTGCCTTTCCCTCTGCCCCTCCCCGTTGCTTCGCACGTGTGTTTGCACGCTCGCTCTCTCTCATAAATAAATAAAATCTTTAAAAATAAATAAAATGAGTAGAACTCAAGCCAGGTTTCCTCATGGAAGCCTTTGACCAACCTCCTGGCTCCCTGACTAATGATAACTGCGGACGTTTATTGGGCACTTAGTTTGCCAGCCATGTTTTGAGCACTTCATACAGATTATCTTGCTTGATACTCACATTGTCCTCTGAGAGATATACCATTCTCATCTGTACTGCGTAGTTGGGGGACTGAGACATAGAGTTTAAGAACTGTAATCAGGTCAGTAAGTGGAGGGGCTGACCGCAGACCAGGCATCTGTATGCGGGGCCAAGATGCGGCCGCCATGGCTCAGTGCCTTTGTACAGGGCACGTCCTCCGCTCGTAACCATCGTGGTGTTAACACACACAGGCCGGTGTGCTCCGTGCCTGTGGCAGGTTCCATGCACTGAGCTTTGCCCCAGTCAGCACTGCTATCCACCCTGGGAAGCTGGTATTTTTATCCCTGTCCATAGAATGCCCCAGGGCACAGGGAAACAGTGGCTCCATCCTCAGGCTTAAAGGTAGGACCCTCTCTGGGTGGAGACCTTGAAGATCTGCTAGAGGTCAGGCTCCTGAGGGTGGGGCTGTGTGTCTCATTCTCTTCATTTGTTGCTGAGTAGAGGGTGCCCAGTGCCCTGTCTGTGGGCTGTTAGCAACATTGAAGCCTTTCAGGGCTCCTTTTCAAGAATGTAACTGCCACCTGCCAGCCCACGGACTGCCCCTTTCATCAGTGAGATGTAATTCACATACCATAGAATCACCCTTTAATGTATGCAGTTCAGTGGCTTTTAGTACATCCACAAGGGCAGCCAGCACCAGTAACTCCAGAATAATTTATCACCCCACAAAGAAACCCGTTGACTGCTCCATTTTGGAGACGTGCCCTTCTCTCCTCAGGGTCGCATTCCCCTTTGAGTCTCTGAGACCCTCCTCTGTCCCTTTCGTGGCTCAGTCCTGGTTAGTACCTTCATGTCATCTCCCCCCATCTTCATAATCCTTTCTGTAACTCCTTTGATACCTCCTTTTTTTCTTTATTGACGGGGCCAGAATCTGGTGTCATGTGGAGATTGAGAATATGGACTTTGCTGTCAGCCAACCTGGGTTCTAGTTTGTTTTTTTTTTTTTTTTTAAGATTTTATTTATTTATTTATTTGAGAGAGAGAGAGCACGAGAGGGAAGAGGGTCAGAGGGAGAAGCAGACTCCCTGCCGAGCAGGGAGCCCAATGCGGGACTCGATCCCGGGACTCCAGGATCATGACCTGAGCTTAATGCAGTCGCTTAACCAACTGAGCCACCCAGGCTCCCTGGGTTCTAGTTTTGAATTGACATTTATTAACCTGTGGCCTTGGCCAGTGCTGTATTTATCGAGATCTCTGCTTTTTAACCTGTGAACTGGGGTTAGTGGTTAGTTAGTTGTACTGAGCTCATGCAGTGCCTGCAAACAGTGAAATGTCCATAAAAGCAGCTCCTGCTGTTTTCCTTTCTCCTGGCAGGTGCAGCCTGCAGTCAGAGTTCCTTGGCTTAGTTGTCTTGTGCTTCTGTTTGGACTCCGCTCTGGCCACTGCCCTGGTTTCTGCCCTGGTGCTTGTTGGGATTTTATGCTGCCTGTTTGGCAGCACTTTTTAGCCGCACGTCTCCACTTACTTGTCCTTCCAGGAATCCGGGCCCAGAGTGTGCCCTGCCCGCCCTTGGTTCTGGTTCTCCCAGGAGTACGGTGCCGAGAACACATGCAGTGCAGGCACTGTTTGGTGTTAGTTGTGGGCGGGTGCACACTGGGCCCTTGCTGTGGTATGCCTCTGCTCCCCGTACAGGCAGACCCCAATCTAACAATGGTTTCAGCGTTTGATTTTTCAACTTTACGGTGGTGTGAAAGTGGTACGCATTCTGCAGAAACTGTACTTGGAATTTTGAATTTGGATCTTTCCCCTCAGCTAGCAGTATGTGGCACCATCCTCTCGTGACGCTGGGCAGCAGCCACAGTCCCCAGTCAGCCCGCGATCGCGAGATCAACAACCGGTACCCTGACAGCCGTGCTGTTCCTCACCTTGAGGACAGTAGGCGGTACATTACACGAGGTATTCGGCATTTACTGTAAGTTGAGGAAAATCTGTAGTTGACTCCTTTTCTCCCTGGGCCTCAGGGAGGCTTCTGGTGTTGGCCACTTTCCTAGACCAAGTGGCGGCAATCATGATAGCTCCTTGTCACTGAGTCCCATCTTTACTTGCATCACACACACACTGGGCACATGCCCAGGACTGCAAGACTAGTCAGTGATGGAAACTGGATTTCATGCCAGAGAGCCCCCACCCCCACCCCCCCATGCTCAGGTCTGCCGCCCTGGTGGGCTTTTTGTTTGGGCCTCTGTGTTTGTCTCCAGGAGGGAAGAGGAGGGTGTGTGCTGACAATGCCAGCAGGCTCCATCCTTAACCAGGCAGAGTGGTCATGACGACTAGCAGTGAGTAGACAGAAGGTTTTCAGCTCTCCCTTTGAGTCATCTCTTCATCACACTCAACAGCCAGGAGGAAGCTCTTGGAGAAAACCAGGAGAAGGTGAGAACCTGCTCAGGCCTGACAGCTCTTGTTCAAGGTGTCTGGTGGGGCTATGTGTTGGGTCACCTTTCTGAGACTGAGCTCCATCATTGGGGGGAGAAATGGGGGCTTTTGGGAGCTTGAAGCCCCAGGAGTGTGCAGCCACCTAAGCAGGCTGCTGTTGGGGTTAGTGGCACTCAGGCTAACTGCAAGTTGTTGAGTTTTCCACGGAAGGCCAGGTGTGAGGTGGATACACTGCCTCTATGTGGGTCCCGTCTCATCCTTGTGGCTCCCAGGCTGGAGCCAGCGGGGGCACGAAGGCAGGCTAGCTCTCCGGCAGAGACACCGTCAGCCTGAAGATGCACTTATTCTCTGTAGTGTTGGCTCACATGGTGTTAAAAATTTTAAATTTGTTGTTAACATTTGAAGATTTGGGGATTTAAGAAAATTTGGGTTTTCGTGCTTTTCTTGTAGATACTGGCAGATGTGTCCCCTTGCCCTGTGTCTGCTATGGACCTGGCCCCCGCTCCCGTGGTCAGCCCTGTGGTCCTGCTGCAGACGTTCTCTCCACCTGCCGTCTTCTCTGTCTGGCAGTTCCCTTCCCCTTAACACCTTCCCACCCCTGCAGCCCTTTGCATTGCAGCCCTTGCGTTGGGACGTGGCCAAAGAACTGGAAATCTGGGGACTGGGGCACGTGCCCTGTAGCCACTGTAAGACGACTCCTGCTCTGCAAGTGTGAGGTTAGGGGATTCACTTCTGAATAGAGCTGGCTTCCTTTCTAAAAAATTCCTTTGCACCCTCCTGGCATCTGGAATTAGCTATAGGCTGTGCTCTCCTGTTTCTCTGACCGCAGCTCTCACGCACTTCACTCTCCAGGAACAGGCTCCACTTCTTCTTGGCCCCTTTTCTGGGGACACCTACCAGAGCCAGGAGCTAGAAACCTGCAGGCAGGAGAGGCTCAGCTGTCCGCAGCTGCTCCCTCATCAGCCTGCGGGGCCCCTCCCAGTCTCTGCTCTCCAGACACCCCCCTGTCCGGGGAAGCTCTCACTGGCACCTGTGTTGGGATCGTTTTTTCTCTGTTGTTTCCCCAGTTATTTATTGTGCTAGGAAATGTCCTCTAGAATGTCAAGTTTATTTCCATATATTTGTATATCTTATTCTCTGATAGAGCTTTTTTAAGAAATGGATTTTTAATTAACAAAGTAACAAATATGAGGCTTCTAATTAAAAGATCGGTTCTTACATGCAGCCTTCCCCTCCCCTAGTTCTATTCCATAGAGACAACTTTTTTGAACTTTTTTTTCTAAAGATTTTATTTATTTATTTGACAGAGAGAGACACAGCGAGAGAGGGAACACAAGCAGGGGGGAGTGGAGATCTCCATCTGGAGCAGGGAGCCTGATGCGGGGTTCGATCCCAGGACCCTGGGATCATGACCTGAGCCGAAGGCAGATGCTTAACGACTGAGCCACCCAGGCACCCCTGTTTTTGAACTTTTTTTTTTAAAGATTTTATTTATTTATTCATGAGAGACAGACAGAGAGAGAGAGGCAGAGGGAGAAGCAGGCTCCAAAGGAGCAGGGAGCCCGATGTGGGACTCGATCCCAGGACCCTGGGATCATGACCTGAGCCGAAGGCAGATGCTTAATGACTGAGCCACCCAGGCGCCCCTGTTTTTGAACTCTTAATAGCTGTTTAATTCTGTAGTTACTTCCATAGGTTAATAACAATAAAAACTCACAGCAGCTAACATGGGACTAAGGCCTTTCGGTGTGTCAGGTGTTGTTCTAAGATCTTTACGTTGATTTCTTCTGTTAATTCTCACTGGCAGTGTACCAGGTAGGGTGTTACCTCACCCTTCATAGATAGGAGCCCAAGGCCCAGAGAGAGGCTACTGACTTGCCCAAGGCCTCTTCTTTTTTTTTTTTTTTAATTATTTTTAAAGATTTTATTTATTTATTTGATAGAGACAGATAGTGGACAGAGATAGTGAGAGGGAGCACAAGCAGGGGGAGAGGCAAAGGGAGAGGAGAAAACAGGCTCCTTGCAGAGCAGGGAACCCGATGCAGGGCTCGATCCCAGGACCCTGGGACCATGACCCGAGCCGAAGGCAGATGCCTAACTAACCGAGCCACCCAGGCGCCCCAAGGGGCCCCCAAATTAAAATTATTTTAATTTTTTAATTGTAAATTATATATAACACAAAACTTATTTTAATAATTTTTTAATTTTTTATTGTTATGTTAATCACCATACATTACATCATTAGTTTTTGATGTAGTGTTCCATGATTCATTGTTTGTGCATAACACCCAGGGCTCCACGCAGAACGTGCCCTCTTTAATACCCGTCACCAGGCTAACCCATCCCCCCACCCCCCCTCCCCTCTAGAACCCTCAGTTTGTTTTTCAGAGTCCATCGTCTCTCATGGTTCATCTCCCCCTCCGACTTACTCCCCTTCATTCTTCCCCTCCTGCTATCTTCTTTTTTTTTTTCTTAACATATGTTGTATTATTTGTTTCAGAAGTACAGATCTGTGATTCAACAGTCTTGCACACATTTTAATAATTTTTAAGTGTGCACTTCAGAGGCACTAAGCACATTCACCCGGCTGTGCACCAGTCACCCCCGCCTGTGTCCAGACTTTTCTGTCTCCCCAAACTGGAACTGTCCCTATCACGCTATCTCCTCCCCCAACCCTTCCCCGTCCCCAGCCCCCGGCCCCACCATCTACTCTCCTGTCCCCCTGGGTCTGACCACTGCAGGTGCCTCCTAGAAGTGGAACCAGACAGGATTTTTCCTTCTGGGTCTGGCTTATTTCACTCAGCACAGTGTCCTCAGGGCTCCCCCGGGTCGTGGCAGGTGTCAGCAGCTCCTTCCTTTTTAAGGCTGAGGATGTGATTGAGGATAGATGCCCACGGCCCTCTACCTGCCTCAGGGAGAAGAGAATATCATCCTTAGAAGGTCAGACTCTGAAGCTCAGCTCTGTTAACCTTTGGACCTCCTGTGGATACTCCATTAGGTGACCATGCAAGACATCGCTGAGTCGTCTCCTGTTAGACAACCTGATTGCTTCTCGGCCTTTTGGCTAAGATCAACTGTACTGTGTGTTTCCTATCAGTTTAATATTAGACAACCTGACTACCTATTTTCATGAAGTAATGTCTCTCCCATTCCTCTGCTGTCGGACACTTCCACTGTCTGTTTCCTGGGGATGGTCTATGAAAATCCTCCTAGGATTGAATCACCAAGGAGCCCCACCCAGTCTGGGTGACTTGTCCCAGAAAGCCTTCAAACAACCATGTTTCCAGGGACTGGTAGACATGCTCCATCTTAAGCTGGTGGAACCTGGCCTCCCACATCCAGGGGAAGTCCCACCTTTCGGCATTTGGCAGAGACTGGTCTGGGTAGCAAGGGTACTAGTTGTCCTTCCCTTAGATTTGGTGATCTCCTTTTAAGGTCCCCCAAGACTCTTAGAATGTGGCTCACTAGGCAGAGTTTTCTGATGGGTAATTACACACCTACACATATGCACAGATAGAGGATAATTAGGTAACAAATCTCTAGATACCCTTTACTTAGCTTTGTCTGGGAACAAGAATGTCCTGTCCCCATCAAGCTCCTTCTAGCCAGACTAAGAATCAAATTGACATGAGACTGATTAACAGGAGAAAATAAAATTTAATTTTGTATGTATAGGGAATCCAAACAGATATGGAAATTCCAAAGATAGGCAACATAGTATACATGTCATTCTGAACTAAGGAGAGGGGCGGGGCTTTGGGACTTCAAAGGGAAGGAATGCAATTCATAGGAAGGTGAAAAAGAGTAAATGTTTAGTAAACAGATGTTTGCTGCCACTCAGGAACAGTGGGGACGCGGAGAGGACTGGATCAGACAGGCGCTTGCTCTATTTCTCCCTGTCGGCCTTACCTAGTTCATAGTATGATGTAGTTATCTATGGTGATAGCTCTTTTTGGAGGAGCTCCTCTATCTAAATTCTTCTTAGGCAGTTGAAGGGGAGGTAAAGAGCTTTTCCTGGATTTGCTGGGTTTTGATGACTTTTTAACTCAAAATAATCTTTATGCCAAAGTGGCCCATTTTGGGGCAGCCTGCCATTGGCCTCTGCAGTTTCAGTAGTTACCACATTCTGACAGTCTTGCTTTGCCTGTCTGTACTCCCAATCTTTTTTTTTTTCCTGGTGTATTTAAAAGCAAATTCTAGAAATCATGAAATCATGCCATTTTACATGCCTGCTGATCTCAGGTCCATACTCAGCCTAAAAAGTGCCTTCTATAGTTGGTTGGTTTGAACCGAAGTTAAAGTGTCACACTGTTAAGAGTCTCTCAAATCCCTTATTCTTAGAGCTGCCTACCCTTTCTGTGTCATTGGTTTGTTGGAGAAATTTGGTTATTTGTCCTGTAAGCTCCCACATTCTGGATTTCACTAGTTGCCTCCTTTTGTATTGTTTAACTTGTTCCTTTCTCTCATATTTCCAGTAAAGAGATTGACAGGGTGATTAGATTTAGGTACAACTTTTTTTTAGGTAGGAGAACTGAACAGGTGTGATCTGATGGATTTTAATGTAATATCCACGGGAGACCTGATTTTAAAACATTCTCTTTCCATTTTATATCCATTTCATTTCAGAACTTTTATTTCTCTGTCAAGATGTGAAAAGAGGGGCGCCTGGATGGCTCAGTCGGTTAAGCGTCTGCCTTCGGCTCAGGTCTGATCCCCTGGGGTCCTGGGATCGAGTCCCGCATCGGGCTCCCTGCTCAGCGGGAAGCCTGCTTCTCCCTCTGCCTGCTGCTTCCCCTGCTTGTGCTCTCTCTCTCTGTCAGATAAATAAAATCTTAAAAAAAAAAAAAAAAAAGACGTGAAAAGAAACTTTGACCTTGGGAAGGGGAGTGACTATCCTTATTTCATTAAACCCTGGGGATGTCTGTCCAGATAGCAGTTTTCTTCCTTCAGATTTTGGTTTAGTTCTCTGACGAGATAGATTGATTCTTAGTGTGTGATGTCTCCTTAGGTGTTAAAACATTTTTTTTTCATTTTACCTCCAGTTCCATACAGGGCTTTCTCCAGTAGCTGTTGGAAAATGGGAGAATTGCTTCTCTTTGGCTTTATTACCCTACAGACAAGTGTATTAAACTGAACAGAAAATGTTTAAAGAAAACAAAAACAAAATCTAGCAGTACAGAGTGGGTAGCACATGGGATGCGTTTTGGGGTAAATGTGACATATGCCTTTCCTGGAGACAGGTTTCATACATTGATTATAGTCTTGTTTATCATAGACCTTAGGGTATTTTATTCTCTTTAACTCTTGTATAGTCAAAATAAATAATGAAATAATTACTTCCAAATAGATCAGAGATTATAGTGTAAAAAATTAAACTATATGAGTACTAAAAGAAAACAAAGGTGAGTTTCTTTATAACTTAGGACTGGGGAAAACTTTTTTAACTATGACTCAGAACCTAGAAACAGTAAAAGGAAGACTGATAAAATTGATTATATTAACAACAGAAAACTGCATTGCAAAAATCACCATAAGCAAAGTCAAAAGACAAATGACAATAGAAAAATATGTTGAATTTTAGTCATAGCAAAGAGCTTTTATCTCTAATAGTTGAAAGAAACTCTACACCTGAAACTATAACACATATGTTAACTAACTGGGAATTTAAATAAAAACTTAAAAAAAGAATTCATAGAGGGGCGCCTGGCTGGTTCAGCCAGAGGAGTGTGCTACTCTTGATCTCAGGGTTGTGAGTTTGAGCCCCATGTTGGGTGTTAGCAATTACTACTGCAACTACTAAAAGAACATAGAAATGGGAGAAGAAAAAGAAAATAACCTGATAGAGAAAAATGGGGAAAAGATGGGAATAGATTATGGAAAATAAATAAAAATGGACCTTATGTAATTGAATAGGTGCTTACCGCTCTTTGTAATAAAAATACTAACCACAGCTATATGGAGATACCACTTCTCACCATGTTGGTAGAGTAGCCAACAGTCTTGGTTTACCCAGGACTTTTCCTGGTTTTAGCGCTGAAAGTCCTCTGTTTTGGGAAATCTCTCAGTCCTTAGCAGACTGGGACAGTTGATCACCCTGCATATTGGCAGAAATCCAAAATTTAACTATTTTTCTTTTGACAAAGCTGTGTTGAAACTGTCTTCTTGCCAGTAAAAATGCAAAATGGTACCATGCCTCTGGAGGAGGATTTGTATCTTGGAGACTTATATGTGCATTTGTCCTTTGACCCAGCAATCCCACATCTAGGAATCTGTCTTAAAGCTATGTTGGCAAAAATATGAAATGACTTTGCAAAAGACTGTTCATTGCAGAATTATTTGTAATAGCAAAACACTGAAACAACACGGTCCATCACTAGGGGTCAGTCAACCTAAAGGAGTGCTGTATAGTACCACAGGAGTGTGAATCTTTGGTGATACAATTCAGATCAGGACTGTGGTTGGCACCTTTGGGGACATGAGGGGTACTTCTGGGTACTGGTAATCCACTTTCTTGAACTGGATGGTATGGCTGCATGGATGGTGGTTTTTTTGTTTGTTTTTTTGAGATTTTATTTATTTGAGAGCGAGAGAGAGATCACAAGCAGGGGGAAGGGTAGAGGGAGAAGCAGACTCCCCGCGGAGCAGGGAGCCCGATGTGAGACTTGGTCCCAGGGACCCTGGGATCATGACCTGAGCCGAAGGCAGACACTTAACTGACTGAGCCACCCAGGCACCCGAATGGGTTTATTTTTGTGAAGACTCAGTGAGCTGTTCACTTATGATTTGTGTGCTTTCCTTTATACTGTATTTAAAATCAGTAAAAATGTTCACTTAAGGAAGGAGTAAGGTGGGGGCCCCTGGTTGGCTCAGTCAGTTGAGCAGCCAGCTCTTTTTTTTTTTTTTAAAGATTTTATTTATTCATTGAGAGAGAGAGAGAATGAGAGATAGAGAGCACGAGAGGGAGGAGGGTCAGAGGAGAAGCAGACCCCCCGCTGAGCAGGGAGCCCGACCTGGGACTCAATCCCGGGACTCCAGGATCGTGACCTGAGCCGAAGGCAGTCGCTTAACCGACTGAGCCACCCAGGCGGCCCGAGCAGCCAGCTCTTGATTATGGCTTTGGTCGTGATCTCAGGGTCGTGGGATTGAGCCCTGCATCAGGCTCGGGGCTCAGCATGGAGTCCGCTTGAGATTCTCTCTCCCTCTGCCCCCCTGCCACTCTCTCTCAAATAAATAAATAAAATCTTAAAAAAAGAAAAAAAGAAAGGAGTAAGGAAGAGGCTTTTTTTTTTTTTAAGATTTATTTATTTGGCAGGGACTTGTGAGCAAAGGGGCAAAGGGAGAGGGAGAGAGAGTCTCAAGCCAAGTCCCTCCTGAAGGCGGAGCCCAACATGGGCTTGATCCCAGACCCCGAGGTCATGGCCTGAGCTGAGATCCAGAGTCTGTGAACCACCCAGGTGCCCCAGGAAGTATTCTGTGGAAAAAAAACCAAGATATAGAATGTAGTTTTGTACAAGAAGTGTTCGAAAGGATATGATAAAAGTATGTATTTGCAGCGAAGCAATAAATCAGAAAAATAATAAAAATAGGTACATTGAGAGGAGGGGAGCAGGATGAAGGAAGAGGGTTGGGGTGAGACTTTTGTAAGGTATTTTCTTTTGGGATTCTTTTACAAAATTTGGAAAAATTTTGGCTGTAGTTTCTTCATGTATTTTTACGCTCTATTTGTCTCATATTCCTTTGGGGTTTCAGTTACAGGTATGGGAAACCACTTCCAGTTACAAGGGTAGTCCCACAGGTCACTGATGCTCTATTCTTTTTCCTTCCTTCCTTCCTTTCTTTTTGCTGTTAATTTTTTTTTTAATGGGGAAGAGAACAGGCATGAGTGGGGGAGGGGCGGGGCAGAGAGAGAACCCCAGGCGGACTCCCCACTGAGTCTCACAACTTGAGATCATGACCTGAGTAGAATCAAGAGTCGAATGCTTAACCAACTGAGCCACCCAGGGGCCCCCCGGCTCTGTTCATTTTTAAAAAACCGTTTTTTGGGTGCAGAGCCTGCTTAAGATTCTCCTTTTCTCTGCCTGCCCGTCTCTCTCTCTTTCCCTCTCTCCTCCCCTTCTAAAAAAACAAAACAAACTTTTTTCTCCCTCTTCAGATTGGATAGTTTCTGTCTTAGGTTCAATGACACTTTCTTTAGTCTTCCAATTTTTTTTATTAAGTCTCTCCAGTGTATATTTTATTTCAGATATTTCACTCTCCGTTCTAGACTAGTCATTTGTTTTTCTGTGTAGTGTCCATTTCTTTCCATCTCTGAGATTCTGTTTTTTCATTCATTATCACTGTCTTTTCCTATAAGTCTTTGAACATATTTATTATAGCTGCTTAAGGTCTATTTCTGCTAATTCTACCATGTGAGACATCCTGTGGTCTGTTTCTAATAGCTGCTTTAAAAAAAATTTGTAAGGATTTTATTTTTTAAAGATTTTATTTACTTATTGAGAGAGAGAGATTGAGAGGGAGGGAGAGAGAATCTGAAGCTGACCGTGTAGTGAGCACAGAGCCCGGCATAGGACTCCCATCTCACCACCGTGAGATCATGACCTTAGCCAAAACCATAAGTCAGCCGCTTAACTGACTGAGCCACCCAGGAGCCCCTAAGATTTTTTTTGTAAGTAATCTCTACACCCAATATGGGGCTCAAACTCACAACCCTGAGATCAAGAGTAGCACACTCCACCAACTGAGCCAGCCAGGCACCCCAGCTGCTTTTTTTTTTTTTTTTTTTAAGAGAGAGAGAGAGAGGGAGAGCCCGAGTGGGGGGTGGGGCAGAGAGAGAGAGGGACTCTGCTGAGCAAGCAGCCCAGTGCAGGGCTCAGTCCCTTGAAATGGAGATCACAACCTGAGCCAAGATCAAGAGTTAGATGCTCAGTCGACACAGGTTTCCCCTCCCCACCCAGCTGCCTTTTTTTTTTTTTTTAAGATTTTATTTATTTATTTGACAGAGAGAGTGAGCACGAGCAGGGGGAGCAGCAGGTGTAGAGAGAGAGGCAGAAGCAGGCTCCCCGCTGAGCAGGGAGCCCAACGCGGGGCTCCTGGGATCATGACCTGAGCCAAAGGCAGATGCTTAACGACTGAGCCACCCAGGCACCCCCCCCCAGCTGCTTTTTAATTAAAAAAATTTATAGTTAACATTTTCTGCTGCTTTGTATGTATCGTAACTTTTTTTATATGTTGGTATCTGGCTTATATCTTGAGTTTTGTTCTGGCAGACAGTTAGATTATTGGAAGATCATTGTGGTCCTGTCAAGCTTGGTTTTATTCTTTGAGTAGACCTGTTTTGGTTTTGCACTTAGTGTTGGGTGTGGCCTTTGCTCGGGTTGTAATTTTTACCCTGCAGGCAGGGCCTTAGTCGGGTCTTGGCTGTGTGCCTCGTGCTTGGGGAGGGTCTTCGTTCCGCCTCGGCTGGAACCCCTAGCCCAGCCTGCAGGACCTCGTGCTTGGGGAGGGTCTTCGTTCCGCCTCGGCTGGAACCCCTAGCCCAGCCTGCAGGACCTGCAGTGTCTTTGTCCAGCTCTCAGCCCCACCACTCCATTGAGTGGGTCTGTTGGTCTGGGGCACCTCTTAAGTACTTTTGACTTTGGAGCCATGTGAGTATTTTACCTAAGTAAAAAAAAAAATTAAATAAACAATAGTAGATTAGCAATCCCTTTTCCTCCAGTTGAACATAAATACAAACAAATGAACATTAGTTCAGAGTCAGAATAAACAGGCCTAAAGTCAATCTTACAGAAATACTTCATTTTTTTGAAAACTGCATATGAAGTGTTAAAAAGCCAGTGTTGAGTTATTCAACTTAATAATTTTAATTATGAAGTGTTAGATGTAAAAAGAATTATCTATTTCAGAAGGTGGTAACACTGACTTATTTCTGGCTTACTAGCATAACTTTGTCTTTTTTTGGTTTGGTTTTTATATGAAATTTAAAAATATACAAAAAAATACACAGATATACAGAAAGCATTCCAGTGAGCACTCATACTCACCACCCGCTTCAACGGTGATCAGTACTTTGCCATTTCCCCCATCTGTCCCTTACCCTCTTACACTTTTAAAATTTGTTTGGTTCTTGTGTTCTGGTGGAGTATTTTAGAAGTGAATCCCAGAATAATGTTATTTTACCATGAATACTCACTTTTTCTCTCTAATAGATAAAAACTGTTTTTATTTTTTAAAAACATAGCCATCATATCCCATTACAACTAAGAATTCGTAGTAATTCCTAATATCATCTAATAGCAGTCCCTATTCAGATTTCCCCAGCAGCTTCAAATGTAAGTTATATTTGATTTGTCCCTTTTTTTTTTTAATTCCCCCAAGGGAATTAAAGGGGTGCACTGTTCTTGGTGGTACTGCAATTCCAGGTTTTGTTGCATAGGATGGATGGAGCAAGCTCATACTCCATCTTCTAGTTCCAAAAATCCATTTAACATGTTGTCCTCAGACAGAGGACTCATATCAGATATTTAAGAACAGAAAATACACTTGATGAGAAGTGATTACATTTGATTTGTTCTGATTGGACTCAAGATCTAAATGTTTCATTTAGTGATTATGTCTCCTAAGTCTCATATTCTAGAGCCGTCCCCTGTCTCTATTGCTAAAGTATAATTTTCAAAAGGTAAAATCATGGCTTTTCATGCACATATAAAATGAAAAATCCCAGGTTCTATACTTTTCTAGAAGTTGCAATGGATTATCAGTGAGCTCTCCAGTCATCTTGTGCCTGGGGATGTGCATATCCTCGTGGTGATGGTGTATAGTTACAAAACTGGACAACTTCATGGAGACCCTTCTCATGTGAATTCTTTGGAGCGACATTCCAAACATTGAGCTAGTTACCCAGCTAGAGCATGGGTGTGTATCATCAATACCGTTGTCTGTAGCATGAGCAAAGACGGGAAAGTTTAGTTCCTTAATCATAAAATGTTCTGATAATTTGAATACTAAGTTAAGATACTGATTTTTGTTTTCCTTTTCTCTACTCTTTTGGCAAGTTAACTTTACAAAGGCAGAACTTAAAATAAATTTTTTTCTTCTTTTTCAGGTGAAGAGATTATAAATCTTCTACTGAATGAAAAAATCTTCCTTAAGGTTACATATAGTTCAAGAAAAAAACCCCAAATGTTTTATATTTTGTTTGAATATAAAATTAAGCAAGAAGTTTCCATAAAAGGTAAGATAATTTACCTTTTTAATTCTTCTTTATTGTAATTTATGCAAATATACTGTAGAAGTGGAAGTTCAGAGACGGATGACAGCAAAATGCTTCATTTCAAGGTGTACATATGATTTATTGTCTTTTGGTTGTTTTTTGATACTTCTGTATCTGGTTGTAAGATACTCTGTTGTGGAAAAGTTACTTGGTCTCCCTAATCCAGAAATACGGGGCGGGTCATGGTATGTCTCACGTGTGGAGAGCACATGCAACAGACACTGTCATGGTCACCATCCAGAGCATACATTCCCCACACAAGATGAAAAGCCAGGGAAGGACTTGGCTTCCTCCAGTATTAGATGCTCTCAAAAGGCTCACCCGTTGCAGTCCAGCTATATGCTGCATAAATGACAATAAATGTAATTTCTCAGGGGCATTTCAGTGCATTAAAAACTAAGATAACTCGGGGCGCCTGGGTGGCTCAGTCGGACTCTTTTTTTTTTTTTTTTTTAATATTTTTTTTATTATTAGAGAGTGAGAGACAGAGCAGGAGGGGAGGGGGAGGGACAGAGGCAGAGGGAGAAGCAGATTCCCCGCTGAGGCAGGGAGCCTGATGCGGGGCTCAATCCCAGGACCCTGAGATCATGACCTGAGCTGAAGGCAGACGCTTAATGACTGAGCCACCCAGGCGTCCTTTAGTCGGACTTTTGATCTCGGCTCAGGTCTTGATTGCATGGTTGTGGGTTTGAACCTCATATTGGGCTCCATGCTGGGCATGGAGCCTACTTAAAAAAACAAAAACAAAAACCTGGGGCACCTAGTGGCTCAGTCGGTTAAGCCAGGTCAACTTTTGATTTCAGCTTAGGTCATGATCTCAGGGACCTGGGATTGAGCCCTGAGTCAGGGGTCTGTGCTCAGCAGGAGTCTGCTTTGGGACTCTCTCTCTCTGCCCCCCCCCCCGTCCATGTGCACATGCATGCACTCTCTCAAATAAAATCTTTAAAAAATAAAACACCCCCCCCAAAAAAAACCAACTAAGATAACTCTCTAAAGGCTAAAAAAGAAAAAAATTTTTTGAAAGGAACAGTGAGGAATTGTGATAGCACTCCTTTGTTCTTTACTAAAGAAAACAAATCATCTTCAGAGGAAAGCATGCTGAGCCTTGGCCCTTGGGATTTCTATAGAGTAAATTTAAGCAAACTTGAACTTATAGTCAGAACATACACACCCCTGGGAGGGAAGAGTTAGCATGATTAGATGCCCCAAGGCCTGCAGTTATTGAATAATTGGATGCAGTGTATATACTAATGTATGAAGTGTTTGAAGAAATACAGAACAGAATACGCATTAGTAATGAAAAGCAAAGTAGCAAAATGACCCAAATAGAACTTTCAGAAATGGAAATGATACTGAAATTAAAAACTCAGTATATGTAGATAAAACAGATTAAAATATGGCTGAAGACCGAATTTGTGAACTGAAGTATGTGTCTGAAGAAATTACCAGCCTGCAGCACTGAGAGATGGGGCTTGGAAAATGAGGGTAAGAGAATAAAATTGTGCCATAAATGTGTAGTTGGAATCCCAGAATGGAAAAATAGGGAAAATGGAGGAGAGGCATTGTTCAAAGTATTAATAGCTTTGGCTTTTCAGAAACTAGTAAGAGATATAAATCCACAGATTTAGGAAGCACACTATGTCCCAAGTGGTATAAATAAAAAGACCCCACATCCATACATTGCAATCGTGTAGCAACAGAGACAAGAACTCTTAAGCTACAGGTAACCTACAACAGATGTGACATTAGCATGAATAGAAGCCAAGAGAGAGTGGGATCATTCCTCAGAGTGATGAAGAAAATACAAATTTCAGTACAGAATTGTGTATCAGGTTTATTTGGCAAAAACCCCTAGCAATGTTATTGGTAAATGTTTTCTTTTTCTTTTTTTTTTTAAGATTTTATTTATTTATTAGAGAGAGACACAGCAAAAGAGGGAACACAAGCAGGGGGAGTGGGAGAGGGAGAAGCAGGCTTCCTGCGGAGCAGGGAGCCAGATGCGGGCTCGATCCCAGGACCCCGGGATCATGACCTGAGCCGAAGGCAGACACTTAACGACTGAGCTGCCCAGGCGCCCCGCAAATGTTTTCGATAAACATTGAACTAGGTTATTTGGACTGTCTTCTAACCTCCCACCCCCTACCTTATGGAAAACAACTAAAAGTGTTAGATTTAAAAACAAAGAACTGACAATATAACAGGGAAGCTCTAGACTGAGACCAGGAAGGAAGAGCTCAGATGAGTAAGCACCAGAGGGACCTGCCTTTGCCCTGAGGGCATTTGCTGCTCGGGACAGTGGGACTTCGATTTTAGAGGTCTTGTAGGATCAGAAGAATAGTAGTTAAGTCCACAGTCCTCTGAAGGTGCAGAGGCCAAGGGAGACTCTCCCCGTGTGAAAGGGGGCTCTGAAGGGTAAGAGTGGAAGAGCAGCACGTCTGCCTCACTCTGCCCCTGCCCCCACCGGGTCGTCTTTTACTGTTAAATACTGCAGGAAAGAAGGTGCGGCAGCACCTGTGGCTGTGGGTTGGCCTTCGCAAGGATTTCTTTCTTTCTTTCTTTCTTTTTTTTTTTTTTTAAAGATTTTACTTATTTATTTGACAGAGAGAGAGAGGGAACACAAGCGGGGGAGCGGGAGAGGGAGAAGCAGGCTTCCTGTGGAGCAGGGAGCCCGACGTGGGGCTCGATCCCAGGACCCTGGAAGTATGACCTGAGCCAAAGGCAGACGCTTAACAGCTGAGCTGCCCAGGCGCCCCTTCACAAGGATTTCTAACCTTGATTCACATTGCCTGGTACTTCAGGGAAATCAAGCACAAATTTAGTTTAAGGTTTTCTGGTTTGGTGAATGCCGTCAGGCATCCTGCAGGGGGCAAACTTAAAACCTCTCTGGAGGAAGTTACCTTTATCCTAAGATGCCAAAAAAAAAATCCCTGCAGATATTTTTATGAACATTGATTTGTACACAGACAAAACTGACCAAGCACACAAGGAAATAAGACGCCAGGAGTGAAAACCAGTAGAAACAGACCCTCCAAGGCTTCACATTTTGAATTATCAGAAATAAATTATAACACAAGCATGCTGTTTATTTATTTTTAAAGATTATTTATTTATTTATTTGACAGAGAGAGAGAGAGCACAAGCAGGGGGAGCAGCAGAGGCAGAGGGAGAAGCAGGGTCCCTGCTGAGCAGGGAGCCTGATGCGGGGCTCGATCCCAGGACCCTGGGACCATGGCCTGAGCCGAAGGCAGACGCTCAAGCGACTGAGCCACCCAGGCGCCCCGTTTACATTATTTTAATTTACTTTGTGGTTATTTCTTCTCTTCTGATGTTCAGTTTTTATCTCTTCATCCCACCGCAGCCCTTTTTTACAGTTACGCCCCTCTTTTTTGGATCTTTCCTCCAGTGCTGTGTGCCCATTATGGACATGGTCTCAGTTGTTGATTGTGCACAAATTCATTGCCCTACGTGGACTCCCATTGCCATTTTTTCAGGTGATACATTGGTAAAGTTTTAATAACTGGCTCTCTGGAAGCATAAAAAACCTGGTGGTTTGAAGCCTTTGTTGATCTCCATAGTGCAGATACTGCCATCATGTCTGCTTGAAGTGGCCCGTGAGACACCACTGAAGGTGGGGTTGGGGAGAGGTGTGCCATGCTAATAAGCCCATGCTCTTTGGCAAATGACCTCATCTGTTCCTTCTCTTTGCAGTCAGGATCCATGAGGACAAAATGCGCCAGCTGTGGTTCTGGGGTTAACTGTCACAGCAGCTCTGTGGGATGCTCGCTGTCCTTGGTTTACAGGGGTGGAAACCAAGGCACAAAGGTCTTGTAACTGGCCCAGGTCACACAGCAAAGCCAGGGCTTTGATCACAATTAAAACAACAACAAAACCCCAACCGATTTGTAGCCAGACAGGTACTAGGGTGCATTCCAGATTCTAGCTTTCTCTTAGCAACAGTCTCTACCACAGAATGTTCTTTTTTGAAGGGCTCCATTCATGGAACTACATGCTCTTATGGGCAACATTTCTCTTCAGAATCTACCTTCCGTGCGATAGTCATGCTAAGTAAAAGTAAATAAAGAAGAACTTCAGGTTCCTTTCATCTGACTGTTGGATAAACGTCTAGAAGATGTTGGTAATAGTTTGCTTGGTGTTGCAGATGGACTGTGTGGGGACGCCTTGTGCTGTGTTGATACTCCGGTATACAAGAGGCATCTCAAGCCAGTTCATGAGCCCCTTACTTGTCTAAGGGTGCTGTCAGTGGTGGGCCTTTGGGTCAAATTATAGCCTCCTCCGTAGGTAAGGGCCAACTGACAAGATACTAGCATCTCTGTGTGGGGTAGTGCGCAATTGCTGGGATACAAGAGACGTTTGGAAGCCAAATATGTACTGTTATCTGAATAAGAGTTTCAGAATCAATTTACACCAGGTCCTTCGATAGTGAAATTAGCTGCAGCAAACTCTTCAAAGGATGCCACTGATGCTATCATAAAATATTTCTTAAAAATGTGTGGATAGTGACAGAGGCATATAAATACTGTTGCAGAGATTTTTTGTTCTTAAGGTCATAGCAGAATGTACTGATAGGAGCTAGTGAGGCATATAGTCTAAATTAATGGTCTTGTTTTTAGTGTTAGTGGTAATGTAAATAGATGTTCTCAAGCGCTGGTCTGTAATATTGGTGACATGAGCAAAGTAAGTGGTGAGGTGAGTTTTTCTTAAAACTATTATTTTTTCAAAGTGAAATGTTATCCTTAATCCAGAGATTATGAATTTCTTTCTTTGATATTTAAAAAGTCATTGTTCCCTGAAATTAAGGTAATTATGGATGATACAGTTCATCCTTTCCTCCTCTGTATCTTCTCTCTCTTCCCTCCCTCCTCCTTGTTTCACCAGGTTGAAAAGTTGGCAATCCTCTGTTGGTTTTCTGTATTAAAAGAAAAAAATGTCCTGGTCTGAGAAATCCCAGTGTCTTGTAACTGTTGGACTGGGCCGGCTTTTACAGCCAGGTCCCTTGGACTTGTCCAGTGACTGGATGGTACCCTTGTAACTGTTGAACTGGGCCGGCTTTTACAGCCAGGTCCCTTGGACTTGTCCAGTGACTGGATGGTACCCTTGTAACTGTTGGACTGGGCCGGCTTTTACAGCCAGGTCCCTTGGACTTGTCCAGTGACTGGATGGTACCCTTGTAACTGTTGGACTGGGCCGGCTTTTACAGCCAGGTCCCTTGGACTTGTCCAGTGACTGGATGGTACCCTTGTAACTGTTGGACTGGGCCGGCTTTTACAGCCAGGTCCCTTGGACTTGTTCAGTGACTGGATGGTACCCTTGTAACTGTTGAACTGGGCCGGCTTTTACAGCCAGGTCCCTTGGACTTGTCCAGTGACTGGATGGTACCCTTGTAACTGTTGAACTGGGCCGGCTTTTACAGTCAGGTCCCTTGGACTTGTCCAGTGACTGGATGGTACCCTTGTAACTGTTGGACTGGGCCGGCTTTTACAGCCAGGTCCCTTGGACTTGTCCAGTGACTGGATGGTACCCTTGTAACTGTTGGACTGGGCCGGCTTTTACAGCCAGGTCCCTTGGACTTGTCCAGTGACTGGATGGTACCCTTGTAACTGTTGGACTGGGCCGGCTTTTACAGCCAGGTCCCTTGGACTTGTTCAGTGACTGGATGGTACCCTTGTAACTGTTGAACTGGGCCGGCTTTTACAGCCAGGTCCCTTGGACTTGTCCAGTGACTGGATGGTACCCTTGATTCTGTAAGTGGGGTGGGTTCTCAGAAGCCCTTGAATGTCTTACTCTTCTTGACAGGGTAGATATCCTTACTAAACTTTCTGTTTTATAATTTAGGGGTAGATAAGGGGGCATTAAATTAGTTTATTGTTTCAAATTATAAATTATGAGTAAGTGGGTAATATGATTTGGGTTTAGTTTTGGTTCTGTTTGTTGTCCAAGATTTGTTCTGTGTTTAGTCTGTGATGGAGTACCTGGAACGTGGGAGCTTCGTGGGCCGGCACATGCAGACCCAGGCCTGTGTTTACTGTGCTGGCATCACGCGGGGCGGCAACCCCACCTAAGATTTCTTTTAGTAACTTTATTGAGATAAAATTCACCCACTTAAAGTGTGCGACTAAATGGGTTCTAGTGTATAGTTGTGCAGTCATCAGCACACAATTTCAGAACATCTTCATCACCCTTTGTCCCTTACTTCCCTTCCCCCTGCCTTCCCAGTCCCCCTGCCTAGGCAACCACAGATCTGCGTTTTGTCTCTATAGATTTGCCTGTTCTTGACCTTTAATAGAAATGGCCTTATACACTCTGTGGTCTACTGTGACTGACTTCACCTAGCATATTTTCCAGATTCATCCATCTTTCAGTACTTAATTCGTTTTTGGTACTGAATAATATTCCATTACGTGGATATACCACGTTTTTAAAAATCCATTCTTCCCTTGATTAGACATTTGGGTTGTTTCTACTTTTGGTTGTTATGAATAATGCTATGGTGAACTTTGGTGTACAGGTTTCTGCGTGGATGCATGTTTTCATTTCTCTTGGGTAAATGCCTAGGAGTGGAATTGCTGAGCCATGTGGTAACTCTATGCTTAAGCATTTGAGGAATTACAGACTATTTTTCAAAGCAGCTGCACCATTTTGCATTCCCACCAGCAATGTGTGAGGGCTCCGATTTCTTCACACCCTCACCAACACTTGTTATAATCAGTCTTTTTGATTTTAGCCATCCTAATGGTGAGAAGTTGTATCTCATTGTAGTTTTGACTTGTGTTTCCCTGATGGTTAATGATGCTGTGCCTTTTCTTTTTTTTTTTTTTAAGAGTTTATTTATTTGAGAGAGAGAGACAGAGAGAGAGAGAGCACAAGCAGGCTCCTGCTGAGCAGGGAACCCGAAGCGGGGCTCGATCCCAGGACCCTGGGATCGTGACCTGAGCTGAAGGCAGATGCTTAACAACTGAGCTACCCAGGCGCCCCTAATGCTGTGCCTTTTCATGTGCTGTTGGCCGTTTGGATGTTTTCTTTGGAGAAATGTCTCTTTCTTTGCTTATACGAGATCCTTTGCTCATTTTATTTATTTATTTATTTTAAAAAAGATTTTATTTATTTATTTGACAGAGAGAGCACAAGCAGGGGAAGCGGCAGGCAGAGAGAGAAGCAGGCTCCTGGCTGAGCAGGGAGCCCAGTGCGGGACTCAATCCCAGGACCCTGGGATCACAACCCGAGCCGAAGACAGATGCTTAATCGACTGAGCCACCCAGGTGTCCCTCCTTTGCTCATTTTAAAATTTGTCTTTTTATTACTGAGTTGTAAGAATTCTTTGTACATTCTAGATACAAGTCCTTTATCAGATGTATGATTTGCAAAAATGTTCTTTTGTAGAAGTTTTCTCCCCTTGGGTGAATTGTCTTTACACTTTCTTAATGGTGTCATTTGAAGCACAAAAGCTTTATTTTTGGTGGAGTTTAATTTATCTGTGGTTTTTGTTTTTAAGATTTTATTTGAGAGAGAGCCCGTGAGCGAGTACAAGCAAGGGGAGGGGCTGAGGGAGAGGGAGAAGCAGACTCCCTGCTGAGCGGGGAGACACGGGGCTCGATCCAGGACCCTGGGATCATGACCTGAATCAAAGGCAGATGCTTAACGACTGAGCCACCCAGTGCTCCTGTTCTGTGTTGTCTTTTGTTACCTCTCATGTCCTATCTAAGAAACTCCTCACATCCAAGGTCGTGATTTGTCTCTGTTTTCTTCTAAGAGTTTTATTGTTTAAACTCTTAAATTTAGGGGCGCCTGGGTGACTGAGTCATTAAGCGTCTGCCTTCGGCTCAGGTCATGGTCCCAGGGTCCTGGGATCAAGCCCTGCGTCGGGCTCCCTGCTCTGCGGGAAGCCCCCTTCTCCCTCTCCCACTCCCCCTGCTTGTGTTCCCTCCTCGCTGTCTCTCTCTCTGTCAAATAAATAAATAAAATCTTTAAAAAAAAAAAAAAAACTCTTAAATTTAGGTCTGTGATCCATTTTGAGTAAATCTTGGTATATCATGTATAGGTAAGGGTCCACATTTATTATTTTGCATGCAAATAATCTGGTTCGTGTATTGAAAAGACCACTCTTACCCCATTGAATGGCTTTGGTGCTCTTGTCAAACATCAGTTGATTGGAAATGTGAGGGCTTATTTCTGGACTCTGTTCTGCTCCGTGGGTCTATGTGTCCTTGGGCCAGCGCCACACTGCTCTTGATTCCTGTAGATTTGTAGTAGGTTCGGAAATCGAGAGTGTGAGTCCTCCAACTTTGTTTCTTTTCAAGATCCTTTTGTCTATTCTGGGTCTCTTGCATTTCTTTTCTTTTCTTTTTTTTAAGATTTTATTTATTTATTTATTCATTTGAGAGAGAGAGAGAAACAGCATGAGAGGGGAGGGGGTGAGAGGGAGAAGCCGGCTCCCTGCTCAGCCAGGAGCCCGATGTGGGATTCAATCCCAGGACTCCAGGATCATGACCTGAGCCGAAGGCAGTCGCTTAACCAACTGAGCCACCCAGGCGCCCGACATACAGGGTTTTAAAGAAACTGTCTTTTAGATATTAATTTGTATACTTCATTGTGTTTGGAGAACACAGTCTGTGAGATGATAGTCTGGAGTATATTGAGCTTTCCTCTGTTGATCTAACATGTGGTTCATATTCGTAAGTGTCTCATTGTGTGCTTAAAAAGAATTTGTTCTTTGGGTGTGGAATTTTTATATCTGTTTAATAGCTTGGCCTTATTAATAGTACTCACATTTTTAGCATTTCAACTCTTAAGAAATAATACAGAGACATATTATACACTTCGTCTAGTTTTCCCCAGTGGTAACAATTTGCAAAATTATAGTAGAATATCACAATCAGGAGTTGACATTGAAATAGTCCACTGATCTTGTTCATACTTCCTCAGTTTTATTTGTGTGTGTGTTTAGTTCTGTGCAGTTTGTCATCTGTGTGAATTCTGTGTCTGCTTTCACAGTCAGAATGCTCAACGATTCCACAGCTGCAAGGATTCTTATGTTGCCCTTTTATAAAAACCACACTCACTTCCTTCTTGCCCACTTCCCCCCAGGCCGCACCCCCCCATCCCTAACCACTGGCAACCACTAATATGTTCTCCATTTCTAAAATTTTATGAGTTCAAAAAAGTTAGATATAAATGGAATCATACAGTAAGTAACCTTTTGGGATCAGCTTTTTTTTTTTTTTTGCTTAGCAGTAATTCCCTAGAGACTCATCCAAGTTGTTGCATGTGCCAATAGCTTATTTCTTTTCATTGCTGAATAGTAGTCCCTGATATGGATGGACCACAGTATGTTTAAGCATTCATGTGTCCATTTGTCCAGGGGCCTCTGGACTGTTTTGACTATTACAGATACAGCTGCTGTGAGCATTCATGTACAGGATTTTGTTTGAACTGAAGTTTTTATTTCTTTAGGATAACTGCCCAGCGCCAAACCATTTTTCATTTATGGACTTCTATCAGGGGCAGCAATAAAATTTATGGAGGTTGAAGAATAGCATAATGTGCATGTCTGTTTATGATGGTTATATATGTATAGTTCTATTGGCCCTTTTACCTGTTTATCCTTTTTTTTAATTTATTTTAATTTCTTTTTATTTTTTTATCTTTTTTTTTAAAGATATTTATTTGAGAGAGACACACAGCAAGAGAGGGAACACAAGCAGGGGGAGTGGGAGAGGGAGAAGCAGGCTTCCTGCAGAGCAGGGAGCCCCATGCGGGGCTCGATCCCAGGACCCCGGGATCATGACCTGAGCCGAATGCAGACAACTAACGACTGAGCCACCTAGGCGCCCCCTGTTTATTCTTCTTTACATCTCTTTTTGTCTTAAGGTTTAGTTTGTCAGATATAAAGATTGTAACTCAACCTTCTTTTGGTTAATGTTTGCCTTGTGCATGTTTTTTGGTCTTTTATTTCTACTTTTTTCAGATTTATTTATTTATCTTTTTAAGATTTATTTATTTGAGAGAGAGAGAGCAAGCGAACATGAGTGGAAGGGACGGGCAGAGGGAGAGGGAGAAGCAGACTCCCCACTGAGCAGGGAGCCTGATGTGTGGCTCAGTCCCAGGACCCAGAGTTCATGACTGAGCTGAAATCAAGAGTTGGAGGCTTAATCGACTGTGCCACCCAAGTTCCCCCAAAGGACACATTTTAAAAAACCAAGAAAGGTAGGCATGCCTGGGTGGCTCTGTCGGTTAAACCTCCGACTCTTGGTTTCGGCTCAGGTCATGATCTCAGGGTCGTGAGATTGAGCCCCATGTTGGGCTCCCCACTCAGTGTGGAGTCTGCTTAGAGTTTCTCTCTCCCTCTCCCTCTGCGCCGCCCCCTACCCCTGCATGCTCTCTCTCTGTCTCTCTCTCTAAAATAAATAAATAAAAAATAAAATGCTTATTTTTTTAAAATCCAATATAAGAAACTCTTCATTGATTAGTTTATCTTATATACAGCTATTGAAATTAATATTATGTTCTAATTTCTACCATTTTATGACCTATTTTCCACTTACTAATGCTTTTCTTTGTTTTTGTCCATTTCTCCTTTCCTATTTTCCATTGGATAGTTGTTTTTGTTCTAGTTTTACTGCTGGTTAAAAGTTACATATTCCGGGGGCGCCTGGGTGGCTCAGTTGGTTGAGCAGCTGCCTTTCGCTCAGGTTATGATCCTGGGGTCCTGGGATCGAACCCCGCGTCAGGCTCCCTGCCTGCTTCTCCCTCTGCCTGCCGCTCTGCCTACTGGTGCTCTCTTTCTATCTCTCTGTCAAATAAATAAAATCTTAAAAAAAAAAAAGTTACATATTCTGCCTATGTTTTTATGGTGACGTCCCCAAACTTAAGACTCTTTGTCATGGGTATTTCTCCTTTTGACTTTTTAAGCTTAATGATATCTCTGTTTTCCTTCAAATAAGAGAACTATGTTAGCATGCCCTTCTCCTGTTGATCATATCAACAGGCAAAGAGGTCTCTACTGGGTATAATCCTAGAAAGTTGAATAGCTATGCCCAAAGGATAGCCATTCATGTATTTGGTTGATAGTGAAAGAGGGATAAAATGCCTGATGATACTTTATGGAATTCTGAGCTTGGCTCTGTTTTATTAAAAATGCTGAGGGCTACCTGGGCGGCTCAGTTGGTTAAGCATCCAACTCTTAATCTCAGCTCAGGTCTTGATCTCAGGGTTATGAGATCAAGCCCTGTGTTGGGCTGCAGGCTGAGTATGGAGCCCACTTAAAAATTTTTTTTTTAATTAGTGATTTAAAGATATATTAGAGAGCCTTATCACGTGAATAGATAACTTAAAGCTTCTTAATAGCAATAATGTTGAAGGCAGAATAGGGATTCCGAACGGGAGTGGTGAGGTGGGGGTGTGGTGCTGTCTAGGAGGTTAGTAAGGTGTGTGTGAAGACCGCAAATGGCGGCTGAAGGGAGAATACAGGGCCAGGCTGTTTCTTGTTTTGTTGTGGTTATTGAAATCATACAGATTTAAAGTTACAGATTATTTTACGGTAGACCTCTCCAATTTATGAATCTTTCTGAATCTTGCACTTAACTTTGGAGCTATTTTATCAGCAACTTTTTAGCCTTAATTATTTGTTTTACTGATTTCTTTACCTCTCTCTGTTGTTTATCATATGCTTTTTAAAAATGTTCGGGGGCAGCTGGGTGGCTCAGTCCATTAAGTGCCCAACTCTTGGTTTTGGCTCAGGCCATGATCTCAGGGTCCTGGGATTGAGCCCCGCATTGGGCTCTGTGCTTAGTGTGGAGCCTGCTTTGGATTCTCCCTCTCCCTCTCCCTCTCCTGCTCACACCCTCTCTCTCTTAAATAAATAAATCTTTAAAAAAGACGTTATTGAGGTATAAGTAGATCCATTTCATGTCTGTGATTGTGAATTTTGGCAAATCTATCACCACAGACGTTTGTGTTGCGCCAGAACTTCCTCATGTCACTTGCCATTACTCCCTCCTGCAGCCTTGGCTCTGGCAACCCCTGGTCTCTTTGTCACCATAAGTTCGTTTGCCTTGTGTAAACGTTCATATACATGAATCATTTAGCTTTGCACTTTTGTGTCCAGCTTCTTTATTTACCATGCTTATGAGATTCATCGGTATTGTTGTGCTTGCTCCTCTTTGTGGAGTAGTATTCCATTTTATGGGTACACCATAATTTGTGTTTTCGTTATTTATTCACTGAGAGGTTGCATGGGGGCGGGGCAGAGGCAGAGGGAAACAGGAGGATCCCAGCCAGGCTCCACACCCAGCACGGAGCCCAGCATGGGGCTCAGCTTCATGACCCCGAGATCATGATTTGAGCTGATCAAGAGTTGGATGCTTAGTTGACTGAGCCACCCAGGTGCCCTTGTCTGTTTCATTCTTTAAGTGGTCTCTACACCCAACATGGGCTCAGACTCACGACGCCAAGATCAAGACTCGCATGCTCTACTGACTGAGCCAGCCAGGCATCCCTATGATTTGTTTATCTGTTCACCTTTTGATAGACATTTGAGCCCATTCCAGCATTAGCTGTTATGAATAAGGTGGCTGCGAACATTAATTTATAAGAAGTCTTTGGACATAGGATTTCATTTCTCCTGGGGCACGCCTGGGATTGGGCCTAATGGATCACATGGCAGGTGTGAGCTTAACTTCTTAAGATGCTGGCAAACTGTTTTTTCCAAAGTAGTTGTGCTGTTCTATGGTCCTCTTGGCAGTTGGTGGGAGTTTTAGTTCAGTATCCTCATTAATGCACAGTATGGATAGCTTTTTAATTTTAGCCATTCTAGCGGTGTGTAGTGGTACCTCATTGTGGTTCTGATTTGCATTTCCTTGGTAACAGTGTTTATCATCTTTTCATGTGCTTATTGGCTATTCATGTATCTTTGATGAATTCTCTGCCTAAGTCTTTTGCCCCTGGTACCCCCCCCCCCTTTTTTTTGGCCATTTTTTAAACTGGATACTTTTTCTTATTATATTGTAAAAGTTCTTTTTTTTTTAAGATTTATTTATTTATTCATCAGAGAGAGAGAGAGCATGCGTGGGTACAAGCAGGGGGAGTGGCAGGCAGAGGGAGAAGCAGGCTTCCCGCTGAGCAGAGAGCCTGCTGCAGGACTCAATCCCAGGACCCTGGGATCATGACCTGAGCCGAAGGCAGACCCTTAACCCACTATGCCATGGAAGCGTCCCTAAAAGTTTTTGTATGTTTTGGATATGAATGTTCTGTCAGATATAGATAGCAAATATTTTCTCCCACTCTGACTTACCAGTTTATTTTCTTAATGGTATCATTCAAAGAGCAGAAATTTTTAATTTTGATGAAGTCTTGCTTATCAGGGTTTTTTTCTTTTAATAATTTTTTTTTTTTAAGTAGGCTCCACACCCAGTGAGGAGCCCAGTGCAGGGCTTGAACTCACGACTCTGAGATCAAGACCTGAGCTGAGATCAAGAGTCAAATGCTTAACCGACTGAGCCACCCAGGCGTCCCCAATTTTTGTTTTCTCATGTCTTCTCTGTCCCAAGTCTACAGAGATCTTTTTCCCCTCAGGTTTTCATCCAGAAATTTTAGTTTTAGCATTTATGTCTAAGCCTGTGATCTGTATATGGTGTGAGGTAAGGTTTGAGTTTCATTTTATTTATAGATGTGCAGTTTCTGGTACCATTTGTTGAAAAGGATTATACTTTCCCCATTGAATTGCTTTGGCACCTTTATTGAAAGTCAGTTGACCATACATATGTTGGTCTATTTCTGGACTTTCTATTTTGTTCTGTTGAGACACTGGAGCCATGCTATCTTCATTAATGTCAGTTTATAGTAAGTCTTGACATCAGATGGTATTAGTACTCCAACTTTGTTCTTCCTTTTTAAAATTGCTTTGGTTAGGGGCGCCTGGGTGGCTCAGTCGTTAAGCGTCTGCCTTTGGGCTCAGGTCATGATCCCAGAGTCCTGGGATTGAGCCCCACATTGGGCTCCCTGCTCCGCGGGAAGCCTGCTTCTCCCTCTCCCACTCCCCCTGCTTGTGTTTCCTCTCTTGCTGTGTCTCTCTCTGTTAAATAAATAAGTAAAATCTTAAAAAAAATTAAAAAAAATTGCTTTGGTTATTCTTTATTTTTTATTATTTTTTAAAATTTCCATATACATTTTAGTATTAACATGTCAATTTCTATTTTTAAAAATCTGCTAGGATTTGGAGCACCTGGGTGGCTCAGTTGGTTGGGCTCCATGCTGGTTGTGGAGCCTGTTTAAGATTCTTTCTCTCCCTCACCTCTGCCCTTCCCCTTGGTCACACGTGCACACATGCACTCTCTCTCTCAAATAAATAAAATCTTTTTAAAAAGTGTGTTGTATTTTAAAAAAATTACTCAAACCCAACCATATTAATAATTACATTACATGTAAATGGTCTTAAAAACTTCAGTTAAAAGAGAATAACAGGGACCTGGCTTGAGGAGTCTCTCTTTCTCTCTCCGTCTGCCCATCCTCTCCCCTCGCACTCTCTCTCTCTCTCTTTCTCCAGAATAAATAAATAAATCTTAAAAAAAGAGCAGAGAATAATAGACTTAATAACAAAGCAAGACCAAATCAATCATACGCTGTTTACATGTTTATATTAAGGAAACAGTTTAAAGATACATATAGGGGACGCCTGGGTGGCTCAGTTGGTTAAGTGTCTGCCCTTGGCTTGGGTCATGATCCTGTGGTCCTGGGATCGAGTCCTGCATTGGGCTCCTCACTCAGCAGGGAGCCTGCTTCTCCCTCTCCCTGCTCTGCCTGCAGCTCCCCCTGCTTGAGCTCACTCTCTCTCTGACAAATAAAATCTTCAAAAGAAAAAAAAAAGACACAAATAGGTTGATAGTAAAAGGATGTTAAGGGATGTACCAAACATGAACCACAAGAAGAGTGTGCTGTATTAATGTCAAAGTAGACTTGAGACATGGTATATTGCCAGAAATAATGAGGGACATTTCAAAAAGTTCATCAAGAAGGCATAACAATCCTAAATATACATCCACATAATAAGGGAAATTCAAAGTACATGAAGCAAAAACTTAGAGAATCAAAAGGAGAAAAAAATAAATCAGTTAGAGTTGAAGATTACAACCCTCCTCTCATGTTGTCAAAACAAGTAGACACAAAATCGGGGAGGCTGTAGGAGACTTGAATCACATTGTCAGTCAACTTGACCTACTGACCCACCCGACAGCAAGAGAAGAACAGTTTGTCTGGTGCACATGCCACATTCACCAAGATGTACCTTGTCATACACAAGGTCATCGGTCAGCAGACTTCAGCCTGTGGGGAAACCTAGCTCACTACTTACTGCCGTACAGCTTGCAGAAGAAGTGTTTTTATGTTTTTAAAGGGTTGTTAAGAAAAAGAAGAAGAACGTGCAACAGAGACCCTGTGTGGCCTACAAAGCTGAAAATAATTAGGATCCTGCTAAAAAATCTGGTCTATTTCTGTCTTTGTAGTTTTTTACAGAAAAAGTTTGTTGACCCCTATGCTAGGCCATAAAACAAATATCAGTAAATTTAAAAGGAATGAAATCATACAAGCCTGCTCTCTGACCACAACAGAAATTACATATAAATAACAAAGAGATGGGAGTGTACCTCTATCTGATAGATGGGATGTTGCCTGATTCATGAATCATTTAATAAAGCCAATTGGATCTTTAAAAAAAAAAAAGATATTTAGAAAATCCCAAAATAGGGGCGCCTGGCTGGCTTAGTCAGTTAAGTGTCTGCCTTCGGCTCAGGTCGTGGTCTCCGGGTCCTGAGTTTGAGCCCTGCGTCGGGCTTCCCGTTTACTGGGGAGTCTGCTTCTCTCCCTCTCTCTGCCCCTCCCCACCGCTTGTTCTCTCCCCCCAATAAATAAAATCTTTTTTAAAAAAATCTCAAAATAATTAGAAAATTAAGCATTATACTTGAATTCAGTGAAAATGGAAACATGAGAAGCTGTGGGGTGCAGCTAGAGGAGTGCTTGATGGCAAATTCGTAGCTTTGATGCTCATACTAGAAAAGGGGAATGGTATAAAAACCAATGATCTAATAACTTAAGCTAGAAAAAGAAGAGCAAATTAAACCCAAAGTGTGCAGTAGGAAGGAAATTACAAGGCAAAAGAGGAAATCAGTGAAATAGAATATGCACAAATAATAGAGAAAAAAATAAAGCCAAAATTTGGCTCCTCAAAAACATCAGTAAAATTGATAAACCTTTAGTTGCACTGATGAAGAAAAAAGATAGGACAAGCATTACTAATATCTAAGAATGAAAGAGTGGTGTTACTACAGGTCCTACTTGACATTAAAAGAATAACATGATGTTATGAATAACTTTATGCCAATAATTTAGTCAGTTTTGGTAAAGTGGTCAGATTGCTTCAGCAATGCAAATTGTATGTATGAAAACAAGTAGAAATAGAAAATACCTATTAAGAAAATGGAATTCATAATTTGAAATGTCACCAAAGAAAATTTTAGACCCTTGGCTTCACTGGTGAACTCTGTTGAATGTTTTAGGAAGAAATAATACCGGTTTTGTTTTTGTTTTTAAAGATTTTATTTATTTATTTATTTGACAAAGAGACAGCCAGAGAGGGAACACAAGCAGGGGGAGTGGGAGAGGGAGAAGATGCGGGGCTCGATCCCAGGACCCTGGGATCATGACGTGAGCTGAAGGCAGACACTTAACGACTGAGCCACCCAGGCTCCCCAAGATTTTACTTATTTTATTTGAGAGAACAGAGCAAGAGAGAGAGCACACGAGCAGGGGGAGGGGCAGAGGGAGAGAGAGAAGCCGACTCCTTACTGAACAAGGAGCCTGACTCAATCCCAGGACCCTGGGATCATGACCTGAGCCGAAGGCAGACGCTTAACGACTGAGCCACCCAGGCGCCCCGAAGTAATACCAGTTTTATGTGAACTCTGTAGATGGAGGAAAAGAGAGTATTCTCTAGCATATTTCATGAATGCAGAATTAAACCTGATACCCAAAGCAGACAAAAGGCATTGCAGAACCGTAGGCCGGTATTACTGCAGCCACTCCGACTGTCTAATGATTGGTGTTTGGATGGTCATGCTGTTCCACTTGTGTAACCTTTTTTAAACATTTTTAACCTGTATCTTTATATTTATTTATTTATTATTTTTTTAAACAACAGTTATTTATTTGAGAGGGAGAGAAAGGGAGGAGGGGAGGGGCAGAGGGAGAGAGAGAATTTTTTTTTTTTTAAGTTTTTATTGGGGGGGGAGCACACAACAGCGGGGGTAGGGGCAAAGGGAAAGAGAGAAGCAGGCTTCCCGTGGAGCAGAGAGCCCGACGCGGGACTCAATCCCTGCACCCTGGGACCATGACGTGAGCCGAAGGCAGATGTTTAACAACTGAGCCACCCATGCGCCCCTAGTTCTTGCTTTTTAAAATCTGGGCCTTTTCTGTCTTTAATTGAAATTATTCATTTGCATTTAATAAGCACTTATTGACATGGTTGAGGTTGTCTGCTATCTTGGACATTTTTTCCATTTGTTGCTTATTTCTCCTCCTCCTCCCTCTTTTTCTTCTTCTTTTTGGTCTTTGTTTGGATTAATCCAGTCCTTTTTTAGGATCCTGCTAGAAAAACTTGTCCCATTTGGTTGATGGGCTCTTGTGGTCCACCCAGCCACTCACCCACTCTATGGCTGAGAGCAGGACACACAGAAGCTACCTCTAGTTGCCCTTGTCTTGCAAGTTCTTGTTTGGAAGAAAGCTTTGGCAAGGTGGGAGTCTCCCTCTAGTTCTTGTTTGCCTGGATTGTATGAGTTTTCTGCAGGGCACTTAGGAGAGACAGCCATCTTACCCTGAAATTACTTCTGGTAATTATTTCTGCTGTCCCAAAGTATGTTGCTACAACCCACAGATATCCATCCACCCTCCTCACAAGAGAAATAGGAAGATCTTAGGACCCAGAAAAAAACTGAGTATAGGGTCCGGCTGGGGGGTCCCTCGCACTGCCCGTCAAAGGCCCCTCTGACAGTGTGTGCAGGTACATGCTCTAGGGAAGCCCCCGCAGTGCTGTTGGTTAGCTCGGTTTGACAAGGTGAGTGGGGTTTCATAATAGGCGGGACTGTCTGAGCATAAGACCTATGCAGAGGGATAAAGGTAGGAAAGTGCACTTTGTGTTGGAAGCAAGTGTCCTTGTGGCAAGGGTAGGGTTGGGGAGACAGCAGCAAGTGCCAGATGGCCTGGAGGAATGTTGAGCAAAGCAGCCTGGTGGGTGCCAGGAGAGCACTCACCGGCAGAGGTTTTGGAGCTGGGATGGGAGGAACTTGAAGATGTCTGTGTTTTGAAAAAATGAGTTTAATGCAGCAAAGGCAAGAGGCTGTGAAGGGGGCGGGGGCAGGGCTGGATAGCCAGGAGTCTGTGTCAGGGGCTCCCTGGCAGCCGGGCTTCACACACAGACAGATCGGGGCTTCTGCATTGTGTGCAGTCTTTTACTTTTCTAAATAAAAACACTAGAGAAGATAAATCCCATCTCCCATTCATAATCTCAAAGTACAGGTTTCACTTTGCTAAGGATACAGGCTTTATATTCTTCATTTTGTATCAAACAGTGAAAACTTTGTTGCAAACAGCCGAGGCCCTGGGAGCCTGCCCTGGGAGACTCTCTGAGCAGGACAAACTGTGTAGTCCAGGCAAAGACCGCAAGAGCCTGGAGCTGGGGTGTGTGAGACGCAGAGGGAGGGCTGGGTCAATAGCAGTTTGCAGGGGTGTGCATGTGAGGGAGGTCGTGGCTTCAAGGATAAGCCTGGGTTGTTTGGCAAGGTGGGGATGGTGAAAGGGGGGCCAGGCTGGGGGGTGGCAGAGTTGCTGAGGGCCAAGCAAAGTGAGCCATCAGGAGTTTGACTTGCTAAGGTTGTAGTCTCTGAGAGGTCTTGTGTTCTTTTATGAGATGGTCAGTCAGGTGTGGGCAGGAGAGTAGACACGGGAGGCTCAAGAAAACAAAGTTTGTTATACATATGGTTCTAGAGACAGGAGGTGTGGACCTCAGGCAGGGCCACATGGGGAAGTCCCAGGGGTGTCATGAGGCAGAAGACGGGTGGGGAAGCACTTGAGCCATGACCTTTATTGGCGTTTCCATGGGAAAGACAAGGCAGGGCGGGATGGACAGCTTAGGGCCACCTAGTTTGAATAATTTTAGTGGACTCTAGGCTACATGGGTGGTCCCTAGTTGCCTGGCCCCTGGCCCTGGGATGATGAAGGCAGAGGAGGATGTTTCCTGGGATATGTGGGCCCAGAGGGGAGTGGTTGCTCTGGAGAGATTAGTTTGCAGATCACAGTAATGCTCTGGCTCAGCCCTTGGCTATCTTTAAGGATTGGCTAGTTCTGGGAGGGACAGTCTTTCCCTAGTCAGAGGGGTTTCTTAAGATGTCAAAGATCTACAGGAAATGTAAGCAATACAGAGACACCTGGGGAGAGATGCCTAGTGTTCAGTCAGGTGGGGGTTGGACCCTGAGAGGGAGGGTGGGTTGTAGAGCTGTTAAATTTCTTGGGGTGGAGATGCATCCCCAGTGCTAACAACATGGGAGACTTGGGATGTGTTGCCTCAGGGAGCCAAGGAGCAAGTGAGAGCATTGAAGGTGGGTCAGCCAGAGGGAACCAAGAGAAGGCACAGGTCCTGCGCTGTGGAGGATCTGGGAAGTCCCTGTGAGCTTTGGAGCCAGACCCGGAGAGATCTGTTGAGGCAGTTCCTGGGGAGAACACCCTCCAGTGCAGGCTCATGTCGGGGATGGACTTCTTGGACTTTGGTGTAGACTTGCTGAAGGTGAACTCACACCACGTGGGAAAAGTGACCCCTTATATCTTTGCTTGCAGCTTCGTGGCCGTCACCATGTTCTGGAAGTTTGACTTGAACACCACGTCCCACGTCGACAAACTGTTGGATAGGGAGGATGTGACGCTGCGAGAGTTAATGGATGAAGATGATATCCTGCAGGAGTGCAAGGCTCAGAACCAGAAGCTGCTGGGCTTCCTCTGCAGGCAGCGGTGTATGGAGGAGCTAGTGAGCCTCATTACACAGGACCCGCCCCTGGACATGGAGGAGAAGGTCCGCTTCAAGTATGTACTTAGGCTGTGACAGGGCCCGGAGCCGGGCAGGGCTGCGGGGAGGTGGTGGGTGGCATTGGAGGGTGTCCAGAGCCAGGACTTTGGACAGAAAAGCCCACTTTAAACATTCGCTCCATCTGAGAAGTAAGGAGGCCACTCCCTGTGGGGTTGGTTTTTGTGAGGGTTAAGATTTTAGAATCTCTGTGTATGTGATTTCTCATTCCAAGTTGTAATGAGTTACTCTGTGTGTCGGAGTGTTTTGAGTGAAAATGTGCTGAGAGAAGACTGACCCCATGACTGAGGTGGATAGACTGCAGCAAATGGGCTGCACCCCAGCGGGAAGCAGGTCCCCGCCTGCTGAAATGGCCTATCAGGAGGGATGGGCAGCATCTGACCTCTTGACCATGGAACTGCCCCGCTGTGGGGTCTTGGGGTCAGAGGAAAGAGGCCATGTCATTAGTGGTACTGACCATTCTCAAAGTTTTTCCTGAAACGTTCCATTCAGCAATTGGCTAAGATGTTAGGACATGACAGAAGGGAAGTGGTGGTGTGGTTAGGACTTGGGATGAGGGCAGAGGAGTGTGAATGAGGGGGACAGGGCAGAGTGGCAGTGGCTGGGCTAGTGACGCAGGAGTGGGGGCAGACAGGGCAGCCCTCAGGTGCCCCTGTGTCCATGGAGTGTCGGACAGTGTGCGGTGGTAAAGTCTTAGAACAGGGTTGGCCAACTGTGGCCCACGGGTCAAATCCTGTCTTTGTGTGGCCTGCAAGCTAAGAATAGTTTTACATTTTTAAATGTTGAAAAAAATCAAAGGAGTAATACTTTGTTACACATGAAATTGATATCAAGTCCACATTTCAGTTGTCCATGAAGAAAGTCTTGTTGGTAGGCAGCCACACTCGGCCTTTGGTGATTACAAGGACAGAGTTGACTAGTTACAACAGACTATCTAAAATATTTACTCTCCGGACCTTTACAGAAGTCTTTGTTGATCTTTGTCTTAGAGGGAAAGGAAAGCTGGAGAGGGCAACGAGAAGTGTCTGTGGCAGGGGACAGTCGATTTAGGGACACCCATTTAGGGCAGTCATTCCCAGCCTCTGACGGGGGAGCCGTGTAGAGGAAGAGCTCTAGATGGAGGTAGGAGCTTGTTGGTGGAGGAGCCTGTGGGTTTAGGGCTATGGTGGCCACCTGCGAAAAGTCAGATAGAAGCCGTTGTACACGGCACATGCCTGGTCAGTGCCCCTTGTCTTAGCATCACTGTGGATGGCCCTCATCCCTCTTACCCTCTCGCCCCAAATGTGTTCTGTGTGGTGATAAGTTATGTGGTCTCCCTGCATGCATAGAGGGCATCGGTTAGCAGGATGGGGAGCTGGGGTTCGGGCGGCGTGTTCTGGATCAGGGCAGAGGGAGCCCAGAGTGGCATCAGTGAGCCAGGAGAGGTTCATGTTCATCATCAGAGAGTTTGGGAGAAATTAGTAGTGGACGAGTATGAAGCCAAGTGAATAAGGCAGTGAGAGAACTTTAACTCTGGGGGGACTTACATAAGTAAGCAGATGTAAGTAGAGTGAACATACCAGCTCAGCTGTGAACGGTGTCTACATGTTCATACACGGTAAGCCTAGGCCCTTGGTTTAACTAAGAATTGTGCTGTGAGGGGCGCCTGGGTGGCTCAGTCGTTAAGCGTCTGCCTTCGGCTCAGGTCCTGATCCAGGAGTCCTGGGATCAAGTCCCGCATCGGGCTCCCTGCTCCGTGGGGAGCCTGCTTCTCTCTCTCCCACTCCCCCTGCTTGTGTTTCCTCTCTCGCTCTTGCTCTCTCTCCCTCAAATAAATAAACAAAATATTAAAAAAAAAATTGTGCTGTGATTTTATAGAGCGAGGGTAAGGGCCGGTGACAGGAGAGTTCTGTCTCCATCTTCCATTGTACGGGGTTGGTTTGTAACATCGGAAAGTGACAAATGAAGTTCATCTGTGTTTTACTTAGAAACATGGAGGTTAACCACAGAGCTGAGGTCAGACGTGGGTGAGCAAGGACACAGGAGGCAGGAGGCCACTCCTCCTCACGAGCCCCGTCAAACAGAGTTTGAAAGCATGTGTACATGTCACAAATCAAATTTAAAAAATTAAATCAAAGATTCCTTTTTGAGAAAAGGAGTAGGGTGGATGGGTAGATGGATGAGGTGGTAGCCAAGAAAGAAGTAGAGTGAAGGTTGTTTTTCAGAGATGGGGAAGAGACTAGACCAGGGCGGCACGCCATCTCTGAAAGGTCAGACGGGACGTACTGCGGGCTTCGCAGGCCTGGACCTCTGACGCGGTGGCGTACAAGCTGTGAGTGAGTGAGCGTTGCCCGCCTTGGCTGGCCTGGTCTTGTGCCTCTGAGGCGACCTGGCCGAGCAGTATAACTACTTGCTTTCCCCTACAGGCTGGGTTATGGGGACACTCTTCTCCCCGGTAGTGGGGGATGCACCTGAGCCGTGCCTGTTCCAGAGAAGCTGCCCCTGGTGGTTTGAGGTCAGACAGCAGTCACTGCTGCTGCTCAAAGCCAGAGGCTGCTGCATGAGGGCTCCGTGGTGCAGCCCTGGACAGAGGAGCCAGCCACTTGGTCCAGCCTGAGAGCCACGAGGAGGTCCTGGTCTTTTTCTTGAAGTTCCTGTCCAGTTTGCCTGCTGAGTTCTCAGCCATTTGAGGAATAAGACAAAAGAGTCAGCGGACAGAACACCAAGACAGCACTGTGGTTACTTGCAAAGTGCTGTGGGAGAGTGTGTTTTATGGCTCTGGGCTGTGGGCTTCTGTGATCCAGATCGCAGAGTTAGAACTGCTCACCTGTCGGGAAACAGGGCTGCAGCAGGATAGCCCCCCAGAAAGGACACCCTCCAGAAGACCCTGAGGTGCTACAGATCAGAGCAGGAAGGATGGCTGAGCCCAGTAGCCTGATGACCCCCCTGGGGGGCAGCAAGTCTTGGCACAGAGGGAGGTGTCTGAAGGGGCAAGAGCGTTCCCTCCATCTTCACTCTGATAACCCAGGGCCCACCTTCCATGCTCCAGGACCTCGTTGTCATCATCTGTGGTTTCCTTCCTGTGGGGAGTCGTATTCTCTAGTAGCTTCCTGAGGAGGAAGACCATGTGAGGGCCTGATAGGGCACTGTTCGCCTTTCACACTTGTTCGAACCTCCCTCTGGTTTAGGCTCTGCACGGCCAGCACTCTCCGTGCTTTAGAATGAGACTCCGCAGGGGGCTCCCCTTCCTGGCCTTGCCGGATGCAACAGGACTCCTAGGTTTTGTCTCCTCCAGGGGGCACTTGGGCCCTCGTCTGGTCCCATCATCCTGGAGTCTCCCAGTAATGTGAGATCACCCCCGGGGTCAGGACAGGGCAGTTTAAACTGGAGAGGTTTTAGGGGCGCCTGGGTGGCTCAGTCATGAAGCATCTGCCTTTGGCTCAGGTCAGGATCCTGGGGTCCTGGGATCGAGCCCTGTGTCGGGCTCCCTGCTCGGCGGGAAGCCTGCTTCTCCCTCTGCCTTTGACCCTCCCCCTGCTTGTGTTCCCTCTCTCTCTGTGTCTCTGTCAAATAAATAAATAAAATATTAACAAAACAAAACAAAACTGGAGAGGTTTTAGAGTGAAGGCTCAGCTGTGAGCACGGAGACTCTGTGTCTGGGCTTCTTGTCCCTGATTGTGTAGGTAACCCTGGGCCCTGTCAGCCCATCAGTTCATGGCCTGGCCCACAGGGCAACTTCCTGTGTTGTTTCTTTGATAATCTCCTCGCCTCCGGTTTGCCTTCTGTTTTCTCTTCCTGGGACCTGTAATCAGCTGTGAGACGCTTGAATTAATGCTTGCTTCCTCTTCTTTTTGCCCTGAATGTCCCGTCTTTGCCCTTCTGTCTGCATCTGAGAGGCTTCTTCACATGCTATCTTCCTGTCCTTTTACTGATTTGTAAGCTTTCTGTTGTATTTATTTTTTAAGATTTTATTTATTTGACAGAGAGGGAACACAAGCAGGGGGAGCGGGAGAGGGAGAGAGGCAGGCTTCCCGCGGAGCAGGGAGCCCGACGCGGGGCTCCATCCCAGGACCCTGGGACCGTGACCTGAGCCGAAGGCAGACGTCCAATGACGGAGCCCCCCAGGCGCCCCTCTATTGTATTTTTAATTGAAGAGGTCTTTCTTATTGTCAGCTCTTTTAACTCCAAGCCTCTATTTCTTGCTCGTGGCCACCCTGTGTTGGGGCTGAGTGTTTCTGGTAGTTTCCTTCTGTTCTCCAAACGCTCTGTCATTGCTGTGTGCCTTGTCTTCTGGCACTTGTTTATTTGGTCAGCCCTTATGTCCCTTCTGAAAGAGAGGCACCAGAGCCTGCGTAAGGTTTGGGGTCTGAGTGAGGCTTGCTCATCATGCTTCCGCGTGGGCGATAGGTGGCCAGCCGCTTGGTTAGACGAGGATTGGTTGAGTTTTCTCTCTGTCCCACAGTTTCTCCAGAAAATAATCCCCCCTGCTCCTAGCTGTGGGATGAGGACCTGACAGCAGCCTGAGTCAGGAAGTTTTTTATTTACCAGGCCCCCTGTTTCTGGACAGTGTCCCGTCAGTCCCTCAGCTGTGCCTGATGTTCCTGATTCAGGAGCTGCTCTGGTCCACCTTTTCCAGGGGATAACTTCTGAGTCCTGTGTGCTGGCAAGGGAGGGGCAGGAAGCCCACAGCTGTCCTGAGCCAGGCCTTGCACCCTGCCTGGTAGCCACTGGCTCTGTGTCCACGCCTCTCTGGAGTGGTTTCCAGGGGACGCTCCCTCTGTGGTCACCTGAGACTTAGCTTCCCTGGTGCGCCATACCAGTCCTCTGGGTCTTGCCAGGAATCATTTCCTCTCTTCCTTCCTTCCTTCCTTCCTTCCTTCCTTCCTTCCTTCCTTCCTTCCTTCCTTCCTTTTCTCTCTTTCTCTCTCTCTCTCTTTCTTTCTTTCTCTTTCTTTCTTTCTTTCTTTCTTTCTTCTTTCTTTCTTTCATTTATTTATTTAAGATTATTTATTTATTTATTTGAGAGAGAGAATGAGAGATAGAGAGCACGAGAGGGAAGAGGGTCAGAGGGAGAAGCAGACTCCCCGCTGAGCAGGGAGCCCGATGTGGGACTCGATCCCAGGACTCCAGGATCATGACCTGAGCTGAAGGCAGTCGCCTAACCAACTGAGCCACCCAGGCGCCCTCTTTATTTCTTTTAAAGATTTTATTTATTTGACAGAGAGAGAGAATACAAGTAGGCAGAGCGGCAGGGAGAGGGAGAAGCAGGCTTCCCGCTGAGCAGGGAGCCTGATGTGGGGCTCGATCCCAGGACTCCAGGATCATGACCTGAGCTGAAGGCAGACGCTTCACCGACTGAGCCACCCAGGCACCCCTCCACTTTTCTTTTCTTGTCTTTTTACCTTTGCATTATTGGAGTAGGAGCTTTAGAGGGGAAGATAACAAGCCTGTATGTTTGATCTGCCCTGTTTAATTGAATTCCTGTTCCTTATATAAATTTTAGAACCTACTAAAACAGTACCTGTTTTTTTGAAAAATAATTATAAAATACCAATAAAGAAAACCTCAGTCCCTCTACCTAGATATAACCTTAGAGGGCCAGTGCCTTATAGCTCATCTTGCCACATGTGTGCACGTTTGCTTGTATGTGGAAACCAGATTGGGGCCTTTCCGTGGGCTCTGGAAACGTTTCCTGAAGGAATAGTCTGTACTTGCCTCTGGGCCTTGATTCTTTTGTACCATTGGTACATCTTCTCTTGTTGTTGGGAGTCTGGTGGACACCTCTCTGCCTGTGTGATGTAAAGGCCTTGCTCTGGCCTCCAGGGTCACTGTGGCCTGGCCCTCCTGCCCTGCATTCTGACCTTCTGCCCCTGGCGGCTGTGTGTTTTCCTCCATGCTGGTTTCATGTGTACATTCATGGTGCTGAGGTGACTCATTTGATCCTTGTAACCATCCCATGAGGTGAGTGGGCAGTGGTGACACCTCTCAGGGCCTGGTCCTGCATATTTAACTGGGCCACCTCTTTGTGAATGCAGCAGGTCTCTCACCCCCCTAGCCTGCCCATACGGCTCTGTTTCTCTGAGCTCTAGAGGCTGCTTTCTCTTCTCTGGGCTGCTGAGAAACGCCTGTCCCACAGCCAGACCTAGATTTCTCGGTTTCTCCCCCCTTCTACATTTAGTTGGCTGCCACGCTCTGCTGTTTCCTCTACAGTCTCTCTAACCCAGGCCTCTGTAGCCAACCCACAGTGACCACCTCGGTTTAGGCCTGTGTTAGGGCCTATGTTGGTGGCTGCCAGGAGCAGGAGGGTCATAGTGGCTGACCTTGACCCAGGGCTTACTGTTTTATGCGTAGCCTTGTGGGGCGGGTGGGCACTTGCACCCCCATGTTCAGAGGAGAAAGCCCGGACACAGAGAGGTTAGGTCATGTGCCTGAAGCTGCAGAGCTTGTCCTGTGGAGTAGCAGGTGTGCTCTAGACAGCTACCACACTCCTGTCTGCCTGGCCCCCATCACCCTCACCTGCATTCCCGCATGTACCTGGATACGGCACCAGGCATTATTTTTTTTTCTAAGATTTATTTATTTATTTTAGCAAGAGAGAGCAGGGGGAGAGGCAGAGGGAGAAGCAGAGGGAGAGAATCTCCAGCATACGGCCTGCTGAGCGCAGAGGCCAGTGCAGGGCTCAATCCCACTACCCTGACATCATGAGCTGAGCCAAAACCAAGAGTCAGACACCCAACCGACAGAGCCACCCGGGCGCCCCAGCGCCAAGCCTTGTTAGTGGCCCCACTGTTGTGGGCCCTGCCCTGGATGCAGCAGGTTGTTGAGTAGGTGTGTCTGTCCCAGGGGCGATGGCAGTGACCCTGTGTCTGTCAGATGGTAAGGCAGGGAGCACAAGGGTGTCATGGGGTTCCATGTGATGGGATAAAGATTATTCTGTATCTGGTCATTTTATGTGTCCTGGTATTTCTTACTAATAATTTGCTTTTGTAACATCTCATAGCTGGTACTGCATCATAAGCTGCTGATGTGGCATATTTTAGCCTAGGGACAAGCTTGGGTCTGTGCTTGTTGGTGCGCAGGGACAGGAAGGGCGTGCAGAGGGAGGGTGCAAACAACGGACTTGGCATCACTAACCGTGTTCACAGGAGGGAAGAGACCTGGCTAGTGGGTGTGAGGACAGAGGTTTTGAGAGGGGAGAAACCAGAAGACTAAGGAGCGTTATTTAGAGAATGCAGTAGAGTCAGAAAATGTGAGATACCACAGTGTAGAGTGTGAGGAGCAAGAAAAAGGTATGTTAGACACACGGAGCTTGTTGTAGTCAGAAATGCCTGCTGGTCACAGGATATTCATATTTTTACTCCATTCCAGGGTCTGACCCATGGATCTGCTTCCTGAGAGGCTGGTCATTCAAGCAGCTTCCTGAGAGCTGAAGAAGTCTCATTTCACCTCCAGTTGCTTGTATTGTGCCCTCTTAGGTATCCAAACACAGCCTGTGAGCTGCTGACTTGTGATGTGCCACAGATCAATGACAGACTAGGAGGGGATGAGACTCTGCTGAACCTTCTTTACGATTTCTTGGACCACGAGCCGCCTCTCAACCCTCTGCTCGCCAGTTTTTTCAGCAAGACCATTGGTAATCTCATTGCAAGAAAAACTGAACAGGTAAATAATCTGCCAAGCCCATGTGGTTTGGGGTGGCGGGCATGGCTGATGTTAATACATCTTGCTGTCAGCTATCGCTGTGCACTGGTATCTTTGGGGCTTGGAGAACGGTGTTTCTGACTGTGCAACGGTATCTTTGGGGCTTGGAGAACGGTGTTTCTGACTGTGCACCAGTATCTGCGGGGCTTGGAGAATGGTGTTTCTGACTGTGCAACGGTATCTTCGGGGCTTGGAGAACGGTGTTTCTGACTATTCCATGGGGCACAGTTGGAGCAGTGTAGGCTGCTGCTATGTGAGTTGGAATTTGATTAGGAAAGTGGCTTCCTGAAGATATTTCTGCTGGCTAGCTTAGGAATAAGCACCTCTTCCTGCCATCCCTGAGAGCTGCTCAGGACTCCAAACCAGGCTAGCTTGTCTTGTCCCGACCAGTCACAGGCATGAGGAACAGGGACATGCCTGCGACATGACAGGTTCTTAGGATGTTCACTTTCTAAGATCTGCTGCTCTGTTGGGGTGGCAGGTATTTATGTGTCTAGGACACTTAGTGTTTCAAAGCAAATAAAAGAAAACTTACAGCATTAGGCTTCTGTAAAAACAGTGAATTCGTTTTGTTAGCTGGAGCATGGTCTTCTTGGAGTCCATTCTTGCTCCTGCCTGTATTCGTGCTTCGGCACCACCCACACTGTGGACACGCAGAAAGGGCGTGCATGGTAGGGGTGCCTCAGGCCTGCCACCAGCCTCAGCCAGTCCTGGTGCGTCTTTCACCTTTTATCCCTTCCCACCATCCCTGGTGGATTATTTCAAAACAAATACCAGATATCGTATGATTTTATTGTTAATGTTACCGTGTATACCTCTAGAATACAAGGACTTTTAAAAATTCTTTTTTTTTTTTAAAGATTTTTATTTATTTATCCGACAGAGAGAGACACAGCGAGAGAGGGAACACAAGCAGGGGGAGTGGGAGAGGGAGAAGCAGGCTTCCCGCGGAGCAGGGAGCCTGATGTGGGACTCGATCCCAGGACCCTGGGATCATGGCCTGAGCCGAAGGCAGACGCTTAACGACTGAGCCGCCCAGGCGCCCCTTAAAAATTCTTTTAATCATAACCCTAGGAGGGGACAAGACTGCTGAGCAAATTGCATGATCACCCCCCAAAATATTAACCGTAATTGTTCAGTATCATGAAATATCAAGGGAGGGAACAGACTCATATTTTATGTATATGTCTGGAGTTCTGAGAAGGTACAACCTGCAGGGCAGATCGTTATTCACTTGAAGAAATTGTTGGCATGTTGTAAATGTTCAGTGGAATGTACCTTTCGCAGGATCCTAAATCTTAAGCTTTGCAAGGGACCTCAGAGGACTGTCTCACCTCAGATATTTTTCTGAACCACTCAGAGTGTAAGTGAAGAATAGGGGTGATGCAGGTGGTGAGAGAGGGCATTAGTGGTGGTAGTGGCTCTAGGACAGGGGACAGTAAGTCCTCTCATGCTAGTGACCGGTGTGGGGGGTGAGCACGGGGGTCACTGTGGCTGTGGGGCGGGGGGGTGAGTGTGGCTGTGGGGCGGGGGGGTCACTGTGGCTGTGGGGCGGGGGGTCGGTGTGGCTGTGGGGCAGGGGGGTCACTGTGGCTGTGGGGCGGGGGGGTCACTGTGGCTGTGGGGTGGGGGGGTCACTGTGGCTGTGGGGCAGGGGGGGTCGGTGTGGCTGTGGGGCAGTGGGGGTGAGTGTGGCTGTGGGGCAGGGGGGGTCGGTGTGGCTGTGGGGCAGGGGGGGTCGGTGTGGCTGTGGGGCAGGGGGGTCGGTGTGGCTGTGGGGCAGGGGGGGGGGTCGGTGTGGCTGTGGGGCAGTGGTAGAATTTCTGAAAACATTTGATTCTGGCCCTTGCCACTCAGCTCATAATTGCCTGTAGCCTGACCATATTTCTTTGCTACTTTCAGATGTTTGCTGTATTTTACTGCTTCTTGTATTTCCTTCTTCTTCCTTTGCCTAGTGCATCAAAATAATATGAAATGCACTCTTTCAAAATATTTCTTCTATTGACAAACATGTGACACATTTATATGAATTTCAAACAAGACAAAAATACATGAACAGTCTCCTGTAATACTTGAGAGGCAACCACTGTTGATTATTTAGTTCATGTTCCTCCCCAGTTCTTTTCCTGTAAGACATTTATTTTCACATAATGGCATCATACTCTGAATACTGCAAATTTTTTTTTTCACTTAGAAATGGATTTGGTGTGTCTTTTCCTATATAGCTCCCACGTTCTTTCTAGCAGACGCAGTGTCCACAGTATTGCTATACCAGAGTTTTTTAGTAGTAACCCAGAAGTTGCTTTGTTTCTAGGATCTGCTGGGACAGGGCCACAGTGTTTGATCCCAGTTTCCACAGAGACATGGGCTGCAGTGAACAGACATACTGCATTTTCTTAACTCTTCATTTCAGACCATTTCACACATTTATAGAGAAAATAGTTTATGAACCCCTGTGTTTCTGTCACACAGCTTTAATAATTATGTGTTTCTGACCAATTTTATTTTTTCTACACCCCCTATTTCCAAACCCCGTCCCTAGATATTCCCATATGTGTTTCTTTTCTTTTTTTTAAGATTTTATTTATTTATTTGAGAGAGAATGGAGAGGGAGAATGCACAAGCAGGGGGAGTGGCAGAGGGGGAGGGAGAAGCAGGCTCCCGCTGAGCAGGGAGCCCGATGTGGGACTTGATTCTAGAACCCTGGGATCAGGACCTGAGCCGAAGGCAGAGGCTTAATGGATGGAGCCACCAGGCGCCCCTCCCATATGTATTTCTACAGGATGAGGACCCTACCAGCACTGGGAGTAGCCCAGAGTGTGGCTGGAGCATAGATTAACTGTTCATTTGTTGAAGGACATGTGAGGTGTTTGCACTTTTGTCTGTTACAAATCGAGCTGCTGTGAACATTTGTGTATAGTAGTAGTTCTGCCTTGTCCATGGTTTTGGTTACCCACAATCAGTTGTGGTCCAGAAGCAGGTGATCCTCCTCCTAACATAGTGTCAGAAGGTCAGACGAAGCCTAACGCTACATCACAGCCCCAGGTCATTCACCTTCCTTCATCTCCTCACATAAGCATTTTATCATCTCACATTATAGGAGAAAGGGTGAATACGGCACAGTAAGGTGTTTTGGGAGAGAGAGGGAGGGAGCCTACATTCACATCACTTATAGTATATTGTTATAATTGTTCTAATTTATTGTTGTTAATCTCTTATTATGCCTGATTCATAAATTAAACTCTCTCGGGTGCCTGGGTGGTTCAGTTGGTTAAGCAACTGCCTTTGGCTCAGGTCATGATCCTGGAGTCCCTGGATTGAGTCCCGCATCAGGCTTCCTGCTCGGCAGGGAGTCTGCTTCTCCCTCTGACCCTCCTTCCTCTCATGTGCTCTCTCTCATTCTCTCTCTCTTCTCAAAATAAATAAAATCTTTAAAAAAATAAATTAAACTCTATCATAGGTATGTATGTATGTATAGGAAGAAATGGGAGGATATACAGGGTTCAGTACTGTTCAGGCATCCATTGGGGGTCTTGAATGTACCCCTCATGGATAAAGAGGGGTAATTGTATAGCTTTGTTTGTGTGAATTGTTATATTTGAAGTGAATTTCTTGCAAACAACACATAGTTGAGTCATGTGGTTTTATCTGCTGTGTTGATCTGTCTTTAATTGGCATATTTAGGCCATTTACATTTAATGTAATTTTTGATATTTCAGGGCTGCCATTGTATTGTAGTTTTCTGTTTGTTCTCATTTTTCATTTCTCTGTTCTTTTTCCTGCCTCCTGTGTGTTACTTGACAATTTAAATTCCATTTTGATTTATCTATGGTGTTTTCTCATGTATCTCTGTGTAGGTTTTTAGTGGTTGCTGTGGGTGTCACATTATACTAGGTATTACATCATAACTAGGACATGCATGTGGTTAGCTTGAATGGATACAGTGAAAGTGGTTGAGCCAGTTTACTAGCCCACTAGCAGAGTATGTCACTTCCTGTTGCTCACCAACCCTTAATATTATCACTCTGTTTATTCTAGTTATCCTGGTGGGTATTCTGGTATATAATATAGCATTGTGGTCTTTTTTTTTTTAAGATTTTATTTATTTATTCATGAGAGACAGAAAGAGAGGCAGAGGCAGAGGGAGAAGCAGGCTCCCCGCTGAGCAGGGAGCCTGACGCGGGACTCGATCCCAGGACCCTGGGACCATGACCTGAGCCAAAGGCAGACACTTAACTGACTGAGCCACCCAGGCATCCCTAGCATTGTGGTCTTAATTTGCAGTCTCCCTGGTGACTAATAAAGATGAGTACTTTTTAAAGTATTAATTGGCCATTTGGATATTTTCTTTTGTGAAGTCTCTTGCCCATTTTCTATTAGGCTGTCTCTTCTGTTTTTTGTTTTTTAAGATTTATTTATTTGACAGAGAGAGACATAGCAAGAGAAGGAACACAAGCAGGGGGAGTGGGAGAGTCAGAAGCAGGCTTCCCGCTGAGCAGGGAGCCCGATGCGGGGCTCAATCCCAGGACCCTGGGATCACGACCTGAGCCGAAGGCAGACGCTTAACAGCTGAGCCACCCAGGCGCCCCTGGCTGTCTCTTCTTTTTTGATTTGCAGGAATTCTCTATATTTCATTGATACAAGTCTATTGATTTTGTGTTGCAAGCATCTTCCTGCTTTGGCTAGCCACCCTCCAGTGCTTAGTGTTAATGGTATTTTAATGAGCAGAGGTTCTGATTTTTATGTAGTTCACATAATTATTTTAATTTATGGTTGGTGGAGTTTGTTGTTGTTCTGTTAAGAAACCTTTGCCTACCATAGTCATGAAAATACTCTCTGTATTCTTTTAGAAACTTTATAGTTTTACCTTTCATATGTCTATCTATAATTTACTTGAGACTGATTCTTTTTTTTTTTTAATGTTTTATTTATTTATTCATGAAAGTCAGAGAGAGAGAGGCAGAGGGAGAAGCAGGCTCCCTGCGGAGCAGGGAGCCTGATGTGGGACTCGATCCCAGGACCCTGGGATCATGACCTGAGCCGAAGGCAGACGCTTAACCATCTGAGCCACCCAGGCGCCCCGAGACTGATACTTATAAATGATGTAAGGTTGAAGGTTTTTGGTTTTGTTTTAATAGGGTGTCTAGTTAGCACAGCACCATTTATTGGTAAGGCCCTTCTCTCTCTGAGTCAGGGGCTCACATATAATATGGCTATTTCTGGACTTCGTTCTCTTGTCCTGTTTGTAATTGCACCAATGCAATACTGTCTTAATACCTGTAGCTTTATAAGTTTTGGTATTTGATTGTCCTCTCACTTTGTTTTTCTTCAGAATTTCTTGTTACTGTATTTTACCTTTTGTATTATTTTAGAATGAACAACTTTTAGAATGAGTTCGTCAGTTTCCACATTCTCCCCTGCCCTCCTCCCCCTGTCAAAATTTTTATTTTTATTAGGCTTACATTGGCTCTAGATTGGAGTTGGCAAATTGTGGCCCACAGGCCAAAACCAACCTGTCACCTATTTTTGTAAATGAAATTTTACTGAAATACAGCCACTCCCATTTACTTACATATTGTCTATGGCTATTTTTGTGTGACAGTGACAAAGCTGAGTAGGGCTTTCTTTTTTTTTTAAGATTTTATTTATTTTTTGACAGAGAGAGAGAGAGACAGAGAGGGAACACAAGCAGGGGGAGCGGGAGAGGGAGAAGCAGGCTTCCCGCGGAGCAGGGAGCCCGATGTGAGGCTCGATCCCAGGACCCTGGGATCATGACCTGAGCTGAAGGCAGACACTTAACGACTGAGCCACCCAGGTGCCCCTGAGTAGGGCTTCTTTAATTTCTCTTGGTAACATGTTGTAATTCTCTGTGTGGTGGTCTTACACATGTTTCATTAGGTTTATTCTTAGGTGGTCGATATTTTCATATTATTTTAAATGGTATCTTTTTTATGAAACTTTTTACTGAGATAATTGTAGATTCACATGCAGTTGTATAAAATAATTTGAAAAGCTCCTTTGTATACTTTGCTCAGTTTTGTCAATAGTGACATTTTATAAAACAAACACTAGTAGAACATCACTGCAGGACATTGATATTCATACAATCCACTGATCTTACACGTTTGTTCAGTTTTGCTTGTAGTTGTGTGTGTGTGTGTGTGTGTGTGTGTGTGTGTGTGTGTGTGTGTATTGAGTTCTATACTGTTTATCACCTGTATAGGTTCATGTATCTACCATTACAGTTGGATACTGAACAGTTCCAAAACAACAAGGGTCTGGGCGCCTGGGCGGCTCAGTCGGTTAAGCATCTGCCTTCGGCTCAGGGCATGATCCCAGGGTCCTGGGATCAAGCCCCGAGTTGGGCTCCGTGCTCAGCGGGGAGCCTGCTTCTCCCTCTCCCTCTGCCTGTCTGCTTACTTGTGATCTCTCATTCTCTTTCTGTCAAATAAATAAATAAAATCTTAAAAAAAAAAAAGAAAAGCCAACAAGGGTCCTTTGTGTTGCCCATTTGTAGCCACTCCCACCTTCACCCCTTCACCCGTCCCTAGCCCCTGGCACTAGTCTGTTTCCATTTCTAAAATCTGTAGTACATTCCTTGTTCTTGCAGAGTGGTGGTCCATGGGGTAGATGGACCAGGCGTTCCACCAGTCGTGTGTTCACATCCATCCAGGGTGATTCCGGGTTTTGTTCACATCCATCTAGGGTGATTCCGGGTTTTGTTCACATCCATCTAGGGTGATTCCGGGTTTTGTTCACATCCATCTAGGGTGATTCCGGGTTTTGTTCACATCCATCTAGGGTGATTCCGGGTTTTGTTCACATCCATCTAGGGTGATTCCGGGTTTTGTTCACATCCATCTAGGGTGATTCCGGGTTTTGGTGATTGTCAGTAAAGCTGATATTCTGGCAGTTTATCTTTCTGTTCTTTTGTTTTATCTGTGTACAGGATCATATCATCTGTGAATAATGACAATTTTCTTTTGTCCTTTGTAATTCTTACACCTTTTATCTCTTTTTCTTGCCTGATTGCATTGGCTAGAACCCTTAGTACAGTGTTGAATGGAAATGGTGATACTGGGCCTCCCTGTTTTATTTGTCACCTGAGAAGAAAAGCTTTCAACATTTTATAGTTAAGTATGATGTGTGTTGTGGGGTGTTTATAGACACTTTTTAATCAGAATTAAGGGAATTTTCTTTATTCCTAGTCTTTTTAGCTTATAACATAAATGGTTGTTGAAATTTGTCAAATGTTTTTACTCTCTTGGGGGCGCCTGGGTGGCTCAGTCATTAAGCGTCTGCCTTCGGCTCAGGTCGTGATCCCGGGGTCCTGGGACGGAGTCCCGTGTGGGGCTCCCTGCTCCGCGGGGAGCCTGCTTCTCCCTCTCCCTCTGCCCCTCTCCCTCTCTCTCAAATAAATAAAATCTTTTAAAAAATGTTTTTACTCTCTATTGAGTTGATCATAGAATTTTTCTTTTCTGTTCTGTTAGCAGGCGAATTCCACTGATTGTTTCTCTAATGTTAAACTAGCCTTGGTTTCATGGTATGCACCCACGTGGTTGTGGTGCATTATGGTTTCTTTCATGTGCTGAATTTTTGCATATTTGATCATCAGTGAGATTGGCTTAATTTGCCTTTCTTATAATGCCCTTATCAGGTGTTTAGAATCAAAATTTTATGTTCTTATATAAATGATATGGGGCGTATTCTTTCATCTTATGTTCCCTGGATGAGTGTATATAAGATTGGAAATATTTTTCTTTAAATGTTTGGTAGAATTCAGTGGAAAGGTCATTAGAGCCTGGAGTTTTTTCTTTTCTTTCTTTCTTTCTTTCTTTTTTTTTTTTTTTTTGAATGGGCTCCATGCGGTACTGGATGAGCAGTCTGGAGCAGCTATGTGCACAGCCCCTCTCTCGGTATTTGTGACATGTTAGCATAAAGCCTCCTACCGTGCAGCAAACCTCCATCAGCCCAGGGGCCTCATAGGGCCCCCACCACTGCCTCATGGGACTTCCCTGTGTTCAGGTCTCTGCTGTCCTTTGGAGAGGTCTTTCTTAAAACTTTTTCTAGGTCTTTCCACAATTTATGCTCTGTATAATTGAAAATTCATCTTTCTCGTGTGAGTTCTTAGGGGAAACATCTCATTGGTTGTCAGGCTTGTCAGGGTATGTTTGATTTCAGGTGATTCTGTTCTTGAAGAAGAAGGACGGGTTCATCGGCCTGGTGTTGAAGCACATTGGCACCTCGGCCCTCATGGACCTGCTGCTGCGCCTCGTCAGCTGCGTGGAGCCGGCTGGGCTCCGGATGGACGTCCTGCATGTGAGTGTGTGGGCCCCTCCTCCCCGGGGCCCTCTCCCTGTCTGCCAGTGCTCTGCAGGCTGAATGCACAGTGAGTGCCTGGCTCAGGGAGGCCAGAGTTGGGTGAGGGAGCTCAGAGAACGCGGGAAGGTCAGCTCCCCTGGCTTTCCATCCAACATTACTTTCTCCCTGCGGGGTCATCAGGGGTTCTTGTCAAGGCTTGTACTTGAGGCTGGGCCTGCAGTCTGCACCTTTTCTGCTGTACTGCCTCAGTCTACCCAGAAGCAAGGAGCAGAGTGTTCCTTTTCCCCCGACACTTTGGCCTCCTCCTCTGTGAAGAAGCAGAAGAGGGCTTTCCTTACCGCCCCCCAGATCCTGGTGCCCCTGTGGCCTCAGAGCAGGAGTTCTGTCAGGTCCTGGCTTTATGAGGAAGGCATTAGCTGACAGGGGTTCCATGCAGCGAAAACAATAAAGACCAAAGCAGGCCTGTTTTTTGTCCTAGCGTCTGTGAATGTGTCTGTCCTGACAGGCTCCCAGTAAGAGGAGTGCTCGTAGCTCCCTGACGGCTTTCCCAGAAAAGAGGAGGATTCTCATCTCAAAGAAACCAGGAAATCAGTGCTGGATAAGCTGCTCACTGTTGTTAGGCAGGTTTTGTTTGTAATGTAATTTAAAATAAAGCACTGGTCCTTCTTGCCCATTTTCCAGCTCCTGGCGTCAGGTGAGGTGTCATCAAGGTGGCACTTCTCACCCTTAGGCTCATTCTGGAGCTGCCTTCCACAAACACTTAGTCATGACAGCTAACGTTAGGCAGTGAGTGCAGCATAAACATCAGCTGTTAACAGCAGAAAGCCCGCGTAAACTCGATGCTGAGCAGCCACGGAGGCAGATCTTCCGGTCTGGGATAAGGAAGTGCCTTGGTTTCCCCGGGGCGCCCCCCACCTTTGTGCCTTGAACAGTGCTGGGCACTCAGTCCTCCCAGCACTCCTGCAGCTGCACCAGGCCTCTGTGCTTCTCCTGCTCTTGGAAAGGCCCTGACGCCACGGAGAGCGGAGCATAGCTGGGCTCCACGTGCAGCCAGGCCATGCACTGGGGGGAGAGCCCCAGCTCCAGCCCCTTCTGTCTTCTGAGATATCCTGAAGACAGTATGTTGAAGAGTCTAGCACTGGGACAGAAAGACCATGGTTCTCTTCTTCATGGAGTTTGGATCACTCCAGAATTTGATGACGATTTTTTCTTTCTGGGTCTGGGTGGACACACATTGTTGGGTAAAGATTCTCTGTCCCTGGAACCTGGCTCATGGATTTCTTCTGCACCAAACGACTTCCCTTCTGTTGAGTTAGACATGAACAGCGTCATTGACAGGCCTCTTTTTCCCTTTCAGTGGCTTAATGAAGAGAAGATCATCCAAAGACTCGTGGAATTGATCCATCCAAGTCAGGATGAAGATGTGAGTTTAGCTCCCACGGAGCCTGCCTTCTATAGAGCCCCCCACTCGGGGCTATTGGAGAATGGTCTCTGCTGCTGTGGGGGCAAGTTGCTCCTTTCCTCAGATGAGGACCAGTTAGACACTTTTTTCCTCCTTTAATCAAGCACTGACTTCTAGACTGTTTCTTTTCAGTAAAAAAATAAAACTACATTTTATAAAAAACAACGGAGCTGAATTAGTTATCTCATCTCTGGCTGAGTAACAAATTACTTTAAAACTTAGTTGCTTATAACAGAAAGTATTTTTTATTTCTGTTTCTATGAGTCAGGACCAGGACATGGCTTAGTGGGTGCTCTGCCTAGGGTCTGTCACAAGACTGGTCATGTCAGGGCTCAGCAGGGGAGGGCCCGCTTCCAGGGTCACCCACGGCTCAGCAGGACTCCGTTCCTTGAGGGCGGTGGACCTGTCCATAGGGCAGCATTCAGGGTGCTGCTGGCTTCCGTTGGAGTGAGCAAGACGGAAGTCATTCTTCTGCAAACTCAGAAGGGACAGTCTGGACACCTGGGTGGTTCAGTCAGTTGGGCATCTGCCTTCGGCTCAGGTCATGATCTCAGGGTCCCGGGATCGAGTCCCACATCAGGCTCCCTGCTCAGTGGGGAGCCTGCTTCTCCCTCTGCACCTCCCTCCACTTGTGTGCTGTCTCTCAGATAAATAAAATCTTTTTTTTTTTTTTTTTTTTTAAGGGACAGTCTGCACTGTGGCTGTATTCTGCTCTCTTGAAGGGAGTGGCTGGGTCCAGCCCATGCTTGAGGAGGTGGGATTTACGAGGGTGTGAGCTCTGGGAGGAAGGCCCCCCTGCCAGTGTAGAAGCATGTAGGATGGCAGTGGGGCTTCCTCTCTTGGCCCCCTGCCCGCTCCCTGCAAGAGTCACTGTTGAGAGTTTGGAGTATATCCTGATAGGCCTTTTTCTATGTGTGACAAAACTAAACACACTTGCTCGCCCTCTGCAGTTGAAGAACAGTGGTGACGACTATGTCTTAGCCTTGCCGTGGCCCGGCCACTCTGTTTTCTGTTCCTGTCTGTCTCCGGGGCCGTCAGACAGCTGGGCAAGGGGGCCTGTGCTCCCGACTGAGGACGGTGGGTGCCACTCCACCAGCATGAACGCTGTGGGCTGACTGGCTTCCTCCCCGGCCCAGAGGCAGGGGTGAGGCCACAGGGACCTGCTGGCTGCTTTCATTTCTCCCTAAAATAAGTCGTGCACGCACTTCCTTTAGCCCAGAGTTCCCACAGCGTGCATGTGAGGGCTGTGTGTTCTGATGCTCGTGCCAGGGAGCCAGGGGATATTTCTCTCTAGTCAGTTCATCTGCATCACTGAACGCCCCACGTTGTTGCAAGTGCGCTGTCCAGATTTTCACCGGTTAAGGATTAGTGTCGTCCTAGAAGAGTCGAGGCCTCCTGCTTTCTCTGTAGCATCTTGCCCGTTTCCATTAGCTTCCAGGACTCATTCTGAATGTTACCAGCTACGATTTAATACTTAATATTTTAAATATGAATTTAAAATACAGTGTCTGTAACATGGTCACATATACAGTATATCTCAAGATGGTTCAAGGGATAGAGCAATGTCTGTGTGGTGTATTTGACCCTTGAGAGAGCCCCATTTGGACTCTTGGGGATAGTTCAGTTCATCTGGAAGGTCTGACCAGACTTGCATCCTGACACCAGAAAGGCGAGTCAGGCAGCTCTGAAATGGACTGGTTTAGAGAGTCCAGTATCCTTCTGAGAACTGAGCAGTGGGGTAACTCCCACTGTCCAGGAGGCAGCTCTGCTGGCCTTTCTCCTCAACCCTGAGGGGAGTGCGGCATCTCCTTTTCCTTCCAGAGACAGTCCAACGCCTCTCAGACCCTCTGTGACATCATCAGGCTGGGCAGAGAGCAGGGCAGTCAGCTGCAGGAGGCTCCGGAGCCCGACCCCCTCCTCACAGTGCTGGAGTCGTGAGTGCTGGCTGCGGGTGCCTGCCTGGGTGGGTGCGGGGTCTTTCTGAGTCATTAGGGTGTCTCCACGCCCTGCCCTGAGCACCGGCAGATGCTGCTGCTGCCTCCGATTCAGATTCTGATGAGCTGGCTGTGAAATACCACATCTAGTTAACTTGCTAGAGCTGTTTCTCATGGGAAGGGGCTCCATGGGTCTCCTGCCAGGTCCAGTAACTGCAGGCCAGCAGGGGCAGGAGGTCTTGAGAACCCTGGGTGCCTGGCCTGGAGCCTGAGCAAAGCCCCTCTGAGTCTTAGGGTGTTCCTCCTCCATGGAGAGGAGAGATGGTCCTTTGGGCTTCAGGCGGTGCGTCTGCTCCAGCAGCAGTGAGCTCTGTGTGTGTCTGACAGGCAGGAGTGCGTGGAGCAGCTTCTGAAGAACATGTTTGACGGAGACCAGACTGAGAGCTGCCTCGTTAGTGGGACTCAGGTGTTACTTACCTTGTTGGAGACAAGGCGGGCTGGGTGAGTGTCTTGCGTGAGTGAGTGCCAAATGTGATGAGTGGCTGGGTATGTGGTGTTTTTCACAAATTGTTAATTATGTAAGTAATTACATGGGTAGACTCTCCTTGTTGAAAAGGTAAATGTATAGCTCCTTTGACCTTTGGCATCCATCATGTTCCCGCCCCAGTCCGAAGGCACCAAGGGTCACCAGCTTCCAGAGTGTTCATAGATGTGTCTGTGGAATAGGCGTGGCCAGTGAGTTTCCCCGTGGACTGTCCCAGCGTGTGGGGTGCGTGTATGGTATGCATGCCCCTGTGTGGGGTGTGAAGTGTGCGCATATGTGCGTCTGTCTGCTCTACTCTGTCCCCTCCTGTACGGTGGTGGTGGCCCGTCTCCCGGGCTGACTAGTTCTCTTATTTCCTTGTTCTGGAGGGAGCTTTGTCGAAGCCCCGGCATTGATAAACTGGACTTAACAGCAACAATGAAAGAACAAGAAAATGACAAGAAATTGAGTTAATGTTGGTAGTGAGATTATTAGCAGTTTTCCTCTTTCTCTCTAGGACCCAGTACATATCTATTAGTTTATTACCTAAAACTAGAATGATGATGCAGTCATTGTTTACTCTAGTTAGGCCACCAGAATATTGATTGTTTGCATCTTTGTGAACCCAGGAAGCCTGGTCCTTTTCTGTAGGAAGTGGGGGCTCTTCTGAGGGCCTTTCCCAGCCTTGGCTGTGGTGAAGGGACAGCATGAAAATGATACATAAAAACAGAGAGGAGGGGCACCTGGGTGGTTCCGTCAGTTAAGCGTCCCACTCTTGGTTTCGGCTCAGGTCATGATCTCAGGATCCTGGGGTCCAGCCCTGTGTTGGGGGGTGGGTCCACGCTCAGCGGGGAGTCTGCTTGGGATTCTTTCCTCTTCCCTCTTCCTCTGCTCCTCCCCCCACTCACACGCTCTCTCTAAAATAGATAAATAAAATCTTAAAAAAAAAAACACCACCACCACCAAAAATAGAGATGAGCCAGCTGATTCTCTTTTTTATTCTTTTTTTGTATTTAAAATGTTTTTCTATAATGGTCACATATTACTTTTATAACTGAAAAAAATGATTTATGTGAAGATCTCTGAGAAGTTAGTTGGAAAAAGCTGGAGGGACAGTGGGGAGTCCTGTCTCCTGTTTCTCAGCCAAGGAGTGGGAACCATGATGACTATTTCCAAAACAAGGGGAGGGGGTCGGAGATGGTCCAGTGAGCGAGAGGTGCCGCCAGCCCAGTGGGGGCAAGGGGGCTGCCTTCGGCCATCACCTGGGAGCGTCTTCTAAAGGCCAGTGGTGCATCTCTTCTCTCTCTGCCAGTCACCAAACCACCCTTGAGCCGATGACTGGAGGCGTTGGGGGGCGAGGTGAGACAGAGGATGGGGCGCATCCTGCGTGTCTCCATCTGCTGTCCTTGTCCACAGGACAGAGGGCTTGGTGGACTCCTTTTCTCAGGGACGGGAAGGGCTGTGTACCGTCAGCAGCGGCGTACTGCACGGCATTGAGCCACGGCTGAAGGACTTCCACCAGCTTCTGCTCAGCCCGCCGAAGGTAGGTGACCCTGACCAGCTATTAGGGACCTGTGCAGCCACTGTAGGCAGGATGGTTTGCAAGCAGAGGACCCTACTCCCCAACTTGAGAACCACCAGGCAGATGCCAGAAGCATGTTTTCACACCCTCATCTGCTGAGTATCCATCTCTGCTCTGAGGTAAGGCCTAGGGGTTGGACATTTTGCAGCCCCCCCCGCCTCCCCCATGACTCTTGTGCTCTGAAATAGGGGTCATCTGAGAGCCCGTTTACCAAGTTGAGGTCTGGCCTCCCAAGTCAGGGACACCAGGCCAGGGGTCAGGGAGGGTCCCAGGGGAGCCCTTTGCTCAGCTCAGCAGCTCTGGGCAACACCTGGGTCATGCAGAGAAGGGCTCAGTCGCTTAGCTGCCATCCAGCCTCACCATAGAGCCCCTCTCAGTCACGGCCCCCTTTCCCTTTCCTGGGCGCTTCTTAGCACCCCCTGTGATTTACTGCACAGCTTATTTTTTTTTTTTTATCAACTTACCGTCTGCCTCTCCCACTAGAAAGTGAGCTTCGTGAAGGTAGGGATTCTGGAACATTTGGTTAACAAGAAGGTGGACACATCATGCTGCCATGCATGGGGTCAGGAAACACCTGCGTCCAGTGTGACAAGGCCGCTGTTACCCGTGTCCTCCGAGAGTCTTCGTGGGGTTAGCTCAGGGTCCTGAGAGAGCTGGCCCCATCTTGGACATGTCTCATGAGCTGAGGTGCACATCTCCTTGCCTGGTTTGCTGAGACCAGACATCCCTGGGCTTCTTGGGGCAGTGGACCACCATTGCTTACTGTTTTGTGAGGCCCTGAGGGGAGTGGTGGGGTTCCTAACCCCGCTGACCCCTCACTTCCTCTTGCAGGCAGTGCTGCCTTGACCAGCCTCCACACACACATCCCATGCCTCCCCAGGCTGGGCCATATCATGGAGGAGTGGCCCTAACCCTTTGAGCAGTTAGCACCAGAGCTAAGAGAAGCCAGCAGTGGTCATGCTGATTGCAAGCCTCTAACTGGGTGGTGCTTCTTTGTAGAAAACAGCAATCCTGACTACCATTGGCGTGCTGGAGGAGCCCCTGGGGAACGCCCGTCTGCACAGTGCCCGCCTCACGGCCGCACTGCTACACACAAACACACCTAGCATCAACCAGGAGCTCTGCCGGCTCAACACCATGGGTTTACTGCTGGTGAGTGGGCAGGGCCGCCAGCCCCACGTGGCTGTCTGTGTGGCTCTCTGGTCTGCAGCGGGTGGGCAGACTGGGCAGCGTCCATCAGAGGCAGGCACTGGACCTCAGCATACGGACAAGGGTCTGCCCAAGGGGTGGCTTTGGTTCTGTCCCGGAACAGGTATGGTCTGTGCAGAGAGACTACTTCCCGGACCCGTGCCAGGGCTGACAGCACTGTCGCTGGTGAAGCGTGCTGAGTAACAGTGGGACAGGCCTTGCTGTAGGCTCGTGGAGAATTGCTCTGAAGGCACAGGGCAGATTTCTAATCCAGTTTGAGGGAATGGGGAAGTAACGGTCCATCTCCTTTCTGACTTCTGCTGAAGATAGAACTTTTATTATAGCTCTTCAACATAAAACGTCCTCGAATAGCAGTGGGGTCACTGCTGGTCAGCCTAGCAGTTCTTGCCCACTCCTGGTCACCCACTGTCGAAGGTCACCCTGGCAGTTCTTGCCCAAGCCAGTGGGAAATGGTCCTCTCATCCGCAGATGCCTCTCAGTTGCCCCCAGGACAGCCTTGGTGCCTGAGGGAGAGGGGCAGGCAGGCAGGGCCGGCTGTGGGCAGCTGCTGTGGACGGAGGGTGCTGACAGGGTGGGGCATCACCGTGGTTGTCAGCCATGAGTAGATGCAGTCTCCAGTCTTGTCTTCTGCCTTCTGTAGGGCCTCTGCTCCCAGAGAGCTGAAGTCTTCTAACGTTTGAACCCTTATCCCAGGAGGAGCCAGCCTTGGAACCAGGCCTGAAGTACTGTCAGTTTCTTCCAGTGTTTGGCCCATGAGCCCAGATACGGATCAGGGGGTTCAGTTAGAAAAGGCCTCCTTTCCTTTTCCCTCTCTTTCACCTCTCTTTTTTGCTTTTATTTTATTGTGGGAAAATACATATAACCTAAAATTTACCATTTTTATAACTTTTAAGTGTACAATTCAGTGGCATTAAGTACATTCACGATGTTATATAACCATCACCACTGTCTATTTCTGCAACTTTCTCATCTTCGCAAACAGAAACTGTGACCAGTAAGCACTGTCCCCCACAGCCCCCTCCCCGGCCCCGCCGTCTGCTCTCTGTCCCCCTGGGTCTGACCGCTGCAGGTGCCTCCTAGAAGTGGAACCAGACAGGACTTGTCCTTCTGGGTCTGGCTTATTTCACTCAGCACAGTGTCCTCAGGGCTCCCCCGGGTCGTGGCAGGTGTCAGCAGGCTGAGTACTGCTCCACGATGCCAGTGGGCCACACTTTGTCTGTCCCTTCGTCCGGCGGGGGACACCGGGGTTGCTTGCACATTTTATCTGTTATGAGTAGTGTTGCTCTAAGTACAGGTAGACAGTAACTCTCGAGACCTGCTTTCATTTCTTTTGGGTATATACCCAGAAGTGGGATTGCTGGATCAGAACGTATTTCTGTGATTAATTTTTTGAGGAGCCTCCACACTGTTTTCCACGGTGACTGTACCAACTACGTTCCCATCAGCAGTGCATAGGGGGTCCAGTTTCTCCACATCCTCATCAACACCTGTTTTCTGTTTATTGGGGTTTTTTGTTTGTTTCTTAATAATAGGCATCCTAGTGTTGTAAGTGGTATTTCACGGCAGTGGGTGTTCTGCTTTGCATTTCCCTAATGATTATCTTTGGAGAACTGTTTGTTCAAGTCCTTTGTCTCTTTTTTAATTGGGTTTTTTTTTTAATGGTTGAATTGTAGGAGCTTTTTATGTATTCTGTATATTAAAACTTACCAGATATATGATTTGAAAATACATTCTTCCATTCTGTAGATTATTTTCACTCTCTTGATAGTATCTGACACAAAAGTTGTAAATCTTGATAAAGTCCAACTTACCTATTTTTTTCTTTTATTGATTGTGTTTTGGGTGTCATATGCAAGAAATCATTGCCAGTTCTACTGTCATGAAGCTCTCCCCCTGTGTTTTCTTCTAAGAGTTTTATAGTTCTAGCTTTACTAGGCCTTTGATCTGTTTTAAGTTAATTTTTGTATGTTGTGTAAGATAAGGGTCCCACTTCTTTCTTTTGCTTGCAGATACCCAGTTTTTCCAGCACATTTGTTGGAGAGACTGTCTTTTCCCACTTTGAATGGTTGTGACACTCTCACTGAAAATCAGTGGACCACATGGAGCCTGGCTGGCTCAGTGGGTAGAGCATGTGACTTCTGATCTCAGGCTTGTGAATTTGACCACCAGGCTGGGCTTAGAGATTACTTAAACAGAAGAAAGAAAGAAAGGGAAGGAGGAAAGGGGTTGGGGAGAGGGAAAGGAAGGAAAAGAGGGAAGGAAAAAAAGAAAAAGAACCAGTTGGCCACATAGGTGAGGGTGTAGTTCTAGACTCTGGTTTTTTTGGTCTCTGTGTCTGTCCTCATGGCACCACCACACCATTTTGATTACTGTAGTTATGTAGTAAGTTTTAAAATTGGGAAGTGTGAGTTCTCCAACTTTGTTCTTTTTCAAGATTGTTTTGGCTGCTTGGGATCCCTTTAGATTCCATGTAAATTTTAAGATGGGGGGCGCCTAGGTGGCCCAGTCAGTTAAGCAACTGCCTTTGGCTCAGGTCATAGTCTCAGAGCCCTGCATCAGGCTCCCTGTTTAGTGGGGTCTGCTTCTCCCTCTGACCCTCCCCTCTCTCGTGCTCTCTCTCTCTCAAATAAATAAAATCTTTAAAAAAGTATAAATTTTAGGATGGGTTTTCTGTTTCTACCAAAAAAAAAAGTGCCATTGGGATCTTGATAGATAATTAGTCTGTAGATCACTTCGGGTAGTATTGTTATCTTAACAAAATTAAGTCTTCCAATCCATGAACATGGAGTCTTTCCATTTATTTATGTCTTCTTTACTCTCTTTCAGCACTGTTTGTAGTTTCTAGTGTACAGGTCTTTCATTTTCTAGGTTTAATTTATTCCTAAGTATTTTATTCTTTTTTTTTTTTAAGATTTTATTTACTTGACAGACACAGTGAGAGAGGGAACACAAGCAGGGGGAGAGGGAGAGGGAGAAACAGGCTCCCCACTGAGCAGGGAGCCCGACGTGGGGCTCAATCCCAGGACCCTGGGATCATGACCTGAGCCGAAGACAGACACTTAACAACTGAGCCACGCAGGCGCCCCCTAAGTATTTTATTCTTTTGAATGTTGTTATAAATAGAATTGTTCTCTTAATTTTTTTAATCTAAGTTGTTAGTGTGTGGAAGTGTACTATTTGTGTGTTGATTTTGTGTCCTGTGACTTTGCTGAACTTGTTTTAGCTCAACCGTTTCTGTGGAATCTGAAATTTTCTGCATATAAGATTGCATCATCTGTGAAAAGAGGTAATTTTACTTCTCTCTTTCCAGTTTCATGCCTCTTATTTCTGTTCCTTGCCCAGTTGCTCTGTTTAGAACTTCCAGTGCAACACTGAAAGCGGGCGTCCTTGCCTTGTTCTTCAGAGAGAAAACTTTCAGTCCTTCACCCCTGAGTGTGGTGTTTGTGGTGGGCCAGCCACACATGACCTTTATCACGTTGGGAGGTTTGCTTTTATTGTTAGTTTATTAAGTGTTTTTATCAAGAAAATATGTCAAATATTGTAAAATGTGCTTTCAATATCAGTTGAGACGATTGTGTGTTTGTTTTTTCCCCTTTATTTGGTTAATGTGGTGCATTACATTGGTTTTCAGATATCAAACCATCCCTGCATTCCAGGAATAAATCCCACCTGGTCTTGGAGTGCAGTCCCTTAACATGTTGCTGAGTCTGGTTTGTTAGTATTTTGTTGAGGATTTTTGCATTGATGTTCATGAGGGATATTGGTGTGTGGTTTTCTTGGCGTGTCTTCATCTGGCTTTGATAACGAGGTAATACTGTCCTCATAGAATGAATTAGAAAGTAGTCCTTCTTTTTGGGGGAAGAGTTTGAGGATTGTTGTTGTTGATTCTTCTTTAAATGTTGGGTAGAATTCACCAGTGAAGCTGTCTGGCCTAGGCTTTTCTTTATTGGGAGGTAGGTCTGACTCTGTGCTGAAGAAGAGGTAACATCGTGAAGCCACCTCCAGGGTCACTCAGGGTCACACAGGCAGAGAAAGTGAAGCTGAGATTTGGGACCATGTTTCTGTGGAGAACTGTGTTAGGCAGATGGGCTTCCTGCCTTTAGCCATCTCCCAAATCCTTGGTGTGGAGGAAGGGCCCATTCTCCTGCCTCGGGGTGGAGTCTACACCTTGTCCTCCACCCCCGCACGCCCCTCCTCCTCCCTCGTGGACAGCAGGGGGCCTGAGACGCAGGCTGCCATAGCCACTGTGGCCAGAGGGATGTGGACAGGCGTTCTGTGTCACTTCTCCTTGCTGCTGCCTCCCTACTGGCATGGGGAACCAGAGAGTCCGAAGCAGGCTGCCGTGCCCAGCCCTGGTCCAGGGGGAGCCATGTGGCCACCCTCACTCAGCCTCCTCTGGGCTTCAGCCTGTGCCGCTGGGGTCTGGGCCCTGCTGGGTCCCTTCAGGGAGTGTGCACGTGTGCACCTCTTGATTTCATGTCCCCTCCTCCATGGAATCCCTGGGTGTCTGAGAATTTAATGCACTTCTAGTAACTCATGAGTCAAAGACAAATCATAAAGGAAGGATTGTAAAAATACCAGGTAGCAAAAGGTATGAGGATACCTGGGAAAGAAAAAAGGCTAAGAGTGAGTTGAGCTTCTGACTTAAGGACAAAAGGGTTAGCCCACGCGAGGGCGTGGTCAGATGAGGGCAGAGACCGCGGGAGCGGAACAAGGCAGCAGCTGGCGTGGGAGGGCCGTGGTCCCGGAGACACTGTGTCAAGGAAGAGCCTCGGCATCCCCTGACCACCTAGATGGCGGGGACAGTGACCCCTTACCTGTGCGGTCCCGCCGCCAGGAGAAAACCAGCGCACAGACCCCCTCTGCCCTCTGCTTGCCCCAGGACCTGTTCTTCAAGTTCACTTGGAACAACTTCCTGCACGTCCAAGTGGAGCTGTGCATAGCCGCCATCCTGTCCCACGCTGCTGGGGAGGGCGGGGCGGAAGCCAGCGGACCGGACAGGGGCCCGGACACCCCCCAGCCTGCCGCCAGCCGCCCGGAGAACACAATGGTGACCCATGTGAGTCCGGCCAGTGGCCTGTGTTTTGCTGTGTGCCCTGCGCATCGCTGCTTGCTGAGCCCCGCCCTCAGTGTGTGGCTGTCAGCACAAGTACCGGCCGCCATGGCCACCGCTAACCCTCCCAGGACGTGGATGCGCTGCCCTCCCTCCACCCATCAGACCGCGAGTCACAAAGGAAGTGTCCACATTTGCCAGGGCCACTGTGCTGGGGGAGCCGAGGCACTGGAGGGGGAGGGTCTGCTCCTTCCAGGCCAGTCCGCTGTACCCTGTCGTAGCCATGAAGGCAGATGCAAGGGAAAGAGAGAGAATGTGTCGAATTCTCATGAGAAAATGTTCTGGGATTATGGATCTTTTGAAACTACATTCTCTCTTCTTTTCCTCGGCTCTTCCTTGCTCGCCCATGAGTGCATGACGGACGCTCACCTCCGGGACTGCCCACAGCTTTTCCGGGGCCTCAAGCGGGCACACCCTTGGTGTCTGTGTCTCCCCTGCCCTAAACAGCTGTAGCACTGTGTCTGGCAGAGAGTGGGCCTCAGCAGGTGTTTGCTAAGGAGGAGAGGAAGCAAGCAAGTGCCCGGCTGGGTGCTATTGAGAAGTAGCACCGACGCCCCTCCCCGTGTCAAGGAGCCCACTTAGAGATGCTTCCCTGGCAAGGCCCGGGGCTGTGCAGGGATAGCTCTGACCCTCAGGCTGGCTGTGAGGCCCACACAGGAGGGGCAGAGGCTTGGGAAGGCCTTGGTCTTTGGTGAGAGTCCCCACAGAAGGTGTGGCTTGAGCGAGGCCTGCAACGTGCAGGCCTGAGCTGGACGGCAGCCCAGGGGGTAGGCAGCTGGGGGCAGGCGACTTCGGTGGTGAGGGCCACGGGGTGGGGGTGTGCGGGGGGGCCCCGTGTGGGGTGGGGTGTGAGTTGAGTCCCAGAACAAATGTGCAGGCACAGGAAAGAGCCCTCAGGCTCACTCCTTTTGCTTCTGGACACAGAGAAGGTGGGAGGAAGCCAAGGGGAAGGAGCAGAACTGGGCAGCCCTAGGGGGTTTGGGGGCTGCAGAGAGGCCGTAATGGTGTCCCCGCCCACAAGGAGCTTTATGCTGATGTGCCTGCTTCACCGTCTAGGGGTGGGTGGAGGGGAGTGTGCAGCCCTGTAGACCCTGACCAGTGTCACCTGGCCCTCTAGCTGTTCCAGAAGTGCTGCCTGGTCCAGAGGATCCTGGAGGCCTGGGAAGCCAATGATCACGCACAGTAAGAACCCCTGGGGGGCTGCAGGTGGTGCCTGAGGGCCCAGCGCAGGGTTCTGGGGCTGCCATGGGGTGTCCAGTTCAGGAAGGGGGTCCTTTTCCTGGATGAACACCTAGAAGTGCTGTCCAGGGAAGGTCAGGGCCCAGGGGGACCAGAAGAGACCGGCTGAGCAGCTCTGTACTCCACCCCCGCCCTCCCCATCTGTCAGCCAAGACCCCATCTTATACCCACAGTGTGTCCTCAGTTCAGTTCTCCCGTCTCCCCACCCCAGCCGCCAGCCAGTTCTCACTGAGCCCTGAACCCTCCCAAGCGCATCCAAGCTACTTCCTGCTGGCTCTCCTGCCCCACCCAGCTGGGATCTTTTTGAAACACACAGATGGTCTCACCCCGGCCTAAACGTCTCGACCACCCAGGTCCCCCAGAGGTGTGGCCTGTGGGGCCCCGTGTGGGCAGCCCCAGCCCCACCCTCACCCTGCCTTCCCTCGGCCCTGCCAACTTCTGCTCCCAGGGGCTCTCTGTCCTCACCTGGTTCATGGCCCACATCCTGCTGGTACAGAACCCACCAGTTTGCATCCTCTGTAGAATACATACAATGTACAAGATGCGGCCATCTGTCCTTCCTTGGGCCTGGTCCTTGCAGTACCCACTGAAGCCCTGGGCGGAGCCTGCTCTTGTACATCCTGTATTTGTGCGCATGGGCACCTGTTGTGGGGCGTACATCATCACTGTCACTGAGGGTCCACGACGCCCCAGAGGTTAAGACGGCAGGCTGAGAGGCCTTGTCCCTGGCCCAGCCCTCCTGCACCCTGGGAAGCTCCTCACGGGCCTCCCTGTATCGCCAGGCGCTCTCCTGACCCCTTCCTCTACCAGGCTGGGCTCATGGGCTCAGGAGCTCACCTCTGCTTCCTCTCTGGGGCGCTGTCAGGCTTTTAAGACAGAGAACATGGTCGAAAGCAACTCTGTCCACTCTGTGACTCAAGTGCTGCATTTCTAGATGTGTGAGCATTTTACATCTTCCTAACACAGGAGGGATTTTAAGAGGTGCCCTTCTGTTGGGTCATGTGTGTGACGAGAGGTTGAACACAAAGCTGTGTGTGCATGGCAGCGTGGGATGGAACGGTGGACAGAAGCCAGGCCGTGGGCCTCAGGGTGCATAGAGCTTGGTGAGGGGGAGGCAGTATGGACACCGGGCAGAGAGCCGGGCAGAGACAGGCTAGCTCTGAGCCGCCGGCCACCTGCAGTAGCCCCTGCCCTGGCCTGCCTGCTTCTGGGTCCCGTGTGTCCATTCTTGATCTTCCCTGGGTCAGCACGTACAGCAGAGATGCACTGTGTTTGGTCTTTCTGAGTCTTCTGCCCCACTGGGTGTTCCTTCGGGTCAGCCAGCTCCGGGCAGAGCTGGGAGGGCGTCGGGGGCTAGGACAGGTCAGAGGTGTCAGAGTGGGTCGAGGGACACGGCATTGGACCAGGCCTGCAGGACGGGCAGAGGCCCATCAGGCCCTGCTGGAATGGAGTTCTGGTCTGGACGGTGGGGTAGGAGCAGTGCGAGTGGAGTGATTGGCTGGCACACAGCAGCTGCTCTCCAAAAATAAGTGTCCTGCAGGTAAGGCTGTGAGGAAGGATTTGCGGTGGGGTGGGGGGGGGGCGGGGTGGGGAGTGGGCCCAGGGAAGGCCATGCAGGGCAAGGTCAGGCCCTGGTAGACACACAGTGAGGCAACCCCAGTGGCCCCCTGGTCCTGCTGCTCATTCCAGGGCGGCAGGCGGCATGAGGCGCGGCAACATGGGCCACCTTACCCGGATCGCCAATGCGGTGGCACAGAACCTGGAGAAGGGCCCCATGCAGACCCACATCAGCGACGTCATCCGAGGTGAGCCCTTCCTGCCCTCGCTGCCTCTGACCCCTGACCCTCAGCAAGTGGTAACTGCACTGGAATCAGATTGCTTTCCCACGTGGAACCTTCTCTCAGGTGGACCTGGGTCCCAGGTGTCCGTTCTGTTCAACAGACATCCGTGGGGGGTCTCCTTGTGCCCTGAGACCCTGTCCGGTGCCAGCATTCGGAAGCACAAGTGGACCAAGGTTCTCCTGTGTTCTGCTCAGGGACCGCCCAAGTCCTGTCCGAATGCCGCCCTCCTTCTCTGACTCAGCCAGTTTTGCAGATCTTTCCAGCACAAGTCTGTGGAGCAGGGGGAGCGAGGGGGAGGTAGCCTCTGTGCTTGAAGAGCAGGCTGTGGGGCCCGAGCAGAGGCAGCCCCTCTGCTGGTCGGGCCTCACCTCTGTCCTCAGCCTGAGACACCCCCACTCTCCCGCCCTGGGGCCCCAACACTCACACCTCTTTCTGGCCCTCTCATGTCCTGGCGTGGTCTGCAACTCCTGGGCACCGGGCTTCCTCAGCTGGGCTGGGGGAGGCCCAAGGGGGTCTTGGTTCAGACAGGAAGGCGGGCAGCTCAGAAGGGTCTGGGTGACCCTGCTCAGGCGGACGATGCCTGGGCCAGCCTGAGCAGGGTGTTGAGAGGCCCCTGAGCTTGGGTGGACAGATGGACAGATAGGTGGAGTGCATGAGTGAGTCAAGGAGGCTGAGGGGGAACAGCAGCCAGGACTCCCCAAGGTGCTGGGGTTGGTGTGCATACCAGCCTCATGACCAGGACAGTCTTCCTCAGCCCCATGTGGGACGCTTGTGCTCAGTGAATGGTGTTTGCACAAAGGAGTAAGCTCCATCTGGGGGTTCCCCACAGAGGGTGTGGGAAGATGGCCACGCTGTGGCAAGGCCTCAGGTGCGTGATCCTGGAGCAGGCACCAGGAGGAGCTGAGGCTCATCCCCCATCATGCGGCTGAGGAAGCTGGGCCACGCAGGCTGTGTGGCCACCCCCTCACAGGGTCTCAGCTGTGGTCCCTGTGCCCCACGGCCAGAGGTGAGCTGAGGAAGCTCTGGGTGGCCCTCCAGGATGGAAGCAAGGGGGTGTGCCTGGCCCCCGGGTCCTTTGGTGCCCGTGACAAGGGGTGTGCGGGCCTGGGGAGGCTCCCCACAGAGGGTACAGTTCGGGGTGCAAGAGGTGAGCCAGAAGCTCGCTGCTGTGGTCTTCCGTCACCAGCTGCAGACGGACTCTTTTCTGGGGCTGTGGCCTTTCCAGAAGACAGGCACACACAGGCACGTGGGTGCGACTGAGAGGGCTGGTGGCAGGGGGCGCTGGGCGCAGAGAAGGAAGCTGGGCTGTATTTCCTCAGCGGTCCTCCGGTTGCTGTGCAGCTACCTGGGCGCCAAGTGAGCTCAGGGCTCCGCACCTGCTCAGTTTGGGCCCAGTCCCTGCGAGCGCCCTCAAGTTCCTGTGGGACCCTTGGCTGCCTTGGCCTCCTTCCCTTCCAGCAGCCCTCAGATGTCCCCTCCGGGCTCTCCCCACCTGTGCGCAGTGGCACCGACCCCTGGTTCACCAGCGGTGCTCCCTTGCAGGGCTCCCTGCGGACTGCCGAGGGCGCTGGGAGAACTTTGTGGAGGAGACCCTGGCGGAGACCAACCGCAGGAACGCTGTGGACCTGGTGAGGGACTCGTGGGGCTTGGCTGTTCCCGCCGCACGGCGTCAGCTGGCGCTGTGGCCGTGCCCTCCTGTCTGCCTGTGTGGGCGCACGTGCAGGCGTGTGGGCGTGCGGGCAGGTGTGTGCACGCGCGTGTGTGCGCAGGTGTGCGCAGGAGTGCACGCGTGTGTGTGCGTGTGTGCGTGCGCACCCACGTGGCCCCGCCTGTGTGCAGTGGAGTCTCCAGCTGTGTGTCCTCAACGCAGACCTGTCCGGCTTCAGGCCCCGCTGGCCCCCTGAAGCGTCAGCAGAGCCCCCTCCCTGTCACACCAGGACCCCTAGTGTGCGCTCAGGGGCTTCTGATGCCCGAGGCCCAGTGTGCCCTACGCTGAAGGGAGGGGCCAGGGGGTAGGAGCCCCGGGGGGTGCGGGGCTCACGTCCACCTGCTCTGGCTGTTTCAGGTAAGCACCCACCACCTTCACCCCTCGAGTGAGGATGAGGACATGGAGGGCGTTTTCCCTAATGAGCTGTCCCTGCAGCAGGTGCGTGTGGTCACTCTGCACACCTCCGGCAGCCCTGACCCGCTCTCGGCAGCACTTGGGCCTCCAGGGTGTCCTGGACAGCACCCTGCTGAGCTGCCACGGGAAACAGCCCAGGGGAACGTGCTAGTCCCCACGCACCAGGCTCGAGCAGGGGAGGGGCCAGAGGCACAGCCCCTGCAACAAGGGGGGGACCCCCTGAGCCACCTTCCATCAGTAAACCCTGGGGGACCTGGTAGATGATCTTGAAACTTAAAGGAAACGAAGCTCTTTGGACACACCCTGTGTTGGTGTTCTCCTGAGAGGTTAGGTTGGGAGAAGCCGAGAAGCACCAGTGGGTTTTTCTGGGAGCAGCCTCGGGCTGAGGCCTGCCCTGCGTCACCCTCCCTGCCAGGCTTTCTCTGAGTACCAGGTCCAGCAGATGACGGCCACCTTCGTGGATCAGTTTGGCTTCAACGACGAGGAGTTTGCTGACCAGGATGACAGTGTCAAGTGAGCTCCCAGGACGTGCCCGGGGCTGTCCACCCTGGCTGGGATCCCGTCCCTGGGGAGCCTTGCACACCACGGCCCCCATTTGAGCCTTCTTCTTCTCCCACGACCTTGTCCCGTCCCTTTTGGAAGGAGCTGGGTTCTACTCAGTGTGACCAGCTTCCAGGCCTGTGGCCTCGTCCCGCCCGGCCCTGCAGGCTGTCCTGCCACTTTCTCAGCTGAGGGGCCGGGCAGAGACACCCTCAGTGATGGTGGGTTGTCCCCTGCAGACCAGGGACAGAGTGGACCCAGGTGGAAACAAGCAAGTGTGTTTGAGGAGGGAGGTGGGCTTGGAGAGCCGCCCCCTTCGGCTGAGGCCCCCATCTGTTTACACCCCTGTGGCCGGTCGCTGCCTGCAGAACCGTCCACACCCTCGGACTTGGCTGTGTTCCCCCGGGAGGTGCAGCTGCAGCTGGCATCCCCCAAGGGCACGAGCGGAAGTCCCCAGCGCATCGGGCGGCCCTGGTGGCAGGCAAGGTGCTGAGTGTCTCCCTTGTTGCAGTGCTCCCTTTGACAGGATCGCAGAGATCAACTTCAGCATTGATGCTGACGAGGACAGCGTGAGTCCTCTGCTCCATGCTCATTGGGTGTGGGTGGGGACACAGTGGCGGGTGGGCAGCAGGGGGAGACAGGGCCCCCACCCTGTGAGCCCCTTGCCTGGCCGAGCCCCTCTGGGAGCCATGTGGAGCTATGTGGAGCTCTTGCCTGCAGCCCAGCGCAGCTCTGTTTGAGGCCTGCTGCAGTGACCACATCCAGCCCTTTGACGATGACGAGGAGGATGACATCTGGGAGGACCAGGAGACGCACTGCACTGCCCGGGTGACGGCCAGAGCCAGGTGCGAGGCCCACCCGTGTCCCCAAGCCTCCTGAGGCAGAGGGGCCCCGGAACGCTGTGTGCGTGCTCCCAGCCCTGCCCCAGCCACGACGCTCTGGGTGCACAGAACAGGATGCTCCCAGGGTCCCCGTGTGGTGCTGGCTGGGGGCTGCTCTGACCGTGTGTCTTTCCCCAGGTTTGGGGGTCCTCACACCTCAGATAGCTGTTCCAAGAACGGCCTGGAGCGTGGAGGCCGGGACAGGAAGGAGGGTTTGGAGGCAGACAAGGATGCCGCTCGGGCAGGTGCCCCTCTGGCTTCTACCCAGAAGGAAGGTCCTCGCTTGGAGGGTGGCTCAGAAGGTAGATGCTGGGGACACAGGGTTCAGGCTGGGCAGGGGACCCAGGCCCCGGCCGGCCTGGGCATGGTAGGGGCTGCCGTGGGCTTGTTAGCTGCTCACTTGATCTGCACGAGCTTTCGAGCAACGTTCCTGAAGGTGGCACCTGTCCCATGCCCCCAGCCACGGTGGTGCAGGATTGGTGGCAGACCCCAGCTGCCCCCTGCCCCCAGTTGAGGTTACCTAGCCACATTGTCACAGCTGGTGGCCGTGACACCACTGGTCCATTTCTTGTGGGGCCTCCGCAGCTCTGGGCTTCAGGGCCCTGGAGGCAGGGGGGGCCGACCTGTGGGTCCAGGGTGCCTGGACTGCTGTGTCTCCCACCAGCAGGCACCTCGTGGACGGTGTTTGACGAGCCGGTGAACTCACCGGCACCGGCCCCGGGAGTGGCGGTGGACGTGGGTTCCAACGTGTGGGCCGCCAGCACCCCCAGCCCCTCGGCTTTGGAAGAAAAAGGCTGGGCCAAGTTCACCGACTTCCAGCCTTTCTGCTGGTGAGGTGGGGCGGGCCGGGAGGTCACCCTGTCTGCCCTTGGGGGTGGCATCTCCCCAGAGGGGGCTCAGTCTTGCCTTCCGCAGCTCCGAGTCGGGGCCTAGGTGCAGCTCCCCAGTGGACATGGGCCACGGCGATGCCCAGGCTGGCCCGAAGCAGGGCCCCGAGAGAGCCCGTGAGTAGGAGGGGCTCCGGGCACAGGGGGTGGGAGGGCATGGCCGAGGCCCCACGGGTTGTGTCTCCCTGGCGATGCTGGGCTTTGCAGCCGGCAGTCCTTCGGGTGCAGGTATGACCGGCCTGCCCTGTCCACGCTGCTGGGAGCCTTGCTTTGTCCGTGCAGCTCACCCCCGTGCACTGCGCCACCTCACGGGCCATCCTGGGGCCTGTTCAGGGTCCTTGACCCTGAGCCCCTCGTCAGACAGGCTTGGCAGCCCCACAGGGCTGAGTGGGGGCCCTCCTTGCCTGGGGGAGGACTGTCTCTTCATACAGTCTCCGTAAATACACACATGCACACGTGGGTTTGAGGACCCTGAGGGCCGTGCCCTGCGGCCCCTCCGTCCTCCCTGGACGTCAGCAACTCTGTCTTGCAGGCCCGGCCTCCCCATGTGCCTGGAGCGCCTGTGTCACCAGGAAGGCCCCCTTGGTGGTTTCCGACCACGGTGAGGGCGAGCAGAAGATGGCTGGTGCCTTGGAAGCTGTCAGTCTGGGTCGCAGCCGGGAGGCTCCCCTGCTGCCCGCGTCAGTCCCCAGGTGTGCAGGCGGGGGTGGGCACAGGGTCCCCAGGGGCACACGGATTTCTGGCTGTCCCCAGCACCCTGCTCACCCAGGAGCAGGCTGACCCTGCTGCCCTGACGACCCCATGACCGAGGATGCTGGCCCTAGGGGGGTTGGGACGCCCATTCATCTAAGTGGGAGCCAGGGGTCAGGGGCATTTTCCTTGAGTTAGAAGCACAGGGACGGAGTGTCCCACCCTGGAGGCTAGGAGATGGGGCTGCCTCAGCCCTAGGTCTTCCTGAGGACAGTGGCCAGGGTTTTGGGTTTCTGGCCGGCTGAGCTGCCACCCCAGGATCTGGGGGTGCTCCACACGGCGGGGAGAGGGCACAGTGGCCTTTATGCCCCACTCAACCTGCACCTCAGAAATGCCCGTCATGCTCAGACAGCAGGATGGGGGTGTCTGAAGACCTCGTTGGGTCACGTGAACCCTGACTGCAGGCATCCATCCTGCAAGCTTCTCCCCACGCATCCCTCCCTCAGGCACAGGAAGAAGGTCCAGGCCTTTGGGATCTGTCATTGGACAGACAGACCCCTGGCTGGGCCTGGTGGGCTGGGGGGCGGGGAGGGGGGAGCATTGAGGAGCTGTGAGTTGTGAAAGCAGGGAACTGGGGGCCAGCGGGCACTTGAGAGAGGTGGTGGTAGGGGCGAGGGGGAAGGTCCCCCAGCAGAATCCCAGCAGGAGGGGACAAAGACCAGGTACGTGACCGCGTGAGCGGTGTGGTCTCTCCTTCCCCCACAGCCCGCTGCCCCAGCCCTGGGGTCCCGAATGGTTTTAGGCCTTGGTCCGTCCCGTTGGTGGGGGTCTACTCTGGCTCACAGCACACTCGTTCTCGGGACCCTGGACGACATGGCCTGCCCTCGTCAGCCCCCTGCCCTTGGGGGGTACAGCCCGGAGCCAGCGGGGTCTCAGTGACTGTTTTACAAGTGTGGGTCAGGCGAGGGGGCAGGGCAGCAGGGCCCATGCATGGTGGCGCTTGGGTTACCGGTGCACGTCGGGTTCTTGAATGGGTTTAACTCTTTCTCAAAGTTCAGAATCACTGCAAGTCTTAAAAGCTCTTCCTCCCCTCCTGACTCCCCCACCAACAAACCACCTCTGCTCTGAAAAGCAAGTATGGTCATTGAGAGAGCGTGTATTTCCAGGGCTGTCTGCACCAGCATTCCCAGCCAGCCTGTGGGGGAACCCCCAGTTGATGCCCATCTGGGCCGCCGAGTGGTCACCAGGCTTTAGGGTCTGTTTCTTAACGCTGTCCGTGGCTGCTCCACCCTGGCTGGCTCCCAGGGGTCTTGTGTGGTTGGAGGTGGTCTCACACGTACCAGAAGCAAGCACTGGGCAGGTGTGGGCTGAATGGGGAGCCACGGGCGCCCTCTCCTCCTGGGCTGCAGCGAGGAGGGCCAGTGTCCTGAGGTCACCTGTTCTTGCCCTTTCTAGGCATGGGAGGGAGTGTTTCTGGGCACATGGCCTGCGGGCCCCCTCCCACATAACCCAGGGTGGGGCTGGGGGCTATCTGGAGAGAGACCAGAGGCCGGGGGGCAGGCTTGGGATGCACGCCGCCTGGAAGGTCTGAGGCCTCAGTGGACAGGCAGGTTGTCTGGTGTTTTTAGCACTTAGGGAGGCAGAGCTGCCTTGGCCAAGTGGGTCCCTGGGCTACCCTGGTGGTGGCCCAGGATGCTGGAGCCTGCGTTTGCCACACAGGACGGACACACTGTCAGACCCCACCTCCCCCACGCCTGCAGAAGCAACCTTTGCCCCGGCTGTGGCTGTCCCCCCCGAGGCTGCCGTGGCTGCCACCCCAGCACCGAGCAAGGCCAGCCCCGCCCCAGCCACCATGGCAGGCCCCCCGGGGCCCGTGGCGGCCATCAGCTCTGCGGCCCCAGCCACATGCACAGTAGCCATCCTGGGCACCGTGATGAAAGACAGGTGAGCAGGTTAGGCTGGGGGGGGCTGCATGGGGCTCTTGGGCCCTGAGGGCTCCAACCCCCACCCGTCTTCCTGCAGGAAGATGGACTCACCACCCCCTGCAGGAGCCGCCTTGAACGGCCCCGTGTGATGCTGCTGCCGCCCAGCCACGGCGCGCCCTTATCGAGAAAACTACCTGGTGATGCAATTTGTCTTTTTTAATTTAATTTAATTTAATTTTAAAATAAATGCTGCATTGGTAGGGCTGCCAGTTGGAACCAGTCGGACAGCCCAGCTTGCGTCTCTCCTGCCTGACCCCAGCTCCGCGCACAGCAATAAGGCCTCAGACGTGCGCTCTGCCGGCGGGAGCCGGGGGCCACGACCCCAAGACACCGTGCGCACGGAGGGCCGCGATGGGCATGGATGCCACAGGCTCCGAGCCTCAGTTTTTACGGATTTTTTTTTTTTTTTTTAAACAAACGCAGGAAAGAGCCACGTGTTTGCACTTTTGTGTCCAGCCACAGCGAAGGGTCTCCCTGGCTCTGGGGACAAATGTGGGTCTGGAGCTGGACTGGCCAGACAGGGTCTTAGCTGCCCAGTGTCCCTGGGAGCTGGCCTGGAGCCAGGCTGCAAAATTTGACTGCCTTAAAATAAGACCCTCACGGCCTGGTGGGGCAGTTGGGGCACCTGGCAGGGGCTGGCCACGGGTGTGCAGGATGGGGTGCAGGGGTGTGGAGACTGGCTTCAGCGGTGCCAGGTGGGGTGGGGTCTGCACCTGTCGGGGAGGGCAGGGCCAGGCCACGTTGTCCTGGAGGGGTCTGTAGGATTACTTTCTGTTGAGTCCATTTTTAATGTTCTGATAATCTTGACAGGGCATCCAAGACCCCAACTCCCAATAAAAGTTGTGTTATTCTTACTGACAAGCCTGTGTATTGTTAAGCTGCAGGCCCCCCAGCCTGACCGGCATGGCTGCAGCAGGAAGTCTCCAAACTGGAGCGAGCATTGAGCTGTTCTTTTTAAACAAGCCCCAGGGCCGGCCCGTCCTCACTGGCTGGGCAAGAGGGGGGGCAGCCAGCAGGGCCTCCCGGGGCACTCAGAGCCAGGGGGTGGGTCTGCCCACTCAACAGCCGTGGTCCTGCACGGACCTCACCCTGTGGCCCCTGCTTCGGTGACTTCTGACCTCCCTCCCAGAGACGGCCTCATGGTTGCCCGGCCCCTGTGTGAAGTCAGGTGGGCCTAGGACCCCAGGTGTGGATTTCCCGGGCCTTGGGAACCTGTCTGATAGCTGTCCGTGTGGCCCAGAGAGAACCTGGGGGCTCTCCTCACGACTCACCTGACATCACCTGTGGGTCTTGCCTGTGTCCGCACCTGCTGCTCACCTCCCCCCGACAGGTGCCACCACCTGCTGGGCATCCGCCACACCCCACCTGGCTGGCTCAGGTGCAGGTGCAGGTGGGACTCACATTTGTGGGGGAAAGGAGAGGGGTAACCACAGTGGCACCTGTCACGCCCCAGACAGAGGTCAGGGCATGGAGAACGGTCAGGGCCTGAGGCAAGATCCCAGGGAAAGAGGAGGGGCAGGCATTTGGAGCACACGTCCCAGGACCCCCTGCCCCTCGGAGCCCACCCTCGTCAGCATCTCCCTCCCATCTAGTCTCCTCTGACCTGGGACCATCCTCCGGACAGTCCGGCCCCATCTGCTCTCTTCAGAGCACACCTGCAGAGGGCCACCTTCTGTCCAGGGGCTGCTTGGGGGTGCGGTGGAGCGGGGGGGGGTGCCAGCCCCGAGACCACCCCTGAGGGTGGCTGGGCACTAAGCAAGGGCCTGATGAAGCTGCACCCCCCCGCCCACCCAGCGGACGTGGGTCGCGGGGAGTGGCTGGCAGGGGATCTGGACGGGCCGAGGAGACACAGGCATGTGCGTGTTGTTAGTTCTCTCTTTATAGACTCTGGTTCTAGGAACAGGTTGCCTGTGGCCGGCCAGCTGGGACCACACGCTGACGGGGGCGGGGGCTCTATTTACAGGCCCACCGCGAGGGCTGTACCATGGCCGCCTCCCGGCCGGCGCTCACCCATAACTGCAGAATAAGTTACAGCTGGCCGGGTGGGCGGGGGGTGGGCGGGGTGGGAGCTCACAGGGGCTGTACACCTAAGTTTGGGGGGCGGGACCTCAATACTGTCGAGGGTGGGGGCTGTAAACATGGCCGGGGGGCCCTGCCCACCCCTAGTGGTCTCTAACGACGGGACGTGCAGCAGCCGGAGCAGAGCTGGGCTCAGGCGTCTGACAGGCAGCTCTGGATCTGGTCCACCCACTGCTGGGCCGAGGGCACGTCCTGGGCACAGAAGTTGTAAACGCGACGCGTCGTCTTCACCTGGGGACGGCCGGTCGCTGACTCCACGGTCCCACCCCACAGAGCCCCCTGCCCTGCCGTCCCCGGGCCCCGGCCACAGCTCACGTCAAAGAAGGCCTTCTCGTCCACGGTCTTGGGGGCACCCAAGGTGGGAGTGCCGGGGGCCACGGCCTCCACTTCTGCCAGGTCGATGACACCCTTGCATTCCGTGTCCACACGGTGGTCATAGTAGCGCAGCTGAGGAGGGGTCCGGGGGTGGGGCGGGCAGGAAGTCAGGGCAGCGCTCCCCCCCCCCCCCGCCGGCCCCGGCCCCAGTTCCTAACCCCACCCCCCAGCCCCCCGACCACTCACCTGGTGCTTGGTCTTGTCCAGCACGAACCAGCGGGCCTTCCAGGGCTTCATGAAGGCCCCCTTCTTGTACAGGGTGCCCTCGTATGACCTGCATGGACAGCAGGGCCAGGCCGGTCATCAGGGCCACCGCTCGCCCCCGAGCCGGCTGAGCCCCTGCCCTCCAACAGACCCAGGCTGGACTCGAAGGCTAGACTGGCCAGGGGGTCATGAAACAGCCCTGGGGCTGTTCTTAGGAAAGAAAGGAGAGTCCCCATCCCTCGCCCCTTGCCCCTCTCAGCACAGGACACGAGGGGGGCCTAGCACCAGGGTCTCAGGGTCTCAGGGTCTCTGGGAAGCAGCCGCGCAAGCAGGGCAGGTGCCCTCGGACGAGGAACACGCAGCAGGCGGGTCCGGGGAGGTGACCGTGGCAAGACGGCCCCTCTCCAGCCTGCCAGGCCCCAAGCTCACCTGGTGCCTTGCCTGCCCCCACGGGTACCCCACAGCTGCTGTCCCTCTACTCCTGGTTCTACGTCCCAAACCCCTTCCAGAAGAGCCCTCCTGCTTCTCACACTGTCAGCTTATGCCTGGGCCACCATCACGGCATCACGGCCTCCCTCACAAATCCTCCCACCTAAGAAATGGCCGGAAGTCCCCTGAACACCGGCCCCCAACCTGAGAACTCCGCCCCACCCCCAGTCCCCCAGCTCAGAGGATTCCACGGCAAAGTGGGAGGCATCCTCACACCTGTTCTCACTCTCGGCCGTCTGGAACTGGCTGTACAAGGTGCTGGTGCTGCGGCGGGCTGCCTGGCGGGAACTGGATGCCGTTGAGCCGCTGCTCTGGTCGCTGTCCAGGCTGAGGCTCAGAGTGGAGCCCACAGGCCCCTCCTGCAGGTACACACCTAGCGAGCGGCGGTGGTGGGGCACGCTGGACGCCAGCAGGGAGCTGGGGGTGCCCTGGGAGCAGGAGGGGGGCCTGTGTCAGGGCCGGTGGCCTCCACCCCTCTTGACCGCAAGCTCACCCTGGCCACCCACACCCACGCCCGCTCACACGTCCATCTGGCCGGCCCTCGAGGCGCTGCGCTGCCTTCACCCGATCCCAGGTGTCCTTCCAGCGCTCAGGGGGCCGCCCCAGCTCCGCCTCCAGCCGCTGTAGCTCCTGGGGGAGGATTGGAAAACAGATCATTCAGAAGAAAATACCCAGACCGAAACACGTGAAGACAGAATTACGGAAAACGGGAAGTTGAAGAGACGGAGAGGTCTGACCTGTGTTACGGGAGCACGGAAGTGGGTGAGGGTAGGGGATGGGCAAAAACAATTACCTGGAGAAAACAAAAGTTAGTTGTGCAAACTAACAAGGAGCACTGGGCAGAGGTGTGGCGCTCGGGGATGCTGACACGCATGGATGCACAGGGTGGCAGACGAGAGCTCTAGAGATGCAGAGGCCTCCTTGAGTCCTTGGCCAAAAGTAGCCTGCCATGGGCCAGGCAAGATGTCACCAGCCTGGCAGAGAGCAGCTACTGTGCTTAGCTAAATCCAAATTCTGGAGGTTACCCAATGCAGGAAGATGCAGGAATTCCAAACAGAGTGGAGGTACCTCGCTGAAGCCCTGGAGAGGCCATGTCAGAGTTGGGCTCCTCTAACCCTAGGATAAAGGCTTCTCTAGAAGTGCCCTAGCAAAGCCGAAGAATGACCCTTGAAAAGAGCAAGCTGACCCACACATTCTTTAACTGAGTGCAAGGATAAAATCAAAACTCCTTAAAGGAAGACAACACAATCCTGATCCTCAACAATGCAGAATCCACAATGTCGATTATTTAAAAAATTACTAGACCAGAAAAGCAGGAAAATGGGAGCCATACTTAGGGGAGATGTTAAAAGAAATAGATCCAAAAAAGAAATAGTTATTGGAATTGGCATATGAGAAATTCAGAACAGTTGTTATAAATATGTTTAAGATGTAAAGAAAAAGACATAATGGTCAAGCAGACAGGAAATGTCTACAGAACATGGAAACTACATTTAAAAAATGCAAATGGAAATTCTAGGGCTGAAAAACAATATCTAAAATGAAAAAATTCAGGGCGCCCGGGTGGCTCAGTTGGTTAAGCGTCTGCCTTCGGGTCAGGTCATGATCCTGGAGTCCCGGGATCGAGTCCCGCATCGGGCTCCCTGCTCCGCGGGAAGCCTGCTTCTCCCTCTCCCACTCCCCCTGCTTGTGTTCCCTCTCTCACTGTGTCTCTGTCAAATAAATAAAGTCTTAAAAAAAAAAGTTTAAAAAATTATGGCCTAAATTGCATTAAATTTAATGAAAACTATCATCCCATAAACCTAAGAAGCGGAGAAAGCTCTAAGCAGGAGGACCAACAACAAAAAACCCATGTAAGGGGCACCTGGCTGGCTCAGTTGGAAGAGTTTGCAACTCTTGATCTTGGGGGTCATGAGTTCAAGCCCTATGCTGGGTGTAGAGGTTACTTAAATAAACTTTAAAACCCCATGATGGTCAAATTGCTGAAACCAAAGATGAAGACAGAATCTTAAAGGTAGTGAGAGAAAGAAAGGGTGACATTACATGCAGTTTATAAAGATAAGGAAAAGCGCCAACTTTTAATCAGAAACAATGCAGGCATCTGGGTGGCTCAGTTGGTCGGGTGTCTGCCGTCAGCTCGGGTCATGGTCCCAGGGTCCCAGGATCAAGCCCTGCATCAGGCTCCCAGCTCAGTGGGAAGCCTGCCTCTCCCTCTGACCCTCTCCCCTCTTATGCTCTAATACATAATTAAAATCTTTAAAAAAAAAGAGAGAGAAAAACAATGCATGCCAGAAAACCATGCAATTGGTGATTAACATAACAATAAAAAATTAAAAAAAAAAAAAAAAAAAAAAAAAAGAAAACCATGCAATGACATCTTTAAACTGAGTGTAAAAAGTGGTCAACCTAGAATTCCATATCCAAAGAAAACACCCTTTATTTTTTTTAAACACTCTGACACACACAGAGAGAGCATGAGCAGGGGGAGCAGCAGAGGGAGGGGGAGAAACAGACTCCCCGCTGAGCAGGGAGCAAGACCCAGGGCTCAATCGCAGGACCCTGGGATCCTGACCTGAGCCAAAGGCAGACACTCTACTGACTGAGCCACCCAGGCGCCCAGAAAACACCCTTTAAAAAATAAAGGCACTGGGGCACCTGCGCTCAACGCAGTCTGTTGAGCATCTGACTCTTGGGTTTTGGCTCAGGTCATGACCTCAGGGTCGTGGGATGGAGCTCCATGTCGGATTCTGTGCTCAGTGCAGAGTTTGCTTCAGATTCTCTCTCCCCCTCTGCCCTTCCCCTGCTTGCACTCTCTCTAATAAATAAATCTTTAAAAAAATTAAAAATGAAGGCACGGGAAACCTGGCTAGAGAAGTCAGTGGAGTGTGCGACTCTTGATTTTGGGGTTGTGCGTCGAGCCCAGCGTTGGGCGTACAGATTAAATAAATAAAACTAAAAGGGCACAACAGGCCCAGCCAGAAGCCACTGTGTTTTCAGGGCCTTCTGGGGGGGGGAGGGGACTGGACACAAAGCCACAGCAAACCAGTACCACGGTTGCCACAGGTCCGTCTGCAGTTTCGTGACATCTCCCTTGGCCAGAAACGCACAAAGCTGTCTCCAAGATCAAAGCACTGAGCAAACAATGGCAAGGCAAAGCCCCCCGAAGTGGACGCCTGATTCCCTGGCGAGTACAGTCATGTGGGACCACCGTCCACGTTGCTGTGCGGTGTGGACAGCACGGAACCCGCCCCTGCGGGCAGAGTCACGCCACGGGAAGGGGGCGGCCGGTAACTGTCCCAGCTGGTGGAATCCTGAAGTGTTTCCAAACCAACTCCTCAGAGACGCCAAGTAAAAGCACTGCGCACCCGTGAAAACACAGCACGGTGGAAAAAATGAAGTATACCGGAAACCTTCAAAATAAGCAAGGGCACCACAAAGACGTTTTTGGGTGAACAAAAGCTGAGGGAATCTGTCACTGGCCGACCTGCATTACGAGAAGCACTGCAAGTTCTTCAGGCCGAAGAGAAATGGAGGGGTGAGGATCACTAGAAACAGCAAGTAGAGGAGGCTTCCTCCTCGTTTCCTAAAGTCTTCCACACAAAGCTGACTGTTTGAAACAGTACGAGCTGCGCGCTTCCGTCACGTGAGGTGAGCGGGCGGGCGCTGACACTGACCGCCGTCCCTGACAACCGCTGAAACGGACTCGAGGATGTGCAGCTCAAAAGGTAAATGCAGCAGAATGCCCAATTGTTAGGAGGAAAAACCGAAAAGGAAGAAAAGAGCAAATACTAAATACGACAAATAGTCAACAAACAGCAAGAGGCTAGACCTCAGGGGTGCCCAGCTAGCCCCGGGTGGCGCCTGCGACTCATCTCGGGGTCATGAGTTCAAACGCCACGGTGGGTGTGCAGACTGCTTAAAAAAAAAAAAAAAAAAAAGCTGGACCCCAGCCCAACCATGTCAATAACCAAGTGTAAAGGTACTAAAAATTCCAATGGAAGAAACCGTCAGATTGGGCCAAACCCACCACGTGCTGAGCGCGAGAACCCAGCTCAAACGCAGACGCAGACGAGTTGGGATGAGGCCAACGATGACGCTGTGAGGACGCCGAGCCGCACGGTTCACGTCAGACTCCAAGACAGTGAGAGTCACCAGAGACAAAGGGGGTCTCCTCCGCCCTCAACTTGTGGGTCACCCGTGTCCCCCCCAACCCCTGGGTAACGGGTGCCTTTAGGCCAGGCCCAGTGCTGCGCTGCTGACATACATTAACTCTGTTTACACCTCCCCACCTCCCCGAAGGGCCGGCGTCAGCACCCTCTGCCCCCAGAATGGAACAAGCTCCCAAGTGTGTAGATATCCCCCAAAAGCCAGACGGCCAGTGGCTGTGAGAGGAACGCAGATCCCCGGTGTTCCGGAGCCGAGGCCTGTGCGGGGCTCTCAGACGCTGCCCTGCCCCCCTCTAGGCCAGCTCTCTGCCCTGGCGGATCCTGACTCCTGGGGCTGAACACCAGTGTCCCCCGAGAACGGCAACTCCCAGCTTCCAGGCCCACAGGCCCACCTCCCTCTGACGGAGGCATGGGGCAGGCTGGACCCAGGGCCACCACGGGCCCGGGCATGGCTGACAGCCAGTGGCACCCGGGAAGCAGGCACGGCAGTCTGGGAGAGGGCAGGAACAGTCCCTGGGAAAACCCTGTCTTCCCTGAGGGCCAACCGTACACGTGCCCAGGACCAAGAAGCCACTTCCTGGGACCCAGGGGTGGTCCAGGCCAGCAGCCTCTGGTCATCACTGCCTGCCAACACGACCCAATGCGGGGCGGGGCCAGCCACCCCAGGCTGGCAGGCACTTCACTGGGTGGGAAGAGGGGCAGGGCCCCTGGACCGAAGCGCACACATGCGTATGCCCACGGCGCCTCGGGGCTCACCTCCAGCAGGCGTGAGATGGCATCCGGCTGGGCTCGGGGGCGGCTGTCGTAACAGGGCCACACCACCCGGCGCCTGCTCTGGGGCGCACCCCCGTCAGGCCGCTCTTCCTCTGGGGGCTCGGGGGGCCCCTGGGCCAGCTCCCAGTCGTAGGGGGGCCCCTCGGCCAGCGTCTCCTCGGTGTAGAAGTCCCACACCTTCAGGTTGGACACATTGCTGTAGGGCCGCAGGACCTGGGGGCGGGTGTGGTGTGAGGCGCTGGGCGGGAAGGCGCCCGCCGGCCCCAACCAGGCCCCGGCTCACCTCTGTGTCCTCAGGTGCGTACATGTAGTTGTAGAACACGGGTGTCCTCCTGCTCAGCCGGTCCATGTACTCCCACACGGACCTGCACGCCTGCGCGCCCCTGCGCTCCCCCTTCTCCTCGTACAGTAGCCCTGCAGGGGTAGTGCTAAGCCCCGGCCACCCTCCAGGCCCAGCCCCGGCCACCCCGCCCTGCCCTGAGGCCCAGCCCTGCCCCGTACCCAGCTCAATGCGCTCATAGTCCGAGTCGAGCAGAAAGGTCCGGAAGCGGCGGGATGCGTGGTGGTAGCCAAGGAACTTGAGGTAGAAGGGGCTGAACTCGAACTCCATGGGGAACTGCAGGTGGACCTGTGTGGGGTGACAGGTGAGGGGCCGGGAATCGGCAGGCACAGCCCCCGCCGTGGCCACCTGCTTACCTGGTGCACGCAGTCCAGGAACTGCAGGAAGACGGGCGTGAAGCCACTGCCCTGCCCAGCCAGCGTGTGGGCCCCGCGGTGGCTGAAGCGATGGCCGAAGGAGAGCCACTCCTTTTCCACCAGCAGACGAAAGCCCTCCAGCGTGCGGTAAAAGGGGTCGGACAGCAGCTGCACCAGAGACACCACCTGCCAGCACCACCCGTCAGTGCGGCGCCTGCAGGGCCCCGCCCGGGCCGTCCCTGTGGCCCACCACGCACCTGGGTGGTGATGTCCCAGCCGTCCTCCAGGCTCACCAGGACGGAGGAGCCTGAGTCAAGGAGCTCCACCACCAGCACCGACACCTGGAGCAGCTTGTGGATCTGCAGGGATGGGCAGCCCCTCAGCACCTCCCAGAGCCAGGGCCCTTGGACCCCAGCACCCATGCAGGCCCCCGAGGCCCACACCCCGTCCTTCAGATGTCCTGCCGCACCCCAACAGAGAGCAGGTGGCCCCAGCCTCCCTCCACCACCCAGTACTACCATCCAGGTGGGAAGCGTCTACCACCCCCTCCCGGGGCCCAGTGCCATCAGACAAGCAAACCAGGACCCCATCTGCCCTTGGCTCTAGGTAAGCAGGGACTCCCACGTCCCCCCGCCCCTGCCCGCCTTCTCTGGGCCACCCCCAACCGACTGCAGTGGAGGTAGGGCTAATAGACCTGGATCAGCCACTCTGAGTCCTCCAGTGAGCGCAGGAAGGAGACAGAGCTGGGCTCAAGGACGGGGCAGCCCGGGACACATGCCTTCAGCAGCTTTTTAAAGCTGGCCTTCACCTGCCGTGCCTCGAACACCTCAATGGGCACCAGCTCCCACTGCTGCAGGGGGTCTGGCCTCACACCCTGAAGAAGGCCAGCCACGGTGAGATGCGCCCAGGCCCTGGGCCCCCTCCCCGCTGCCCCCCCCGCCCCACCTGGCCCTGTGCCCCCCCCCAGTCACCTTGAGCTGGGCTTTGTCCCCAATGATGTAGAGGGCTGCACGCTGGGGCCGCAGGAAGCCTGGGTCAGGGGGGGCCCCGTTAGCCTGGGGCGGGCCCAGCATGTCTCTGCCTGCTAGCCGGGAGCCCACATCAGCGCCGAGCCCACCGCTGCGCCCACTGGCCCGGACACTGCCCAGTTTACCTGCACAAAGAAAACAGATGAGCGCCTGCCCAGGCCTGGGGCACCACTTAACCTGGTGCTGAGCTCCCCGGGCAAGGCGGGGGAGGCCGACAAGACCCTGGCTGGGCCTGCATCTGCGCTAGTGTCGGGGGGCTGGGGCGGGACTTGGGGTCTCAAGCTGTTAGTGCCCAGGGCTGTGGGCAGGGCTGGGTTGTGCTGGTTGTCACGCGGGGCTGTTAGTGCCAGATGTGGGGGGACGTTAGTGCCCACGACTGCTCAATCATACAGGGGTCGTCAGTACCAGCGGGGCGGGGGGCAGCCTGTGTGGCCAGTACGGTACCTCGGGGAGCGGTCCATCTGGAGGCCGAGGCCGCCATGGGGTTGGACAGCGTGGTGACCCTGGCTCTGGGGCTGGGCACTGGGGGCACAGCAGAGAAAAGGCTCAGGCCTGACCCCAGGCCCGAGGGTGTGCCCAGCATGGAGGGCCTGTGGTCCAAAGGGACTAGCTATAGGGCTGGGTTCCCACCAAGCCCCTCAGGAGCCCCACAAACAGCGGGGGGCAAAGCAAGGCCCTCTGAGCCTTCAGGGGCAGGCCAGGGAGCAGCGGGCCAGTGGCAGGTAGAAGAGAGGCAAGAACCCTGGGCTCTCCATCCAGCGCCTCCTCCACAGCCCATCCCCACACCCTCAGCCCCCACGGGCACTGCCCAGAGCTGCTCACAGCGCACACCAGCAGTGGGGGCCGTCAGGTACAGCCCAGAGAAGAGGAAGCCTGGAGCCTGGAGCTCCTGGCCGGGAACCATGGACAAGGGCAGGCCTGAGCCCCAAGGGCAGCACTGGCGGAGTAAGGCCACCTGCCTGAGAGGGCCAGGCCCCCGGCTTCCAGGCAGGGACGGCCAGGCCCGGAGGCCCAGGGAGCCCGGAGGCCCAGGGAGCCTGGGGGAGGAAGCTCCCCGGTGCCCTGGCCCAGCCGCCTCTGCAGAGGGCAGCAGGGCACTGTCCCTATCTGCCACAGCAGCGGCCGCAAATAAGCACGACACCAGCCTGCCACGCTGCCGGCAGGACGCACGATCACTCGCAGCAAGGACATGTGTGTCTCAATTAGAACCCACACACGGCGGAGCCCCCAGATGCCCCCGGGCAATGGGGGGGCTTGCTCTGAACTCGGGGGACACAGGGAGGCAGCACCAGGGGGTTCTGGGCACAGTCAAGGACGCCCGGGCCACAACAGGGAAAGATACAGGTGCTGGGGACCAAGAATCCTATGCGGAGGATGCCACCTGCAGGCGCTCCTCAGAGTCCCTCCACAACGGAGGAACCAGAAAACATACGTGACGACGGACGCGGGTGTTTGGAAGACCAAAAGCCCCTTGAACGAAGAACAAGAGGGGAATGGTGGATGCCAAGGCTGCCCCCCATAAGCGACCACAAGGGCACACTGGCCGCCCCTGTTCCAGGCCCCCTTGGCCCCAATGCCCATTGGGTGGTCAGGACAGACAGAAGCAGAGCGCCTGTATGTGAGCCCAGACCGACGGATTAAACAGGGACGGAGGCAGACAGTAGGGGAGGTGCTGTGCAGAGCGACACCAAGCAGGGGCAGAGGCGGGGTGTGGGGCCTCCTCAGACCTTGACGGAGAGGTGAAGGCCCTCGTGTGAGCTGGAGACGCCCCCGCTGCTCCAGGAAGGGGCGGCAGGGCCACTGTGAGGCCCCGTGGAGTGGGCAGAGCGGGAAGAATCAGGCAGCATGAGCACACTTCCACGAGGCTCCACCCACTGGTGGTGCCACCTGCCCCCAAAACCCAGGAGCTGGAGCAACGGCACAGAAAGACGCAGACGAGCACGAGAGGAGGGACGGGGGGAATGAGGAAGGCCCGACCAACGAGGGACCCTGGCGTGGTGTCTGCACCAACCAGCACCTAAGGTGTGTCTCACAGCCAAGTGACCCCGCGTGTGTCATGTACCGACTCTGAACCAGGTGGGGTACACATCGGTCACAGCACCCACACCTCCCAGGCGGACACCAGGCTGGGGTGGGGGGCAGGCCCAGGCCAGCAAAGGGAGCCTCACAGGTCAAGCCCAGACGGAGGCCCCTGGACACCAGGCCCCAAGCACAAACAACCAGTATGGGCTGGACAGCAGCCTGAGTCCTAGGTCCGAGGACGAACCCTTGAGGATCTATCAGCCAGACCAAGAGGGTGAGGCAGACGGGCCCAGGGCATCCGTGGGCATCCAGGCGGGGGGAGGGGGACATGGGGGTGATGGGGGCTTGGCGGGGAGACGGCACAGCTGGGCTGAGACAGGGCAAGGAGAGAGGGGTAGCAGAGGACAGGGGCATACGGAGGAGATCGGGTGGGGGGAAGAGGGAAGGTCAGGGTCAGGCAGGGGTGATGAGAGACCCGGGTGAGACAGGGGCAGGGACAGGGTCAGGGAGAAGCAAATGGGGTCAGTTGGGAGGTAAGCGCGACGCAGGAGAAGTGACTGACGTGGAGCAAGGACCCTGGAGGATGAGGCCGCCCCCGTTCTGATACTGCCTCCTCCCCTGACTTACAGAATATGACCCCCACGGTGTCCTCTCCCACCTGCAAGCCTCTCCGGGAGCCCAGAACAAAGACAGCTCACCTCCCCAGCAAGGTCCCCACCTGTCACCAGGAGGTCAGACCAGCCCTCCATAGCAGCCACGTACCCCTCGGACAGGAGCACACATGCTTGCATCCCCAAGCCCCTCTGCGGCCGCCCCACGCCAGTGCCCCGACGGTGAGGAGCAGGGCCCACTGATGGCCCCAACCTCCCAGGCCTGATGCCTTCTCTGCCACCTGCACCAGTGAGACCCCGCCACACCAGACAGAAGGCAGGGCCGGGATCCACGTGGGCGCAGTGGGGCCAGGGGGTGTTGAGAGTGCCCGTGGTGGGGGTGGGGACGGGGAGACATGTACAGACAAGCCTGAAGCAACCAGGACAGACGAACGATGCAGCCCAGCAGTCAGATGTCCTCGACAAAGTGGGGGGACAAGACAAAAGGGCAGCCACCACGACAGCCGGGGTGGTGGGAAGTGTGGGGCCGCACAGGACAAAGGAGGAATGGGGACCAGATGGGGGTTTCAAGGGTCAGCTGTGTGCAGGGACCTGGAGACAGGCCACGGGCAGGGAAGACAAGGAGGTCAGGGAGCTCGGCCCAGGCAGGAGACGGGACCGATCAGAGCGTGGCTTCAGGATACTTACGTGATTGATCCCACACCCCACCTGTTCCGCCCTCTCGCTGGCCTGCCTTCCACAAATGCCAGCACGGCCCCCCCGGAAGCCCCCCCACCTGCAAGCACCCCTCACCGTGGCTGCCCACGTGGGCGGAGGAAAAACCGCTGAGAGTGTTCCGTCCAGACGCATCCGCGTAGCGGGGCATGGAGTTGACCACCGCCTGCAGGTACTTCTCCTGCTCCAGGCTGCCAGAGTCAGCCTGGGACTGGCCTGCGGGAGGGGGAGGGGCTGGAGCCAGGCCCGGCGGTGGGGGGGGGGGGGGGGGCGCGCACAGGGCACAGGCACACGCGGGGACGGGCGGGGGTACCTGGGGAAGGCGCGTTCTGGGCCTTGAACAGGCCGACGACGCCCTTGCCATGCAGGCCGCCGGAGCGCAGCAGCACTGCCCTGGAGCGCCCGCTGCGCCAGCACACCACCGGGAAACGGTTCTGGCGGTAGCAGCGGGACACACGCTGCAGAGCGTTGTCCTGGACGCTCTGGGGGACGATCAGCAGGCCCGGGTAGCTGTGAGGAGTCAGACTTGTCTGGGTGAGGCCGCAGGGGACAGGGCACGCCCCCAGCGCCACAATCCACCCATGCCCCCAGCCTCTGCCACACTCCCTCCGCGCGCGCCACTGGACAGGAGCCAGGGCACGGCTTCTCGGCGGCCTGCTCACCTGCGGCAGATGGCGTACATGCGGTTGACCGGGGAGATTCGGAAGGGCTCAGACTTGGCGCGGCTCAGGCTACTGCTCAGTGTGCCCAGCCCCAGACGCTGGTAGTCCCGGCAGCAGGCCCGCTCCACCAGGCTGCTCATGGTCATGCGATCCGAGGGCTTCAGGGCCGAGGACGGGGTCAGTGTGCTGGGCTCCAGCTCCTCCAACACTGGGGCGGGCCAGGCACACGGGGCAAGTCACCCACAGAATGCCCAGGCCCCCTGCCTGCTTATGTGGTCTTCACTCAGACCACCTGGGGATTCCCGCGCCCCCACCCACCTGAAATCTCGTCCTCCTGGTCCTCAGGAGGTGGCTGGCCCCGGTGCTCCCAGCTGGGGGGGTTGTACTTCTTCCGAGTAACATACTGCCGCCCGAGGGTTTTCTTGGCATTCTTCACGATATTCCGGGACAGGGTCCTGGAAGCGGTATGGGCATAGGGTCAGCAGAGGCCAGCAGAATGGACGCGGGGACACACACACAGGGAGGGGTGGGAACCCAGGGCCCAGCTCCACACCTGAGGGAAGGGCCCTTGTCCTTGGTGGTGCGGGGTGGCCGGCCGGGTGTATGGGTGGAACCCAGGGTGAAGGCGAAGGTGCCCCTGATGTCTGGCGGGTACCGAAGCTTGTGGAGCTGCTTGCGGAAGAGCTCGGCGCTATCGGACCCCACCTCCTCGTCAAAGGCCATCTTCAGCAGCTGTGTCAGACAAGAGGCTCTCAGAGTCTGGGCGCCCTCGGCTCTGGCTCTGGCCACAGAGGCACGCAGGCCCCTGGCAAGAAGCTGGGGACCCCCTGGAGCCTGGCAGGGGCGTCCTCCTAAGGGACAGTGGACATGTGCAGGGGCCACTCGTCATGCTGTGTGTGGCCCAGTCCTTCACCAAGTTGTCACATTTGTGTGACTTTCAGTTGTGCGGGATACAACGCATGTTCCAGACACAGATGCCAAGATCAGGGTCCCCCCAAACAAGCACAAGACCCCTAAAGGCCAGCACGTCACACAGGCTGACAACACCAAGCTACAGCACAGCGGCTTGAGTGTGAACACAGACATCAGAGGCGCCACGGGTGAGGTCCAGCCTAACACCAGCTCGTGAGAACGAGACTGGGGGCTCAGAGCCTGTGGGCCTGTGAGAGCCACGACGCAGGGGCCCCGAAGCCCGCCAGCACACCCGTGCCCAGCACGTCCCCTGGCCAGACCTGGAATGTGCAGGAACGCAGCTGCAGCCCGTCCTGCAGGAGCTGGTCCACGGGGGTCTGCACGCTGATGCGCTTCTCCTTGGTCAGCGCAGCCACCGGGAAGGAACGCACCACCACCTGTTCCCCGACTTATCACAGGCCGGGCAGAGTCAGGGGGAGGGCAGGGGAGGGGGTCACAGAGTCTCGGGGTACCAGAGCTATGGAGGTCCCAGGCAGGTGGGAGGGGGGGCAGACAACAACCTGTCTTGCACAGAGACCCCGCGCCCCTGAGGAGGGAAAGTCCTATTCCCCCCGAGGACCCGGGTGGGGAAGGGAGGGTGGGGGCAGACGAAGAGTCCAAAGGCTCACCCAGGGGGTCGGTGGGCATCCCCGTGAAGATCACCCGGTACGTGGTAAGGAAGACGGCGCCCTCAGCCGGGAGCAGTGCGGGCCCCCCCCCGGTGCCCCCCGCGCCCCCCTCACGCCCATCTGGCAGCAGGTAGACACGCAGGCCGTCCAGCACACACTCCTCATCGGGTAGCAGGCGTGGCCGCAGCAGTTTTGGCTGCTCAGGGACAAGAATGGCACCTCAGGATACCGCCCAGGCCCTGGGGCCCGCAGCCCTGCCCGGCCCACGCTCACCTTTTGGATGGGGGGCAGCCTCTTGCTCTCACGGTGCACAGCCTCCAGAGTCTCGATGTGCATCTGGACGATGTCTGGGAGACAGCTGCTTTCATACCCTGGGCCCCCCATGCCTGCCCGGCTCAGGAGAGCGTTTCCACACCCAGACCCCCCATACCTGGCACCATGACATGCAGCCCCTTGAGGTGGTCGCTGGTGACCCCACTCTCTGTGCAGACCTTGTCCACAAAGCGGTTAATGAAGCGGACCACGGCCCCGGCCACATCGCAGGTCTCTGCATCCTCGAAGCCACTCTCCGTGTCATAGCTCTCTGCCACACTGCCCGCCATGCTAGGCCAGGGACGGGGCATGGTGGGCACAGGCCCAGCCACCCGAGCCCCACCCACCCTCCAAGGCCCACGAGGCCCCGGCCACACCTGCTGGTGACCAGGCTGTTGCTGGCGCTCTCTAGGTCGCCCAGCCCTGCGCGCTCCCGCAGGAGGCGGCTCTTGCTACTGTCCAGGGGCAGCAGCAGGTAGCTCATGCGGTTGGCGTAGTGGATGGCCTGGCTGAACACCGTGCTCTCCTCCTTCTGCACCAGCTCCTGCTGCTTCTCTCGGCTCAGGGTTGGCCACAGGCGCCGCTGCTCAGAGGCCACATCCAGGGCAGAGCGCTCGTCCTCCCGTGCAGACAGCTCCCCCACCTGCCACAGCGCTGAAGGTGAGCCAGGACGGGGCTGGGCTGGCCTGAGGCCCGAGGCCCGGGGGTCCCTGCACACCTGCACGTGGTCTCCGTCCTCAGCGGGCTCTAGGTAGAGGGCCCGGATGTGGGTCTGCACGTCCCCGTAGAACATGGCCTCCCAGAACTGCGGGGTGCTCCACACCACGTGCTCCTGCACGCAGCTGTACGCAAACTGGGTCACTCCCGGGCTCAGCTTCTGCAGAGGCCGGTGCGGGGGGTGGTCACCAGGTGCAGCAGGATGGGGCGAGGGAAGGGCACCGGGGCAACGCCAGAACTCACCCGGCAGAAGGCCGTGACCAGGGGCAGCAGAGCCGCTGCAATGCCATGCTCGTCCAGGGACGTGCAGTCCTGCAAGAGCCGTGAGCTGCCCGAAACGTGCCCACACGCCCACCCTGCCCTGACCAGCCCCGCCGCCAGAGCAGCATCTCCCGGCACTGTCCCTGTCTGCGCCGCTCCCAAAGGGCCGCCCAGAGGTTCAGGGCCTCCCCCTGCCACCCCCACCCCCAGACCAGAATCTCCCCAGCTGTCGGCACCGCCAGAACATGCATCCTCACGGGTAGACCGGGGAACCCCTGTCTGCCCCACCCTTGCATCCACACCAGGAGCAGGATGGGGGCCCCGCCTCACCTGCAGGCAGCAGTTCATCATGCGGACAACGAAGTCAAACTGCTGGTGGTCCAGGACTGCCCGGTTCTGCTGCACGTGCAGGTGCAGTTCTTGCGTGAGGCAGCGGCGCGCTGCGCGCCCCTTCAGGGCCCTCAGGACAGCTGGGAGCAGCTGTGGACAGGGGAACGTGAGGCTGGGGGCATTCAGCCATGCCCTGGAGGGAGGGGGAGGCACAAGGCACAGAGCCCAGGAGGGGAGGGCAGTGGCCCGCGGGAGGCCAGAGCCCAGGCTCTAAGCACAGAGGGGATCTGGAAGCCGTCCAGGTCAGGTGTGCCTAGACTCTGGGAGTTCACTGCCCCACAGAGACGGAGACGCTGCACACCCACAGCGGGGTGCAGCCCCTTGGCCCTGAGCCCCAGCACGCACCAGCTCCTATGTCTGCAGCCCCGCCACTGGCGAGGGCCTCAGTGTCCAAAAAGCATAAGCCTAACGCAGAGCTGGTGGCCGGCTGGGCATCGGGCAGGCCACATAAAGGGCCATGTGCTTGCTCTCTTATTGTTTTCCATCGTAAAATCACTGGGAGCCCTGAAGGCCCCTCCCAGGAGACCGTGCAGCCGTGAGGCAATCTGGCTGCTGTGAAACCCAGAGGAGCTCTTGAGCACCACAGACGGCAAGACCAACACACACACAACTGGGGTGGGCCTGCACTTCCGTCAGGAAGGATGCAGAAGAAACTCAGCAGCAGAAACCTGCAGGTTCTGATGTCTGAAAGATGAAGTAAAGCCCTCCTGCAAGCCACCCCCACAGGCTGTGCCCAGCTGCACTGAGGAAGGGGCTGGACACCTGGTATCACCTGCCCCTCGCGCCCCCAGCAGGTGAACGGACCCTGGGTTCAGCACCCTTCACAGCTGCTCCCTGCTGCCCTCACCTTCTTGGCCTCAAGCATCTTCCCCTCGAACACGTAGGAGATACAGTTTCGAACCACCTCCAGCCGGCGTGCGCTGTTGCCATGGAGCCCGCCACTCCGCTCCAAGATGGCAGCTGGGGAAAAGAAAATGCACTCATCTCTGACCTCGTGCCCACCCTGAGCCGAGCTCCCTGGCCCCCTCCCCATTACGCACTCATGCGGGGCCCCGAGGGCACGGTGGTCCTCCTCTCAGCCTTCACGGCCGGCGGTGCGCCCTGCATCTTGGCTGTGGCCTGGTCCACGATCCACTGCACCATGCCGTCGTCCAGCCGGGGGAAGGGGCGGGGCACTCGCCGCAGGTGACTGGCCTCCCCCGGCCTCTGCACCTTGTGCATAGCCACAGCGGGGTATGGGTTCTCCTGGGTGGGGCACATATACGTGTGGGCAAGCTCCCTGATGCCAGGTGGCACGATGACCGAGCCAGGCTGGTCCACCCCCTTGTGTCACCCGCCGTACATTCTTGTAAAGCTGCTCTGCCAGTTCTTTGACATGACGCAGGACGCGCTGGGGGTGGTTCTCATCTGCCCGCATCCGTGCTACCTCATGGGCCACCAGCTGGGGGAGGAGGCAGGGTCAGACAGGCTGGGCGAGGCGGGGAGTGGTGGCAGGGGCTCCTCCCAACTGGGGTGGGGGCGCACCTCATCGAACAGGTCCGTAGCACGGTAAGGGACCCCACGCTCTGACACGAAGCCTGCAAAGGCCATGCCCTCCAGCACCTTCATCAGGAAATCATCCTCCACCAGCCCACGCTGGCCCAGGAAGGCTGCCTGGGGGCACACAAGGGGGTCAGCCCCTCAGCATTGACTTCCTGCCTGCTTCCACCCTTAGCCCCACCTGCAGCCCACCTTATGAAAGCGGATGACAGGCTCTGGATGGATGCGGACCATGTGCAGACACCAACGATAACCCTGTAGGAGCTGAGCAAAGAGCCGCAGAAAGACAGCACGCAGCTCCTTGTCCTGAGGTACAGGTGAGTGCAGGTGAGGACGAAGCCACAGGCCTGCCCTAGCCCCTGCACGTGGCAGCCCTCCCCCTACCCCAGGCTCCACCCCGACGCACCCACACACACCTATCCACGCCCTGCCAGGCCTCCCAGGCGCCTCTGCCCCGTCCTGCACCTCCAACCTTCTTTCACACAAAGCCACAGCAATTCCTCTGAGGCTCAGCGCTGACAGTCACTCCTGCACAGGCCCCTTAAAGACTCACCCCCCACGCGGCCCCTGCAACTGGCCCAGAGGGGTGGCTGCACAGTGTGACTGGCGCCGCCTGCTGGCCACTGGTGGCAGCAGACCTAAGGAGAGGGTGCAGGGTCGGCGCAGGCCCTGCGCTGGGACCGCAGTGACCCCCACCTGCATCTTCAGGGAGGAAGCGTTCGTTGACGGTGGTGGGAAGGCAAGATCCGCTAACTCCAGCTCTGGATCCAGGACCTGCAGAAGCAGAGGGGAGCAGGGATGGCCGCACACCCAGGGTCCGGGGCTCCCCTTGCTGCCAGGTGACCCCATCTCAGCTGCCCTGAAGCCCCTGGCCCCGCCTCACCATGCTCAGCACACTATGCGTTTGACTCTGCAGCGGCTCCGGCAGGGGGGGAATGTGCACACACTCAGGGACCGTCACCGTCCCTCCGTCGAGATCAGCAATGATCACGTCCAGCTATGGATCAAAGGGAGCAAGCGGTCAGAGAGCCGCCGGCCAGTCGGCATGGCCCGGAGCAGGGAGGCAGGCACAGGCCACAGCCCTCACCAGCTCTTGGGTCTCTGCCTGGAAGGCCGCGTTGACACCGATGATGAAGGGCGTGGGGGTGCTGAGGACCTCCAAGAGCTGCGCCGGCAGGATGGGCACGTAGGTGAAGCTGCAACGGGCGAGGGCTCAGTGCGGGGGGCCGAGGGCGGGGTGGGAGGAGGGGCTGGGTGGCAGCAGGGGCACCTGTATCGGAGAGGAAACAGCAACGCCAGGAGGCCCCGGCAGGCGTCTGAGAGCCGCTGGTAGCTCCGGGACAGGAAGAGCACCTTGTGCTCTGTGAGCGCAGCGCAGAACAAAGACAGCACGTTGGTGATGCCTGCAGGGAAAAGCACAGGATTGGAGGGCCAGCTGAGCAGGAACCCCACCTGTGACCCGGCCCCAGGAGGGGAGAGGGCGGCATGTGCAGCTGGGGCGGCCGGGCTCACCCAACTGGCGGAACAGCAGGGCGACACTGCAGCGGCTGATGGGCAGCGAGTCGGCGAGTGGGGTCTGGATGACCTGCCGGTCACCGGCCCCCAAAGAGATGGTTCTCTGTGGAAAGAGAGGGGCCGGTGTTCAGCTGCCCCGACCAGACCCGTGTCTGCCCAGAGCTCCAGGAGCGGAGGCGAGACCGGCCACAACAGGTCTCCCACAGGAGGGAAAGGCCACGGCGGCCTGCCGGCCTGAGCACTGCTGCCAAGAAAACTCAGGGCCTCTGACCTGGGGCAAGGTGGGGCCTGGGTGGGCGGAAGAAACAAAGAATCCGTACCACTCCATCCTCAACAGAGTCCAGCTGCACAGGACAGGCAGAGAAACACAGTTAGACGCACCTACACGCAGGGGCACTGACCAGAGAGCAGACAGACACACTGACACCAACATCCAGAGCCAGGCACACAAACTGAAGGGTGCCAGGTAGGGAGCCAGGCAAGACATGGGACACACAGGTGAGCAGGCAGGGCCAAGAAGGGAACACAGGTGATGGCAGCACCAAGACGCAGGAGAGTGTCCAAGGTCTGGGCCATGCTGAGCCCAGCTGGACGCAGAGCACCCACAGGCCACACCCTCATGGTCTGGGACACCAGGAGGGCCGTGGCTGTGGGCGGACAGCAGCTGCCCCCAGGACCCACCTGTGAGCCCCCAGCCAGGGGGATGATGCACGTGAGCAGGTTTCCGATCACATTCTCCAGGCCCACGTTCAGGCCCTCCACATGGATGGTGTAAATGAGGCCCAGGCTGTTCTGCAAGGACCACAGACTGGGGAATGGTGGCGCCACTGGCAGGGGCACCCCATATCCTGCCTTGAACCCTGGCTGCCCGCCTCACCCTGAACACCTCTGCATGGTCCAGTCGAGATACCAGCACCAGTGTCTTTGGTGCGAACAGCTGGCCAGGTGGGCCAGGGGTCGCAGGTGACAGTTGCGCTGGGCCACCCTCGTCCGCCTCCTCCTCCCGCTCAGGGGCGTCCTCGGCGCACACCACTTCCTGTGGACAGAAGCCCCGTCTGCCTCGCTCTCAGGCATGTCCCACAGGCCCAGGGGGAGGACACAGGTGACTCAGATGGGAGCAGCCCTCTGGGAACTCGGGCCTCCGTGGGGCTGAGGCACCAGGACTTGCCACAGACAGGGAGACACACCCATGGACAGAGGCAGAGGGAGTCGGCCGTAGCCAGAACCCCATGCAGGCTGTACCCCAGAGCCCCCAAGATGACCTGTGTGGGCTCTGCTGGCTCCCAGAAGGTCAAGCAGGCGCAGTAGTGCCGCTCAGAGTTGATGTCGGTGAGGACGGCAACGAAGAAGGTTGGTGGGTTCCTCTCAGGACACAGCTGCCACCCGCTGGGCTGGCAAAACTGCAGGGAAGGGGGGTGAGGGGTCAGCAGTTAGCTCCGTCTCCCTGCCCTCAGAAGTCTGCATCCATGGACACCAGGTTCCAGCGTAGCAGGGCAGCACCTCACTCTGCGACCCTCGGTGCATTTCACCTCCTAGACCTCAACCTTCCCCCACAAAAGGAAGTCACAGCTTCTGGTCTCACTGTGGCCAGAGAACTCTGTGATGCAGGACATGGTATCCACCATCACAAGGGACAGACAACATGACGTGCTGTGGGCACCAAGTACCCTGCCAGCCAAGCCCATGACCCCCACCCTCTGCAGCAGTTCAGCTATCTTCTTATGCCCATCGGGGGCTGGGCACTGCAGAGGCTCCTCACAGTCCTGGGGAAACCAGTGCCAGCCTGCCCCCACCCCCACCTCAGCACCCCCCCACTCACCAGCTCGATGCCCTGGGGGAACGGGTTGTCCTCCCAGTCCTTCTCTGGGAAGCGTTGCAGGATATGGCCCTGGCCTTCCCCACTCCCTGAGAACAGAAGCACATAGTCAGGGCATCTCCCACCACCCACACGCCCCACCCAGGCAGGAGCCTCAAGGGTCTCAGATGGAAACCTCCTACCCAGCCTGGCCTTTGTGTAGCATCAGACCAGCCTCAGCTCCCAGACCTATCATTTCCCTAAAAATAGTCTCATGAGGGGTGGCCACTAGGCAGCCACGGACCCCAGGGACACCAGAGGGCACAGAGAGCCCTGGTATGGGACAGGGAGTCCTGAAAGCCTCTGGCTAGGCCAGGCACCAAAAGCATGGAAGCCCCAGTTTGGTGCCACTCCCATGCCCCTCCCCAACATGCCAACACCCCTAGGCAGAACCCACCTCCAGCCTGTTGCACACCAGCAAGCCAGCCCTCCATCAAGGGGAGAGCAGCTCTGGACTGTTCCACAGCCGACCACCAGCTTCGGCACTTAGCCTCCACCAGGCAGTGAGCACCATGAGGACGGGGGCACCCCACTCCCTGGTTCACCTCACCTGCCAGCTCTGAGCCCACTCAAGGGGCAGAGGTCTCACACCTGTTATCTGTGCCAGGGGAGAGAACAACCCAGGCCCAAACTGCTGCCTGTACCACTGCCTCAGAGACAGGCCCAGCACAGGGCCCAGAGAGGTGGTAGCTGTCAGGAAGGACAGAGACCGGGTCTCAGGACACCCAATGAAGGAGCACCCTCCCGAGCGCTGGGGATCCAGCCACATTCAGGGGCACTGAAGGCCTGTCCTCTGCCTGCGCACAGCACTGTGCACAGCCACACAGACTGGGGGCGCTGAGCGCAGCCCTAGGTCCCCTGAGCCAGGGAGGAGGGATGGGGGCAGGAGGCCCAGGGTTGCTTCCCCCACTCTATGCCTAGGGCACTATTCCCAGCTCCGGTCCACATGGGTGGAGGCAGGGGCCCTTGCGTCTTGCTCACCCACTCCAGAGCCAAAATAGGAGGCATGATGAGGGCCCTGTTAGGGGACCACTCACCTCACAAGACCAGCAGAGAACGGACACAGGTCTCTGTTCTACCTCCAGCTCCCACCCAGCATGGCAGCAGGGTAAAGCAGCTAAGACAGAAACCTCCCTACCTTCACCTCCCACACATGACAGGCAGGTCCCCGGGCACAGATGTCCCCACCCTATGCTCGAACCAGCTTCAACACCACTGCCCACACTGGTAGAAGAGTAGGAACGAATAGGTAAGGAGTAAGCATTGGGCATGAAGCCTCTCTAAGGGCCTGCCCCAAGGCCCAGAAAGCCAAGGGGCACAGCCTCTGAGGACCTGCTGGATACAGCTCCCCCACCCCGTCCAGCTAGCCTGGTCCATCCTAAATGTGCACAGGAGCCTCGGACAGAGCCAGGGGCCTGGGCACTGGTGAGGAGACCCCAGCCACTCGACAGCAAAGGAGCTGAGCTACAATCTCAGGAGACCACCCACCCTCCAGGATAATGGAGGCAATGCCAAGGAGGTCGGCAGCGGCGGGCAGGTTGCTGCCGGTGGGGCGAGGAGGGGCCATGACTCTGACTCACAAAACCTCAGTTTCCTGTTCCCCTCCCCCTCCCACCACTGAGACTCTGAAAAGACAGACCAGATGAGACAGGGAACAGGAACAAGTGTCTGTTGGTACCGTACCTACCTACACGTGAGCGTGCAGACACGCACATGGTCCACTAAGACAAAGCCCCTTGGGTCCCCCCAGGCCCACTCCCCAGGGCCACCCTCAACAGGCCCAGGCCAGCTCACCCTGAACCATGGCTTCCCTCCCCACCCACTCCCCCAAGGGCTGATTTGTGCGCAGCCCCAAACCACCATCTGGGCCTGGGCCTGGCTGGCACCCAGGGCTCACCCAGTTCTTGCCACGAGGCAGCGGGCGGAGGAAGGAAGAAGGGGGTGTATGCAGACGGGGACAGCAGCCTCTGCCCCACAGGCTCCCTCCCAAGGCCAGACAGCCTTCGGAGGGCTGCTCTCAGCAACCTCTCCGCACAGGGAAGCAGACAACGTAACTGGCCATTGTTCACGACCCACCCTCCCCACTCCACTTAGCCTGTGAAACATCAACTCCCACTTGCAGGGTTCCGCCCTCTGAAGAACCAACTGGAGGCTTTCTTTCAACTGCCCCCACGGCTTTGCCAGTAGGCATCCCCCCCCACAACCCCCAGCTCCTTCTCTGGGCCATGATGGTCCCAAACTTGGCCTTTAGGTCTCAGCCCAAAGACTGCCCCCTCCTCCAGGCAGCTCTCTGCACCCTGCCTGAGCCTGGGGCAGCAGGACCCCCAGGCCCTCCCTCCCTCCACTATACTCCTCTGTGATTCCTGGTGCACCTGTTGGCTGGCTGGGCCAGATGGGAGCTCCATAAGCAAGAACTATGTCTTGCTTATGAGCAACTATGTCTTGCTCCATAAGCAAGAAACTATGTCTCTGTATCCATCGCCGCACCTGTGCCTGGCACAGACCGCAGCCTAATTAGGGCTTGCCGAATGCATACAGCCAGCGACACAACCATCCTCCCACACCCAGGCCCACTCACACCCCACAAGCGAACAGGTTCCTTAATCAGAAGTGCAGGGCAGCTTTTGGAGCCCCAGGGTGCTCCAGGACAGGCAAGCCCTCCCTGGAAGGGCACACCACAGAGAGGCCCGGACTCCTCATCTTTTTTTGCAACCCCCTCTGAAACCTGGCCCACACCTCAGCTCTGTGCTAGCAGGGGCCAGGCTGCAACCTGGCTGCTGGCCTGCATCCTGGGGGAGGTGAGGGCTCTGCCATGTCTCCCAGTGTCCCCCACCCACTTGAGCTCTTGTGGCCATGGAGGCGACCTGCAGCAGCTCAGCTCCCTACCCCACCAGAGCCTCCCCCACCTCGGAGGAGGAAGGGCACCCTGTCACCCCACAGTGGTAGAACTAATCTAACCAGCACCATCATGTGTCCCAGGGTGGGACTCTTTGGGAGGTCTCAGGAGGAAGGGCACCAAAGTCCCCTGAGACACATAGGCGGACAAGCACTTCCTCTTGCAACCATGTCCCCACAGCCAGCCCTGTGTGGGCTGTAGGCCTGAACACAGGGCGAGAGAACACAGAGCACGCGTTCTGTCATCTGCTGGCAGTGGCCGTCACCAGTGCCAGGCTCCGACGCCTGGAGGGCCAGCCCAGGCCAGCATGCACTGTGAGCAGAGGCAAGGGAGGATGGCAGCCTCCTCTGCCTGCCCCTCCCGTTCCTCCACACACCCCAGCGCAGATGCCCTGGGACAGGCTCAGCCATAGGAAGAGAGTGAAGGAAGGACGGGACCTTCCTGCTGCTCCACCCACCCAACCTCAACACCCAGGGTGTCCCAGCCAGCCACAGCAACAGGATGTGTGCAGAGGGACTGCCACCTCTCCAGTGGTCCCCCCAACCTTCCCCCAGGCAGACCAGACCGGCTCCCAGGGTGGGGGCTGGAAGCCAGCTGAGGCCGCTCCAAACAGCCCCAACCTGCTCCGGAGGGCAGGAACATGGGTGGGGAGAGGAGACGGGGCCCAGGAATGTGGCCCGCTCAGCACAGTCGGATCTGAGAAAGGCCAGGCCATGGGACAGGTCTTCTTCTCAAATGCTAGGGGTGGGGCTGGGCATTGGGAACGGGGTGCACCAGGAGGGGTCCTCCTCCCTGGTGGGCATGCACCCAGCTGCCTGGTCAGGTCAAGTGTGTCTCCTGCTTCCAAAGACACACCCTGGCACTGGCCATGCTGTGTTCAATCAGCTGACCACTGGCAGGGCCCTCCCAGCCCAGAAGCCAGGCAGGTGTGATCTGACTGGCCCCCACAGCATCCCCAGAGCTGGGCCCGGGGTGCAGAAGGTGCTAAACCCATGTCCTGAGTGAAGGAGCTCCTCCCACTCACCAGGGGAGGGGTCTGCACTCTCAAAGTCGGGGTCCCATTCAGCCCCCTCCCCATGCTCCTGCCTGGAGAGGTCTGCCAGACGGTAACCATAAAACCAGATGCTCCCTCAGGCAGGGCTCCTGTACCCAGACCCTGCATCCACCAGCCCCAGACAGGATGTCCAGATCCAGGCCAAGGACAAGATATTCCCCTCCCCTCCCCCCTCCCCCGAGCCCAGGAGACCCTGCAGCCCTGTCCTGACGTCCTAGGCCCGCCGGCACACGAGGTCCTCCACCTCCAGCAGAACTGCCCCCTGTGTCAGTGCCTATGGGTATCCACACACCTGCTGCTCATCATTAATAAGACATCCATTACTTCCTGGAGCCTCCCCTGTGAACAGCTTCACATTTGTGTCCACCTCATGCTCATGGCAGCCTGGGAGGTCTGTGTGACTCATTCCAACTCCAGATGAAAAAGCTGAGGAGCAGAGAGCTGAAAGACCAGCCCAAGGTCAAGAGCTATCAAGTGCCAAAAGCAGGTACCACTGACTCCCCCATGTAGTGCTCCTCTGCTTCAGGCTTCCCCCCTCCACTGGGCTCTGATCTCAGCACTATGGCCAGGGTCCTAGACTGTGGGCTTATTTCTCACAGGGATGGATGAGTCCTGCCAACAGAGGCCCTGAAGCTGGGTGGCCAGCCAGCAACTGACCAGCTCCAGCCCTGGAAGGCAGTGGTGAGGGGCTCCATGGCCCGCACCCCTACTGCAGTGGACACTCAGGGTAAGCAGGGATTATGGACTCCAGCCTTCTCTCCCGTCTTTATCAGAGGCCACAAATGCCAGGGGTGCCCACCCCCTGAGTGTCACAGCCAGCTTGCCATGGAGCCCACTCATACCACCTCCCACCTCCCTAATTCACCCTCAACTCACCACCCCTCTTGCTACCACCTGGCCTCTGCCTGTGGTCTCTGCCTCCCCAGACCCTTCCCACACCACCCTCAGCATTGTCAGCCTCCAAGCCCACTCTGTTCATGCAGCTCCAGCCCAGGGCCCCTCATGCTAGGGCAGCCCCTCAACCAACCTTGTTCCCCTGGATCCCATGCCTCCCTCTGTTCCAGGTGGTATGGCCTCCTCACTGCCCCCCCCCCCACCACGTGCACCTTGGAACAGTTCTCCCTCTGTGGGCCCGTACAACACTGACAGTGAGCCTGCCACCTGCAGACTGGGACACAAAGATGACTGGTTCTTGCTGCAAAACCTCCCTCTCTGGAGGAAGACACGCTCATCACTGAGGGTGTCAGGGGATGGACCCTTGGACAGAGAGGAGGAGCGAGAGCTACGAGGGCACTGAGGAGGGTCTGGAGTGTGCAGGGTCCAGCAGGTAGAGTCTCAGCAAGAAAGGCAAGGAGGAGAGAAAGTCTGGGTTCCAGGTGATGACAGTGGCAACTGGGCTGACAAGCAGCAGCACAGATTGGGGGCTCAACCCCACCTTCAGTCTCAAGGTTAAGCCCCAGCCTGACCACAGAGGCCTCCCCCAAGGACATGTACTGCCCCCCTGCAGTTGGGATTTGAGCCCACAGCTTGGTGGTGGGTTAGCCTCTGTGGGGGCTCAGACCAGGCAATCAACCTCTCTGCCCGACTCCACTCTATGTATGAGGGAGAGGGCAAGGAAACCTTGGTGGGCTGCTGGGAGGAAGAAACGAGATCACACAAAGGGCTGTGCAGGGCCTGGCACATGGAGAGCACTCCCCAACCCACTGTCTCCATGACTGTTGCTGATGTCATTGTCAGGCTCTGTTTTCTGCTACCCCTGGGCTGAAGGGCTCTCAGACACAGGCGCTGCCCCTAGACATGGACCTCCTGGACATCGGCACCAGTCACCACAATGATCCCCCACCCAGGGCTTGGCTTGCAGGCATGAGGACCGCAGGCCCTCTGCCAGGAATGCTCTTCTCTCTCTCCACCTCACATTTCCTCCTGAAGTGGTCCTTAAATCCCACCCCTTTCTGCATCCCACCTGGACCTGAGACATCTCACACGGGCAGGGCGGAGGCTCCAGACCAGAGGCACTGGGGGGGCAAAGGAGGGGCTTGCAAGCGAAGTATCCGTGCCCCTTGAGGCAGAGCCACCCGGCAGTCGGCCAAGGCAGAGAGGGCCCATCCCACCCAAGTGGGAGCCGGGAGGCCGAACCTTCTCGGGGCCCTCCCACCTCCCAGGCCCACGCCAAAGCTCTGCCTGACCCGGTTGTGCCCTGAGTGTGGTGGGCAGGTTCGGCTCGCCGTGTCGGACGGCCCTGCTGTCCTCAGAGAGGCCGCCCCTCCCCGACCCCCGACCCCAGCCCGGCAGGTGCCCCGGACGACCCTCGTGCTGGCCCGGCGGCCGCGGCCCGCCCGCCTCACATGTCCCTGCGACTGCCCCGGAGCGCCTGTCCTGCCGCCCCGGCTGACCCTTCCCGGTCTCCGGGCTCCGGCCCTCCGCCCTCAGCCCTCGGCCGCGGGCCCGGCACTCACCGCGCGGGTGCGGCCCGAACGCCACCAGCACGAAGTAGTCCGCGAGCCGCGCCATGGCGAGGTGCGCGGGCGGGCTCCGCGGCTCGGGGACGCGAGGGCGGCGCGCTCATGGCCCGGCCCCGGCCCTGGCCCGTGCTCCCCGGACACCCCGGGCCCGCTCCGCGGCGGCAGCCAGGGCTCCCGCCGCCATCTTCCCAGCCAGCCGGCCCGCCCGGCCGCGCCGTGCGCCTGCGCGGCCCCGCTCCGCCCCCATCATGGGCGGGGCCCGGAGTTACACGCTCCTATTGGGCCAGTCGGCGCGGGCTCGGTTCCCGGGGGCGGGTCCCCTCCCGGCCCCGCCCCCCGGGCGCTGACAGCGACGGCGGCTCGCGCGGGTCAGCGGCAGGCGCGGCCGGGGTCGGAGGTGGCCTGGAGTTCCGGGCTCCGACGCCTGGGTGGAGACCGGCCGGGCCTCGCTCCTGGGAGCTCCCGGGGATCCCGCTGTACGCTGGCGCTGCCAGTTTGGAGGAAGGCAGAAGGACCCGGGCCTGCCACCAGATCTCCCAAGCCTGGGGCACAGGACGAGCCCGGGGCCGTCCCCTCGTGGGCTGCCAATCTGGGGATTGCGGGCGAGAACTCAGGACTTGCCCTTGGGGTTCACGGCCCGAGGAGGGCTCGGACCCCCCTTGGGTGGGGTGTCCTTTAACAAGGTGCGCTGCCGGTCCCGCTGTGAAGAGCAGCGTCCTAAGGCGAGAGCACCTGGAGGCCGGGTGCGGTGCCTGGGAGTTGGCTGCACCACCCTCAGGGGCGAGGACCGGCCGGGCCTCCCCGCCGGGGCACAGGGATGGGCGAGGGGGACACGGGAGTCTAGGGCAGGACGTGCTGGGAGAGGAGCTGGAGAGGTGGAGGGAGCCTTGGGCCACTCACTGGTCAGCTGGGAGGGGGCTGGCAGGATTGGGCTTGCTTTTAGATGCGTGGCTGCACAAGAGCTAGAAAGGAACAGACTGCCCACGTCCATGTGCCCCTCCCTTGCAGGAGCCAGCCGGAGAATGAATGAAACTGAACCCAGAGATCCCACCAGGCGCTCGCTTCCCTCTGCTCCCGGTCCTGGGGCTCAGGCCCAGCCACACCTCTGCTTCTGTTGGGTATTGGGCCCATGGGCTGAGAAGCCCTCCTTTTGGCCCCAGGTGGCTTGAGTTGGTTTCTGTCACTTATACCCAAAAAGGTCCTCACCACCACATTACCACACCGTCGAGCTGTGCCTGGGCAGGCAGGGTCCCTGGCAAATCCTCTGGCCTGGCGCCTGAGTCCAGGGCTGGCTGTCCCTCAGAGACTGTGGAGACCCTGCAGCCCACGCCCCGACCCTCATGCCCTGAGGAGCCCATTCCTTGCAGCCCTTTCAGAGGTGCCTTAGGGTCGAGGGTAGGTTTGGTGTCCCCTCTAGACCTTGATATCCCCACTGAGTTTCTCACCATCAAGTCTCCTGACCACTGCACTGTCCATGTCACCTCCTCCGGGGCACCAGGCCTGCCCTGTCACCTCCTCTCTCCAGCAGGTTCAGCCCTCTTGCAGGGAGTGAATCTCCCTGGCTTCCTCCTTCCTGCCTTTTACCCCCGCCCCTGTGGCTCCCATCACCTCTCATCCTGCCCATGTCCTTGTCAGCCCCCGGCCTCTCTGACTTTGTTTTCACTGTCCTCATCTGGCAAACCCCAGCCACGCACAGTCCTGTACCACCCCATAGTGCAGAGTGGCCACGATGACACCGTGGGCATTCCCCCCACTTCCCAGCCTGCTGATGTCCGGGGAGTCTCTGACCCCACTGCCCCTCCTTCATAGAGAAAACAAAGCCATCAGAGGGGAGGCCTTGTTTCGCATTAGCAAACCCCAAGTCTGCCCCCTCACACCACAACTCCTCCTTCCACAGTTACCACTGAGGCTCTGCCCCTCCCACCCTCCTCCCCACCGCTCGCTGTTCCCTATCAATGCCCCCCATCCTCACTCATGCCCTCTCTACAGATGCTGGCCATGAGGATTAAACTCAATCTCCCCACCTTGGAACATTCAAGCAAAACCTCTCTTCAAGCTCTTTGCCCAGCCAGCCTCCACCCTCGCTTTTCTTGCCCCACACGAATTTCTTCTCTAAAGCATTCTTCCAACATCACCAGCACCACCTTCCTCCTGTGGCCCAGTCCCCACTTGCCAGGGAAACCTCTGGGCTTCTTGCGAAATTCCACAGGCCAGCAGCTCCTGCAACTGAGCATAACCGAAGGTAGCCCTGGGTCTCCCCTTGGAGGACACACACACCATTACAGACAGTAAGGACTGCAAGATGTGCTATCCAGGGGGCTGTGGGGCCACAGAAGGGGCCTCTCATCCAGTCATCAGGGACAGGGGCAAAATAAGCAGCCAGGCTGAGACTTGGGGGCCAGAAGATACCCCATGCATCTGTGGGTTTGGTGGGGGGAGACAGGACCACAGGCCCATGGTGGCAGCAAGTATTCTGAAAGAATGCAGTGACCCACGGGCCTATGAACTGCACTGAGGTCTACCTTCACTTTCCCAGATTAAAAAAATCTTGCAGAGGCAAGGAATTTTGATTTAGTTTCTTCTTTATTGGAGAGATAAGTAGTACGATCACCTTTGAGTTTTAGAAAGTGGCACTGGTGACTGTGGCGGACAGACTGGGGGAGGGGCAGGCTCCCTGGGGGTCCTCTGCCCACCCCTTCCCTGGTTGTCCCTCCAGAGCTGGCGTGCGGCTTCTGTCCTCTGTCTGCACTGTCTGGGGGCAGAGCTCACCACACCTCTCGCCTCCCAGAGCCTTGCCATCTGTGAAACTCCCAGATCTGTGTTCCAGGTTGGCCCTCCCTTCAGCCCCAGGCCCACAAGGCTAGAGGGCAGCCAGACACGTCTGCCAGGATGACCCCAGGCAGCCAAACCCTACCCTCTCTCACTAGGGGCTCCCTGCATCAGCAAACAGAAGGGCCGACCCTCCTCGACCCCCAGTGTCGCTCAGTTTCTCTCAGACCCGTCTGCAGACCCATCTGCTCGCCCTCGGGCACTTTTCTAATATAAATGTGATGGCTTCACTCTTTCTCCACCCCCAGGTGGTAAAAATAAATAAACAAATAGAAACCGGAATAGCTGCTGATGCTTCCCTACCTTCTTCAGGATGTAAACCAAGCTCTTTAATATGTCATGCGTTCCACACTTGTTGATTTATTCACCCAGCAAATGTTTATTGAGCTCCCATGATGTGTGCAGCAGGAGGAACAGAGTGACCAGGTCATCCGTGATGACTTGACAGAGGGAACAGGACTGGAGCAGCTAAGACAGGAGGAGATGTGAGTGGACACAGAGATGCTCAGATGATCAAAGAAACATGGGGGGGGGATGGGGTAATTGTCCCTTCTCAGATAGACAAAGACCCAAGAATGGCTAAAGCCAAGCCCATTATCGGTTGAGAGTGGACGGCTTTGTGGAGAACAGCTGGTACTATTTGTCAACACACAGCTTCACCTTCAACCAGAATTTCTACTTCTAGGAAAATATCCCATCCAGACACTTCTCTGAGCTCACAACAGAAGGGTTCTTGCTCTTGGAAAGACCAGACATGGCCTAATTGCTCATTAACAAAAGATCAATTAAGAAGTTACAGAACACCTACACATTGGAGGAGGGCCAAGCACAAGAAAGAATGGCGGTCTCTCTCTCTACATACGTCTTTACTTACATATGCCCGTGTAACACAGACACACCACCACCTGCCCCTCGTGAAATACACTAGCGTGCGTGAGAGAAAGTCAGGCGGTGACCACCCAGAAGAATCCACAGTGGGTGGCAATGCAGGGGTCTCACTTTCTACTTGTTTAAATTTCTTACAAAAACCATTTAATACTTCATTAAAAGGGGAAAAGAGGGTGGAGATTTTTCAGAACACAGCTGTGAGGGGGTCTGGAGGAAGGGTCTCCAAATCACCTCTGTGAGGAACTGACTAGCTGGCTGCTCTTCCCCCGCAGTGATTCTAGCCAGGGCCCCAGGCCGCTCATCAGGGCAGACATCTAGGGGTGGGACCCGGCCTAGCTGACTGCACCCCCAACACCCACTCCTTCAGCCTGGAAGATTCCCAGGCTCCAGGACAGCGCTCTCCACCAGAAGGCGCCAGAGATGAGGCTGGTAGCCGCTAGGGTCCCTGGCCAGTTGGAGCACTTCGCAGCGGGATGGGGCTCCTGTCAGGCTACCCCCCTCTCTGCACCCTCTGTGCTACCCAGCGGGCTGGGCAGGAGTAGGGAGCGGGAGGGCCGGGCTCCCCGCCCAGCTGGAGCATCCGGCTCCGCCTCCTCCTGGAAAGACTATTTAGTTCTGGAGGTGCTGAGGCCAGGTCCCAAGCAGGACCCTGACCAACCACAGACCACAGACTGACTGAGGAGTTTCCCCACCCACCAGGTGCTCCCTGCCCAGCCAACAGCAGACCTACCGGCCCGCCTTTCGCCTGACACCTACTCGCCGACAGACATAGGTACGAGCTTGCCTGTCCCCACGCCTCTGCCCTTGATCACCAAGGCTTCCCAACAGGCCGGGGAAAGGGGTGGCTGGAGGTGAGGGCCGTCGGTCCCCCACACCTGCCTGGCTCACACTCCCTCTAGCCCCGCCCGCCATGGCCCGGCTCCTGATGGTCACCTTCGGTTGCATCAGCCTGCTCTACCTGCTGCTCCCAGGCACGCTGTCCCGCAGCCTGGGCCGGAGCCAGCAGCCTGCCCCACCCAGGTGAGTGGGGTTCACACCAGCCCAAACCGTGGCCCGCAGGGAAGGAAACCAGAATGCCTGGGGAGGGCGCCCTCCATTCCGCTCCCCGTGCCCCCCTCCTCCCATTCCTCCAGCATTGGGGAAACCCCCCACCTGCTGCCAGGGCTTACCTCCTAAATCAAGGGCCAGAAAATATGCCTTCAGCAAATCCTGAGCAGGGCAAGAGGCCCTCTTTGTTTGCCTCTCTCCTAGGGCCCTCCCCTCCCCCATTGGTAGAGCAACCCCCTCAAGGAGAGGTTGGCTAGGAGAGGGGAGGCTGGAGGGATCCCCGAGAGTGCCCACCGCCCCCCACCCCACCCCAAGGGGAGGGCTGGGAAGGGGGGGCACACAGGTCATGAACATAGTGACCCACAGAGGCCAGCACTGCCCTTTGCCCAGGGAGGCACAGGTGAATGGACATGTGACCTGGGCTGCTGAGGTGGCTGAGAGCCAGGACCCAAGCCCAGAGCTCCAAAGGGATCCTGGGCTTCCCCTGCCAATGACCCCAAGCCTGTGTGGAGGGGAAAGTGGGTGGGTTTGGGGGGGGTCCCTGAAAGATTGGGCCAACAGGTTTACTTCCTCCATTCCCCTCTGCAGGGAGCCCCCAGCCAGGACCCTTTCCAGTGGCCTGAAGCCTCAACACCCTACACCTCGGCGTGTGGTCTGGAAGCTACACCAGGCCCTCCAGCCACAGAGGAGTGCCAGCCGAGCCCCCGCTACGGGTCGGCCTCTCCGGGATGGCCTCCACCGGCACTTGGGTCCCCGCAGGTCCCGAGCCCAGCTCCTGCGGGTGGGCTGTGTGCTGGGCACCTGCCAGGTGCAGAACCTCAGCCACCGCCTCTGGCAGCTGGTTGGGTCAGCTGGCCCACGGGACTCAGCCCCCATGGACCCCAGCAGCCCCCACAGCTATGGTTGACACGGAGCTGGCCATACCCATGCCTGGCCCAGCCGGGATGCTGCGCCTCAATCCCAGAGCTGCATCTGGGCCCCCAGTCCCCACCCAGCCCCCTGGACCTCCTGCACACCTCAGTAACCAGTGTGCAGGCCCTGGAGGCAACTCCCAGCCCACCCCACCCCCACCAGATTCTGTAGCAAGCAACCTTAAATAGCTTTGGACGCGGAAACCCCATGCACATGTATAGACCCAAGGAGATCTGCAGGCAGAGTCTGTACCCCTGAAAAGGGTTTCAGAGGGGCAGGGTCTGCCCAAGGATGTGGAGCAGAAGCCAGGGTCCTGAATACCCAGGGCCATGCTGGGCAAGCACCAGTTGGCCCAGCATGACCCCGTCCCCCCCATCCCCCACCCCCCCCAGTCCTGACAGCATCAGATTCAACCCTGGCTTTGGGCATGCACACTTTGCCTGTCCCAGGTCCCTAGCCTTTCCACTCCCTGTGCCCTTGAGACTGGGAGGGAAGCAGGCAGGAGGGCCCCACTGTGGTCCCCGTCCCCAGGGCCAGGGTAAAGGGAGGACAGGCCTGCTGGGAGCTGTGTTCTCTGGAGCCTAGGTGAAAATGGAGACCCCTCCCTGGATCTCTAGCCAGGTAGCTGGGGAGACTGGGAGAGGGCGTAGAGGTTCTGGAGGCACACTGGGGCATTTGGGGGCAGGACAGCCCAGAGCAGAGCGCCCCTTCCCATCCCTCAGGGCAGGGTGGGGCTGGGTGGGGGCAAGATCTCCCAGCCCAAATAGGTCAATGAGGTCAGAACCGTCACCACTTCGGGTGGGGTGGGAGGGCCAGACAAGGGTAGGGGGCGCTGCAGGCAACAGAGTCTCCCTGACCCCACCCTGCCCAGCTTGGGGACGCACTGGGGGCAGGCACGGGGACAGCAGGAGGCTGGAGCAGGTGTGTCGAGAATTTGGGGAGGTAGATTGCCCTTTAAAGGTTAGAACAGGATCTCTGGCCTGTTTTGGTGTATATCACCCCAGGTCGGGCCTTTGCGTGTTGTGATCCCTGAGCCTTTGCTAGTCCCTCATCACTGACGCCCCCACGTCATATGGGCATGACCCAGTGTTCAGAAAGGTGGCTTCTTTTTCTTTCTTTCTAGATTTTTAATTTATTTATTTGAGAGAGAGAATACAGAGGGAGAGGGAGAGGGAGAAGCAGGCTTCCCACTGAGCAGGGAGCCGACATGGGGCTCGATCCCAGGACCCTGAGATCATGACCTGAGCAGCAGGCAGATGCTTAACCATCAGAGTCCCCCAGGCGCCCCAAGAGAAAGGTGGTTTCTAGTACTCGGCAAACACTCGTAACAGCACTTAATCTGTCAACACATGTCGGTCACCCTGTGAGGAGAGCGCTATTGTTCTCCCACCTCTAGAAGCAGAAACCACAGCCACAGAGGTCAGGGGTGCTCTGGGTTGCTGGCAGGCCTGCCCCTCAGAGACCCTGGGCCTCCGAAGGGTGGGAGGCTCCTGGAAACGCCCATCTGGGCTCCTACCCTCGTACTTGCTCTTCTGGCTTGGGAATCACCTGGCCAGGTAAGGCATCTTCCCTCCATTAGGCCCTGTGAGGACAGTTCCGGCAGGTTCCTGCCCTGCAGTGAGGGTGGTCCGTGTTGTGTGGGAAGCAGAGCAAGGCAGGCAGGAAAGGCTGCCTGGAGGAAGCGTAGGTCTGAGGATTGCAAGGGTCGCAGGGGGAAGGAGCTGAGAGTGCCAAGGCCCCAAGGCCACAGGAGGAGTGGGTGTGGCTGGGGACCACCCCCCACCAAAGCACCTAAGAGGGGCTGGAACCAGCGTGAGTGAGTGATTGAGGGCAGGCGAGGCCGGTGGGCCGGCCCTCAGAGCCACCGAAGGGTGTCAACAGGGCAGGCAGGGAGAGCGGGCAGTGAGGGCCTGGCGAGGGGGCTGGGGAGAGAGGGGGACGAGGGGTCTAGGAGGTCAAAGCTGGACAGTCAGGAGGGCCACGTGGCCGAGACCCCCCCAGGCTCCAGTCCTGGGCCTGTGTGTGGTCCGGGCTTCCGCACAGGATGTTCTTTCTGCTGGGGACACCCCCCACACTGTCCCGTCCTCATTGGTCAGAGCTGCCAGACCCCCAGGATCCCATGCCCCGTACCCTTGCTGGGCCATTCCAAAGTGCAGGGTAGATTTTCCTCAAAGCAGGTTGGACGGCTGACCTCAAGGCATCCCTGTGCCGTGACATGTGGCGTCTACCCGGCCCCTGAGCTCCAGGCCACGCCGGGGCCACCTACCTGATGCCCCGCTTGGACTTTCAGTGGCAGCACCCGAGCTCCCCCAGAGCGCCCACCAGCCGCGTCTTCCTCAGACAAATGCTGTGGGCTGGTCATTTTCTCCTTTTTCTGTCCAAGCCACCACCTGCTTTTGGGTGACGGCTCCAGTCACCTCCCTGGAGCCCCCTCCATCCCTTCAGCATTGTTTGTTGAGCATTTGAGAAACATTAGCGATTACCCCCCACCTGACATCCTAGTGGGAGGAGGCAGAAGCTCAAAGGTAAAATAAGCAAATGACACCGCATGTGTCAAGCACTGGGAGAGTCCTGAAGGCAGGTTGCACTTCACTATTTTATTTTATTTTATTTTTTAAGATTTTATTTATTTATTTGACAGAGAGACAGCGAGAGAGGGAACACAAGCAGAGGGAGTGGGAAAGGGAGAAGCAGGCTTCCTGCCGAGCAGGGAGCCCGATGCGGGGCTCGATCCCAGGACCCTGGGATCATGACCTGAGCCGAAGGCAGACGCTTCACCAACTGAGCCACCCAGGCGCCCCTCTTTTATTTTTTAAAAGATTTTATTTATTCCTTTGAGACACACAGCTACAGAGAGAGACAGAGCACGAGCAGGGGGAGCGGCAGAGGGAGAAGCAGACTCCCCACGGAGCAGGGAGCCCGACCCGGGACTCGATCCCAGGACCCCGGGATCATGATCTGAGCCGAAGGCAGACGCTTCACCAACTGAGTCACCCAGGCGCCCCCCGAACTTTGCCATTTTAAGTGGGGGGCCCCAGCACTCCCCCAAGTTTATTCTCAGCACAGGCAGGAGCAGGCCCCCAACCCCACAGCCTTCTTGCCTCAGTGAAGCTGAGTAGGTGCTCTGGCCCGCACACCACCAGGTGGAGACTGACACCCTGAGTGTCACCCACTGCCCTCAGCCCACCTCCAGACTTCCCTGACCTGACCATACTCAGACCCCCCCACTGTCTTTCTCAAGAGCACCGGCCTTTCCGATAGGCAACAATGACTTGTTTTGCTGTGTGTCTGCCTCCTCCTTGGGGAATGTCAGCTCCCAGGAAGGCATATGTACCAGTCAGGCCCCTGCTGCATCTTTGGTGCTTAGCCCGGGTCCATGCAGTAAGTGCTGGCTGAATTCATCTCTGCCCTGACTCCGGATGGAGCCTCTCACCTCAAATGCCAGACAAAGAGCCCACCCTTGACCAAACCAGCCGGGCGGCTCCACTAGGCCTCACCTCACCTTGCTAACAGTATTAGCAAGAATCCCCACCCCCGCCCCCGCCCTTGAGATCTGATCACCTGGCTGGCCTTTTAGCAAGAATCCTGTAAGCCGGTTTAGCAAGAATCCGCCCCCCCCCTTGATATCAGCCCTTAGCAATTTTCCATCCCCTGACCCTGCTCTGCTCACTGGCAGTCAGTCCCTGGCAGTCTTTGCTTTTGCCGGATTCTCTCTCCCCTATTGCAATAGTGGTGAATAAAGTCTTTCACTCCCATTTAGCAAGTGTCAGAATAACTTTTCCTATAAGCCCCTGCCCTTCCCAGAATCCCAAGGGCCTGAGGTTGATGGGTGGGGTCTGGGGTCTGCACGACCTGTTGGGAGGGGCCTACTGTGGGCAGGGAGGTGTTTAAAACCCTTGGGGGAAGTGCAGGAGGCTGGCAGCACACTCCCTCCGGCCTCGGCCTCCGGGTCCTAATCAGGTCAGTCGCCCAGGGAGGCTGAAGTCAGGGACAGGGGGCTGGGGCCTGGGTCGGGGTGCTGGGAACTGCTCCTGTGCTGACACATTAACTTCTGAGGCCAGGAGGACGGTGGATGGTCACTCATTACCGAGGGCCAAGGCCAAGGGGCTGGGTGGTGTCCGGTCTCTTATGTAACCTGTGGGCATATATAGGGGCACACAGCCCGTGGGACTCTCCCCCACCTGCCAACTTTACTCCCTCAAGATGAAGATGAAGGTGGCTGTGGTGAGTACTCCAGACCCAGCGTAGATGTGGCCCCACAGACTGCTCACCCGGGGGCTAGTTGTCCCTCATGGGAAGGAGTGGCAGCCCCCCACCCTCTCCCAGCTGGTTCCCGCCAGTCTGCTGGTCCCGGTCAAAGGGCTCCCTCCTTCCTGTCTTCCTCCTGCGGTTTAGGTTTAGCTGGGGCAAGGGTCAGCAGCCCCACCCGTGGGCTCCCTGCAGACCCAGGTCCTGAGAAGGAGATGCTGGGTGCTGGTGCTGTGCGCCCCCACACAGCATCCCGTACACCCCTGCATCACCCTGGAAGCAGGCATCTGGCTGACATCCACTTTGCAGAGAAGGACACCCAGAGCGAGGTTGCCTCTGATGGCGGGTGTGCCTGGGAGGGGCTGTGCCTGCTGATCGCCAGCCTCGATGCTGATCCACCTCTTAGGCTCTGGTGTCCCCATGGGGATGTCCTCGCTTCCTCATGGAGCTGGCATCATGGTGAAATGGGTTTAATCACCCACCCAACCAGGGCCCAGACCCTTCCCTGGTCTACCGGCCTGATGTGGACCCAGAGGTGGCCAAAGACAAGGGCAGCTTCCGCAACTACACGGTAAGGGCCCCACCCTGGCCCCGCCCCAACCCCACCCCAGCCAGCCCCATCTTTCTCTGGAGAGGGCAGCACCTGCCCCTTTGCACAGCTCCAGGTCTGCCCTTGAACGCCCCCATTCATACCTTTGGGCCCAAGCTTGGGAGACTGGAGCAGTGGGCCCCATAGGTGTGAAGGGCGGGGATTGAGCCTCCTGGCTAACCCTCTGGCTTGCAGTCTGGCCCACTCCTGGACCGTGTCTTTGCCACGTACAAGCTTATGCACACGCAGCAGACCGTGGACTTCGTCAGGAAAAAGGTACTTGGCAGCTTCCTCTGCTGCCGGTCCCCACCTCCCCAGGCTGAATGGGTGGATGGAGAGGGACTGGGCCCTGACCCAGCCAACCCCATGGCCATGCTGACCTCCCCGTCTTGGCCTAGCACACCCAGTTTGGGGGCTTCTCCTACAAGAAAATGACCGTCTTGGAAGCTGTGGACATGCTGGACAGGCTGGTGGACGAGTCGGACCCAGATGTGGACTTCCCCAATTCCTTCCATGCCTTCCAGACCGCTGAGGGCATCCGGAAAGCCCACCCTGACAAGGGTGCACCTCCCTCCCGTGGTGGGCTGCAGTGGGAGAGCAGATGGGTCTTGGCCCTTTCCTGGCCTCACCCCTGAGCCCCAAGCCCCCGCCTCCTCCTCTGCCCTGGTCTTGCCACCCCCAGGCACTAGCCTGCTCTGCCCCTCTCCCTTCCAGACTGGTTCCATCTCGCGGGGCTGCTGCATGACCTGGGGAAGGTCCTGGTTCTGACAGGGGAGCCCCAGGTAAGGGCGGGGGTGGAGGGGTGCAGCACGGTGAGGCTGGGACAGCCTGGGCTCAGGGTTCTGGAAGCCTGCCGTGTGGGCAGGCCAGTCACACCCACCGTGGCTGCGTGTCTGCAGTGGGCGGTCGTTGGAGACACCTTCCCAGTTGGCTGCCGTCCCCAGGCCTCTGTGGTTTTCTGTGACTCCACCTTCCAGGACAACCCGGACCTCCAGGATCCTCGATACAGGTACTGCTCCCCCGCTGCCGGCCCTCCTCCGCACGTTGCCCCCACGCCCCTCACCCTCTATCTTTCCCTGCAGCACGGAGCTCGGCATGTACCAGCCTCACTGCGGCCTGGAGAACGTGCTCATGTCCTGGGGCCATGACGGTGAGGCTAGTTAGGCGGGCCGTGGGGACGATGGGGACCGCGGTGAGGACCACGGCTCTGGGACCCCGGGGGTGACACCGTATCTCCCACAGAGTACATGTACCAGATGATGAAGTTCAACAAATTCTCTCTTCCCCCAGAGGTAGGTAGAGGGGAGGGCCCAAGCCAAGAGCCCCGCCCCACCCCGGCAAGCCCCGCCTGTCGCCCTGCCCCTATCGCCCTGCCCCGCCCCCCTGGAGCGTGCTGGGCGTGGCTTCCCTCTGCCCTCAGGCCTTCTACATGGTCCGCTTCCACTCCTTCTACCCTTGGCACACGGGTGGCGACTACCGGCAGCTGTGCAGTGAGCAGGACCTGGCCATGCTTCCCTGGGTGCAGGAGTTTAAGTATGGCCATCCCTGTGGGGGGCTGGCGGGGGGGACGGACCAGGGGACTGAAGGGGCCGGGGCTTCCTCACAGGGCACGGTCCCTCCCCTGCTGCAGCAAATTTGACCTCTACACCAAGAGTCCCGAACTGCCAGATGTGGACGCACTGCGGCCCTACTACCAGGGCCTCATCGACAAGTACTGCCCTGGTGTGCTGAGCTGGTGACCAGCCTGGCCACGTGCTCGAGGGGACGGCCGCTGTCCTGGGACTCCACATGCACACCTAAGTCAACGCTCCCTGCCCTGACCACTCTGCTCAGTGCTAATAAAGACATTGAAGCAGCCTGTGAGCCTGAGCATCACTGAGATGGGGGCCTCTCATGGCAACAGGGCACTCTGCACTGGGAGGCAGGACGTGGCCCCTTAGACACGTGTGTCCCGTCACGCCTGCCACCATAAACCTGTTGCTCACTATTCCAGCTCTGGCGTCAGAACCTGGGGTCGCCCTGTCCGTCCTCACATTCTCAAAACAGTCACCAAGTGCTCTGGGCTCCGTGTCCCTAAAAACAAGATGAAGCAAAACATTCGATAGCTAGAAAAACAGATTACAGAAAACCTCCTCATATAACAAATGCATGGGTTAAGTGCAGCAAACCTAAGGCATGAAGGGAAGGCACAGGGCCCTCCCCGTGCCCCGAGGTGCGCCCACATCTTAGGTTGGCCAATAACCTCCTTCGTATGAGTTCCCCCCTGCCCCCGCCCAGTACATGTCCCTCAATGCTACGGTTTAGCGCTGGCTTCCTCCCTACCTTCTAGCAGCTTATTTCTCGGAAGAAAGGGATCATTTGTCTCAGGGAGTTTCCTTCTGTTGATGGGGTTTTTTTTAGATTTTATTTTATTTTTTTAAAGATTTTTATTTATTTATTGAGAGAGAGAATGGTAGAGAGAGAGCATGAGAGGGAGGAAGGTCAGAGGGAGAAGCAGACTCCCCGCTGAGCAGGGAGCCCGATGCGGGACTCAATTCCGGGACTCCAGGATCATGACCTGAGCCAAAGGCAGTCGCTTAACCGACTGAGCCACCCAGGCGCCCCTTTCTGTTGATGTTTTGCTAATTGCATCCCTGTGGTGTTAACATTTCTTGGGTATTTCCTGCTAATTGGTAAATGCATATAGAGGCTTAATCAGATTCAGATTTGGCTTGTCAGGGGCAAGAGTGCTTTAGAGGGTGTGGCATATTCTGTTTTTTTTTTTTTTTTAAGATTTTTATTTATTGAGAGAGAGAGAATGGTAGAGAGAGAGCATGAGAAGGAGGAAGGTCAGAGGGAGAAGCAGACTCCCTGCTGAGCAGGGAGCCTGATGCAGGACTCGATCCCGGGACTCCAGGATCATGAGAGCCGAAGGCAGTCACTTAACCAACTGAGCCACCCAGGCACCCGGTGTGGCATATTCTTGATCCGGTCAGCACAAGCTGTGCGTTGGGAGTCACCTAGTTCAGATTAGAATGTGAGAAGGCAGAGCAGTGACGTTCCGGCCCCTGGGCCGCCACCCTCATTCATCTGAGAGAACCAGGCAGTATGGAGAAATGCTGTTTGGTTAGTTCCTGTAGGAAAGGCAAGTGAAGGCTCCAGTCTTCCTCTTAACTTAGAGTTTGCAAGAGTTAGCTCCTAGCACCGTGCAAAGGTGATCCATTTGTCTGTTTTGTGTTAAGAATGTGTAGATTTTGGGCACCTGGGTGGCTCAGTTGGTTAAGCGACTGCCCTTGGCTCAGGTCATGATCCCAGAGTCCTGGGATCGAGTCCCACATCGGGCTCCCGGCTCAGCAGGGAGCCTGCTTCTCCCTCTGACCCTAACCCCTCTCATGCTGTTTCCCTCTCTCTCGCTCTCAAATAAATAAACAAACAAATAAATAAATAAAATCTTTAAAAAAAAAAAAAAGAAGGTGTAGATTTCAGCATATTCGTGCTTGGGTGACCACCCTCGCTAGTGCTCGGACTCCACTCGGCCAGGGTTGGGGTGGAGCTTCCAGATGGCTCCTAGGTCCTCCTGACATGACAATAGTCTCTGGTGGGTATCCCGCTGTCTGGTGTGACAAGACACCCAGAGTGGGTAATTCCCTGTGTTTTTGTAACAAATTAACACACATTTGGTGGCTTAAAATAAAAATGGATTCTCCCGAGTTCTGGAAGCCAGAAGTCAGATCCTGGTATGGTGTTGGGCAGGCCTGTGATCCCTCCACGGGCTCCAGGGAGGGTCCCTCCTTGCTGCTTCAGCTGTAGGGCTGCCTGCGTCCCCTGGCTTGTGACTGCGCCTCCCTGCTGTCTACACGGCTTCTCCGCCCGTTGGCGCCCCTCTGCCTCGCTCCTATAGGGACCCTGTGATGGGCCCGTCCGGGTAACCCAGGATGATCTCATCTCCAGATCCTTCACTTAATCACATCTGCAAGATGCTTTTCCTAAATAAGGTCGTGTTCACAAATTCCAGGGATTTGATGTGCACTTCTGTTGGGCGGCTGTTTGTTCCCAAGCCCCTCGGGAGCTTCCCAGTTGTAACCTGCAACCAACCTCCATACTTAGAGGGCAGGGAATCATGGAAGAGACAGGCCACTGCAGATGGGTAGGTGGCAGGTTTCTAAGCAAGGGAACTTACAAGGCTTGTCTTGGGCGGTCACAAGACAAGTGGATCTTTGCATTTGCCCGCTAGAGTCTTAAAAGTTTAGGGGCACCCGGATGGCTCAGTCAGTAGAGTGTGTGACTCTTGATCTCAGGGTTGTGAGTTTGAGCCCCACATTGGGTGTAGAGCCTACTTAAACAAGGATAGAATCTTAAAAGTGTGTACAGAGGCCTTAATGGGGTCCAGTCACACATACCATGTGTAGGGGCTCGACACCACATCGCTATCTCAAGGCTGTGTTCTTGGAGCAGCTTCTGGGAGTGGGGAAGGCAAGTGGAGTGCATACTGCAAAGATGGGGGAGGGGTGAGCTCACAGGTCTACTGGCGGTAGCACGTTCTGGGGGTAGCCCCCCAGCAGGGACTTTTCCCGGCTTACCACAGAGGTTGCCCCAGACCTAGAATCTGCCATTTCTCCAAGGAGTCCTGATCTCTTTGAGTAAGAAATGGTATTTCATATCCGTGTGTTGGGGACTAAAGACACAATCTTGAATGTTCACCTCCACTCCAACCCCTGGTGTGGCCGCTGGACGTGGCGGCGTTGGCGGCTGCCCTCACTGCCCTGCTCCTCCCGTGGACCTGTGCACCTGCTGAGTGCTGGCGTCAGGAGAGCACAGGCTCAAATGTGTCAGAGACTTGCTCCCGGCCACCAGTTCACGTGTGCTTCCTTCTGGAAGATTGCGACCTGCCCTGGGCAGCCTCCCCGGGCGTGGGGGGCCTCCTCCACACTCCCTCTCAGCCTGTGAGCTCAGGCCAGGGCAGGTGCAGAGTGCTGAGGGGGTCCCTCCCTAGAGCTGCATCATGGGGTGCTGGGGGGCACTAGAAAGGCTGGAAGGAAGGGTCCTCAGTGACGGGCCTTTGAGGGTGTGCTGAGGTCTTTCTGCCTTCTCCAAAGAGGCTGGGGTGGGGAAGGGAGGTGCTCAGCAGGCTGCTTCTCTGGGTCCAAATTTACTACCCTGATCTATCCCTGAGGAGGGTCCCCAGTGTGCAGAGTAGGAGAGGCCATCTTTGCTCCTGTGCCAGGGTCCCCAGACCCTCTCTGTACCCCTTGCAGACCATAACCAGGCCACCTCCAAAAGCCCCAGGGTAGGGGGAGGGCAGTGGGGGCCAAGGTCCCATATTTCTGTCCACCCAGGGGACTGTCAGGCCTCACTGGGCTCCAGGAGCCTGAGGCTCCAGGGCATTGGGGCGGCTTGGCTCTCCTCCAACCTGCTGGCATTCCTGCCCCTGAACCCTCCCCCTGCTGCAGGCAGCCCTCCTCCTGCTCTAGCAGACTGGTTCTGTCTATTCCTGAGGTCTGGGGCTTAGCCTTCCAGCACCCTTCCAATCCCTCCTGTTTCTTTTCTTTCTTTCTTCCTTTTTTTTTTTTTTTTTAAGATTTTATTTATTTGAGACTGAGAAAGTGTGAGCCCAAGCAGGGGGAGCTGCAGGCAGAGGGAGAAGCAGACTCCCCAATGAGCAGGGAGCCCAACGTGGGGCTCCATCCCAGGACCCTGGGATCATGACCTGAGCTGAAGGCAGACGCTTAACCGACTGAGCCACCCAGGCGTCCTAGAGAATTTCTCAGTTTAATTTCCAACATGGTAAATATAGATAGATATATCCCTCATAAACAAAAGCCCTTTGGGGTCCTCAATAATTTTTAAGAATGTAAAGGAGTCCTGAGACCTGATGACCTGGTCCTTGGACGCCAGTAGACTTCCTTTTGGGGGAACCACATCGCTTGCTCCACGGGTTCCAGGAGGGCAGAAGTGGGGGCCACCTGCGAGTGCAACCACGTGTAACTTTCTCACCAAACTCAGGGGCCACCAGCAGGCCAGTCCAGAGCCCACAGCGTGTACCTCCTCCAAGGGCAGCAGTCAACCACCATGGTGGACGCTGTCTGTGATGTTGGGCAGTGATTCGTCATCATGGACACCCTGGACTTGCTGCCCTTGTCCCCTGTGCTTCCTCCAGCATCACTGTGCCCTGCCTCGTGAACGCCCGTCACCAGGGTACCCTGCTCGACACTGCCTCTGGCTGAAGCCATTCTTCAGAATGAAAGATGCAAAGCGGAGGCTGCTGTGTGTGACCCCGACTCAAGGATCGGGTGGAATGATGGAGCAGACGGTTGAAGACCCAGCCGTGGTGCCAGCTTGCGGACGATGCCCCTGTGGTGAGCCTGGAGGAGTGTCCAGGAGCCGTCTGGTGCACGTGGGTGTCTGTCACTCCTGCGCCCAGGGCCCCCCGGTGATGGTGCTGTGGCCTGTTCTGGTGACTCTGGCTAAGGCTGCATTGTGGAATGTGGTTCTTAAGGGAGCAATACATTTCCCCGGAGACACAGCAGTGCTTCTCTGGAACAGGACGTGGCCGAGCGCAAGGCTCCACCCGCTGCTGCCTCTGCTGCGGGATGAGCAGGCCAGCGAGGTGTGAGCGGAGCTGACCTCCAAGGGCGCGGACTGCCGGTGCAGGACCCAGGGGCCCAAGGAATGCTCCACGTGACCCTGGCTGCCTGCGAACTGCCAAGGCTAGTGGCCGGCGTCCCTGGAAGACTGCAGCGCCCTCTCTAGACAGACGCAGAGGGGCTCAAATAGACGCAACCTGTATTTTTTTCCTTGGCGGTCCTTCAAACTCTAACCAGTTTTTGGCTTCTTTCCTGGTGGCTAACTTCACAGTTTAGCCTGTGAAATGCAGAATTTCGAGACGGAATTGTACTGAGCTCAAGGGAAGGTAGGTGTCAAGCTGGAACCTGGAAGTGATGTGGGTGCAGGAATGGACCAGATTTTGGGGGCCTCTGCACCCTTGGCGTGAGCGAGGGTTTTTGTGCGGAGTGTAGAATGGCCGCCTTGTATTAGTGAGACTACCGTTTGTGGGGGGTGGGGAATACAGATCGGGAGGGTGGATTCACCAGGGTCCTGGGCACCCCAGGGGTTTAGGTGTCCTGTCAGATTTCCCGTGGCTGGGGGATCTGCCTTCTCATGAGTCTGGGCAGGAGGCAACACAGCTCCTCCTCCACCTCTCCTTCCGGAAGCCAGAAAGGGGAGAAACATGGTGTTACCCCGGGAGCTACGGGGCCCCTGTTCTAACCTGGCCACCCTGGACTCCAAATCTGAAGCTGGGAGTAGGCCCTCAAACAGAACTGTGTCCAGGCACAGTGTGTCCTCACCAAGCCAGGCCAGGCCAAGGATTTGGCCATGGTCAGTCTTAGTTTATTCGTGGTATAGGGACATTCAAGAGAATTGTTGGCTCACTGGATTTGTATGTTCATTCATTATGTTTTTTTTGAAGCTTGGGAAGACTGTTAGGTCAGACGACTGAATGGTTAACAAATAACTTAAATTTGTAAAGCAGTTAAAATATTTGAGGCATTTAAAGTTTATAAATGGAACCCTCCAGAGTTATTGCTAAAACCTGCTAAATCTGAAACAACAACAACAACAAACCTGCTAGATCTAAATAGAAGACAGAAAATTAAAACATATAGGTTGGGAGACTGAATTTTGTTAAGATGAGAATACCACCAGAGCAATCTACAGAACCGACACAATCCCATCAAAATCCCAATGGCGTTTTTTTTCATAAATAGAAAAGTCCATTCTAAAATTAATATGGAATCTCAAGGGACCCTGAATAGCCAAAACAGTCTGAGACAGAAGAATCAAACTGGAGGACTTGCATTTCCCAATTTTGAAAGTTACTACAAAGCTACTGTACTCAAAACATTGTAGTCCCCTCATAAAGACAGGTATATAGACCAATAGAATAGACCAGAGATCCCAGAAATAAGCCCTCGCCTGTATGGTCAGTTAATTTTTGGCAAGGTCGCTAAGACCATTCAATGGGGGAAAGCACCGTGTTTTCAACAAACGAGGCTGAGAAAACTGGACGTCCACATGCAGAAGAATGAAGGTGGACCCCTATCTCACACCATGAAAAAATTAACTCCAGGTGGATCAAAGACCTAAATGTAAGAGCTCAAACTATAAAACTCTTAGAAGAAACATAGGGGGAAATCTTTATGACCTTGGATTTGGCAATGATTTCTTGGCTATGACACCAAAAGTACGAGCAATTAAAGAAAAAATAGGTAAATTGGACTTCATAAAAATTAAAAACTTTGGGGACCAAAGAACACTATAAAGAGAGCGAACAGGCAATCCGCAGATGGGAAAATATTTGCAAACCATGTATCTGATGAGAGATTAGTATCCAGAATATGTTAAAAAACTACAACTCAATAACAAAAAACAAAAAACCAATTAAAAAATAGGCAAAGGACCTGAATAGACGTTTCTTCAAAGATATACAAATGGCCAAAAAGCACAGGAAGATGCTCAACATCATTAATCTTTAGGCAAATGCAAAACCAAAACCATCATGAGATACCATTTCATACCCATTAGGGTGATTATTACCCAATAAATAAATAAACAAAGGGGAAATAACAAGTGTTAGTGAGGATGTGGATAAATTTGGACCCTGGTACATGCCTGGAGGGAGGAAATGTAAAAGCAAACAGTTTGCTGGTTCCTCGGGAAGTTCACTGCAGAGCTGCCAGATCCTGCCCGTCCACTCCTATGTGTGGGCCCAAAATAATTGAACACAGGGACGCAAACAGATACTTTACATCAATGTTCACTTACGTTATTCCCAACAGCCAGAAAAAGGTGGGAGCAACCCAAGCATGCACTGGTGGATAAATGAATAATCAAAACGGGTATAAACATATGATGGAATGATATTCAGCCATAAAAAGGAGTGAGGCTCTGAATGAATCTCAAAAACATGATGCTGAGTGAAAGGAGCCAGACACAAAAGGGCACAAATTGTATGATTCTACTCATACGAAGTGTCCTGAGAGAAACAGATTAGCGGTTGCACAGGGCATGGAGGGAGGGGTTGGAATATGGCAGCCAAGGGGAACGAGGATTTTTTTTTTTTAAGATTTTTATTTATTTATTTGATAGAGAGAGAAAAAACGAGAGAGGGAACACAAGCAGGGGGAGCAGGAGAGGGAGAAGCAGGCTTCCCGCAGAGCAGGGAGCCCGATGCGGGGCTCGAACCCAGGACCCTGGGACCATGACCTGAGCCAAAATCAAGTTGGATGCTCGGGGTGGCTGGGTGGCGAGGTTGGTTAAGCCTTTGACTTTTTTTTTTTTTTAAATATTTTATTTGTCAGAGAGAGAGAGAAGGAGCGTGTGTGCACAAGCAGTGAGGAGGGGCAGGCAGAGGGAGAAGCGAAGTGGGACTTGACCCCAGGACCCTGGGATCACGACCCGAGCTGAAGGCAGATGCTTAACCAACTGAGCCACACAGGCGCCCCAAGACTCTTGATTTCAGTTCAGGTCATGATCTCAGGGTCCTGGGATTGAGCCCCATGTTGGGCTCCGTGCTCAGCAGGGAGTCTGCTTGTCCCTCTCCCTCTACCCCTGCACATGCATGCTCTCTCAAAGAAATAGAATCTAAGAAAAAAAAAGTTGTTATAGGAAACAAGACAAAAACCAAGAAATTCACAAAATGAACTAAAAAGCCTAAAGAAAGAACAAAAGAGGGGCCCCTGGGTGGCTCAGATGGTTAAGCATCTGCCTTCGGCTGGGATCATGAACTCAGGGTCCTGGGATCGAGCCCTGCATCGGGCTCCCTGCTTGGCAGGGGGCCTGCTTCTCGAACCTCTCCCTCTGCCTGCTGCTTCCGCTGCTTGTGCTCTCTGTCAAAAATAAAAATAAAATCTTAAAAAAAAAGAAAAAAAGAGCTAGCCTTGAGATAATATAGTATCGTTCTGTACAATAGAAGAAGCATAAAAAAATCAATGAGAAACAGGTTCATTATTCAACAAATAGTACTGAAAATTTTGGCTACTTGGGAAAAAAACTGTTCTTGTGTTTCACAATATGATCAAATTCATTTCAGATGGATTAAAAAGGAAGATGTAAACAAGAAAACTTTAACAATCTAGAAGAAATTATGGATGAAATAGCCATTTAGTCACTTGATGAGGATGGACTGTACAAGCATAAAAATTACAAGATTCAACTTCAAATACAGTATAAATTCAGTTCTACAGAACAAAACCAACATTGGTATGCATGACTCCTTACCATGAGTGTGCGTATGTGTGTGTTTAAAGTGGGAGAAATAGAACTCGTTTTGCTTTCTTCTTATTTTGCTATGTTTTTCAAAAAATATTCTCTGCAGTGAACATATTACTTTGATAATCATAAAGGAGTATGTTTTCAGATGCAAAAAAAAAGCCTAAAGAAAAAGAACACGGTTTTGAGTTTTAAATACACAACTGTCTTTTTTTTTTAAGATTTTATTTATTTGACAGAGAGAGACACCGCGAGAGAGGGAACACAAGCAGGGGGAGCGGGAGAGGGAGAAGCAGGCTTCCCGCGGAGCAGGGAGCCCGATGTGGGGCTCGATCCCAGGACCCCGGGATCATGACCCGAGCCGAAGGCAGACGCTTAACGACTGAGCCACCCAGGCGCCCCTAAATATGCAACTGTCTTAAACCAAAAGTCAACTTACAGATGGTTGAATCTACGTGTGAGAGCACATCTGAAGGCACCCGAAAGCTCATGTCACAGGTCTGTGTAAGCCAGGTGCGGCCGTGCACACAGACTGAGCTCGGAGTTCTGTTTGAATCGGTGAAGGCGGGGGTTCAATGACGTCGGGGGAGGAGCCGAGAACACTGGGGTGGACTGGGGGTCCGTGGGATCAGAGCGTGAGAGGGGGCCGGGGAGGCGGTACAAGTTCTCACAGAGGGCAGGCACCTCCCAACGGACCACAGAACCCCAACAGAAACCTGAGTTGTGCCCTCAGTGCCCGCTGCCACTCCTGGGTGGTCAGATAAGGTTCTTCCTCCTCCACCCTTGCCCCAGGGCCTCCTCCTTCCTCTCTCCGCCCACACCCCCGTAGCACACTCATGTGGTACCTGGCCTACCCAAGGGAGGTCCAGTGCCCTGGCCCTTCCGTCATTGCCCGAGATGAGGAAGCAGGGGCAGGAAAGGAAGGGGCCGGGTTCTGGTGAATTCTCAGGCCCTCAGGTGATTCTAGGCCCCACGTTCTACTGCTGGCCACCTCACAGCCTTGATGTGTGGTGCTGACAGGTCGGCCCGGCTGTGCTGGACCATGCCCTTACGTCTATTTTATAGGGGTAAGGTTGAGGAGGGGAGAATGAAGGCATCCCAGAAGCCAGGTCACCTATCAGCGGGACAGCATCCACACCGCGTCCCCTGCCAGAGGCAGGGAAGGCCCACTGTCCTCAGGCCTGCAAAGTGGGAAGGAGGAGACATCAGAGACGAGATCAAGCACAGAGGCACCTTTATTGGTTCCTAGGTCCCAGGATCTTGCCTCCCCCTCCCTCGCTTCCTCAGCAGGTCCGCCTCACCCCCTCTTGTGCAGGGGCGAGGGTTGGGGCATCAGACTTGGCTCCTTACAGAGGGAAAGGGCTTCCCACAGCCCTGTTTGCAAAGTCCTGGGAAAGACCCTGAGCTGGGTCATATGCCTGCCCTGTGGATCAAGGCCAGGGGGTATGCTGGGGAGGGACATGGTTGGCGTGTGTCTTGGGGTGAGTGGGCCCTCCAAGCAGCAGGAGGGCCAAAGCCTGCCCTAGAGGACAGCACCCCAACCTGCATCTGTCGTGGCAGCTGGCTAAGGCACGCTGGCTGGATTGTGTCCTGCCTCAGAGGCCAGAAATGTGTGGGCACCTGATCCTCTTTGGACTTGGGGCTGACAATGCAGCTACTTTTTCCTCCTGGGAGTATGGGAACTGCTGCTGCAGTTGTCAGGGGCTGGGGCGGGCTGTTTGCTGGCAGCTCCAGAGTCCTTCTTGGGGGCTGGCTTGTGCTTCTCCTTGGCTAGAGGAGAGGAGTTGGGGGAATGGGGCCCCAGCAGGGCCTGCATGACCCTAATGGCCCCCACTGCAGCGAGGAGCCCCCAGAGCAAGGTGGAAGCCTCCAGGGGAGACAGCTGTTTCCGTATCCAGCGGAGGGCCTGGGCCAGGCTGTTGCCAGAGCTGAGGGCTCGGGGCGGGCTCCTGTCCTGTGGGTGCAGGATTGAGGGAGGTCCACAAGGACCACCCCTGTGGGGGAGGGTCACCCCTGCCACTTCCCCCTCCCTAACACCTTCCCACCTGGAGGTCAAACTGTCTGAGCAGCATGTCCAGCGTTGGGTCCCCCAAGGACACTGGCGGGAAGAATTCTTCCACCCACTGGCGTCGCCACCACTGGCTGCAACAAGGCAGGGTGTTCAGGGGGCGCCTGAGCCCAGACCCCAGCACCCCACCTGGCACCCTGGCCTTACCTCTGCTCCCCAGGATGTGAGAACCAGTACTTGTAGCGCTGGGCCCGCACGTAGGTGGGCGGCTGCTTGTGGAAGGGGTACCTAGCCACATCGTTCTGGATGAGGCGGATCACTGCAAGGGAGTGGGGCTCAGCACAGCCAGTGCTCCCTCAGCCCCAGCCTCCCCTTCCCACACGCCCTGTTTCCCCTAGATCCTACCCTTCCCTCAGACCCTCCCACTGTCCCATCAGCCACCCCCCTCCAAATCCCCACCGGGCCTCACCAGGGTCCTTGCCCTGCAGCAGGCGCAGGACCAGGCTCGTGAACCAGGGGCTGTGAGAGTGTGGGCCCAGGGCTGCGAACCACATCTGCCAATCGAGGCGGGGCTGGTGGGGCACCACGACAGGGGGCGGCCGACTCACATTCCCGGGCTTGTACATGAACTCGATCTCCTGCCCGGCAGAGCACGTCAGCACTACCCGCTGGACCGGAGGAGCCCCTCCCCACTTCCCTGCGTGGCCCACAGGAATGTCTACCGTCCAGTGTTGCCCATCATAGCTGCCCTCCAGCACCACTTCGGGCCGCCCGCCCAGACCGGTCATCCGGCGGAAGAGGCCGTAGGAGTTAGCCAGCTGCAGGTGCTCTACGGCACCAAAGAGGCGGTGTGCCCCGGTCCAGAGATGCCCATGGCTCGAGGGCTCGATATAGGAGTATGGCACCTGGAGGCAGGTGGGCAGAAGCTCAGTGCTGTCCCTCCAGCCCCCACCCTCCTCCCCAAGTGCTACCCACCAGGCTGATCACAAACAAGGCCACCGTGGCAGTGCCAAAGATGAACAGCTGGACTGCAGTGCAGAGCTTCCTCAGCCACCCTCGCACCTGGGTCCACCTGGGGGGCGGGGGACCCAAGTGCTGTCAGGCCTGCCCTGCACAGCTCTACCCCACCCCCTTGGACCACATACCTCCAGAGGGCATTCAGCAGTTCCCAGGTGAGGGAGGCAACCCCCAGCCACATGGTGGGCAGGGTCACCATCTTTAGCCACTGGGTAAACTGGTGGAAGGTAAAGGCTGCAGAAAAACAGGGGTGTGAGGAGGGGTGGTCCAGCCTCTGTCCTCTGGCCCCCCAGCTGGCACTCACTGGTTCTGGAGTGGACAGCATGCTGCTCCCAGTCAACTTCCAGGCCGAAGCAGTGCACGGTGCCGTAGGCCAGCAACCCATAGACGGTAAATTCCAACAGCAGAGACAGCAGAGACAGCAGAGCCCTGGGCCAGGCTGCCAAGCACGAGAGTCACAGGTTGGCTGGGGCGGAACTAGAGCAGGGCTTACTTGGGGGGTGTTGGAGGGAAGGAAACTTGCTAGTGGGCCATTGGGCTGACCATACTTGGCTATCTGGGACAAGCTGACACTCACAAGAGGGTGTCTTTTTGCAGTGGCTGTTGCCAGACTCAGCAGTCAGGTGCCCATCATCCAGAAGAGCAGTGGTGAGCACCAGAGTGAGCAGGTTGAAGAAGTTATAGTTGCCAGTGATGATAATCAGGACTTGCAACAAAACCTAGAGGAGAGCCTGCACTGAGAGCTCCTGAGGTCCACCGCCTTCCTGGCCCTTCCGAACCTTCTTCCAAGCCCCTCTGCACCCCATGCCTGGGTCTCTCCTACAGGCATCCCATCCCCTTCTCATCACCCCCTGGCCTGTTATGCTCCCACTCCAACTGTCCTCTACCCCTGCTCCCACTGTCCATGGCTCCCTATCGCCTGGAGCAAACTGAAACTCGGCATGTCTCGTGCAGCCCTTCCCCACCTGCCTCGCTAACCTGACTGACATCTTCCAGTGAGGCCGCAGCCCTGCCCTACAGGCTTGCCTTCACCTCCTGAGTCAACTCACGCCTCCGCTCATGAGGCCTTCCTGACTGCCTGCAGCAGCCCCTCCAACCTAATAGGACCCACTGGGCAGTGCTGAAAATGCCATGTCCTATCTTCCTGATGGCTGAGGTCCCTACCCACCTGGGAGTAGAAAGCCGCCAAACGCAGGCGGCGAACAGGGGCAAAGAACAGAGGGGGCACTGCAATCTCGATGAGGAACGTGGCCACCACGGAGAGTTTCTGCAGCCAGACCGGCAGGTGGTGGGCGAACCAGGAGGCAGGTGTGGGCAGGCACTGTGTTTCGTAGTGGTAGGTGAGGGCTGCAAATGGTAAGTGGGGGGTCAGTGTGAGGCAGAACCCCCAATGCTGCCCCACATTCAGGATGGGACCCTCACCAGTAAGCCCCCACCATGCGGGGCAACGGCTGGTCAGCTTGACCACACCCGAGGCAAACATGAGGCGAAACAGCAGCCAGCGCACGAGCCAGAAGGGGATGCCTTCGTGGGGCGAGGCCCCTACCAGCCTGCCCTGGGGGGCCTGCTTATGGTGGGGGGGCTGCCTCAGGGGGGCCACCAGCACCGCCAGGAAGCCAGTCTCCAGCAGCAGGGAATCCCTATGGGGAGAAGGAAGAGCACAAGGGGCCCTCCCCATCAAGGCTGTTCCCCCCGAGGGTCCTCCCTGGAGAGACAAACATATTCCGCCCTGGCCCTCCTCTCCCCTCCCCCCCCCCCCCCCCCCCCGCACCCCGTCACCCAGAAGTCACTCACCACTGGAAATAAAGAAACACCTGGCCCACCTGCAGGGAGAAGGGTTGTCAGGGAGCAGGGGGTGTGTGTCTGTGGAGGCAGGCAGGGCAGAGACAGGGGCGAGGTGCAGGGTGGACAGGTGACATGGGTCTCAGTGCTGTGGGGGGGAGCAGGCAGCCCCCACTTGCCTGGCAGGCCGACAGGTAGGCAGCCCAGAGCAGCAGGTAGACGAAGAGGTTGCGCAGCCTGCGCATAAGCAGCGCGCCCAGGGCTAGCAGGGCGCCCAGCAGACTCAGCAGCTCCAGGCCCTGCGAGGTGTCCAGCCCCAGTTGCGGAGCCTCCCACAGCAGCGTCGGGGTCTCCCACAGCTGCTGCCAGCGCCCCTTGCCCTGTGGCCTCAGCGTCCTCCGTGCAGGCAGGATGCCCTCGGCACCATACAGGCCTGTGGGAGGGCACGTCAGGGCCCTGGACACTGCCCTCCAAGGCTAGAGTTCCCCCACCAGGCAGGGCCTGGCCCACCTCCTGAGGTCTAGACTTGCAGGACCTGCAGACTCTGGCCAAGCAGGTGCGAACCCGCCGATCCCCAGCCCCTTCGGGACCAGACCCCAGGAGGCCTACCAGACTCCCCAGGTCAGGGCCTCCCACCCAGCGGAGCTGAGGTCCCCCCCCTTTCCATTCACTGTCTTTTCTCCCACCTGCCCTGCCAGGTCTGGGCCCACCCCGCTCAGGATTCTCCCCCGGCCCCAGGTCAGATCCCGGAACCTACGGGAAACGGGCCACAGCACGCCCCCCTTCCTCCCCAAGCCCCCGCCGCTCGCAGGATGCGAACCGAAGCCGCTACTCCGGGCTCCGAGGCCTGGTCCTCACTCCACTCCCGCCCCCCACACCCGGCGGAGTGTCCGGGGACGTGCGCGAACAGAGGGCGCGGGCTAGGGGGCGTCCCTCTCTCGGCGCCCTCACCCGGGATCTGCATGTAGAGGGACGCGAAGGCGAACGTGAAGACCGCGGCCACGCCCTGAAGGAAAAGCTGCCGCGGGACCTCGGAGCCCGCCATGTCCGCTACGCGGCGGGCTGCAGACGCGCTCGCTGGGACGCCCGGCCCCGCCCCGCCCCGCCCGGCCCCGCCCCGCATGGCCCCGCCCCACCCCGCCTCCAGCGCGGCGCGTGGCGCCGGGGTGCTTCCTCGCCGGCTGTGGCCGCGTGCGTCATAGATGTGCGCGCGGCGTCGCGTGCTACGTCCTTTCCCTGGGCGGGAACAGCAAAATGGCGCCAGAACTAGTGGCGGGCTGAAGACGCTGGCTCCCCTCGAAGACGGCCCTGCGGTCCCCGGGCCGCCCCGGCCCCTCCCGGACATGGAGGACGTGGAGGCGCGCTTCGCCCATCTGCTGCAGCCCATCCGCGACCTCACTAAGAACTGGGAGGTGGACGTGGCGGCCCAGCTGGGCGAGTATCTAGAGGAGGTGAGTGCGGCCCCGGGGGAGTGGCGCGGGGTGGGCGGGCGGGGCCGCGAGGCGGGGCGGCGGGCCGGGGGCTGCTGGGCGGCGGCGCCCCGCCTCCTCGTCTGTGTCTGTCCGCGTTCTGGCCGAACTCGTTCTCAGGCTCGGTTTTTTTTTTTTTTTTTTTCCCTGTTCCACTTCTGCTTCTTGAAATTATCTCTTATTAAAGTAACCTGGAGTTGTCATCACAGGTCGCTACCGGTTAGTGAGCCGTGAAATGGATTTAGTGGGTGGTGACTAGCACTTTTCTCTAGTGTAGCAGAATAGACTAGAGTTTGTATGCATGTTTGGGTATTTGAGAGAGCTGGATCACGGGTGAAGAGGGATTTTTTTACCTTGGATTTTCAAACCAGTTTCGGGCTACTGTCCTGTTCCCCCTCGTCAGCATTTAGTCTTTCTTCATACTTGAGAGCCTTGTCTAGGCTTTGTAATGAGCTGTTTGCTCCATTTGTGCACTTCGCTTTCACTCCGCAGCCCATCTGGACTGCTCTCATGTTTATCAGCAGTGACGTGCATCCTGCCAAATCCAAGGGACGCTAGAAATGTGACCTTATTCAGCCCAGCAGCATTTGTTGGGCTGACCACTCCCTCTTTTTGGAACAGGTTTACTTGCTCTGATTTTTTCCTCGTGTCATTTGCTTACTCTTTCTCTGCTGTCCAGTCTGTGTGTTGAGCTCCTCTGGGCAGGTCCTGGGCCATCTTCTATATCTCTCCTAGACAGTCTCACGTATTTCCATGATTTTAAGTGTTACATGTATGAGGATAATTCTCAGATTTATAACTCCATCCCAGATCTTTTCTCTGAATTTATTTTCTGTGTCCAGCTAGTCACTTTTGACATTCTACTTAGATGTTCTGTGCAAGCATCTCAGATTTAATACATTAAAACAGAGCTTTTGGGGCGCCTGGGTGGCTCAGTCCATTAAGCGTCTGCCTTCAGCTCAGGTCATGATCTCAGGGTCCTGGGATTGAGCCCCGCATTGGGCTCCTGCTCAGTGGAGAGTCTGCTTCTCCCTCTCTCTCTGCCTCCCTCTCCCTGCTTGTGCTCTTTCTCAAATAAATAAATAAAATCTTAAGAAAAAAAGTGGAGCTCTTGCCTAAATCCCAGTCTTCCTGATCTTGGTAAATAGCACTACTGATCAATGAAAAGTGAGAGAGAGCTAAGAGCTGCTTTAGTGAAACCCCATGCTTCACACCCAGTTCACCCATGAATTCTGTTACACCACCAGAATTTAACTTGAATTCATCTGTTCTTTACCTCAGATTCGTGTAAAACTTTCCTTCCTAAGCTCCTTAAAGCTATTTTTGCCCCATCCAATTCATACTCTATCCAGTAGCAAGTGTGACTCAGCTGCAGTGGTGCCCCGTTTTAAACCCCTCGGGGGCTTCCTACCGCACTCAGCATAGAGTAGAAACCTTTTCTGAGTCTGGCCTTGCTGACTGTTTTAGCCTCATCTTGGGCTCCTCTCCACCTGTTCTTTTGAGCCAATCGACCTACAACTCTGGAACTCATTCTTTTTTTTTTTTTTGATAAGGAAATTTACTTATTTTACTGTTACTATTATTATTATTTTTAAAATAAACTCCACACCCAGCCTGGGGCTTGAATTCAGAACCCTGAGATCAAGAGTCGTATGCTCTACTGACTGAGCCAGCCAGGTGCCCCTGGAGCTCATTCTTGACCGAGGGTCTTTATGTTTTCTGCCCCCACTGGGGAATATTCTTTGTCCAGTTCTTTTTATAACTAATCCCCTCATCCTTTATGTCTCAGTTTAAATGTCAGCTCACCACACTGTCTAAAATAGTTCTCTTATAGTAAATTACTTGCTTTAGAATGTTTATCACAGTCTATTCTTTAACTTGTTCACTTGTTTGTGGTCTTTCCCTTCTAGAATGTAAATTATGCTAGGGCAGGGACCATGTGTATACTCTGTTCCCTTTGCATAATAGAATGCCTGGCACATAGTATGCATAGATTAAGTGTTTGTTGAATGAATACTTGATCTGTTGATCTCCTCTGTTTGGACATGTAGACTGCTGAGAAAATTCAGAGAATTGTGCTGGGTGGGGCTACTATGGGTTCAGGTTTCCACAGTGAGCAGGGTGCTTGGTGATGCCTGGTAAATCTACTTCCTAGCTTGGTCAGCTCCCTTCCGGCTTGCTTGCTTGCTTGCTTCCTTCCTTTCTAAAGATTTTATTTAATTAAAAAAAGTTTTTTCTTTTTTGAGAGAGCCTGTAGGGAGGAGGGGCAGGGGGGAAAGCAAGAGAGAATCTCAAGCAGACTCCATACTCAGTGTGGAGCCCGACGAATGGTTCGATCTTATGACCCTGAGTTTATGACCTGAGCTGATGCTTAACCAACTGAGCCACCCTGGCGATCCAAAGGCTTTTTAAAATTTTTTTATTTTTAAGTAATCTCTATACCCAGAGTGGGGCTTGAATTTACAGCCCTGAAATGAAGAGTTGCATGCTCTACTAACTGAGCCAGCAGGCCACTCCTCCCTTCATGCTTCTTTTGCTCTTCCAGACCTTCTCTACTCTTTGAAGTCCTGATTTCCCTGCTTCTGGTTTTGTCTTTGTCTTCCTTTTCATTTCCCATGCAGCTACCAGAAAGCTTTTTTTTGTTTTTTTTTGTTTTTTAACTCAACACATTGTATCATGTTGCTATTCTCTTTCATCCCTTGGTTTGTTCGTTGTTGTTGAGTGTCTGTTGTAGTCAAGAATCGTGTTAAACCCTGAGAAAATAGTGGCAAGGAAACAGTAGTCCCTGCTTCCCCCTTGTGGGAGGATGGATCCTAAGGAAGTAACCACGCAGAGTTGTTGGAACAGGTATTAGTTCTACAGAGAGGGTAAGAGATGGGCTCAGAGTCCTAGCTAATAAGTGGCAGAGCAGAGACCAGCCACCTCACTGTGTCTTTGTGTAAAAACAAACTGACAAGAGATTCAGAAGAAAAGTTGAGGACTCCAAGAAGAGTTTACCTGGGGGACCTAACTTTGGGTGAAAGGAGTTGGCTAGTCAAGTGAGCTGAAGAATGTTCCAAGGTTCTGAGGTGGGAAAGTGCTTGGCTCCATGGGGGACCTGGAGAGGGAGACCCTTGTGACCGCTATACAGCGAGTACGGGAGGGTGGGCAACTGGAGAGGGAAGCTGGTTAGCATGCGAGGCTCTCTTGAGGATTTGGGTTTCTTTCGTAAGAGTGGCAGAAAGCCATTAGGGTTCTGAGTGGAGTGATGTAATCTGCCTTGTGTCTTCAGAGAAGCACCTGCTTGTGAAGAGGAGGCTGGGGGGGAGTGAAGGGCGGGAAGAACCCAGTTAGTGTCAAGGTCTAGGCAAGAGGTGGGGCTGGCTGAGCAAGAATGGTGGTCAGTGTGGAGAGGAGCAGACAGGTTAGCATGGAGCATGGAAATGGCAGGGAACATGGCATGGACAATGGGGAAAGTGAGAGAAGACAGGAGGGAGCTAAGACTTGCAGGTTTGTGGACGGGTGGTTGGGGGGATATCTAGGGTTCAGTGTGGACCTGTCCGGTATGAATTTTGGTTAAGACATCCAAATGGTGTTTGAAGAAGGCAGTTGGACATATGGGTTTTAGGCTTAGACAGGAGGTCCAACCTGGAGCATGCATTTAGGAGTCGTTTGAAGGCAGGTGGAGTGTGAGGTCCTACCAGTGGGTGAGCCAGCCTAGGCTGAGAAGAAAGGGCCACCTCTGCAGCTCAGGGCCTGGGTGACTCAGCTGCCCTCTCCTTCATACCCTGTCCTTTCAGGGAAAGCCCTTCACTTACTTCCGGAATGCTCTGCGCTCTCGCAGACTGTCATGCTCCTCCACTGACCTGAAAAACTTCCTCTGTCCTTCAGGAGTTAATAGAGTTGGCCTCTTGGTGGTGTCCACCCAGACCGCCCCTTCTTTTGGCCCCCAGAGTGCCTAATGTCTAACCTTGCTCCGCAACACACCCTGTGCTTTGGACATGTTTGCATAATACTAATTTTCCTAAATAGTTGAATCCCGGGTCTGCTAACTGCCTTTGTGGGAGTGGTTGCTCTTCCTAACCCTAACCCTTCATCTGCCTGGGGAGTGTCTGTCTTTCAGGCTTAGCCCTGATGCCAGCATTTTGTTTGTTCATCAGACATTTATTGGACACCAGCTTCAGGCCCTGAGGTAGAGGCTGGAATTGGCCCTAACAAGGCAGTGAGAAGCCCCAGGCATGTGGGCCACACTGCAGGAGCGTTCACACCAGGACATCTGAGAGCGGGCCTTCTGGGCAGATGGAAAGCAAAGGCAAAGAGCTTGAAAAAACATGTTGGGGCTTCAGAGTGCTGTTTGCTGAGATTCGTGCAGGAGAGGGGGCAGGTTGTGGGGACCCCCTGGGTTAAGTCTGGAGATAAAAAGCTTGGGGACATTTAGCTGTCTTGGGGTGGCTCTAAGCACAGTCCTGCAGTGTAGGAGAGCACAGTGCTGTAGATGGGTTTGGGAATTGTTGGCATATGGTCTGTGGACCACTGACACTTGAGGTGATAGGAGCTGGGGCTCAGGGGAATCTTGTGGGGGGGGTCCGGGCTTGCAGAGGAAGGAGGAAGACTCATTTGGAAGTATTTCCTTAGTTTCTGCTCAAAGGATTTAGAGCTCAGCGATCTGTGTCTGTCCTCCCCACTGCTGAGGTTCCTGTTTCCTCCTCTCAGGGTGAGGGGTCTTCCTGCCTGATGCTATCCAAGTTGGCCTTGACTTGGATGGGCTCAGGGGAGCGCCTCCAGAAGGGAACCGCTATGCAGCTCTAGCTGTTTGTGGCTGATAGACTCTAGGGGCCTCCTTTTCCAGAACACTGCGTCTACCCTCCAAAAATTAAAAAACAAACAAAAAAAACCAGAGCTCCGGGCAGTGTCAGTGCTCGAGGGGTGCCTTGTGATGAGCAGGCACTGCAGGCTGGGTGCTAGGTGGGCTCTGTGGGGAGAAGTGTACGCAGATTTGGGCTTCCCAATGCCCTGGTGTTGTGTCTTGCAGCTGGACCAGATCTGCATTTCTTTTGACGAGGGGAAAACCACAATGAACTTCATTGAGGCAGCGCTGTTGATCCAGGGGTCTGCCTGTGTCTACAGTAAGAAGGTGGGCATCACCTGGCTGGTGGTCTAATGGGACTGAGGTTCACTCTCCTGGGGCAGGTGTCAGGCTCACCCCTGTCTGTTCCCTGTCTTGCCGGTGCCTCCTGTCTCCCCTCTTCCTCACCACCTTGTAACACAGCTTGGATTTATAATGGAACAATTATAATTGAAGAACCAACTTGGATTTATAATTGCAGGGCCTGCTGCTAATGCTAAACATCCAACAGTGTACAGGAGAGCCCCACGCAACAAAGAATTATCCAGTCTAAAATGTCAGTAGTCCCAAAGCCCAGAAACCGTGTTGGTAGAGTAAAAGGAAAAGCAGAATGAAGGGAACATCTTGAGGAATAACCGATATTTAGGAAGTGCCCACCAGAAGGAAAAGTCAGAGAAAGGCAAATAAAAAAAATGTTCAGAAGTCAGAGATGTAGAGACTTTTAAAGGGGAAGAAAAAAAGACCAAAATTGTTGAATTTAGTGAATTGACCCACACAGGAAAGGTTTTCAGGCGTCTAGTGGGTCTGTAATTAGAAAGTCACCAGGGGTTTTAGTGAGAGGAGAGTGAGACTGTGGGGTGGGGAGAGGCAAGGAGGCACCACATGACCCCTTGTAGGACAGGTTATAGGGAGGGGGACAAAGATGGGCAGTAAGTAAAGCAGCTGTAATCCATCTCATGCCCAGCTAGCCCCTGCCTGGCCTAGTGAGATCAGAACCGGACAGTGGGCAGGTATCAGGATTTCTTAAAACATCTTAGTGACAGCCGGGATTGAACACCACAGAGCTGAAGGGTGAAAGGGCAGGTGGGGCGGCAGATGAAGCAAGATCCCGGTAGAAATAGTTGAGGAGTGGGTCAGGGCCGTGGGTTGCTGGGCCTCATCTCAGGAGTCTGGAGGGAGAAGTCAGTATTGATGTAGAGAAGTTGGACACAGGGATTTGGAGAGTTCCTGCCTGGGACCCCAATTTTCATAACGGAGAATAAAAGTCAGTTGCTGAGAATCAGCTTCTGGGTAGGAAATTTGGAGAGTGAAATTTGGTGCAAGTTCAGAATACTCCTGAGGGGAAGGCAAAACAGGACTGAGAGCACGGGCAGTCTGATGGAGACTCCGTGCATCTTGCTCTTTGTGTGTTTCCTCCAGCCTTGCTTGCCATCCCCTAGTGGGGGAGCAAGGAAAAGTGGGTGACAGCGCTGGTCCAGAATTGGCAGTTTAGAGGACGGGAGAAAGAGAAAAGGTGCACAGGAGGTGAGCCTTTGGAAGTGTATAATGGGGTCCCAACTAGGGCAGGGTGAGCGGTCTACGTTCAGGCCTAACTTGCATAGGACACAATGGACTTACCTCTGGGCAGCAGAAGTCATTAAGACAGTTTAAGATCTTGTTGGTTTTTGTCCTAGATAATCCCATTAAATCAGATTTCTATGTTCTGCATTTGTCCTAAGAAGGAATGCTTGCAGCTAACCTTGCACAAGATGTGAGGTGACAGATAGATGCGTGGGTGTCTGGTAAAGCAGGTGCAAAGACATGTTAGAATAAAGTCTGGAAGCTGTGGGGCATCAGTGTCCAGCAGGACTTTCTGAAATGATGCAGTTGTTCTGTAATCTGGGCTGTCAAAGATGGTAAGTACTAGTTATGTGTGGCCACCAAACCCTTGAAATGTGGCTAGTGTGACAGAGAAATTTTGAGTTTTACTAACTTTGTTAACTTAAATTTAAATTGGTAAAGCCACATGTAGCTAGTGGTTGTGGATTAGGTCATGCAGCCTGAGATTCACGCATCCATGGGTGCAAATCCTGGACCTACCCCTGATCCAGGTGACTTTTTCTCTCTGTTTATTCTCCTATGAAATGGGAACAGCAGTGATAACTACTTCAGACAGACCAGATGGGATGAAGCATGAACACAGTCCTGTATGTTTGGCAGATGCTTAAAAAAGTTAATGTTTATTAATCCTGATAAACGGGGCCCATTCCGTTGTGCTCACCACTGTGTCCAGTGTCTAGCGCCAAGCCCCATATATAAAAGAAGTGCAATAAACATCTGTTGTGTGGAAAAAAAAAAAGGCAGGACCAAGAAGAGAGAGTTGTATGTGCTCTTGGGCGCCGTTACTCCAGAAGGAATGGCCCAGAGGTGGCCCATGTGCACACCCTGCTGGTCAGCATCTCAGAAATCCTGAGCCTCACCATAATGGTGGGGTCCCGGAGGTGGGGCACTGGTGGCCCACACCTGCGGGAGGGAAAGGAGCGAGCTATGGGTTCTGGGCGGGAGCAGCACGGAGATGGGCCAGTGGGCCGCACACAGGCTGGTGTGCAGGGCCTGCAGGCAAGCAGCACTGTCTGGGGACAGAGGAAGAGGAGAGGACCCCAGCTGATGAGACATGAGTCTTTCTGGCAGCTACATCGGCAGAACTTGTGCTGGAAGTGTTGGAGAGGACAGTGGGCTTCTCCACGTACGGGTTTGTCTCTTTGTGCACAGCGAGGGCTCTGGGGAGGGCCATAGAGCATCTGGGGCAGACTTTTCTTTCCACTCCTCACTGTCTGCTTCTGGTCACCAGGTGGAATACCTCTACTCACTGGTCTACCAGGCTCTTGATTTCATCTCTGGCAAGAAGTGAGTACTGGTCTGAGCCAGGAGGTGGAGGCCTGTGTGTCTGCCCTGCCTGCAGCTTGGGGGGCAGCCCTGGCAGCCTCCCAGACATCCATGTGTTGGTTCTCTCTCAGGCGGGCCAAGCAGCTCTCCTCAGTGCGGGAAAATGGGGCCAATGGGGACACCAGCTCCACAGCTCCCCAGGAGGTGGAGGACCAGGTGAGATTTCTTGGGTGCGTGGCCACTGCCCACTGTGCATGTGCCACGCGCTGCTCCTGAGCTCTGTCTCCCCACAGTTCCTGTCGCTGGATGACCTCCCTGACTCCCGTGCTAATGTGGATCTGAGGAACGACCTGCCCCCCCGTGTGAGTGCCCCTCTGTCTGTAGGGGCTGCGTTTAGCTGAAGGGGGTGTTGGAAGGTGTCATCCCACTTGGGGCCCGCAGGACCTGTGGCTCACCCACTCTTGGCCTCCATGCAGGAGGTCCTCATCGTCCCTCTTCTGCCCATGGCCCTTGTGGCCCCTGATGAGATGGAGAAGAATGCCAGCCCCCTGTACAGGTACCGGCCTGAGCCTGGCTGAGGGGAGTCAGATGAGGGGAGAGGGCTGCTTGGGAAGGATCTCTGCAGTGGCTGTGTTTTTGCCCGCATAGCTGTCAGGGGGAGGTCCTGGCCAGCCGGAAGGATTTTAGGATGAATACGTGTACCCCCCACCCCAGAGGAGCCTTCATGTTGGAGCCAGTGGGCATCTCCCCCATGGAGACACTGATGCCAAGGAACCAGAAGGGTGAGGGCTTGGATATGGGGAGCTTAGGAAGGAAGGGTCCCCTGTGCCTGCCAGAATGCCAGTTCTGGCACCCCTTCCCCAGGCACCTGCACTGAAGATGGGTCTTCACTTTCCCTTTGCTCCCTCTTTGCCCGTTGCTGGCTCAACCCAGGGTGCCTGTGTCCTGTGCCAGATCTCGACTCTCCCTGCCCAGCCCCTGGGAGGGGCCCCTTGGGGGAGGGGGAGGGCTGACCCTATCCAATCTCTTGTCTTTCCCAGAGCCTGAGAGGGCTGAGGAGCAGCCAATGGAAGTCCCTGTGGTCAGCGTCTCCCAGGAGCCAGGTGAGAAGAGAGGACGTGGTGGACTTGCGGGGTGCAGGTGGGGGTGGAGGTCGGGGGATGGGGCTCTGCGCGGGGCTGTGCTCAGCTACCCCACGGATGAGGTGTGGGGAGCAAGGAAGCCTGGCTTCTTTGTGCCCAGGCCTCGGCCTCCCTCCCCACCTTGGCCCGCCGTGCTGTCTTGGTCTCATGACTGCCCTCTGACCATTCTTGGGCCTGTGAGGGTTGGACCTACTGCTCCTCTCTGGACAAGCACGGATGGTAGCATTTCAGGAGGAAAACTGCTAAAAAGGAAAAGGTGCCAAAAAAACAGCGTGGCATGATGAGAAGAGTGTGAAATGCCCTGCTACTTTCTCTGGGTCTGATGAATGAGGCTGAGTGAAGGAAGGGCCTCAAAGGTTCTCCTGGGTGTTGGTCAAGGGCAGCCTCCCACCTGCTGTCTGGTTTCTTACTCCCCTGCTCAGGTGCCTCTCCAGAAGGCCCAATGCCTGGAGGTGGTGGTGAGGATGATGCAGAGGGGGCAGCAGAGCTCCCTGAAGCCACAGCCCCCGAGGGCCCTCAGGAACCCCAGGAACCCAGGAGCCCGCAGCAGGTGGGACCCTGACTGAGGCCTGCAAAGCTCGAGCTGTCAGCCGGGCAAGCTTCCCCACCTGTACATGGGCTTTGCCCCCAGGCCTGTAGGTCTCTGCTCCTTCCCTCTGGTCCTTGCACACCAGGGTTGTGGGTGCACCCTCCAGATAGCCTTGGACCTGGCTTTGCACCCAGCCCTTTAGGGCAGTGCCTATCACGTCTTTCCTCTTTCTGAGCAGAACAGCTGCAGCTCCTCAGAACGGAGCTGGGGTTCAAGGGTCTGAGCCCTGTGGTGTTGGCTACCACCTAGGATGGCAGCTGGTTTCCAAAGCTGACTCTTCTGAGGTCAGGCTGGCCGGAGGGGGTGGGACTTTGGAAACTTTGGCTGCTTCCCTCCACCCCCAAGGGTCAGCTTTGTGTTTCAGCCTGGAGCTGAGAAATCTTTTTATTAAACTCTGATGCACATAGGAAAAATGTTATCATTTGTTAATTTTGATTGGTAGATGCATGATGTTTATATTATTATTATTATTTGGTATATTTTAAAGAAAAAAAAAAGCACCCCATGACCACTAGTTTACTAGTTTGTATGTTCTAAAATTTTTCCTAGTTTTTGTTTGCCCTCAGAGGGTCCCTGAGGGGTTCTTGACATCTGACCCCAGAGCACAGCTGCTGGGCTGCCTGTGCCTTGGGTGGCGGGGGAGGAGAGAGGGATCCTGGGGTTGTTTCTTTCTTTTTTTTTTTTTTTTAAAGATTTTATTTGTTTCTATGAGAGAGAGAGAGAGAGCACATGAGAGGGGGGAGGGTCAGAGGGAGAAGCAGACTCCCTGCCGAGCAGGGAGCCCAATGCGGGACTCGATCCCGGGACTCCAGGATCATGACCTGAGCTGAAGGCAGTCGCTTAACCAACTGAGCCACCCAGGTACCCCCTTGGGGCTGTTTCTTTGCAGGGTGCTGCCCAGCCTAGTCGGTGCGTGCTACGGGAGCGAGAGGAGCCAGCGCCCCTGATGAAGGTGAGGGGCAGTGGGGCTAAGACCCACTGCCAGAGCCCCACTGCCCACCCCTCACTCCTGCTAGCATTCAGAGCCTTGGATGCCTGGGCTCCTAACCTGAGGCCCTTTGTGCTGGCTTTCTTTTGCAAGGAATCTTCTTTCTCCAGAAATTAAGTCACCTCTTCTGCCGCTCTGGGGCACCTCCCTCCCTGGTGTGTCACCCTTGGTCCTGGATCCTCTGGCAGTCACTGCACTCAGTGTCTGGGCTTTTGAGGGAGGGTGCACATCCCCCGCTCCCCCCGCCACAGTGTCTGCTTGTGCTCTCTGCTCAGGAGACTCCGGACCCCTGGCAGAGCCTGGACCCCTTTGACTCCCTGGATTCTAAGCCCTTCAAGAAAGGTAATTGGGTGGAGGGTCACCTTCACTTGGGCATCTGTGGATGGGTTCTCTGGAGCACTGGTGGTTGATGAGGGTGGGCTCCATACCGGTTAGGAGCCTGGTGGGGCTGTGCTCCCTTGTGCAGTTGCTCCTGGAGTGTGTGGGTGCCATAACCTGCCCCAGGGCCCGAAGTTGTGCTCGGAGACATAGTCGTTTGCCCCCAGGTAGGCCGTACTCTGTGCCCCCCTGCGTGGAGGAGGTTCCAGGACAGAAGCGCAAGAGGAAGGGCGCCACCAAGCTGCAGGACTTCCACCAGTGGTACCTGGCTGCCTGTGAGTGGTGGTGGGGCTGGGCCAGGGCAGGAGGGTCCAGGTACAGCCTACAGGGACTTGGCTTGGTTCCTGCTGACCAGATTCTCTTGAAGATGCTGACCATGCTGACAGCAGGAGGCCCCGGCGAAAGGGCCCGTCCTTTGCAGGTGAGGTCATCTCTTGAGGGACAGTGGTGCTGTGCCATATTCTGTCTGCCTCCCCTTGACCTGGGGGGTGCCCAAGGCTCTAGGTGGACTGGGGGTGCCCTGTGCAGGACACGGGAGCCCCTCTCACAAGGCTTTCATATGCAGACATGGAGGTCCTGTACTGGAAGCATGTGAAGGAGCAATTGGAGACTCTCCGGAAGCTGCAGAGGCGGGAGGTAAGTACTGGCCACCGTCTGGACCCCACACGGCCCCCAGTGGGGACAGCAGTGCCCCTCATAGATGCCGTCTGCACAGATGGCCGAGCGGTGGCTGCCGAGGCCTGAGGAGGGGCTGTGGCCTGTGGAGGACCAGCTGGAGGACTCCCTGGAGGATCTGGGGACAGCAGGTAGGAGCCTACTGGGACGGGCCAGGGTGGGGGCTTCAGCATCCGCTGCCAGCAGACCTGCTTCCTGCTGGGTCTTCTCTGTCTACCAGCAGATGACTTCCTAGAGCCTGAGGAGTATGCAGAGCCTCAGGAGGCAAAGCCTGGGGAAGCTGCAGACCTGGGTAGGTCTGAGAGGGGGCTGCTGGCCAGGAGGCCACTAGGGGCCTCCGAGGACAGGGGAGGGAGGAAAGGGTGTGGCCTGTGGCCACAGCAGCTCATAGTTGCCCCTTTTCCAGAAGCAGAGGCCATGCCAGTGTCCCTGAGCTATGAGGAGCTGGTCCGAAGGAATGTGGTAAGTCTGAGTTAGAGCAGGTGGGCTGCTGGGCGAGGGACCCCTGCAGAGAAGGTGGCAGCTCCCTGGTCCTCCCCTAGGAGCTCTTCATCGCCACCTCTCAGAAGTTCGTCCAGGAGACAGAGCTGAGCCAGCGCATCAGAGACTGGGAGGACACTATCCAGCCCCTGCTCCAAGAGCAGGTGAGGGGTCGGGCCAAGCTCTGGCTGAGAAGGAGGGACTCCCCTGCTGCCTGCCTTGATTTTGCCCCAGGATCTTGCCCCTCCTCCTTGCAGGAACAGCATGTGCCCTTTGACATCCATACTTACGGGGACCAGGTAGTCTCAAGGTTCAGCCAGCTCAACCAGTGGTGTCCCTTTGCGGAGCTAGTTGCTGGCCAACCTGCCTTCGAGGTGTGTCGTTCCATGCTGGCGTCCCTGCAGCTGGTGAGTGGCCTGGGGAGCCTGGGAGGGAAGTGGTCCCCGACTCTGCTGACACCTCCTCCCTACAGGCCAACGACTACACCGTGGAGATCACCCAGCAGCCGGGGCTGGAGGCGGCCGTGGACACCATGTCCCTGAGACTACTCACGCACCAGCGGGCCCACAAGCGCTTCCAGACCTATGCTGCCCCCTCCATGGCCCAGCCCTGATTTGGGGAGCACTGAGGCTGAGGGGTGGGCTCTGGAGGTCCATCCCTCATGGGTGCTGGGCATGCATCTGCTCACTCTACCCTTGTTTCCTGGCTGGCCCAGCCCAATAAAATGGTGTTGCCATCCCACCTAACCCTTAAAAAAATTAAACTCCTGCTCTGTGCAGAGAAAGGGCTGCCTATGCCCTACGCCCTCGGCGAGTGACCAGGTCCTGAGCCCTTTCCTGCCTTGGCCTTCTGGGGCTGCTGGGACAGAGGACAGGCACACAGTTTGATCACACCCTCTTTAATGACTTGATTCAGCGCAGGACGCTGCGGAAGGCAGCCATGTGGCACCTCACGCTGTCCGCAATCTGCTGTGCTGATTTGGCCCGGCCGTAGTAGTCTGTGAAGAGGCCATCAGGGCTGAGCAGGTAGATGGCGATGGAGTGATCCACAATGTAATCCTGGTCCTCATCCTTAGGGCCAGCGCTGTAGTATACGCGGTAGCTGCGGCTCACCTGGGCTACCTGCTCAGCAGAACCGGTCAGGCCCAGCAACCGTGGGTGGAAGTCCTGCACGTAGCGGGCCATGGCTGCGACAGTGTCCCGTTCGGGGTCCACAGTAATGAAGATAGGCTGCACTGGGGGCAGGCCAGGCTCAGCCTCCAGCTTCTGTACCACCTGCACCAGCTTCTCCAGCTCATCCGGGCAGATGTCGGGGCAGTGAGTGAATCCAAAGTACATCAGGACCCAGTGACCCCGGAAGTCAGCTTTGCAGCGAGCCCGTCCCCGGTGGTCCAGCAGGCTGAAGTCACCCTGGCCCACGGCTGCCTGGCGCAGGGCCTCTGTCCGCTGTTGCTGCCGCCGCTGCTCCTTCTCAGCCCTTGCAGCCAGCCAGGCCCCGCCCAGCCCAGCCCCAAACAAAGCAGTGATCAATAGCCTGGTCCGAAACCCAGGGCCCTGGGGCTGGCTCTGACGGCTTGCCTCTCCAGGGCCCTGCCTTGACATGAGCCGGTACCTCACGTGTAGGGCCTCACCTCCTGGGGTCCAAAGGAGAGCTGGGGGCTTGAGAGGAGAGAGCCTATGCCAAGCCTTGGGTGTCCAAACCAGCAGCAGCATTGCCCTAATGCTCCTGGAAGAGAGCACAGGTGTCAGGGGCCTGTAGAGGCCTCAGCCTCCTGGGTCAACCCCCATGGCTCTGGGGAGACTGGACACCATCCAAAGGACCAAGCCCATACTCAGGCTCACCACAACTGCTCCCTTAGTGCTCTGCAGAGCACAGAAGTGCTTCACCGATGGAAGCTCAGCTCCAGCTTAGGTGTCCCCCCAACGCCCACGCCTGTTAGCATGTCCTCCCACCCTGGCCCTCGGTCCTGCGCCTGCAACTCTGTGTGGCCTGGGAAGCACTCCTGCACCTCACCATCTTAGCTGACGGAAAGCATTCCAAGTGCATGCCTTGCCTGAGTTCCTGAGCATGTGTATCTGTTTGCAATAAACCATTTTTGGAGGCGGGGGAGTCTGGTTTCACCCCCCAAGGATGGACTCCTCCGGCCCTTCTGCGGCCTGCCCACCCCGCGCTCAGCGGCAACCCTGTGCGCCCACACCATTTCGCCCACAGGGCGCCCCTTCTATGTCGAGCTTTCCTGGTGCTCTCACCCCGGGAGAGAAGCGAGGTCTCGACGGGCATAAACCCACCCTCTTCACATCCGGGATTCCGACACCGAATTCGGTGTCCTCCCTGCCTTTCTCGCAAGAGCCCCAGGAAAGTTTGCCAGGTGGAAGTCCCAGGACTCGCCCTCACCTGTTCGGCTGCTGAGAAGACCCTCCCGGGGATTCCTACACGTCTGGTCTCCGCCACGGCCGGGGGCTTGCGCTCGGGGCTCGATGACCTTCGGCACGTCCCAAAGCCTCTCCACGCCAGCTTCCTCCTTTACATACGCCCTCTAAGCTGTGCCCGGGATATGCCTGGCAAGCGAAGGCGGCCTGTGGATACTTCCTGGGCCCCTCTCTCCTGGGAGCCCCCACTTCCAGGGCGCCCTCCGGGACCCGCAGCGTTCTGCCCAGCGGTAAGGTCAGAAGGCGGGACACCGGCGGGGGCCACGCACCGGGCACGACCCAGGCTCTCTGGGACCCGGCGTCGGTATCGCGAGTTAGGGGACAGCCCCGCTCTCTGCGAGCTAGCCGCAGCGGCGGGCTCAACCACGACACACGGTCGGGGTCGCCAGGGTTCGGCGCTCCCGGCGCGCTCGACACCAGCGCGCATGCGTCAAGGGCGTCGCGCAGGCGCAGGGGCATGCGCATGCAGGCGTGAGGCGCCCCTCTTCTCCCCGCCCCCTGCCCCCACGCGCGTGCGCAAAAGTTGTCCGTCGCCACCTGAGGCTAAGTGCGGGGCGAGGCGCGGCTTCCTCTCTGGCCCCGCCCCTCCCTGCTCCCTTGGGCGGCCGCCGCACCTCCCTCGGAAGCCTCGGTGCTCGCTCCCTCTCAGCCTTCCGCCGACCGCCCGCGCGCCAGGCGCGGACCCGGCTTCGTGCCCACCGGCCTTACTGCTGTGTGTCGGTCCGCGGGCACGACGTCTCCTAAAGGCCACCGGGCGCGAGGAGGGGCAGGGATCGGCGCTCGCCGCGGCGCAGCCTCGAGCCCACCGCCGCCGGGGCCGGCCCCCCGATTCGGCTCCGCGGAGCCGGCCCGAAGCGCCGCGGTGGGGGACAAGGGGGTCCCGGGGGAGGGCGGGAGGACCTGGGGCCCGCGGATGAGGATCCGGGACTCAGGAAGGAGAGTGGCCAGGGCCAGGGCTCGGGGAAGGAAAAGAGATAGGAACTCAGAGAAGGGAAGCGGCCGGGTTTGGTGGGGAGGGACGGAGGGCTCCTGGCGCCCACTGTCCACGGGCGCGTGGAACTCCTCTTGCTCCCGGGCGCGAGGGTCCCGGAGCATAGCTCTCAGTCCAGGCCCAGGTCCAGGCTCTGCGCCCGAGCATGCACTCGAAGCAGCCCCGGGGCTGAGCATTCTTCCAGCACCCAAGAGGCTATGGGACCAAACTACCAGAGTTAGGAAGGGGAGACTGAGCTCACATTAGGAGACCCACCCAGACAGAGGCCACACAGGGTCCAGCAGGCACAGGTGCTCACCAGTGCTCTAGCCAGCTCCTGGGCATGGCTAGGGAATACTTGCCCCTCCAAACTTCAAGTCCACCACCAGAGCGGATGGGCTCCCCACCAGCTTTTTTTTTTTTTTTTCCCATCCATTTGACAGGGAAAGAGACAGCGAGAGAGGGAAAACAAGCAGGGGGAGTGGGAGAGGGAGAAGCAGGCTTCCCGTGGAGCAAGGGTGCCCAGTGCGGGGCTCGATCCCAGGACCCCAGAATCACGACCCCAGCCGAAGGCAGACGCCTAACAACTGAGCCACCCAGGCGCCCCTCTCCACCATTTTCTGACCGAGGATGAAGGCTGTGGGGGGAGGCAGAGGGGGCTGGAAGTGATAAGGAGCCTGGAGCTTCCTAGGGGATGTGGGGAATTCTGCCTCTTGGGTCAGTCATGAAAGGTTAAGGACCCTGAACATTGAGGCCAAGTTCCCTATGGGGGAGGGGGCATCAGTCAGGTCACCCTCTTGAGTTGGTGGTCAGGCATCTTGTTTTGTTTTTTAAATAATCTCTACACCCTAGGTGGGGCTTGAAACCACGACCCTGGCTTCAAGGGTTGCATGCTCTATCAACTGAGCCAGCCAGGCGCCCCAGTGGTCAGGCATCTTGTGATGAGGGGACACTGACCCTGGGGTTGGTCCAGATCGTCTGTTTTGGGGGAGGTCCCATGGTCCCCTGATGGGGATCTGGACTTTGTGCGGTCAGAGGTCAGGCGTCTTTAATACGCAGGAGGTAGACCCAGAGTCTGGGGTCAGGTTACCTGTGATGACTAGGAGGCGTTAATAGTGGCTGACACCTCTGGCTTCATACAGGAGTCCATCCACAGGAACCAGCCTCCTGCCCTGATCCACAGGACAGCAGCCCACTCCCTCCAGCAGCCCCTACATCTGGCCAAACTCCCCTGCATCAGGACTCCCAGTGACCTTCAGTGACCCCTGCACTGACACTGTCATCAGCAACCATGATGAGTGTCCAAGACTATGACCACAGATTTATGAACAGTTCTGATAAGTCCTCATTAATGACTGGTCTGACCCATCAGGGATATTGACCAATGTCCTATGGTGATTAGAGATGCAACAGTGATTTTGATCAAGTCCCTATTAATGACTCCAATCGAAGTTTCTCTGAAGACAGAAGTTCAATGACCATCAATGGCCCATAAATAACTTAGGTCATTCATCAGGGTTGGATATTGATCAATCAGTGATTCTTCAGAGATTCTGGCCAATATTACTAACAATAACCTAGATCAGTGAGCAGTCAGCCCACCTGAGCTCTGGATGACAGTGAATAGAGAAATCGACTCCAGTTTATCCAAGTTGTGCCCCGCCCTTCAGACCCCATCTCTTGATCATTGGTACCTGCTGGCAGGGGTGCTGAGTGCACTGCACAGCTAGCCCCCTTACTTTCCCTGGTTAGGACTTCAGCTGGAGTTCTAAGCAGTTGTAGTGGATGTGCCGCTGGTGGAGAGGGAATGGGAAAGAAATTGTCCTGATCTGGTATGGGGAGTGATGAGGAGGACTATCCTGAGGGCTCAAGTCTGGGGAACCAAGGAGAGGAACACCCAGTTCTTCCTTTGGGAGTCCTGACTGGGGTACCCAAGGGGCTGGATAACTTGGTCCTGCTATGGGGGCCGATGGGGGGGGCACCTAAGTTCTGTCCTGGGGGTGAGAAGCCTGGGTCTGCCTTTGGGGACTCCGTCTAGGCCAGGCTTGAAATTAAAAACTGGCTTTGGGTTGCTAACCTCTTTAAGGTCTGGAGAGGAGGCATCTTCTAACCTTGCGGTCCACAGGCAGCCAGGGCAGGTAAGAGGACCGGGCTGACCTTGTCACCCACTCCCCCTGTGCAATAGTTGTCTGTGAGCTGCTGCCCAGACTTGGCCAGGGCCTGGGTCAGCGCCACTGTCTTCTCCAGGTCCATGCCTTGCAGTGGCATGGCCGTTAGCATGGCCCCGAGGCACGGGATACGGCGCTGTAGCCAACACGATGGGGGTGCTGCCACAGCGGTGGGTTATCCTGGGGTCACTGACAGGGGTGGGGCTCTGTGGGGCCCCCGGGGGCAGGCGGTCTCTGGGGCTGATCTTGGGCTCAGAGGCGCCCATAAGTTCCCGCGCACCAATTTGCACGCCCTGCGCGCTCCCGTCCACAGCGCGCACGAAGCCCCTGAGGTCTCCCTAGCTCGGGCGGCCTGTCTCGTTCAGACAGATCAGCTACGGGAGTCGCTTGGGCTGTGGAGGGCCCTGGCTCCCTGTGGCCCCATCGCTCCGGGCCTGCGGGGTGCGAGACAGCTGGAACCTGCCGCCGCCCTGTGTCCGTGTTTCTGCGGCAGGTGCACTTGTCCCGACGGGATCCGGTTTCTCCCTTTCGTATCCGCACCTCTGTCCTGTGTCTGTGTTGTCCGTGTGCGTGTCTCCGTGTGCGGCTTCCACTTCTCGGGCTCAGAACTTGACCCCGGCCTGTACCTGTCCCGGACAGTGGCCCTCACCGGTCCTGCTTTAGATTCCAGACGCGTTCCGCCGGGCCTGGCCCGCGGCCGCAGGAGGACGGCGGATGGGCCGGGCCGCCCAGACAGGCGGGATTCTGGGCCAATGGCCGCCTCAGGGGGGCGGGACGACCCTGCTCTCTTCTGCCCCGACCAATCACGAAGGCCCCCGGGCGCGCGACTTCCGTGCCTTCCCGGGCCCGAGTATCCCGCCGCGCACGCTCCCCGCCCCGCGCGCCCGCCGCGAACGCAGAGAGGGGGACACGCTGCTGGCTCGGGAAGCTTTAAGCAAACGTCTGTGGGGCTGCGCCCTCCCGGCCGGTCAATCATCTGCATTGGTCAGGACCCGGGCCAGGTAGTCCGAGTGCCGGATCCCGAAGGTCCAGCCGCGAGGCTTCCGGTGCTGCGGGACCAGGAGACATCGCTGACCAGCCAGCCCCGCACCGGGACCCCCCCCCCCCAGGACCCTGACCCTCATCCTCCGCCTCTGACCCTTGGCCCGGGACCCCAGGCCACCTGGTCCACGTTGTAGGCTGCGGGTCCCGGATTCAGGGTGTTGTCTTGGGGGAGTGAAGTCCGCGCCAGCATCGAGAACTGGGGGGCCCGAGACTTGTAGATCCCAGTGTTCACCACGTGGTAGGCGCAGGGGCCCGGGGTCTGTGGGAGGGCGGCAGGGGCGCTGGGTCCGGCCTTCATTCCCCGCTGACTATTGGCCCTCACCTCTTACTTCGTGACCCCCTGTGGCCCGCCCCTTCGACCCCTATCTACACCCCGCCCGGCAGCCCCTCCCCCACCTTGCTGAGGTCCTCGAAGAAGCTGCCCACTGCGCTGCGGCCATAGATGGAGTAAGTTGGGGCCGAGACTTTACCGATGACGCGCGGACCCAGGAGCGAGGGCACATTGTAGGTCCCAGGGCCTGGGGAGGAGCCAGAGAAGGGTGGGTCTAGGGGTTAGTCTTCGCGGACAGGCCAGGGTGTCCTTGCCGCAGCCTGCAGAGTGGTTCTCCGTCAGGGATGGGAAGGTCCACGGTGCTGGAACGGGCCTTTCTGGTCTCACCTGGGGTCTGCTGCTCCGCAGGGATGCCCCAGTTTCGGGGAGCGATGGTATGCCGAGGCGCAGAGGGGTACGTCGCGTTCCCGGCTCGCTCAGGGAAGTACCTGCCTGCGGGGCGGACCGGGTGTGTGGGCCGGAACCGGTTTGGGGGCGTAGTGGGGACCCGGGTTGGGGGCCTGGGGTTAGGGTGAATCCGAGCCACAATTTGTCAAAGCCCGGTGGGGTTTGGAGTTCTTTTGAGATCCGGATATGGGGGTACCGAATTTGGAGTGGTAGGGTACACGAGGGCGGCTCGGGGCTCAGGTGGGGGCTTCCCGGGTGGGCCTTCCTGGAGGCGGCTCGGTGTTGGGGAGACCGGGGTCCCAGGGGTCCTGACCAGGTCCGGGAGTGAGGCGGGGCGCTGCGTGGCGGGGGCGGCCGTAGATGGAGTAGGCGGGGGTGCCGTCGGGGCCGCGCACGGTCATGCGAGCAGGAACCAGGTGGCCGGGCCCCGGGCCGCAAGAAGTCTGCTGCGTGGGGAGGCGCGCGCCGAAGGAGAAGGCCGGGGCGCGGGGCCGCGACGGGTCGTGCAGGATGTAGCCTGCGGGAGCGTCCCAGCACCACTATGGGTCCCCGTCGCTCCCTGCCCCGGACACAGCCCGCCGTCCCCCCAGACCCCGCTGGCCCCTTCCTTGTATACCCGCCCGACGCCGGTACCGGTGTTCGGTGGCAGCTTGTATTTGGGCCCCGGGCCTCTGTAGAGCGCTGCGATGGGGCCGCGGGGCCGGTGGGGCCGCCAAGGGCCGACCCAGATGTCCGAGCCCATAGCGCACAAGGGTGGGGTGCGCTTACGGCCTGCGGTACCTGTGGACAGAAGGTGGCGGCCCCGGCCCCTCCACCCACAGCTTCCGCAGAACGCACTTCTCCCCTCCAGCTCCTCGCGACTCCGAGGGCGGGGCCCATCGTGTATCCCAGGAGCCGGGAAAACAAACCCGAGCTTTCCCGGCCCTGCGCGGGGGCGGGGGCCCTATCTCCCATCCCCTGCCCCCAAAACGAGTCCAGTAGGGATGTGTGAGCGCACAAAGTTTGGTCTCAATCCTGCGGGAAAGGAGTTCCCTGGGGTCCTGGGGGTCGGGATATTTTAGGGGCATGGGGCAAGGACACCGGGGTGAGGGGGCGGCGTGGGGAACCCGGTGCCCAAAGTTGATGCACTAACCTTTTTTTGTGGCTGCCGGCCGGGAAGGCAAGGTGGGGTACCTGGATTCCCGCCCCCGCCCAGCCCAACTCCCAGACCCCATTGTGTCCAGATCCCGCCTCCTGGCAACGGGGACTGACCTCCCCGTACCCCAACTTGGCTCCGCCCATCCCCCCCCCCCCCCCCGCACCCTCTGCCGACCCGACTTTTCGTCCTCGGAGTCCAGGGCACTCGCTGGAGCCCTGCAGACTAGGCCTTGGATCGGAGCGTTGGTGCCACCCTTCCCCAGGCTTCAATACATCCATTCCAGAAATGGACGGATCTGCAGAAAAACAAACAAACAAAATATGAGAATAAAGAGAATAAAGAAAATAAATAGTACAGACAGAAAGTTCAATTTAATTTTTATGTGTAGAGAGAACTTTGCATCTATTTAAGCCCACGGAATATTTGCAAAAATAATCTGGGCCACAAAACTAAAAACAAACATACAAATTGAATAAAGAGTCATAGGACACATTTGCGCAAAGTCCAAAATAATTTTTTTAAAAAGATTTTATCTAAGGCAGAGAGCGCATGCGTGCGTGTGCACGCAGGCCTGTGAGCTGGGGAAGGGGCAGAAGGAGAGGGAGGGGCAGTGAGTCTCAAGCCGTCTCTGCCCAGAGCCTGAGTGGGAGGTGGGGCTCCATCCCTCCACCCCGGGACCGTGACCTGAGCCAAACCAAGAGTCCTGTGCTGAACCGACTGAGCCTCTCAGGTGCCCGCAAAGTCCAAAAGAAATCTAAGCAAACAATAAAATATTTTTTAAAAGAAACTTAAATACTTAGATATTAAATTCTCTTAAAAACCACTGGATCAAAGGGAAACTCAAATGTGAAGTTACACATTATATGTAAAACCTTGCAAAGGTAGATCAGATCCCTCATATCCAACTTTATAGGACATAGCTAAAGCTATATAACTTCATTATTAATGAGGAAAAAATTTAAGTATAAAGAAACTTATTATTTATCTTAGAAACAGGAAAAAGAACAATCAAGTAAACCAAAAGAACGTGTCCATTCTCCCGAGCACGCCTGCTTGGCTCCCGGAAGAGGAAGGGGATGAGTGCCCAGTGGTTTGTGGGAATTCTGTTCTTTGCTGAGGGAGCTCTGAGCCCAGTGTGGCATGGAATGAGAACCAACATGGGGATTGCTCGGAGTCACGTCTGGTTCCTCCAAGGGGACCTGAGGGCTGAAAGGGAGAGGCAGGTAGAGGGTGCCTTGTCTGTAGAGAATTTAAAAATAATACAGCCAAAGTTGATCAGCTTTTTATTATTCCGATGAGACCAGCAATTCTAAAGATCAGAGATCAAATACTCCTACTCTACAAATCTTTTGTTGATCAAGTTTTTTTTAAAGATTTTATTTATTTATTTGAGAAAGAGAGAATGAGAGACAGAGAGCACGAGAGGGAAGAGGGTCAGAGGGAGAAGCAGACTCCCCGCTGAGCAGGGAGCCCGATGTGGGACTCGATCCCAGGACTCCAGGATCATGACCTGAGCCGAAGGCAGTCGCCCAACCAACTGAGCCACCCAGGCGCCCCTGTTGATCAAGTTTTTAACAATACTTTGGTTACCGTTGAATTTTAGTAGGGTATATGTAAGTTTCAAATTAGCAGTTTTTATCCCCCATCCTTTAGGAAACATTGTATTCTGTATGGACATTAATTCAGACCCACTACAAGGTTTTCTTAGGAGGCTAAGTGCCTCATAGTTGGGCACTGTGAATGGTTTTTAGAGCTCAAAGGGCAGTTAGTGTCTCCTCTCCCTGAGATAACACGTATTTCTCTCTTTAAGCCTTAGATTTGAGATGAACAGTGACACCAGAGTGGTTGTAACAAGGAAGAAACCACTTCAGTTTTCTCACTTCTGTAATTCTGTGACTGTTTGGAGTGTTTATTTGTGTTTAAAATTTAAAAGCTGTAATAATTTTGTTTGTTTGGTGTAAACTTTATTTCATATGTGAAATACCTTACTGAATTTGAATATTTTAAAAACAAAAGTATTTAATAATTGCTAATTTTAATTGCTTATTAAAGGTAAAGAATGAGTCAATAATTATTGCTGATTATTAGATGATTATTACTGAAAATCATATTGCAGTATAGCAGAGGAGGTGTTGACAAAAGATCCACTCTGGGATCAGATACGCCAGGTTTGTCCACCTAGATGTGGGATCTGTGGGGTGTGATGAGCTGTGGGCTCCTCGGGGCTCCTAGCAGCTTGGCCATCCAGGGACAGCATTTTAGTGGGAATTGGGACCTGAGCGGGCAGTCCCAGGGCCAGTGCCCACCCTTGTGCCCCAGGACTCTCTCCACCAGGTGGAGCAGCAGCTGTGAAAAGACAGAGTCAGAGAAGGAGGAGCTCCCAGAATGTGGGCAGAAAGTGAGGACTGGGGGCAGGACTGCATGCCTGGGGTAGTGGACAGTGATAGGACATGGTTTTTCAGCCAATGAATGCTTTGTTTCACTCCTCCCATGGAAACAGCTTGATTTCTACCCAAGATATATGGATGGTGCATCCTGCCAAAAGGAAAAAGCCAGCCTATGCAGAAAGACACACAGCCACAAGCAGAATGCCCCTTGATGCTTGTCCTAGCCCAGAATGGGCTTGTCTTTCGTACATGGTTCTGTGCCTGCCCCAGGTCAGCAGGGACAGTGCTTCCTGTATGAGGGCTGTATGATGTCATGTGATTTATTTAACCAGTGCTCATACTTAGGTTGGTCCTGCAGCTTTAAGACTGTAATCCCAGGTACTATGAATGCCACTAAATAAATCTTCGTAAGTTTCCCCAAATACTCTTCTTCTTCTTCTTTTTTTTTTTTTTTAAAGATTTTATTTATTTAACAGAGAGAGACACAGCGAGAGAGGGAGCACAAGCAGGGGGAGTGGGAGAGGGAGAAGCAGGCTTCCTGCTGAGCAGGGAGCCTGATGCCGGGCTCGATCCCAGGACCCTGGGATCATGACCTGAGCCGAAGGCAGACGCTTAACGACCGAGCCACCCAGGTGCCCCTATTGTTTTTTTAAAAGATTTTATTTTGGGGGCGCCTGGGGGGCTCAGTCAGTTAAGTGTCCAACTTTCGATTTCATCTGAGGTCATGATCTCAGGGTCGGGAGATCGAGCCCCGTGTTGGCTCTGCACTCAGGGGCGAGTCTGCTGGAGATTCTCTCTCCCTCTACCCCTCCCCCCTCCAAAAGAAATAAATCTTAAAAAAAAGATTTTATTTTTAAGTAATCTGTATACCCAACGTGGGGCTCAAACTCATGATCCTGAGATCAAGAGTCACACGCTCTACTGACTGAGCCAGCCAGGCGTCCAGGATGTCTTTGTTACATATCTTAACTTTTTTGGGGGTCGTGTTTTCCAGATTGGTTATTTTTCTTTCTATTTTGTTATTGGTAATTTTTTCTGTACAGAAGAATGACATTTTTATACAGTCCCATGTGTCAAACATTTCTCTCGGGGCTTCTAGCATGGTGGCACAGGGAGAGCACCATTCTGTTGTTTATTCAAGCATGCACACGCACACACGCACACATGTCTATGATTTCAAAGTTTTCATCATTTGGGATTTATTCTGTGTATAGTATGAAGGAAGAATATACTTTATTCTTCCCTCCTCCAATACCATTTATCAAAAAAAAAATCGTTTCCCCGATTATTTGGAATGCTAACTTGGTCATATTCTAAGCTTGCATAGATTTGTTTCTGGGCTCTACATTCCTGTCTATTCCTGTACCAATGCTGTAATGTTTTATTATGGCTTTCTAGTGCCTTTTTTAAAGATTTTATTTATTTATTTGAGAGAGAGAGAATGATAGAGAGCACGAGAGGGAAGAGGATCAGAGGGAGAAGCAGACTCCCCGCTGAGCAGGGAACCCGATGCGGGACTCGATCCAGGGATTCCAGGATCATGACCTGAGCCGAAGGCAGTCGCTTAACCGACTGAGCCACCCAGGTGCCCTTTCTAGTGCCTTTTGACTTCTGATGGGGCAAGTCCCTTCTCTTTTGGTTCCTTTCCAAAATTACTTGGATTAATTTTAGACTTTTTTTTTTCTAGGTGAATTTCTGAATGAGTTGCAATTGGCTGGAATTGTACTGTGTAGATTACTTTGGGGAAGATGGTCTAGGTCATGGTTTTGCGTTTCCAGTTGAGGAACAGGTTATATTTCTGTAGGTCCAGGTTGGATCTGTTTTGATGGAGAGAGAGAGGGTGGTTGGAGGTATTATTTTGGAGGTAAAACTGACCTGCTTTGCTAATGTATTGGCCATAGAGATGAAGGGAAGGTGGGGATTGCACGTTGCTTTTTGGCTTGATGGGCCGAGCAGTGTGCAGCTGTGTCTACCTCCGCCCAGCCCCAAACCCGCCCTATGCTCTGCCCTGACCCTGGAGGGGCCCCTCGCGTGGCCTCCCTTTTGCCAACTGCTGTGGTGTTAGGTTTTGTCCATAGAGGGTGCTGGAGGGACACGCCGGGACTGGCCTGGAGAAGGGCCTTCATCCTCGTGCTGGGGGGCGGCGGTTTGGTGCAGGGGCCAGGGTCCGATGGCAGGAGGTAGGAGGCTGTCACCTGAGCAGCGCTCCCAGGCCGGGGCTTCCATCACCTCCTCTCAAGTTTCTCCGCCCCGCGGCAGCTGCTCCCACACCCCAGCTCAGCCTCGCCCGCCCAGGCCGGGCCACCTGTGCCAGCCCGCCCTTGGGGGCGGGGCTCTTCCGAGTCCAGGTTCTTCCCTCCCTCAGCCCTGCGGCTCTAGTGTGGCACAGGTCCACCTACACGCTGATTTCTTTTTTGATAAATACAGTACAGTATTGTAAATGTATTTTCTTTTTTTTTAAATTTGTTTATTCATTTGAGAGAGAGGGAGAAAGTGGAGGGAGGGGCAGAGAGGAGAAGCTGACTCTACGCTGAGCAGGGAGCCCGACGCGGGGCTCCATCCCTGGACCCCGGGATCATGACCTGAGCCCAAGGCGGACGCTTCACCCACCGAGGCACCCAGGCGCCCCAACAATTTTTTATGTTATTTTTTTCCCCGGGTCGCATTACTGGTGTGGTTTTTACTCTCCTGACCGAAACGGAATTCATAGGTATGGATGGAGATGTCATTGACTGAGCTGAAGATGATGGAGAGCAGGGCAGTTTGGGTGGATGTATCAATCGGGGTTCACTGCAGAAAACAGAAGCCATTGTGAAGTATTAAAGGCAGACGGTGATTTATTACAGGGAATATTGCAATGTCATCAGATGTGCTGGTGGTGTAGGAACTGCGAGGTGGCCCCTTGAGTTTGAGAGACTAGGGTAGCTGGGATTGGGAGACCAGGAACCTGGGACCTTGAATTTGTCCCCTGCCAGCTCTGTGATGCCCCCTATTGGCAGCCCTGTCTGTGGCTATCTCACGTGGGGAAGTTCAACGATTCCACTTGATGTAGGAAAGACGTTAGGGTTCAAAGCCCATGGCCAAGAAAGAATTCTTGAGATGTCTTTGGTGCAAAAAGTGGTTTTATTAAGGCATGAGGACAGGACCTGTGGGCAGAAAGAGCCACACTGGGGTCATGAGGAGTGGCCCCTTAAATGCTTTAAAGTTGGGAGGGGGTTAGGAAGAGCATAAGTCTCTAAGGAATTTTGGAAGCAAGGTTTCCAGGACCTTGAGGGGGCTAACAATTGTTGGGAAAAAGTCATTTATTACCGTCTAGTAAAACCTGAGTCATGAGACCCTTCAGATGTATATCGGTGGGCCATATGCTTGAGAGATGATTGCCAACACCTATCTTGGGGGGTTTAGAGATAAAGGAGGTTTCCAAAGGAATTTTTATATGTTAAAGTAGACTTACAGGATCCTGGTGGGGAGTGGTGGTGGTGGCTAGGATTGCCTTTTGCCCTTAGCAAAGTGTCAACATCGAGGCAGTTGAGTCCCTAGAGGAATGTCACTCTGCCTGTTTCAAGGACTTGTCAATGGGCTGTAAGTAGTAAGGAAATTTAATAATTTCTCTTCTGCCTTTGTTTCCCATGTCACACTCAGAAGTCCCACTGTAAGGGAGTCTGAACAATGTAGTGTTTAGCTTTTTGGTTCTAAAATACAGGAAAATAAATAGAAGCAGCTGATGAGAATGGAGGTTGAATGCAGTTGGCCATATCCAGATTATGTGGAAAATCAAAAGTCTAGTTTTGAGCATCTGAGGCTCCCATTAACACCTGAAGTGAATGTGTTAAGTGGGTAGACACACTCACCTGGGGCTCCATGGGGAAGTCGAGGTTGGAAACAGGCCTGGGAAATGTCAGCAAGCCATGGGAATGGATCCCTTCGGGTAGGACCACTAAGTCCAGCCTACCCGCACTTACTATTTCCTACGACTGCTTTCATGCTATGATAACACAGCAGAGACCATATGACCTGCAAAGGCAAAAGTAGTTCTTGTCTGGCTCTTTACAAAAATAGACATTGCGGACCCCTGACTTGGAGTGGACGTGGGTGAGGAAGAGCAGAAGGAGCACTGAGTTCTTAGGTACTGCAGTTGTCCCGGGCTAGAGATTTGGCAGAAGTGAGTCCTGGATACATAATTCATAAGGAAGTGACAGTCTCCTGGGCTCAGCTCTAAGGCCACATCTCGGCTAACAATTTCAAGAGCCATTAGGTGGTGGGACACTCGGTGAGCACACTTCTCAAGGTTCTAGAGTCCTCATGGGTAATGGTCATGTGAGCAGAACAATGTTTTGCCCTCCAGAGTGAGATCCTGTCAGATTGTGGGAAGACAGCTCCAACCACATTACCTTGACATCAGCTCCCACATAAGTACCTTACGTGGTTGTAAAAAAGGCCGTTCATGATGAGCATCACTTAGATCTACACCTCTGCTCCTGGTGTAATCTCTCTCTCTCTTTTTTTTTTAAAGATTTTATTTATTTATTTGCGAGAGAGAGAATGAGAGACAGAGAGCACGAGAGGGAAGAGGGTCAGAGGGAGAAGCAGACTCCCCGCTGAGCAGGGAGCCCGATGTGGGACTCGATCCCAGGACTCCAGGATCATGACCTGAGCCGAAGGCAGTCGCCCAACCAACTGAGCCACCCAGGCGCCCCTGGTGTAATCTCTTTTTATGTCCCTGGGACCATCGAGCTGTCCTGCCCACCTGAGGCCTCATTCACGTGGAGCAGGGACCACACAGGGGTCATTGTCGTCTGCAAGGCTTGAGAGGGACCTAGCTCAAGGCCTGGCCAGGCCCACAACAGACCTGCACCCACGTTTGGCTGCGAGAAAGAGGAGGGAGCAGCAACCAGTGAGGGGGTCACACTGGCCAGGTGTTTAATATTGGGGAGAAATTGAGGAAGGCCATGTCTTGAAGTGAATGAAATGGAACCGTTGATGAGGAAAACAGCTAAACTCTTGCATGAAAAAAACAGAGTGTGGAGAAAGGCACAAGTGCAGTGTGCAAACATGCGAACTCGGGAACAGTGCCCCGATGACTCAAAACTAGCTCATGTGCTACGCGCACTTTAGAGTCATGTTGTGCCAGGTTCAAACATTCAGCATCTGAACCTCAGTAGAGAGTGGTCAAGGCTGGAATGTGAGCGGGAGGCCCAGGATGCCGCCTAGAAGAAGCCTCTCGAAGCACAGGGAAAAACCAAGAGATGGGAGTCATGAGGAAAAAAGATGAGCAACTTGGAGGAGAACAAGGGAAGGCTGGTACAGCGGCCACTCCTGAATCAAAACTAGAATTGCCGGAGAAGGCTGAGTCTGGTCAGCAAGGAGCTCCCTGAATGCCAGGCCAGCCTGATGGGAAAAGGCAAGGATCTCCCTCCTCCTCCTCCTCCTCCTCCTCCTCCTCCTCCTCCTCCTCCTGTCCCTTGCCCATTTTGATTCTAAGATAAAGATGTCCTAGGGGTGCCTGGCTGGGTGGGTAGAGCAAGCGACTCTTGATCTCAGGGTCCCGAGTTCGAGTCCCACATTGGGTGGAGAGATTACTTAAAAAGAGATCCTACAAGCTTCTAGGAAGAAAACCCAACTTAACCTACAAAAGGCAAGATCAGACTGGCATCAGGTGTGTAGTCTTCAACACTGAGAGAAGATCACTGTAGGAAGAAAGGCAGCCAGGAACCCATGGCTTAGTGAGAACGGCCCCCACCTGTCCGAGCATGGCACAGCGCTGGGATGTGCCAGGAGTCAGTAACAGAGCATCCAGGTGAGGGAAATAGTAGGAAAAGATTGCAAACCAACAGTAAACACACCAGAACCTAACCCCAACATGGGAGCAAAAAGAAATACTGAGCAAGGAATCTCTCCATCCCTACACACATGACGGAAATGAGACAGAGAGACAGAGACGGAGAGAGACACAGAGACACACACACACACACACACAGAGAAACTCAGAGAGACAGAGAGACACAGAGAAAGGGAGAGAGACAGAGAGGTAGAGAGGAAGAGAGTGGGAGGGAGAGAGAGAGGTTCTAATAAAGTTTAAACTATTTTAGCAGAACAGATGCTTGGGAGAAGTAAAATCCTTCCAAATTTCTCATGGGGATCGGGAGACGGAGAGGAAAGGGACAGAGAAATTATTCTAGAGTTTTTGTCTTGTGGAGGGATCTTGTTGGGAGAACATACTAGACATTTTGTTTGTACCCAGTGGTGGAATAGTGAGTGTCTGGATTAAGAAGGCAGGGAAGGAAAATGTGCAGCAGTGGAATAGAAAAGTATTGGAGAGTTTCCAAATGAAAAAGCCAGAAAACGGACAGAATAGCAAAAACAAACTAAAAACCCCATCCCCCCCACCCCCCATGGAGGAGGTGAGGAGAGGAAAAACACTGTAAAAATTAGAAACAAAGTAAAATTTAAGGAATAAAATAAATGCATTCTTACAATAATGTGAGTGGGCTGCAGGTGCTGATGTGGTCCTGGGAGTGGAGCAAGAAAAGGGAAGAGGAAAAGTCTACTGACGACCACATAGCCAGTTGCATTTGTGCACCCGTAGAGTGGTGCATATCTGTGGGAATGTGTATACTTCAAGTTGTTTGAAGTATATGTAAAGAAAACACATGTCGGGGCGCCTGGGTGGCTCAGTCGTAAACGTCTTCCTTCGGCTCATGTCATGATCCCAGGGTCCTGGGATTGAGCCCCACGTCTGGCTCCCCGCTCCGCGGGAAGCCTGCTTCTCCCTCTCCCTCTCCCCCTGCTTGTGTTCCCTCTCTCGCTGTGTCTCTCTCTGTCAAATAAATAAATAAAATCTTTATTAAAAAAAAGGAAAACACATTTCTCAGCTGTCACTTCTTGATTTATTTATTTATTAAATATTGGTGGTTGATGGTAGCAATTAGACTAGTGACTTTTTTTAATTTTTAAAAAAGACTTTATCTATTTGAGAGTGAGCAAGAGAGAGAGAGCAGGAGCAGGGGGAGGGGGACGAGGAGGGGGAAGGGCAGCTCCTGCTGAGCATGGAGACTGATGTGGGGCTCGATCCCAGGACTTTGGGACCATGACCTGAACCAAAGGCAGACACTTAACCGACTGAGCCACCCAGGTGCCCCAGCCTAGTGACTCTTAATGGAATTTCTACGTTGTTGAGACATGGGTCTAGACATTCCTTCCCTCTTCAGGGGCTGTGTTGAGAACAGACCCACCTGGATTGAGCCAGTCTGGCAAGAGATAGCATCCACATTCTGTCACCAGGCTCCTCACATGTGCACCATCATTCTCTATGCGTGCACTCCTGAGGGCTGTTCCTGGGCTCGGAAATTCTTTGATTCATTTCTTGTCACTTGGAGAAACTAGATATGACTAGTCCCTCTCTGGAGAACCCAGAAATATATAATGTGATGAGTGCTCCTGGTCACCCTTACTGTTGGGATCTGACATGATGCCTTCAGAACATCTACAACTGGTCTTTGCTGCAGAATAATGACAGTTTGGGGAGTGTTTATAATATTTACCATGTTAACCATTTGTAAGGGCACAATTCAATGGCATTAAATACATTCACAATGCTGTGTACCCATCACCACTATCTATACCCAAGACTTTCTCATCTTTGCCAACATAAACTCTGTACTCATTAAACAAAAACTGCTTCTCCTCATCTCCCAGACCCTGGTAACCTCTAATCTACTGTCTGTCTCTATGAATCTGACCACTCCAGGTGCCTCATATAATTGAAACATACAATATCTGTCCTTTGTGTCTGGCTTATTGCACTCAGTATAATGTTAACTATATAAGTGGATATTTGGGCTGTTTCTTCCTTTTGGCTATCATGAATAGTGCTGCTATGAACATGTGTGTGCACATGCTTATTTGAGTATCTGTTTTTAATTTTTAGGTATATACCAAACTGGTAGGTCATATGGTAATTCTGTGTTTAGCTTTTTGAAAACCTAACAAATTGTTTTCCACAGTGGCTGAACCATTTACATTCTCACCAGCAATATATGAGAGTCCTAGTTTCTCCATATCTGTGCCAACACTTTTATTTTCTCTCTTTCATTTATAGCCATCCTAGTGGATGTGAAGTGGTACCTCATTGTGTTTTTGTTTTTTTTTTAAGATTTTATTTATTTATTTGAGACAGAGAATGAGAGACAGAGAGCGTGAGAGGGAGGAGGGTGAGAAGGAGAAGCAGACTCTCTGCTGAGCAGGGAGCCCGATGTGGGACTCGATCCCGGGACTCCAGGATCATGACCTGAGCTGAAGGCAGTCGCTTAACCAACTGAGCCACCCAGGCGCCCCTCTCATTGTGGTTTTGATTTGCATTTCCCTAATGATATTGAGGATCTTTTCATGTGCTTGCTGGTCATTTACATATCTTCTTTGGAGAAATACCTATTCAGGATCCTTGCCTATTTAAAAAAATGGGTTGTTGTCTTTTTGTTGTTGGGTTGTAAGTGTTCTTTATATATTCTGGATACTAGATCCTGATCAGAAATATTATTTGAAAATATTTTCACCTATTCTGCAAGTTGTCATTTTCTTGATAATGTCCTTTGATGCATAGAAGTTTTACATTTCATTGCAGTCTAGTCTGTCTATGTTTTCTTTTGTTGCTCATTTTTTCAAAAGACTGACTTATTTTATTTGAGAGAGAGAGAGTGAGCATGAGCAGGAGGGGCAGAGTGAGAGGGAGAGAATCCTCAGGCAGACTCCCCCTGAGTGTGGACCCCTGATGCGGGGCTTGATCCCAGGACCCTGAGATCATGATCTGAGCCAAAATCAAGAGTTGGATGCTCAACCAACTGAGCCACCCAGGCACCCCCTTTTTTGCTCATTTTTATTGATGTTGTATCTAAGAATCCATTGTCAAAACTAAGGTCATGAATGTTTATTCCTATGTTTTCTTCTAAGAGTTTTATGGTTTTAGCATTTATACTTAGATTGCTGATCCATTTGAAGTTAATTTTTGTATACAGTGTGAGGTAGGGGTCCAACTTCATTCTTCTGCATGTGGATATCCAGCTATCCTAGCACTATTTATCAATGAGACTATTCTCTGTCCGTTGAATGGCCTTTGCACCCTTACCAAAAAATCAACTAACCATAGATGCATGGATTTATTTCTAGACTTTCATTTCTATTCCATTGGTCTGTATGTCCATCCTTGTGCCAGTACCACACTGTTCTGAATGCTGTAGAATTGTACTAAGTTTTTTTAAATTTGAACTCCAAATTATTCATTTAAACAATGAATAAGTTTTCAATTCCTAATACTGCATGTTGTCCAGGATTTTATCTGGCAACCCTAGCCATCTATTGTAACTTAAGGAGCAGGAATTACTGTGCCTTAGATAAAAATGAAATACATTTCATATTTTAGACATCTTTTTTTCTATTGTGAAAATAAGGTTAGTCTTTCTTTTCCAATTCTAAAGAATGCTACAGAAGTTTAAAAGAGTACCATTTAAGCTTTTCCCTCAACAAAAAAAGGGGGGGCGCCTGGCTGCTTCAGTTGGTGGAACATACGACTCTTGATCTTGGGGTTGTGGGTTCAAGCTCCATGTTGGGTATAGGAATTACTTAAAATCTTTAACAAAGGAGGGGGACAAAAAAAGGTATGGTTTTAAAATAAAGTGCTTTAAAAAATAAATGTACTAGAACTTATGTATTACTGCAAAATACCTGAACATAGTAAAAACAATACAAATGGCTTTACCCTTCAGCCAATTAAAAATGTCCTTTTGGCCTAAAATGATCAAAATGTAGGAGACTGTGGATATTCACCACAACCCTTCATTTTTTCAATGTCTTCATCTGTTTCAGGGCTGCTCATTGTGGATGCTTTTTCTTGATTACTACTATCAGTATCTGTTTTAGATGGTTTGTTTTGTATTTCTAACGGCCGTGACTTCTTGAATTGCCATCCATCATCGGTATCTAAAGCTTTACGTTTAATCATCTGAGGCGCACCACTAGCTGGACTAGCTTCAGGAATGTCAGTGTATTCTACCATTAAGGTCAGGTTGTCTATCACATTGAGCTGGTGGTTGGCAGTACAACTACTTTTAGAAATATGCCTATTTTTCAAGGAGATAACACATGAATGAAGAAATTCATGATCTGGAAAAAAGGTCCGTAAAGCTTGACAAAGAAAAATGTTCTCCTGAGGGTCTTTTTCGATGTTCTCTCGTGCTGCTTGAATTTGTGCCTGTTTTCTTTTTTTAATTTCCCATTTCAATCTGGTTACGTCCTTTAGTAGTTTCTCTACCGCTCGCTCACTGTGTTCTACTTTCTTGCATATACTCTTTAATTCCTCTTGTAAAGAAGCATACATTTCATTTATTTTATCCATCTTCTGTAAAAAATTCAGAGCTGTATGTTTTTACTGCTCGGCTAAAACCAGTGGACTCACAGGAACCTGACATGGTTTTATAACCCCGTTGTTCGGACATGGCCAGATTGGCCACCACTAATGGTAACCTGTGAAAAAGTCCCTTCTGAGGTTTATATAAGGCATGCTCCAGCCGATGAGTAGAGCAGCTTTCCGTTATGATACTTGGTGTTAACAGTAGAAAAACAAGTTCCCGGCTTGAAAGATGATTTTGTAAGTTTTTGTGAAGCAGCCTCTCTCTAAATGTCATGATCTGGTCTGAATGACGTCGGAATTTGTACCAACCAACCACAGCCTTTTTGACACTTGATAATATTTTCTTCAGGGCTTGCTCATTTAGTTCACCAGAAAAATTATAAAAGCTGAAAAGCTGATAGCATGGAATATATTTCTGGATGTCAATTGTATAAATAACTTCAACATCATCCATTTGGGAATCAGTAATATTATTCTTGGCTTCACCTTTCACTTCCCCAAGAAGAAAACCTTCCGTGTCCGAGTCCGTGTTGAGGTGCTGGAAAGCGAGTGTGCCGAGCACGCAGCCGGAGAGCACCGCGGCCCGTGCTCTCGCCCTCCATGCTTCCTCAAGCGAAGCGCCGCGACAGGGTGCCTGTACTAAGTTTTGAAGTTGGAAACTGTGAGTTCTCTACTTTTGTTCTCTTTCAAGTTTTGTTTTGTTTTGTTTTTTGTTTGTTTGTTTGTGTTTTTTTGGCTATTTGAGGCCTCTTGTAATTCCACATGTATTTGAGGGTTGGTTTTGCCATTTCTACAAAAGGGGGCATTGGAATTTTGATAGAGGTTGCATTGAATCTGTAGATCACTGTAGATAGTATTGACATCTTAGCAATAGTAAGTCTTACAATCCATGAACATATTTAGGTCTTTAATTTCTTTCAGCAGTGTTTGTAGTTTTCAGCATACGAGTGTGTCACCTCCTTGGTTAGATTTATTCCCAAGTATTTAATTATTTTAAATAGTATTGTAAATGGAACTGCTTTCTTAATTTCCTTTTCAGATTGTTTGTTGCTGGTGTGTAGAAACACAACTGATTTTTGTGTGTTGTTCTTGTATATTGCAATTTTGCTGAAAAAATTTTTACTACCTTTATTTGCTTTCTTTTGATTCTTTGGGATTATCTGTGTATATATAAGATCATATCATCTGTGAATAGAGAGTTTTGCCTCTTCCTTTTGAATCTGGGTGGCTTTTTATTTGTTTTTATTCACTAATAGCTCTGGCTAGTACTTCTGGTATTGAATAGCAGCAGTGAAAGCAGGCATTCTTTCCTTGTTTCTGATCGTAGGTGGAGGGAACATTTTCAGTCTTTCACCATTGAGTATGATGTTAGCTGTGGGTTTTTCTTCAATTTCCTTTATCATGTTGAGGTATTTCCTTTTGATTCCTAGTTTTCTGAGTGTTTTTTATCATGAAAGGATATTGGATTTTGTCAAGTGCTTTTTCTGTGTCAGTTGAGATGATCATGTATTTTTTCCCCTTTGTTCTATTTACATTAATGTAGTCTAATAGTTAATGTATTCTAATCAATGTATTACACTGATTGATTTTCTTTTGTTGAACCACCCTTGCATTCCTGGCATAAATCCTATTTGGTCATGGTATATAATCTTTTTAATATGGATTATTGGATCAGTTTGCTAGTATTTTCTTGACCTGCTCCGTTTCCGACCTGGGCTGGTTCACCCCTCCTTAGGCAACCTGGTGGTCCCCCGCTCCCGGGAGGTCACCATATTGATGCCAAACTTAGTGCGGACACCCAATCGGCATAGTGCACTACAGCCCAGAACTCCTGGGCTCAAGCGATCCTCCTGCCTCAGCCTCCCGAGTAGCTGGGACTACAGGCGCGTGCCTCTGCGCCTGGCTGCTAGTATTTTCTTGAGGATTTTTACATCTATATTCCTAAGGGATATTGGTCTGTAATTTTCTTTTCTTGTGATGTATTTATCTGGCTTTGGTATCAGGGTAATGCTATCCTTATAGAATAAGGAAGTATTCCTACCTCTTCAATTTTTTGGAAGAGTTTGAGAAGGATTGGTGTTAATTCATTAAATGTTTGGTAGAACTCACCAGTGAAGCCACCTAAGTCCTGAAATTTTCTTTGTTGGGATTTTTTTTTTTAAGATTTTTATTTATTTATTTGACAGAGAGAGACAAAGCAAGAGCAGGAACACAAGCAGGGGGAGTGGGAGAGGGAGAAGCAGGCTTCCTGCGGAGCAGGGAGCCCGATGTGGGACTCGATCCCAGGACCCTGGGATCATGACCTGAGCCGAAGGCAGACGCTTAACGACTGAGCCACCCAGGCGCCCTGGGAGTTTTTTTTTTTTTTTTAAGATTTTATTTATTTACTTGAAAGAGAGAGAGAAAGTGCATAAGCAGGGGGAGTGGCAGGCAGAGGGAGAGGGAGCAGCAGGCCCTCCGCCGAGCAGGGAGCCTGATGTGGGGCTCATTCCCAGGTCCCTGGGATCATGACCTGAGCCGAAGGCAGACGCTTAACAACTGAGCCACCCAGGCGCCCCAGCTGAGAGGTTTTTGATTACAGATTCCATTTCTTGTTATAGGTCTGTTGAGATTTTCTATTTCTTCTGAGTTTGTTTTGGTAGTTTGTGTGTTTCTAGGAATTTGTCCATTTCATCTAGGTTATCTAATTTGTTGGTGTACAGTTGTTCACGGTATCCTCTTATAACCCTTTTCTTTCCTGTAGGGTTGGTAGTAACATTCCCACTTTCACTTCTGATTTTAGTTTTTTGTGTCTTCTCCCTTTTTTTCCTTCATCAGTCTAGCTAAAGGCTTGTCAGTTTTGTTGATCTTTGCAAAGAACCAACTTCGGTTTCATTGATTCTATTGTTTTTCTCTTAATTCTAAATAATTAAGACACTCACAAGAACTTATTATTGTTTTATAAAGTCAATGCTCATTTAGATTTATTCACATGCTTGCCATTTTTGTTGTTGTTCTCTTCTTTCCTTCTGGCATTCTTAGTTCTTTCATCTCGTATGATTTTCTTCATGCCTGAAATACAGAGATACCTTAGCATTTCCTTCACTGAAGACTCAGTGTTTGTCTGGAAAGGTTTTTGTTTTGCCTTCATTCTTGAAAGATATGTCTTCTAGCTATAGAACTTTAGATTGGTTGTTATTTTGTTTCAGCTTATTGAAAATTTCATTAAATTGTCTTTTGGCCTACAGTTTTTTTTTTTTTTTTGTCATTGAGAAGTCAGCTGAAGACTGTCATTCCTCTGTAGGTGATTTGTCTTTTTTGGGGGCGTTGCTCTTGAGATTTTCCAACTTTTGTCTTTGCTGCAGTTTTTTACTCTCGTGTATCTTGGTATGAATTTCCTTTTATTTCTCCTGCTTGACATTCATTGGGTCTTTTGAATCTCTGAATTGTCTTTCATCAATTATCATATTTATGACATTAAGTTTTCCAATCCCTGAATGTGGTAAATGTCTACATCAATTTAGAATTTAAAAAAATTTAGGGGTGCCTGGGTGGCTCAGATGGTTGAGCGTCTGCCTTCAGCTCAGGTCATGATCCCAGGGTCCTGGGATTGAGCCCCACATCGGGCTCCTGACTCAGCGGGGAGTCTGCTTCTTCCTCTTCCTCTGCCTCTCCCACTGCTCATGCTCTCTCTCTCTCTATCTCTGTGTCTCAAATGAATAAATAAAATCTTTAAAAAAATAGAATTTAAAAAAAATTTAAACTTACATTTTAACTGAACTTAGCAACTGATTTCAAGATTTAGATATATATTCACCCCTTTGGAATAAGAAGTGACTTTCATTATGCTTTATCTCTGTCTTCTCTCTCCCTTCTATACTTTGAACTTGTTTTAAAATACTATGCCTCGGGGCGTCTGGGTGGCTCAGTTGGTTAAGCGACTGCCTTCGGCTCAGGTCATGATCCTGGAGTCCTGGGATCGAGTCCTGCATCAGGCTCCCTGCTCAGCCGGGAGTCTGCTTCTCCCTCTGACCCTCCCCCATCTCATGTGCTCTCTCTCTCTCTCATTCTCTCTCTTTCAAATAAATAAATAAATAAATCTTTAAAAAAAATACTATGCCTCTTCTATTATGGGATCTCCATTAATATTGGTATTAAACTTCACAGCCACATTATTAATAATTATTTAAGTAAGTTTTTCAATACCACATCTTAAAGTCGTGTTCATATTTTCATCATTCCCATATTGTTGAATGCTTACGTTTTAGTTTTTTTCCATTTTAAATCATATTATATTGTTTATTTTTTTACATAACTTTTTTCTTCTTTGCATAAATCTTTTCCCATGTCAGATGAATTCCTTAAGAGGCAGTCCCTGTAGGGTGTGATTATTAAATCTGGGATTTATATTTTCTAAGCCTTAAACATTATTCTAGACTTATTTATACATATATAAAATTACATGTATACTTTTAAGTATAAGATTATATATTACACTTTGTTTTTTAAATATTCTTTGTTTTATATCATTTCTGATTATACAATATTTTCTGCTTTTAGAAATTCCAGTAAAAGAGAAACCCTACATTTGATGAGGTTTGCTGCTCATCTTATGTATATTAGCTCTCCATTTGGAATTATGTCATTATGCCACTGTGCTTTTCTTCTACTAAATGTTTCAGAGAAGGCACACTGGTGGCCAGGGCACCATCCAGCTTTGTTCAGGCTCAGTGACCAGGTAGCACTGGGTTCCTCTATGAGGGGCTGCAGTGGATCAGCTCATATGTGGATACATCTTCTATTCCTTGGCTCCCAGTGTATGGATAGTGGGTTGCTGATAAGCAGGAGACTCATCCATTCCTGTTTAGGACTGTCTGAGGAAACAGAAGCTTCAGGTACTAGGCATGAATCCCTCTCTATTCCTTGTGTAGACTGGAACAGGATTTCTGCCTCAGCAGGATGCCACTAATGGTCAGATCTACTTTCTTGATGTTTGTTTTTCCCCTTAATGGTAACTTTGATATTTACATTGTCTCATAGCACAACTAGAACAATTTTTGTTTCACAATTTGTCTAGGTGACTTCATGTTCTGTCACTTTTCCAGCAGTACTTCATTTTTACATTCTCTGGGAAGTTAGGAGGGTGAATCTCCCACAATTTAGGGAGGTAACATGTCCCCGGTCACCTTCCCAATAAGGAGTTTCTCCATGCGGTAGAGTTTTGCCCTACCCCTGGATTTTGACAAAGGGAGGTGTTTTCTTTCCACAGAGGATGGAACTAGACCCTTCCTTGGTCACCTGTGCCACCAAGACCCATCCCATCACAGTCCTTGACACCTTGTGAAATTGATTGGGGTGATTTCCTGTGCTTGGTTCCTCCCCCCATAGTACCCTAAGGTATCACTTGCTGGACACTTCTCCTGTTCTCTGACAGCAGCCTGGGGCTCTGCTAACAAAAGGTATTTTCAGAAGCTGGGTAGAAATGCCTGATAGGGTATGGCATGGCCTATAAGGAGGTGCAGGTGTGCATGTCATCTCCAACTTTTCAAGGTCTCTGGACCCCAAACAACCAAGAGGCAGAACCTGAGACTGGGACAGGAATAAATACAATGTCCATAAACCCTGCCACCAACTTGAGGTCCACCTTAAGGCATGGGCCCGCCTTCCACCCTCTTACTGTCATCTAATATGTTCAGGGGAGCTGGGAGGTGACCAGATGGGTGAGGTACCTGAGGTCCAGCAGAGCCCAGGCTGGGTGCCAGGGATGCTCCTTGGCCATCTCCTCACTGCCTGAGTCAGGGAGAAGTCCCGTGTCCTAGAAAAAGGAATGAATACATGTTGTAGGGGGCCTGGCTTTGTCCCAGAGATCCTGGCTCTTTTTCAAATCTGGGCCCCACTTGTCCCAAGACTTATTCTTGAGATCAGGTTAAGTGAGACGCAAATGGAGGAGACATGGCTCCTCCCCTGAAAAACCACGCTGAGGGAAGCCAGGTGCATGCCCAGCAGAAGTATCTACGTGCTGACCTCTAAGGGGGCTGAGTTCCAGTGAGGACGCTGGAGTGGAGTGATTTGGCTAAGATGAGGGAAGGCCAAGGAATGAGATAGGATATCCAGAAGTCAGGCTGATAGATTACCTGGGGTCAGAGGAGGGTCTCTGAGGGATCCTGGGGGCTGGCTGATGAGGTAACAGGGGTAAGAGCAGGCTGGGCTCAGGGCTTTCTGGGGGCACCATGGAAGAGGCATCTGAGCAGTCAAGATGGTCCATAGGGTGCAGGGGGAGGCCCAGGAGGTTCTGGAAAGTGCAGGTGGGTTGTAATAAGCCAGGCCAATAAAGAGAGAAATACAACTTTTGGATTTTCTTTATTTTGTTCATTTTTTTTCTCTTGACAGCTTAGAAAATTCCTTTAGAAAACTCTATTCCATCTCTGCTGAACTCAGGGTAAGGGAAGTCCAGAGGCTGCTGGAAGAGGGGAGGTGGGGGCTTTAGCCTTGGCTCTTCTCAAGCACCCTTATACGTCCTGGGAGAGAACAGTGCAAGTCTCCACTTCACACCTGAGGTGACAGGAGGATGCACTTTCTTTTTCTTTCTTTCTTTCTTTCTTTCTTTCTTTCTTTCTTTCTTTCTTTCTTTCTTTCTTTCTTTTCTTTTTTTTAAGATTTTATTTATTTATTTGACAGAGAGAGACATAGTGAGAAGGGAACACGAGCAGGGGGAGGGAGAAGCAGGCTTCCCACACAGCAGGGAGCCTGATGCGGGGCTCAATCCCAGGACCCTGAGATTATGACCTGAGCCCAGGGCAGATGCTTAACGACTGAGCCACCTAGGTGCCCCGAGGATGCACTTTGTAAGGCAGTGCTTAGTGTCAGGACGCATGCCCTCCATGGTCTCCCTCAGTCTGAGACCAGCCTGCAGTGTTGGCATGATGGGGTGTGTGCCTCTCCCACCCCTCCCCTGCTGGCCCACAGTGGAACCGTCTTCTTGGGTTTCTGGTAATTTCATCAGGGCTGCATCATGTTGCTAAAGCTGCAGATAACATCTCCCTGTGGGTAACTCTTCCCTGACAGAGCCCCTGAGGCTGGACCCAGGCTCAGAGTTGGAACAATGGGGTGGAAGTTTGGGGGCTCTGAGGGTCTGTAGGTAGAAGCAGGTTGGCTGGGATCTGGAATTGTGTTGAGGAACAATGCCATTTGCCACTGGACCCCATGGAAAAGGAGAAGGGGGCAGGTGGGCCTGGAGAGGCCCCTGAGCTCCTGGAGCTCTTGGGTATTATGCTGACTCCTGAGAGCTCCGCCTAGGCTCCACTGACAAACCCCAATCCAGGCGCGGGCACAGAGACCCACCCCCTCCTAGGCCAGGAGGAGCGACTGTCCCCCAGCACAGGTCCACCTTAACTGGGCAGCCCTGTGGGCGGGGCGCATTGTTGATGCCGTCTGGGCAGACCTGAGTGAAGGACCGACTTGCAGGCAGCACACACAGCTTCCAGCCTGCTGACCTGGCTCCTCACGCTGAGTCTGCAGCCCAGCACCATGATCCAGGGCGCCTTGGAGCCTGATGGCCTCGGCTGGGGCTGGGACGGGGAGGGTGACTGGGACGGCGCTGTCCTGACCCTGCTGGCGCTGGCTGTGGCGGCCGCCACGGCACTGGCCTTGCACTGGTTTGGCTCTGGGCAGGACCAGGAGGCAGCAGGACCCGCATCCAAAGCCCCTGGGGCCCAGCCTTTGCAGGTGGGAGGAGCCAGGCCAGCCCTGCTCCTGAAGTCCAAGGTCAGTGGTGGCATTGAGGGAAACAGCCCAGGGCAGGGGAAGCCAGACCCTCCGGGACATGGCCAGGGGAGTCTGGCTGCAGCAGGAGCCCAGGATCCGAAGCTCTGGGGAGGTGGACGTCTGGCTGCCACAGCTCTACCTCCACTCAAGACACCTGGTGAGGTGACCACTGGAGGGGCCTTGGGACAGCAGAAAAGTAATGCCAGTCCAGAAGCCCCCCGAGGTAAAGGAAGGGAGGCTCTCAGGCCAGGTACTGCCCTCGTGGGTAGAAGCAAAGTAGGGGGGACGTCTGGCCCCCTCCTGATCCACTTCAACCCTCGGAGTCCTGGCAGAGAGATGGAAGGACAAGTGGAGGTAGGAGGCGTCCAAGTCAAGGTGCCAACTCACCAGGGCCCGGTCCACACCACAGAACAGGACACCAGTCCCTGGCAACGAGGTATAGGGTCACCTGGCTCACTAGAGAGAGGCCCCAGCAGCCGGCGGTGGAAGGTTTCTAGCTCAGGAGCTAGAAACCGCCACTTCCCGAAGTTGGACTCCCTGCGCCTGGGCACTGTGGTGAGTGTGTGGGATGCTGTGGATGCAGCCTGCAGCCTCTCCACAGGCTCTCAGAGGCCCCCTATCCCCCAGGAGCTGCCTCCATCACACACCACGCAGACTAGGCCCCTGGCTGAGGGCACAGAGAAGGGGTGCAGGGTGAGCAGCCTCCACCCAGCCCCAGCCCTAGCTCTGGAAAGCAGGGAGGTTGGGTCCCAGGCTCCCAGGAAGGCTCAGGGATCTCCAGCCTCCGTGGAAGGCTGGCCCTTGGAGAGGAGGGATTTTCTTGTCACCAGGAGCTTCAGCCAGGCCCCAGGCTCCATGGGCCCATGGCCAGAGGGGTCTCAGGGGAGACTCTTGTCTCAAGGGCAGGGGACAACAGACACCAACAACACAGTAAAGGCTGGGGCTAATGGCTCTGGAGATGGCTCTTTCTTCAGCTCAGGGCCCAGTGGGACAGAGGAGGAAGCGGGCCACGGCGTGAGAGAAAGGAGAGAATCCCAGCAAGGCCAGGGGGAGCAGAGCAGTGAGCAGGAGGGAGGCCCTCAGGACAGAGGAAAGCCCTCCACAGACACCGGCCAGGGAGCCCCCTCCCTGAGTCCCTTAGCCACACCCTCCCCGCGCATCCCTAAGCCCCTTCCACCCTTGGCTTCCCCTCTGACAGCGCGTTCCCAAGGAGGTCTCTTACCTGTAGGCCCAACCTCCTCGCCTTCAGACTCTTTGTCCCTCAGAGTTAGCCAGGGTCCTGCGGAGGATGAAACTCTCAGGCCAGTGCAAGCCCCAGCTGCAGCCCCAGCCCCAGCCCCGTTCCCTTCCTTAGCCTCAGCCCCAACCCCAGCCCCAGCCCCAGCCCTAGTGTCAGCCCCAGCGCCATCCTCAGCTGCAGCCGAAGCCCCGGTCGCTGCCCCCAGTAGTGGGTCAAGGCCTGCGGCACAGGACCATAGTGCGGCTCTCCGCAAGGACAAGCAGGAGGGGCAAATCCCAACCAGCTGGGAAAATCTTATTTCCATGGTTCTTAGGAGTCACCCTTTCCCCAGGCAAGAGAGACCCCAGGGGAGAGCCCCAAGGGCAGCTCCCGAGAGCCCTAGAGATCCCAGCACCGGTGCACCCTCTGAGAACAGAGAGTCTGGTTCTGCCCCTGAAGGGGCCGCCCCCAGCCTGGAGGTCAGGAATGGCTCCTCAGGGCCAGACACAGAGGCTGGACGTCGGCAACAGCAGAGCCGCTTGGAGACCAAGGAGGCTCCCACCCCAGAGCCTCCCTCAGGTCCGAGAGGAGAGGCAGTCGAGGAGAAGCGTGCAGAAGACCCTCTGTTGCCCGGAGCTGCAATGCCCGGGGCCCCATCACCGCGCCCTGAGCAGAGGCAGCCTGGCCCCCAACCGTCCCCCACTGGGAGGGGCGCCTCACAGCCGGTCCCGCCACCGCGGAAACGCAGCGCGGGTGAAAGAGCCGAGAGCTCCGAGCGCGGTGTCCGCCAGGCTGTGCCGGCGAGGCGCCAGGGAGAGGCTCCAGGGGAGAAGCCCCGCCCTGCAGGCAGCGGTATAGTAGTCCCAGGAAAGCAGAAAGAGGCCGGCAAGCTCATGGTGCTTCTGCAGAGGCCGGGGAGCGGGGGGGAGGTGGAGGGGCCCCGGAAGCCCAGCTCCCTAGCCCGCGAGCCGGCTTCGGCAGCAGCTCTACGACAACGCCTGGACCTGGGCAACTGCCTGGACGTCCTGGCCTTCGCCCAGCGGCACGCGGAGCCCGGCCTGCTGCAGGAGACATATTCCTTGATGAGCGACAATCTGCTGCACGTGCTGGGAGACCCGAACCTCTACCGGCAGCTGAGCGGGGCAGACCGAGAGCGCATCCTGAGCCTTCGGACTGGCCGGGGCCAGGCGGTGCTGGGGGTCCTTGTGCTGCCCAGCCTCTACCGGGTGAGCCGCTCAGGGGTCACCAGGGGCCCTTGTGGGGAGGCGGTTCCTACTCCAGGGCCTGCACCCCTGCCTTCCCGCACGCACCTGCACGTGTTCAACCCCCGAGAAAACACCTGGCGGCCCCTGACTCAGGTGCCGGAGGAGGCCCCGCTGCGGGGCTGTGGTCTCTGCACCATGCACAACTACCTGTTCCTGGCGGGGGGCATCCGTGGCTCTGGGGCCAAGGCCGTCTGCTCCAACGAGGTCTTCTGCTACAACCCACTGACCAACATCTGGAGCCAGGTGAGGCCCATGCAGCAGGCCCGTGCCCAGCTCAAGCTGGTGGCTCTGGACGGGCTGCTTTACGCCATCGGTGGCGAGTGCTTGTACAGCATGGAGCGTTACGATCCGCGCACGGACGCCTGGACCTCACGCGCGCCCCTCCCTGCGGGCACCTTCCCTGTGGCCCATGAGGCTGTGGCCTGCCGTGGGGACATCTACGTCACCGGGGGCCACCTCTTCTACCGCTTGCTGAGGTACAGCCCTGGGAAGGATGCGTGGGATGAGTGCCCCTACAGCGCCAGCCACCGGCGTTCCAGCGACATGGTGGCGTTGGGAGCCTTCCTCTACCGCTTCGACCTGCTGCGGGGCGTGGGCGCTGCGGTGATGCGCTACAACACCGTGACCGGCTCCTGGAGCCGGGCGGCCTCCTTGCCGCTGCCCGACCCGGCCCCACTCCACTGCACCGCGCTGGGCAACACCATTTACTGCCTCAACCACCAGGTCACGGCCACCTTTACGGTCTCCGAGGGGACTGCCCAGTTCCAGGCCAGGGAGCTGCAGCCCTTTGCTCTGGGGAATAAAGGGGTCCTCTCTCCATTCATCCTGACTCTGCCTGCCACCGATCCACTGCAGACTGCCCTCTGAGCTGCTGCTCTCGGGGGAAACCCTGGGGCTGGGAGTCTGCTGGCAGGTGGGGCACAGAAGGTGGCTGGGATCCAGAACTTTCTGCTGTTGTTTCTGGGACAGCTTTCTTTTTCTGTTTTAACAGACTCATGATTTCCCCCTTCCATACCCCCCCCCCCAGCCCTTAAGAGAGACTTCTCCCCCTGGGAGCTCAGGCTCCTTGTACCTACCTGTGAGCTGGTTGCTGGGCATCCCTAGCCCGTTTCCCACCCTCCCACCACAGAATGCTGTCTACTTCCTTTATGACTTAGTTGTTGCCCTCACACCTCAGCTGGCTCACATACCCCTCCTCCAGGATGGTGCTCCTTCTCTGGGCTCCAGGGCCAGTCTCCCTCTGGCAGCACCACACTGCCTGGAAAAACATCTGTCTGTGGGTCTACTGGTACTCTGAGAGCCAGGGACTGATGCTGTGTCCTTAAGGACCAGGATTTGGCCTGTGGAGGAGCTGAGTGACTGCTGAGAGGAGGAAGGAGGTGGCTAGAAACAAGTCACACTTCCTGTCTTTTGTCCCTAGGGCTCCAAGCTGGGCAAGGAGTCTATAAGGGAGTGGGAAGGGGGAACAAGGAACAGAAAAGTTCCCAGGAAAATGTCTTTGCCTCAGGCCTCAGGAACCTGGCTTGGCTTGGGAACAACTCTGTAGCCCTCCTTTGTCTAACTGATCCCAGAGGCCTAGAACGCTTGTCTTTGAAACCATTCTGCTCTCTGCAGCCCCTGACTGTAAGCCCAGGCCAGGCCTGGCCAGGACCCCTTGGGCTCATGCCCCTCTGTGGGGTCTCTCCCACCTGCTCTGCCCCTCTAGAAGCCAGTCTCACTCCCCACCAACGCCCGTTCTCACGTGAGACCCAGGTTTCCCTGAGCTCTTTCCCTTAGTAGCCGTGGACTTGGAAGAGACATCTCATTTCATTCTTCTCCTCTGTGAGTTGGGGGCTAATGAACATCTGTTACTCAGGAGAGTTGGTGAGAACATAAGGTCACATATGTGAGCACCCAGCACAGTGCCCAGGATGAATAAATAATGTTCCCCTTTGCCTATTTTGGAATCCACCATAGGAAGGTAAATAAATCTGACTGAATACTGCTACCTGTCCCACCCTCTGACCTGGTTTGTCTCTATCTGGCCCTGTTTTTGCTTTTTATTCTATGCTTGGTGCTACTGGCACTAAATATGTTTAATTCATTGAAAGCATCTGCATCTTATAATTCTCATTTTTGTTCGCAAGGTTTGATATGCTGCTGGGTAGGACAGAAAGGGGTCCTCAGGTTGTTCTTAAAAATAAGTTTATTGAGAAACAAGTACTGTTAATACAGCTATATTTAGGTCGCTGTTACTCTGCCAGCAGAGAAGGCTCCATGCCTTAGGGGCTTCTCCACATTGGCAGATGGCAGCATGGTGGCCGTGGGTGGGCAGGGGGCCTACTGTTTATGCTTGGTCTCATTGAGCAGCTCTTGCCAGTTCTTCTCCATCTCCTCCTTGCAGTTGAGGAAGGCATCCTCCAGCCGGCGCATGGACTCTGCCAGTGAGGGGTTGGTGCGCATCACCACCATGTCGTAGGCCATCCATGTGGCTTGCACTGCAACAACCAGACAGGCCCTGATCAGGCTGCAGAGCGGGGCTGTGGCTCTGGAAGGCCCCAGGGAGGGCCACACGCCTCCAACCATGCTAAGCATCCCAGGGACTAGATCCTGCTGAGTTACCCAATTTCTCTAAGGAGAGAAAACTGGTAGGCTACGTGTTATAGTGTGCATAAAAACCCCTATTAAAACTTCTCCCTACACAGGGCAGAACTGAAACTTCCCTGACCTCACACAGGTCTTAACTTCTGGATGCATCAGCCCAGGACATTAAGGCTGGAGGCCAGTCTGATATAAAATATTGGGAAAAATTAGAGCAAACATAAGTCCTTACCCATCAGCAGTTCATAGCTAGTGGTTGCAGGGTGAACCCTGAGGAGTCATAATGCTTATCCAAGCTCACATGGGAGTGACTACTTTTACTCTAGCAAGGTTCTGAGCTTCATGTTACCTTATGCATAGTGGCCTGGGAGGCCTGCTCACTTCTATCTGGGTACCTCTGTGCTTTCATTAGGGCCAGTCCAAAGAAGAGATAGGCAGAATGAATAATAATAATTGCACATGAATATCCACACATGCCCAAGGTCAGCAGCATGAGAGACTTGATGTTTTACAGAAAGTAGTATCTGTTTGGTTAGGGAAAAATTGTTAGAAAAGCTTTGTGCAGTATCTCAACAGATAGAGGGCATATAGCTATATATGCTTGTACAGGAATTCTTGAACTTTTGGATGCATGAGAGTCACTTGGGAAACCTGTTGAAATGTAGGTTATTGGCCCCTCCCACAACTCAAAGAAGTTCTTTTTTCTTTTTTTCAAGATTTTATTTATTTGACAGAGAGAGAGAGAGACAGAGAGGGAACATAAGCAGGGCAGAGGCAGAGGGAGAAGCAGACTCCCCACAGAGCAAGGAGTCCAATATGGGGCTCGATCCCAGGACCCTGGGATCATGACCTGAGCCAAAGGCAGATGCTTAACAACTGAGCCACTGAGGCCTCCCTCAAAGAGATTCTTATTTACCAGGTTGGGAATGGTGCCCAGGAACCTGTATCTTAATAAGTAGACCACCCTTTCAGACAGCTGGTGGAGCATGCACCTGGGAGTCAGAGCAGTTGGCTTCTGGGCTCTCTGCTTGCTACCTATGTGGCCAGGAACAAGTGACTTAAATTTACTAACCTCATTTGTAAAGGATAGACAACGTCCCAATCTCACAGCTTGCTATGAAGATTAAATGGATGATATATGTAATTTGCCTAGAACATATTAGGGTGTTCAAGATAGGAGAAACTCTTACTACAAAATTAATAATTGAGATATTCAGGGCAAAGGGTTAGGGCAGTAAGAAATAAAAATTCAGGAGAAAAAAAGAGCTTGCAGAAATGAGTCTCATAATGTTCTGCATGGCAGTTGGAATTCTAGCTCTGAGTTTCCTAAGGCCAAAGCAGAGGAAACATGCTCAGGTTTAAGACTCAGTGACCATAAAATAAAAACAAACCCATTAAGACACTTTTATCTTAAGAAAAAATTTTCTGATAGGTGTATTTTTTGAGAAGTATGTAATAGAGATGAAAATGTTCTTGACAACATCCTATTTTATTTTTTTAAAAGATTTTATTTATTTGACAGAGAGAGAGACAGCAAGAGAGGGAACACAAGCAGGGGGAGTGGGAGAGGGAGAAGCAGGCTCCTGCGAAGCAGGGAGCCCGATGCAGGGCTCGATCCCAGGACCCCGGGATCATGACCTGAGCCGAAGGCGGTCGCTTAACCACTGAGCCACCCAGGCACCCCATCCTATTTTATTTTTTATAAGATTATTTTTAGAGGAGCGCCTGGGTAGCTCAGTTGGTTAAGCGACTGCCTTTGGCTCAGGTCATGATCCCGGGGTCCTGGGATTGAGCCCCGCATTGGGCTCCCTGCTTCGCAGGAGCCTGCTTCTCCCTCTCCCACTCCCCCTGCTTGTGTTCCCTCTCTCACTGTGTCTCTCTCTCTCAAATAAATAAAATCTTAAAAAAAAAAACCAACAAAAAACAAAAATCTGTTGTAGGAGAGGGGCGGACATCACTTAGGGATGTGGTAAGTGAATTTGCTGTGTGGGCCTGGAAGATAGAAATGGAGAACAGAGACTACAGGAACAATGGCAAGAGGGTCAGCTGAGCCACGTGAGGAAGGGGTAAGATGGGCCTGGGGTTTACAGCCATACGTGAATTCTCACCTTTGGCAAAATAGACCAATCAACGTTTTAAAATGTAAATGGTGAAGTTCTACCTCCCAGTCTCAGGCCCCAGATTGTCTTACAGATGAATTTTACCAAACTTTGGAAAGAACAGTTAAGTCTTATGTAATAGAAGTGATTCCAGAAATTAGGAAAAGAAGATTGATAATCTCACTGTATGGGTATAGTAGCTTTCCATTCACATTATAGGAAATTTGAGAACAGAGATAAGCAAAAATAAAAACATAATTTTCCCTAAGCTCATTTGTTCTAAAATCAAAGATTATATGAAAAAAATATAGGTCTATTTCACATCAATATAGATGTAAAACTCTAAATATAACATGAACTAATCAAATCTAACAATGAGTTAAAATAGTATGTTATGATCAAATAGAGTTTGTAAAAGAAATTCAAGGAAGACTGAGTATTAGAAAACCAGTCAGTGTAATTAATCACATTAATAAAAATGGGGAAATCAGAGGAATATCTCAGTTAAAGCCAAAAAAAAGGCAGTTAACAAAGTTTAATACCTAGTTATGATTTAAAAAATCAAAATTCTAACAAATTGGAAATAGAATGAGACACCCTTAACTTACTAAAAGTGATATACCAAAACCTATGATGAACATTATACTAAATGGAGAAACTATGTATATATTCCCTTTAAAATTGGGATCAAACAAGGATACCTCCAACAATGTTACTGGTATAGGAGATGCTGGTAAATGGAATAAAGAATTTGGAAAAGAAGTAAGAGGTGTAAAGATTGGAAGGTAAGAGATAAAACTATCAGTATTTGAGGATGCCTGGGTGGCTTAGTCAGTTAAGCGACTGACTCTTGATTTCAGCTCAGGTCATGATCTCAGGGTTGTGAGATCAAGCTCCCCTGAGGATCCGCACTCAGCAGGGAGTCTGCTTGAGATTCTCTCTCTCTGCCCCTCCCCCTGACTTAGAGATCTCTCTCTAAAACAAACAAAAAACCCCCAAACTATCAGTATTTGTAAATTATAAAAATGTATATGAACAAATAAAGATCCAATAGCTAAATCAATCTTAAAAAATAAAAGCTAGAAGGGGGGAAATATGCCTTATCAGATATCAAGACCTCCTATAAAGTCATATATATATATATTTTTAAAGATTTTTGTTTATTTATTTGAGAGAGAGAGATCACACAAGCAGGAGAAGGGGCAGAGAGAGAGGGAGAAGTAGACTCCCCCTGAGCAGGGACCCCGAAGCAGAACTCGATCCCAGGACCCCAAGATCATGATCTGAGCCGAAGGCAGATGTTTTACTGACTGAGCCACCCAGGTGTTCCCCTATAAGGACATATTTTAAAAAATAGTGTGGCATAGGGGTGCCTGGGTGGCTCAGTTGGTTAAGTGTCTGCATTCGGCTCAGGTCATGATCCTGGGGTCCTGGGATTGAGCCCCACATTGGGCTCCTTGCTCAGCGGGGAGTCTGCTTCTCCCTCTCCCTCTGGCTGCCGCTCCCCCTGCTTGTGCTCACTCTCTGTCAAATGAATAAATAAAATCTTTAAAAAAAATAGTGTGGTATAGACAAATAGACCAATGGAAGAAAAACAGTAAGCTCAGAGATAGGCCTAAGTATATATGGAAATTTAGTATATGATAAAAAACCAAAAATCAATGAAAAAAGACAGTTACTACAGATGAATTAAAGATATAAATATGAAAGAGAAAATAACATCTGTGGGTCAAAATTTAGCAGAATATCTGTGATCTTGGGACTTCTTAAAAACCACAAACCATAAGGCAAAATATTGGTGATGAGTCTTTCTATCAAAAATTTTTTTTCAACTAAGGACAACATGGACAGTTTTCATACAAATGATAGAAGAAATTTATAATGCTTAAAGATGATAATGGGTTAATATCTATAATATACAAGAAAGTACTTCTAATTAATAAGACAGAAAATCCAATAATTAAAAAAAAACCCGGAAAACAATGAGTGTTGGTGAGGATGTGGAGAAATTGGAGCCCTTGTACACACACTGCTGGTGGGGATGTAAGATGGTGCATCATGGTGTAAAACAGTTTGACATTCCTCAGAAAGCTAGACCCAGAATTACCATATGACCCAGCAATTCCACTTCTAGGTAATATTCCAAACAACAGAGAGCAGGTTCTCAAACAAATACTTGTATACACATGTTCATAGTAGCACTATTCACAATAGCTAAGAGGTGGACACAACCCAAATACCCATCAAAAGATGAACGAATAAATAAAATCATATATCCATACAATGGGATAATTATTCAGCCATAGGAAGGAATAAAATACTAATATATTCTATGGTCTGGATGAACCTTGAAAATATTATGCTAAGGAAAAGAAGCCAGAGACAAACTGCATTTACATGTTATATGATTCATTTATACAAAATACCCAGAATGGATAAATCCATAGAGACTGAAAAGAGATTGGTGGTTGCCAGGGGCTGGGGATAAAGGCATATGGGGGTGACTGCTTAGGGGTACAAAGTGCCTTTTTTCAATGATGCACATATTTTGAACTAGATAGAGTTGGTGTCTGTACAACATTGTGAATGTATTAAATGCCACTGAATGTATACTTTAAAATGATTAATTACACGGTGTGTGAATTTCACCTAATTTTTTAGAATTTAAATTTAAGATGTAGGTATTATAATTATCTTCATTTTTCAGAAGTCGAAACAGAGGGGCAGAGAGGTTAAGTAGCTGCTAAGGTCACACAGCTAATAAGTGGCACAGGCGGGATTTTATAGTAATCAAGCTCCAGTGTCCATGGTTTGTTTTTTATTTAATTATTTTTTACATTTTATTCCAATAACTTTATAGTTCTACCCTTCACATTCAGGTTATTTATTTATTTATTTAAAAGATTTTATTTATTTGAGAGAGACAAAGTGAGAGAGTGGGAGGGAGAGGGAGAGAGAATTTGAAGTAGACTCTCCACTGAGCACAATGTGGGGCTCAATCCCACAACTGCGAGACCACGACCTGAGCCAATACTAAGAGTTGTACACTTGACTGACTGAGCCATCCAGGAGCCCCTGGTTATTTATTTTTAAGTAAGCTCTATGCACTACATGGGGCTTGAACTTGTGACCCCAAAATCAAGAGTCATATACTCTACTGACTGAGACAGGCACCCCACCAGTGTCCATATTTTTAACTACCTACAGTACACTGCTTCTTATGGTCCACAAGAAGAAATCCAAAGGACTAACAAGCATATGAAGAAAGTCTGGAACTCTACTCAAATAGATCCTCATAGTACAGTTGAGTTTAAAAAGGAAATTACAGGGGCGCCTGGGTGGCTCAGTTGGTTGGATGACTGCCTTCAGCTCAGGTCATGATCCTGGAGTCCCGGGATCGAGTCCCACATAGAGCTCCCTGCTTGGCAGGGAGCCTGCTTCTTTCTCTGACCCTCTCCCCTCTAGTGCTCTCTCTCTCATTCTCTCTCTCTCAAATAAATAAATAAATAAAATCTTTAAAAAAATAAAAAGAAGGGGCACCTGGGTGGCTCAGTCATTAAGCTTCTGCCTTTGTCAGGTCATGATCCCGGGGTCCTGGGATCGAGCCCTGCATCGGGCTCCCTGCTCAGCAGGAGGCCTGCTTCTCCCTCTCCCACTTCCCCTGTTTGTGTTCCCTCTCTCGCTGTCTCTCTGTGTCAAATAAATAAATAAAATCTTTTTTTTAAAAGATTTTTTTAATTTATTTATTCATGAGAGACACACAGAGAGAGAGGCAGAGGGAGAAGCAGGCTTCCCGCTGAGCAGGGAGCCCGATGCGGGACTCGATCCCAGGACCCCGGGATCATGACCTGAGCCGAAGGCAGACGCTTAACCATCTGAGTCACCCAGGCGCCCTAAATAAATAAAATCTTTAAAAAATAAAAAGGAAGGTATAGATTGGAGATATAATGCAATATAGTTTACATAACTTAAAAATATATGCGTAAAAACAAAAGTACAAAATTTACAAAAATACACAGAAAGGGAATAAGCGAAAAAAAATGGAAATAAAAAAATGGAAACAAATAAGTGAAGATTGTTATATGGATCAGTGATGATAACACGCTGTGAACTGAGAAGCCAAACTCTCTGCCAGAGAACAATTAAGAAAAACAAGTCAACAAAACCCAAATCATTAGAAAACAACAAATGAAGGACCCACTATGGTAGAGAGGGGATTATCTATTATCTATTACCAATCCCAAATTGAAAACAAACAAACAAACATTTTCCTTACTGTGCCATGGAAGGAGGTACCAAGGGAAACAATCATATTCCAATACCTATTTCACTGTTAGCACTGTTCTAGGCAAGGAAGATGTCAAGAAGCTTAAGACACAGGCTCTCTAAAAATGCATAAAAAGTTGGGATGCTTGGGTGGCTCAGTCGGTTAAGAGTCTGCCTTCGGCTCAGGTCATGATCCCAGGGTCCTGGGATGGAGTCCCTCATTGGGCTCTTTGCGCAGCAGGGAGTTCGCTTCTCCCTCTGCCTGCTGCTCCCCCTGCTTGTGCTCTGCCTCTCTCTCTGACAAATAAATAAATAAAATCTTAAAAAAATGCATTAAAAAGTCAGGGAGCTAAGACACATTCATTCATTTAAAAAATACCTATTAAACACCTGGTATGGGTCAGTACCTGTTTAAGTTCTGGGGACAGAACGAGAGGTAATGTCAAAAAGTCTTGTCCTCATGACCATTATATAATAAATAACAATAAGTAAACTTATAGAGTATGTTTAAAGGAAATAAATACTAAGAAGAAAAATAAATCAGTGAAGGAGGGTTGAGAGTGGCAGGGAAAAAGGATTTGAAATTTCATGAAGGGTGCTCAGGAAACACTACACTGAGAAAGTGACATTTAAATTACCTTTTGATGAAATTCTTAATGTTAATGTAGCTCAATTTATCAATCTTTTATTCTGGTGTTTTGCATTTTGCCTCTTGTTTAGGAAATTCTACCCCACCCCCAAAGTCACAAGATACTCTCCCTTATTTTCTTCCCAAGTTTTATACTTATTTTTGACACTTAAATTCTCATTATTCTGAAGCTATTGTGTGTATATGTGAGTAGGGATCCTTTTTTAATTTTATTTTTATGGATAACCAATTTCTCAAGCTTCCTTATTAAATAGTTCCTTCTTTTCCTCCACTGATCTGCCATTTCACCTCTGTTATTTATAAAAATTCCTGGGTGCCTGGGTGGCTCAGTGGGTTAGGGTCTGCCTTCGGCTCAGGTCATGATCCCAGGGTCCTGGGATCGAGTCCTGCATTGGGCTCCCTGCTCAGCGGGGAATCTGCCTCCCCCTCTGCCTCTGCTGCTCACGTGTACGCTCTCTCTCTGTCAAATAAATGAATAAAATAAATAAATAAATAAAAATTCTTGTGTATTTGTATGTGTGTGTATGAGTGTGTTATGTGTGTGCAAATGTGTGTATCTGTGAATGTGTATGTGTGTGTTTATGAGAGTGTGTCGTGTGTGCATGTCTGTGTGTATGTGTGTGAGTGTGTGTGTGCGTGTTTCTGGGCTCTCTGTTCTATTCTGTTGCTCAACTTGTCAAAATGACACTGTCTTAACAATACAGTTTTATAGTAAATCTTGCTAAGGGTAGGGTAAATTCCCCGTCCTTGTCCTCCTCAGAAATATCTTAGCATTTTGGCTCTTAAGTCTCTCATAAATGTTTAGAATAAACTTGTCAAGTTCCATGAAAAACCCTGTTAGGATTTTCACTAAAACTATTTTAAAGCCTAGGATGAAATTTGGGGAGAATAGACACATTGGTTGCTCTAAGTCTTTCTATTCATGAATGTTGCTATAGCTCCATTATTTGATCTTTAGTATCTGTTAGTCAAGTTTTATAATTTTCTGCATTTAGGCCTTGTACATTTCTTGTTAAATTTCTTCCAGGGGAATTCATAGATGTGTGTGTGCACACGCTTGTGTGTGTGTGTGTTACTGTTGTAAATGCCTTTAAGAAATGTGCTCTAATTCTTTGTTGCTGGTAGGTAAAAATGCAGTTAACTTTGTATACTGATCTTATCTGCAGCTACCTTGCTAAGCTTTATTATTTCTAATAATATATGTTTTAGATGCTCTTAATAAATGTGGTATCCAGCCTCCAAGTTGACCCCAGTAGTCCCTGTCTTCTCATAATCACATCCTTATGTAGTTTTCTCTCACATTGTACTAGAATAGGTCGGTGTGATGAGTAAAATATGGCAGAAATAATGGTATGTCACTTCTAACATTAGCTAATAAAAGACTGTACCTTCTGTCTTGGGCAGATATATATACCTATATATATATATATAGTATTATACTCTTATATTTATTTATTACATATAATTGATCTAGGGGAAGTTATGTCATGACCAGCCCTATGGTGAGACCACATAGAAAGCCTCCTGCCAACAGCTACATGAGCTTGGAAGGAGATTCTCCAGCCTCTGGTCAAATATCTAGAGATTGAAACAATAGCCAACAGTTTGAGGGCAAACCCATAAAAAATATATCCAGAACCACCCAGCTAAACCATTCCCAGATTCCTGATCTTCAGAAACTGCGTGATAGTGTTTCTTCTTTTAAGTTGTGAAATTTGGGTTAATTTGTTACGCAGCAATAGATTACTAACACAGATTTTAGTACTGGAGCACGATGCTTCTGTAACAAAGCCCTAAAATGTAGGAGTGACTTTGGAATGTTTCAGTGGATGGAAGCTGGAAAAACTGTAAGGACTTTGAGGAAAGTATTAGTGCAAGTTTAAAGTGCCTTGAACACACTGTTCATAGGATTTGGGAGTTTGAAAAGTCTGCCAGTAATAGGTATTTACAGAGAAGTGAGGAAACTCTTACTGGAAGCTGGAGGAGAAGGGATACTTGCTATGTGGTGGCAGAAAATTTAGCCACATTGTCACAGGAAGTAATGTGGAAGGGAGAAAATGTACTTCATGAACTATTCGGGATTTACCTACATGTATAACATTTTATTTGTTTTCCATTGCCTTGTGCATTTCAGACCTTCCTTCTGAGATCATATTCCCCTTACTTAAGTAAAATTTTAGTAGTTCCTTTAAAGCAGGTCTCTTTGTGACAAATGTTGGCAGTTTTTATTCATTTGCAAATGTCTTTATTTTTTCCTCATTATTATTTTATTTTTTTTAAAGATTTTATTTATTTATTTGAGAGAGAGAATGAGAGATAGAGAGCACGAGAGGGAAGAGGGTCAGAGGGAGAAGCAGACTCCCTGCTGAGCAGGGAGCCCGATGCGGGACTCGATCCCGGGTCTCCAGGATCATGACCTGAGCCGAAGGCAGTCGCCTAACCAACTGAGCCACCCAGGCGCCCCCTCATTATTATTTTAAAAAGTATTTTTATTTATTTATTTATTTTTGAGAGAGAGAATGAATGGGGGGGAGGGGCAGAGAGAGAAGCAGGCTCCCTGATGAGCAGGGAGCCCAATGCGGGACTCGATCCCAGGATCCTGGGATCATGACCTAAGCTGAAGGCAGACGCTTAACTGACTGAGCCACACAGGCGCCCTATTTTCCCTCATTACTGAAAGATAATTTTGCTGGATGCACAATTCTGGGTGAATAGTGCTTTTATGACACTTAGATATTGTTCCACTAACTTGTGGTTCTCATGATTATTGCTGAAAAAGTCCACTCCAGTTCTCTCTCCTTTTAGTTTTCTTTCTCTCTGCATTCCTGTAGTTTTTCTCTGTCTGGCGTTCTGAAGTTTTGCTATTATGTGTCTAGGTAAGGATATCATTTTATTTTCCTTAGGATGTGTTTTGTTTCTTGGATCTGTGATTTCACTTTTCATCCGTTCTGGAAAACTCGAGACATTATATTATTAAATATTGTTATTGTTCCATTGTCTCTAATGTCTTTTTTTCCCTGAGATTCCAATTAGATATATGTTAGGCATTTTTGGTCTATATCACTAGTCTCTTCGTTTCTTCATGCTTTTACTTTATCTATTTTTGAGGCATTATTCTCCAATTGATTATCTCTTCAACTGCCGTTGATTTCTTTCTTTCTTTCTTAAAAGATTTTATTTATTTATTTGTCAGAGAGAAAGAGAGAGAAAATGAATGCGGGGGAGGGGCAGAGCGAGAAGCAGGCTCTCCACGGAGCAGGGAGCCCGATGTGGGACTCGATCCCAGGACCGGATCAGGACCTGAGCCGAAGGCAGACGCTTAACTGACTGAGCCACCCAGGCGTCCCTTTTGATTTCTTTTTTATCTTACAATACTTTCCCTTTGAGAGGCCCCATTTTTTTTTTCCCAATCTGTCTATTCTCGAGTTTCTTTTACGCTCATCTTTGTACTGGCATTACCTCCTCAGCCCTTTTATACATAGCTATTTACACTCTGCATCTGACATCACCTACAGTCTGTGGAGATCTAAATATGCTGACTCTTGTTTCTGTGGACTTTCACTCACAGTGGCTTATTATTTCATGTATTTGGAAGGCAGCTATGCTCACCACTATACCACCAATGCTGTATTTGGTATTTATCTGTGAGGTCATCGCTGAGGTAGCTTCCAATCTCCTCCACACTGCTATATAATCTTTCTAAAACATGTATCTTTTTACGTCATTCCCCACTTAGCTTTCTTCAGTATTTCTCTGTTAACTACAGAATGACTTCTTAGTGTGGTACACAAAGTCTTTCATGATCTGACCCCAAATGATTTACTGAGATTTATTCTCTACCACTTCCACTTGTAGTTTATTCTTCAGTAGTTGAAACTTAAATCCAACCTTTTTTTTTTTTGAGAGAGCGTGTTCGAGCAGAGGAGGGGCAGAGGAGAGGGAGAATCTTAAGTCGGCTTCATGCTCAGCAGAGAGCCCGATGCAGAGCTTGATCTCACCACCCTGAGATCATGAGCCAAAATCAAAAGTTGGACGCTTAACTGACTGAGCCACTCAGGTGCCCCTCCAACCAACTTTATTACACTTTTGTTCCTTGGCACAAATTGTTTTTTCTGTCCAAAGGCCTTGCCCATCACCTGTCTATATGGGAAACTTCCAACAACTCTTGTTTCAGAGAAATGCTCCATGCCTCCTCTTAAAAATTTCCATAATTTACCAGATTTCAGCCATCCATTCTAAATCCCACTGGAACTTTATTATCCCTTTATTATAGCAATTAATATAGTATACTGCATTTATATGTTTATACATTTATTTCCCCATTAGACTATAGGCAACTTACGTACAAGGCTTGGCATGTGTTCATTCAGGAGGTACTTGTTGAATGAATGAATGAATGAATGGTGCTTTAACCCTGCCACCAAGTCTTGATCTTTCTTTGAGCTCTGCGATTATATTTTTCCAGGTTTTTTGAAGTAAAATTAAGAGATAGAAATTGTATTTACAGTTTACAATGTGATTTTTTTTTAAATGAGGCTTGCTCTTTTTTTTTTTAATTTTATTTATTTAATTGACAGAGAGAGAGAGAGAGACAGCGAGAGAGGGAACACAAGCAGGGGGAGTGGTAGAGGGAGAAGCAGGCTTCCCGCTGAGCAGGGAGCCCGATGCGGGGATCGATCCCAGGACCCTGGGATCATGACCTGAGCCGAAGGCAGTCGCTTAACCAACTGAGCCACCCAGGCGCCCCATACAATGTGATGTTTTGATAGATGTGTGCATGGTGAAATGATTACCACAAACAGGCTAATTACCCTCTCCATCACCTCAGTTATTATTTTGTGTTGAGAACACTTAAGATCTATATACTTGGTAAATTTTAAGTATACAATACAGTGTTAACTATAGTCACCATGCTGTACATTAGACATTCAAAACTCATTCTATCTTGCATAACTGAAACTTCGTATTCTTTGGCTAACATCTTCCCATTTCCCCCCTCCTTAGCCCTGGCAACCATCATTTCACTCTTTGCTTCTATGAGTTTGAATTTTTTTAGATTCCACATATAAGTGGTATCATAGAGTATTTGTCTTTCTGTGCCTAGCTTATTTCACTTAGCAAAATGTCCTTCAGATTCATCTATGTAGTCACAAATGGCAGGATTTCCTCTTTTTTAAGGCTGTACAATATTTCACTGCATAAATATACCACATTCTCCTTATCTGTTTATCCACTGATAGACACTTAGGTTGTTTCCATATCTTGGCTATTGTGAATAAAGCTACAGTGAACATGGGAGTGCAGATATCTCTTTCAGATACTGATTTCATCCCCTTCATTTCCTGCATACATACCTAGAAATGGGATTGTTGATCATATGGTAATTCTATTTTTATTTTTTATTTTTATTTTTTTAAGATTTTATTTATTTATTTGACAGAGAGAGACACAGCGAGAGAGGGAACAGAAGCAGGGGGAGTGGGAGAGGGAGAAGCAGGCTTCCCGCGGAGCAGGGAGCCCGATGCGGGGCTCGATCCCAGGGCCCCGGGATCATGACTTGAGCCGAAGGCAGATGCTTCACTGACTGAGCCACCCAGGCGCCCCTCTATTTTTATTTTTTTGAGGAACCTCCACACTATTTTCCATATGGCTGTACCAATTTACATTGAGCTCTATGATTATATTTTTGACAGTGTGTAGAATATCTCCACCTTTGTGTAAAATGGATACTTCCAACTCAGTATGTCCATAACTGAACTCACTTTCCCCCATCTCCTTCCAAACCTGCTCCTTTTTAACTCATGCCCATATTTTAGTCTTAGCTGAGAAGTCATTTACTCTAGGGTGCCTTTCTTGGTTCCTTATTTTATTTATTTTTTATTTTTATAAAGACAGTTTTTTTTTAAAAGATTTTATTTATTTATTTTGACAGAGAGAGACACAGCGAGAGAGGGAACACAAGCAGGGGGAGTGGGAGAGGGAGAAGCAGGCTCCCCACTGAGCAGGGAGCCTATGCGGGGCTCAATCCCAGGACCCTGGGAGCATGACCTGAGCCGAAGGCAGACGCTTAACGACTGAGCCACCCAGGTGCCCCTTGGTTCCGTATTTTAAATTGGGTTCCCTTTTTGGCTATCTGATAGTACCATGTAAACTATTCCATCTTAATATTCATCAAAAGTAATTATTTTTTAGTTACTTTTCTTCCTCCCGTGACCATCAGCTTTAGGAACAGGGACCTCATAACAATACTGCTGCAGGGCTGTACACTGGGAAAAGGGAAATAATCAGACTTTTTGGGGATTACTGGACAGTCGCTCTGAATTGATACTAATTCCTGGAGACCCAGAATATCACTACCAGTCAGTTGAGTGATCTACCAGTCAGAATAGGGGCTTCAGGAGGTCAGGTTGTCAATGGAGTTCTAGCTCATGTCTGTCTCACTGGGCTCAATGGGTCTCTGAACACACTTTGTGAAAATTTTCCCAGTTCCAGTATGCATAAATAAAATAGATCACGCGGCAACTGGGAGAATCCCCATATTTATTCCCTGATCCATGGAGTGAGGGCTACTAAGGTAGGGAAGGCCAAGTGGAAACCACTAGAACTGCCTCTTCTTATGAAAGCAGTAAAGCAAAAGCAACGCTGCATTCCTGGAGGGATGGTAGAGATTGGTGCCACCAGTAAGGGTTTGAAAGATGCAGAGGGTAATTCTCTCCACATTCCCATTCGATTTGTTTATTTAGCCTGTATAGAAGACAGATCTTAGAGAATGACAGTGGATTAAACTCAGTCAGATGGTGGCTTCAGTTGTAACTGCTATTCAAGATGAGGTTTTGTTGCAAATTAACGCATCCCCTGGTATCTGATACGCAGCTATTGATCTGGCAAATGCTTTTTCTCTACACTTATTGATAAAGACCACCAGAAGCAGTTTGTTTTCTGCTGACAAGGTTAACAACACATCTCCACTATCCCAACTCAGGTATATCAACTCTCCAGCTCTACGTCATAATTTAGTGGGCAGGGACCTTTAATGCCGTTCTTTCCATAGGACACCAAGTTGGTCCATTACATTAATGATATTAAGCTGATTGGACCTGCTGAGCATAAGAAGCCAGACACAGGAATATATACTGTATGAGTCCATTTATATGAAACTCTAGACAATTATATCAGTTGTTGTCTCATGCTGGGGAAGGAGGAGTGGGAATTGACTGGGGAGGGGCAGAAGAAAAACTTTTGGAGTGATAGAAATATTCTGTATTTGACAGTTGTGTTGGTTACACTGGTGTATACATTTGGCAAAACCCAGTGAACTGCACACTTAAAATGTGTTTATTTTATTGTTTGTAAATTATACCTAAATAAAGGTGACTTAACAATAAAAAACAAGAACACGATTTATCAATTCTTATGGGATGCAGTAAAAATATCTAGAGATAAATCCACTGTCCCAAATGTTTTCATGACTTAAAAAGGAATAAAAGTGAATGAACAAAGCATTCAATGCAAAGGTTTAATAGAACAATAGTTAAAAAATTAGGGAAGACAGGAGGAAAAAGCCCAGAAATGCAATTGAGTTCAAATACGGAAAAATAAATACATATTGAGATGCTTTCCTGGCCCAAATGCCCTTCTCTGAGAATTTGTTTTCGTCCACAGGTCCTACAGATGGGTTGGACTTTAACTTCCATGTTATCACCCATGTGGCTTAGCCAATTCTGGCTATGAATGATGTACACTACTGTATATGCATACTTTTCAGCATTTAAAAGCAATAAATTGGATGTACTCATAGCATCTTGGAAGAGCTGACATACATAGTTCTGAATAAAAAAAACAAATAGCACGAGACATATAACACAATACTATTTATAGAAATTTAAAATAAATTTATAAACTAGCAATATACATTTCACAAGAACATACACACAAAAAAGTATATATTAGAATTGTTGTCTATGGGAGAGAGAAAAGGGAATGGGCTATGGGAATAAGGGAATAAAAAAATAAACTAGAGGGGTCTTTCATGGGCAAATGATCATAATGTATCATGAACTGAGGGGTATGATAAAATCAGTTTTCTACAGCTGAGATTGAAAATGGACAAACAATTTGTTCTACAACAGCACAGTCAGGGACTAGAGGAACAGTCTTGAGGAACCAACAGAAAATAAAGTGGAAAATTGTCAGAGTAATAATACAGATTACAGAGATGATGCCAAAGAAGATAACACAAAAAGAGATGTACCATATGGATAATTGGAATTTCTGAAGAAGTAAACCAAAGAAATAGTACAAAAAGTATCTCAAGATATGATAAATGAAAAAGTTCTTATAAAAAATACTAAAGGAGCGCCTGAGTGGCTCAGTCAGTTAAGCGTTCAACTCTTGATTTCAGCTCAGGTCATGATCTCAGGGTTGTGGAATCGAGCCCTGCATCTAGCCCTGTGCTGGGCATGGAGCCTGCTTAAGATTCTCTCTCTCCCTCTCCCTCTGCCCCCTACTCCCATTTGTGTGTGTGCTCTTGCTCTCAAAAAACAAAAACAAAACCAAAAACAAACCAAAAAAACATACTAAAGTCTACAGATCTTGAGGTCTAATGTATCCCAGGAAAAGTGTTAGAGAATATTAACACCAATCTTATGTTAGTGAAGTATAGAACTTCCAGAATAAAGACTCTTAGAGGCAGAAAATGTAAGTCACTTTCAAGAGGAAACACATGGGCAGGCCTCACACTATTCTACAGAGCCACTAAATGCTGAAAACATCTTCTAAGTTGTAAAGAAAATAATCACCTAACCAAATTACCATTCAGTTATAAACACAGACATATTTTTTTAATTTTATTTTTAAGTAATTCCACACCCAACATGGGGCTTGAACCTACAACCCCAAGATCAAGAGTCACACACTCTATCGACTGAGCCATCCAGTGCCCCTGTCTTAACAAATTCAGGAACATGATATCCATAGCTATAGTTTCTAGGTTTAAATATTTGAACTGTTTGAAGACAGAATGTGTAAATCTCAACAACTGTAGGACTTATGATTAGAGAACAGAACGTTAAGTGTTGTAAATATTATTATTATAAATGTCATTTGTAGTTGATAATGAACAATTACTAGTATAATGAATGGCAGTTGTGCGTCAGTTTCTTCATCTGTAAAATAGGGATAGTAAGAGTCCTTATATCTCATACAAGTGTTGTGAGGATTAAATGAACTACTTAATGTAAAGTGCTTTGAACAGCATCTAGCATTTAATAAGTACTGAATAAATATTATTGGTTAGTATTATTAGATCCTGAACAAAATAAATGAAATAGCTGAAGAAATAACATGAGTTTCCTTAATATTTTCCCACAGACTTCTTAATTTTGGAACAATCTTATAGAAGCTAATGTATTTTTCATGGTGAAGAAATACTTGTTTAAAGTGAAGAAGTCCTGGGCGCCTGGGTGGCTCAGTTGGTTAAGCGACTGCCTTCAGCTCAGGTCATGATCCTGGAGTCCCGGGATCGAGTCCCACATCGGGCTCCCTGCTCAGCAGGGAGTCTGCTTCTCCCTCTGACCCTCTTCCCTCTCATGCTTCCTATCTCTCATTCTCTCTCTCTCTCAAATAAATAAATAAAATCTTTAAAAAAAAATAAAGTGAAGATGTCCTAAAAAATAAAATAAAATAAATAAAGTGAAGAAGTCCTGGGATTGAGTCCTGCATTGGGCTCCCTGCTCAGTGGGGAGTCTGCTTCTCCCTCTGCCCCTCCCACCTGCTTGTGCTCTCTTGCTATCTCTCTCTCTCAAATAAATAAATAAAATCTTAAAAAAAAATAAAGTGAATTTCTTCAGTTTCACTTCAATTTAAATTCTTCAGTAAAATTAAGGGGAATAATCTATTTTAAAAAAGTAGCTTATATAGTATGATTCCATTTCAATGAAAGCATATTTTTCAAAAAAAAAAAAGATTCCTCCATGCATCAACCATTGATCCATCATTCTATTTTTGCATAGACAGAGACTTGCCATAAGGTTCACCAATGTTAACAGTTAATTCTGGGTGACTGAATTTTGTTGATTTTATTTTTTCTGTTGTTTCAGCTTTTATTTATTTTTGAGAGAGAGAGAATCTTAAGAAGTCTCCATGTGATGTGGGGATTGATCTCACACGACCCTGAGATCATGACCTGAGCCGAAATCAAGAGTTGGTCGCTTAACCAAATGAACCACCCAGGGGGTCCCCCTTTTTAACTTTTAGTTTTGCAAAGCTTCCTAAATGATCTTTCCTTTAGTCTTCACTCTCCAAACCATCCCTCCTTGGTTATCAGAGGTATCTTTCTTTCTTTTTCTTAATTTTTAATTTAATTTTTTAAAGGATTTTATTTATTTTTTTGACAGAGAGAGAGATAGCGAGAGGAGGAACACCAGCAGGGGGAGTGGGAGAGGGAGAAGCCGGCTTCCCACTGAGCAGGGAGCCCGATGCAGGGCTCGATCCCAGGACACTGGGATCATGACACGAGCCGAAGGCAGATGTTTAACGACTGAGCCACCCAGGCGTCGCCCCCCCCCCTTTTTTAAGATTTATTTATTTGAGAGAAAGAGAGAGAGCAAGCAGGGGGGAGGGGCAGAAGGCGAGAGAGAAACTCAAGCAGACTCCTCACTGAGCGAGGAGCCCAACATGGGGCTCGGTCCCATGACCTTGAGATCAGACTTGAGCTGAAACCAAGAGTCAGAAGCTTTAACTGACTGCATCACCCAGGCACCCCCAGGGGTATCTTTCTAAAACACAAGTTTCTTCCTTGAAATCCCAAATGGCTTCCTCTTACCTAAATAAGAAAGGTCAGACTCCTTAGCTTGGCACTGAGAACCTTCTCACCTCTTCTTTCTTTGGCCTGTGATCTTGTGATTCCCATGCACTAACCTCGTTCCCTGACTATGCCTGGCTCTCCTTCCCTGGCACACAGCCTTGGCTATCTCTTCTACAGGGTTGCCCTTCCTGTCTACCTCCAGCACCCCTACCTCATCCGTCCAATCTCAATTCCTTCCCTAATGCTCTGTTCAAAGCCTCACTCGCCTCCCCAAGCAGTCAGCCTCTCTTTCTTCTCTGTTCCCTCCCCAGTACTTGGTATATACCATTATCAACATTTACCAGATTATAGTTTTAATATAAAATTAAAATGTGTTTTAATTTACATATTTAAATTATAATTAGTCATCTTGATGTCTGTTTCTGGCCCCCTACCCATTCTTCTAATGAAGGAGCATCTCTATTTGACATCTCTATTCAACTTTCTTTTCTTTTCTTTTTTAAAGGCAGGTCACCCGTGACGTGAGATGCTGCATTTTTTTAAAAGATTTTATTTATTTGCCAGAGAGAGAGAGAGAGAGCACGCGCACAAGCAAGGGGAGCAGCAGGCAGAGGGAGAGGGAGAAGCAGCTCTTCTGCTGAGCAAGGAGCCTGATGCGGGGCTCCATCCCAGGATCCTGGGATCATGACCCAAACCACCGAAGACAGACACTCAAACAATTGAGCCATCCAGGTGTCCCTCCTTCCTTTCTTTTCTTTTCTTTTCTTTCTTCTTCTTTTTCTTTCTTTCTCTTTCTTTCTTTCTTCTTTCTTTTCTTTCTTTCTTTCTTTCTTCTTTCTTTCTTTCTTTCTTTCTTTCTTTCTTTCTTTCTTTCTTTCTTTCTTTCTCTTTCTTTCTTTCTTTCTTTCTTTCTTTCTTTCTTTCTTTCTTTCTTTCTTCTTTCTTTCTTTTCTTTCCTTCCTCTCTTTCTTTCAGATTTTATTTATTTATTTGAGAAAGAGAGCATGAACAGGGGAGGGGCAGAGGGAGAGGGTGAAGCAGACTCCCCACTGAGCAGGGAGCCTGATGCACAGGACTCCATCCCAGGACCCCGGGATCCTGACCTGAGCTGAAGGCAGATGCTTAACCAACTGAGCCACCACTCCATGCCCAGGGGCCCCTCTCTATTCAACCTTAATCCTAGAATAGTACATAGTAGGTGCTAAGTGAATGTTGTTAGATAGGAGAATATTTTATTAGATTGAAGGAATTATGTAACTTTTGGTAGAAAATGTATTATAGAACTTTTTTTAAAAAATACTTTCTTTCTTTATTTGACAGAGAAAGAGACAGCGAGAGAGGGAACACAAGCAGGGGGAGTGGGAGAGGGAGAAGCAGGCTTCTTGCTGAGCAGGGAGCCCAATGCGGGGCTCGATCCCAGGACCCTGGGATCATGACCTGAGCTGAAGGCAGACGCTTAACGACTGAGCCACCCAGGCGCCCCTATAGAACTTTTTTTAAAAGAAGATTTTATTTATTTATTTGAGAGAGAGAGCGTGCACGCTAGAGAGAGCATGAGCTGGGGGAGGGGCAGAGGGAGAAGCAGACTCCCTGCTGAGCAGGGAGCCCACGATGGCGATGCGGGGATCAGGGATCAATGCCAGAACCCCAGGATCACAACCTGAGCTGAAGGCAGCCACTTAACCAACTGAGCCACCCAGATGCCCGAATTATAGAACTTTTTTAAAAAGGTGGTTTAAAAAAAAAAAACTTTCAAGTACACAGACAAAAAAATGCAAACATTTCTAAGCAGAAATTTTCCAAAGCCTGTTGTAATAAATGGAGATAATTTGCAAACTAATGTCCTTAAAAATAGTTTGTTTCTCATTTGAGTAGAGTATGCATGCTTTCTAAAATTTGTTTTATATTAGTATTTTCTCCAATATAACTTAGGCTTACAAATTAAAGAATTATTCATATTCTGAATTAGAACAAATTAAAGAAATTATAATGGGGAGGGGCGCCTGGCTGGCTCAGTCAGTGGAACATGTGACTCTTGATCTAAGCCTCACATTGGTTGTGAGATTACTTAAAAATAAAATCTTAAAAAAATAAAGAAATTATAATGGTATCACTACCACGGCTGTTTATCACTTAATGGAAACATGTTGAATAACAGACTAACATTCTTTTCCCAAAATGGAGAAATTTGTTCAACTCTGTTGCTGCTTTATTCCACTGAACTAACTGTACCTCCCATTTCAGCACCTCATCAGTCTTAGCACTATTACTCTGAATTCTTTATTTAAACAACTCATAGAAAGAAAGTTCCAATTCTGTTCACAGGTGTTATATTAATATTGTTTGTCATCTGCTGAGTATTTGAGCTTGGGTCTGGTACTGTGCCCAGTTACAAAAAAGAAATCACTATTTCTGCCCTTAGGAAGATAAGAGTCCAGTTGCAGAGATAAAATACAAACACACATAAAGTAATCAGAAAACACTTCAAGGCAATATTTAGTGGTAGTATCCAGTTTTGTGGAATAGTAGTTACATGGTATAGAAGTTGATGTCTAATTATAATTTAAATATGTAAATTAAAACACATTTTAATTTTATATTAAAACTATAATCTGGTAAATGTTGATAATGGTATATACCAAGTACTGGGGAGGGAACAGAGAAGAAAGAGAGGCTGACTGCTTGGGGAGGCGAGTGAGGCTTTGAACAGAGCATTAGGGAAGGAACTGAGATTGGACGGATGAGGTAGGGGTGCTGGAGGTAGACAGGACAGTTCCTTGTGGTCAAGGAAGGCCTTGTTAATGCAGTTGATTTGAGCTCCGAAGTGTAGGAAGAATTTGAGCTACTGGAAATAAGGGGGAAAACACCCTACCTGAGATTTTCTCCATCTCTTCCAGTAGCTTTTCCAAGTCTTTATTCAGGTCTGACAGCATTTTCAGCATGTTGTCATAGTTTCTTTCTCCAGGGTCAGAATCAGCCATCTGGGCAGTGCACAGAAAGAAGACGCAGATTTGAAATAGATGGACGTTTCAATTCCAGCTCTATTTCTCACACCTGGATAGCCCAAGCCAGAAATCTGAGGTCACCTTTTTTTTTAAGATTTTATTTATTTATTTGAGAGAGAGAGAATGAGAGACAGAGAGCACGAGAGGGAAGAGGGTCAGAGGGAGAAGCAGACTCCCTGCCGAGCAGGGAGCCCGATGCGGGACTCGATCAGGGACTCCAGGATCATGACCTGAGCCGAAGGCAGTCGCTTAACCAACTGAGCCACCCAGGCGCCCTGAGGTCATCTTTAATTCCTCCTTATCTTATTTTCCTGACCCAAGGGGTCACTGAAATTCACCCATTTTATTTGTTCATGGAATATTTACTCATCTATGGGTCAAGAAGGCCCAGTGCTTGGGAGTTGCCAGTGAACACTGCCTTTGTGGAACTCATAGCCTCGCCCAGCTCTTTAAAGTCTTTATCCTCCCTCTCTCCAAGGTTGCAGCTTTACTTGAGGTCCATTCTGTTATCCACCATTGAAGAGATTTACTGAGCATCTACTATGTGCCAGACATCTACTATGGCTCTGTAGATACTGTAGTATATTTGTGGATGCAGACAGATAAAACCCATGCTCTCACCGAGCTTCCATTCCAGGGGGAGATACAAATAATAAACAACAGAATGGTAAAGATACCTTTGGTTTGTGGTCACTGCAAAAATAAAACAAAACAGCATGGTTTAATAAAGAGAATCTTTCACGGGGAGGGGTGCTTTAGCTTGTCAACTCAGCTAAGTCCTTTCTAATGAAGCCGCATTTGAACTGATACTTCAATGATAACCATTTCTTTTAAAAGATTTTATTTTATTTTACTTTACTTATTAGAGAGACAGAGCATGAGCAGGGAGGGGGGGCAGAGGCAGAGGGCCAAGCAGACTCCCCGCTGAGCAGGGAGCTTAATGTGGGGCTCAGTTCCAGGACCCCGAGATCATCACTTGAGCTGAAGGCAAATGCTCAACTGACAGAGCCACCCAGGAGCCCTTGACACTTGAATGATAAAAAGGAATTGGCATGTAAAGAGCTAAGGAAGAGTTCTAGACAGAATGGCTCAAGAAAAGGTGGGAGTGGTCCTCATGTGTTTTAAAGCATGGAAAGAAAGTACAGAATGGGGTCGAGGAGAAAAGTGGTATGAGGTAGATCAGTTCGGTAGGCAAGAATTTTGGTTTTATTTTGAGTGTGAGGAAAAGCCACTGGAAATTGAAAGCGGGGGATTATGTTTTAAGACAATGACTTCAGCTGCCATTTGGAAAATGGACTACTACAGAAGGTTGAGAGGAGGTAAGAGTGGGAGAACCAGTTAGTTAAGGGAGCACTAGAATGGTCTAGAGATGGAAGTAGCTTTGGGCTAGGGTGGTAAGTAATGATATCAATGGTGAAAAGTGGAGGGGTTCAGACTGTATTTTGGAAGATAAGCCAGAAGAATTTGGAAAAGGATCTGATGTGTCTAGGTTTGCAGAGGTAAGTGGTGGTAAGAGAAAAATCAAAATGACTCCTAATTTTGATGAGAACAACTTGATATGAGGTGTTATTAACTGAAGTGGGGAAGACTAAGAGAAGAACGGATTAGAAGGGAAACCAAATACTCGATTTTTTAAAAAAAGTTTTATTTATTTAAGTAATCTCCACCCAATGTGGAGCTTGAACTCACAGCCCTGAGATTAAGAGTCACAGGCTCCACTGACTGAGCCAGCCAGGTCCCCCCCAAATGCTCTATTTTGAATATGTGAACGTGAGATGCCTATTAGGCCTCAGAGTAGAGATTCAAATAGGCAGTTGAATATATAGGCCTGGAGTTCAGGAGAAAGGTTGGAGCTAAAAATACAAAGTTTGGAACTAACGTGCATGCTCTCTTCACCTTTCATTTGGACTATTTTCATAAACTCCTAACTGTTCTTCCTGCTTCTGGCTTCATCTTGTCAAATCCATTTTCCAGTTCACCTCCCGAATGACCTTACCTAACATGCAAATCTGACCATGTCACTCTGTTTACAACCCTTCAATAGCTCCCATTTTCTTTCAGGATAAAACATAACCTCTTTACTACATATATAAGATCCTTTATAATCAAGCTCCTGACTGTTCCCATTCTCATCCAGTTCTGGGTTGTGACCAAATAATTGAAGAAAACCTTAAGAGATCTCAAATTAAAATCTGTAAGAGTTGTGTATTTCCCTGAGACATGATTAAAAAAATCCATGAAAAAACATAAAACTCTGCAAAGTTAAAAAAATTAGTTTTCTTATAAAAGAGCTAAAGAAATACAAAATGGAATAAAATCATTCTATCATGTGAAGTGGTTACAAAATCTGTGCAAAGGCAAGAAGTAGATAATGACACAATTCATATCTAAGTTGTGTGGGCTACTTGCTCAATTCATTAATTTATAAGATACCAGTTATAGTCTTTTACCCCTACATTCAACACATATTTATTGAGCACTATTTTAGATTCTGAGGATACGGCAGTGAACAAAACAGGTTAAAATTCCTGGTCTCATGGAATTTATATTCTACTGGTGAGAGAACATAAACAAGATTAATAAGTGAAATAAATATAAGGAGGGGATAAGTACCAAGGACAAAAGTCAACCAGAGATGGAGGGTGGAAGAGTGTGTGTGAAGGGGGTGGCTGCAATTTAAATAAGTGTACAGGCTTGTTGTGATGAGCACAGGGTGTTGTATGGAAGTGTTGAACCACTATATTGTACACCTGAAACTAATATTACACTGTATGTCAACTAACTAGAATTTAAATAAAAACTTAAAAAAAACAAAACAAAACAAAGGAGCAAAGGGGGAAAAAAAAAGGGAGAGGTAAAACTCTCTGTTTAGAAACAGACTCTTAACTATAGAGAACAAACTGACAGTTACCAGAAGGGAGGTGAGTGGGGGGATGGTTTAAATAGGTGATATTTAAGGAGTGTACTTGTGATGAGCACTGAGTCTTGATTAAAAGTGTTGAATCATTATATTGTACCCCTGAAAATACAGGTCTTTGAAACTAATATTACACTGTATGTTAACTAAATGGGATTTAAATAAAAACTTAGAAATAAATAAATGTGCAGGGAAGGCCTCACTGAAGTGATTTTGACCAGAGACTTGCAGGAAGTGAGAGAATGGGCCATACAGATATCTGGGAAAAGTGCATCCCAGGCAGAGAAAAGAGTAAGAACAAAGGCCCTGAGCTCGGAGTCAGGTGGATGAGCTGGAGAAAGAGCAACAAAGTCAATATAGTTGGTATAGAGAGAGGGAAGGGGAGAGTAGTGGAAGATGAAGTCAACATATGGGGGGTAGAATTATGGTGGGCCTTGTAGGCCACCCAAAAGACTTTTTCTTTGAGTGAGATAGGAGTCTGGAGGGTGATAATCTGATTTACATGTTGATAAATCACTAGGTTGAGAGTAGCTTGTCTGGACCTGGGTGGAAGCAGAGAGACTAAGAGGCCACTAATGCAGAATAATGCAGGGGAGAGAAAATAACAGTTTGGATTAGCATAAAAATGATGTAAGTAGTATGAAAGAGGATAATTCAGGGTACATTTTGAGGGCAGGGCCAACAAGATTTGCTGAGTCAATGTGGAGTCAGAGATGACACGAAGATTTTTGGCTGGGTAACCAGAAATGGAGATACCATTAACTGAGATGGGGGAAAACTAGAAGATACTGGGTTGTGTGGGGAAGAAAGAACTCAGTTTTGAACATGTTAAGATGCCTATGAGGCATCCAAGTGGGGATGCTGAGTAGGCAACTGGATAAATGAATTCAGAGGGAGAGTAGGCTAAAGATAGAAATTTGGGAGTCATCAGCATACAGGGTTAAGGTTAGGGTTATTTAAGACACGAGAATAGGTGAGGTTAAGGGAGATAATACAGATGGAGAAGAGGTCCATCAAGTTTGGGGAGATGCGAAGAAACCAGCCAAAGAGACTGAGGGAGAGGAGCCAGAGAGGTAGAAGGGGAACCAGTCCTGACTCCTAAGTCAAGTCCAGGCTCTCAGAGAGTCACTGGACCCCAGCTAATGTCCTCTGATCATATGAAATCTCAGCAAGCTGAGAAGACAACTCTAAAGAATTCAAGAGACAGGAACTCCAAAAACTGTATGCGATAAAATAGGTGTTTCCTTAATGAGTGAATAATTTATAATGCTGAGAAGGTGAGGACTTAAGATAGGACATGTTGAAGAGCATAAAAAAGTAGAATTGCTGGGGGACCTGGGTGGCTCGGTCAGTTAAACGTCTGCCTTTGGCTCAGGTCATGATCCCAGGGTCCTGGGATTGAGCCCCGCATCAGGTTCCCTTATCAACGGAGAGTCTGCTTCTCCCTCTCCTCCCTGCTCGTGCTCTCTCTTGCTATCTCTTTTCTCTTTCAAATAAATAAATAAAATCTTTAAAAAAAGTAGAATTCCTGTGAAAATTTGGTATTTTATGCATTTCTATGTTTAAGAGAATTTGGCTTATTAGAGTAACAGGTCAGCTCTGTCATTCTAGTTTAAAATGTGAAAATGATTATGGGTTACAATTTTATTTTTTTAAAGATTTTATTTATTTGAGAGAGAGAGCACACAACTGGGGGTGGGGGGAGGGGCAGAGGGAAAAGGGGGGCAGCCACCCAGGCACCCCTGATTATGGGTTATAATTTTAAGTCAAAATCTTTGTAACTTTATAAAAAGCTTTAGGACATTTAAGAGAACCTGAAGTTCATCATATTTATGTTTGGCTTATGATATTTATAAGAATTACTTAAGAAAGTAAAAGGTTTGTTGTTAAGACAACTGAGAGTACTTGCAAGACTCTGTAGTGCTCTTCCTGCCTCAATCATGGACACCCACACAGAAATAGGGGCTGCAGGGTCAAAGTAGTCTGGAATGCTGAGCCCCCCCCACATGGAGAGCAACTGTTCTGGAGTCTCCCAGACCTGTGATGGACCTCATGGGAATGGGAATTAAACTTTTGTTAAACCACACACACACACACACACACACACACACACACACACACACGCACACACACGCACACAAAATGAGTTTAAGTTTGTACATGGAACAAAAACATAATATTATTACTATTTAAATTTGTTAGACCTAGAATAAAATTGAGAGTTTAGAATGAGATAATCTTTAGACTAAATAATCTAATAATCTGATTTAGAACGTAAACTAAACTTAAATGCTCAAGAAAAACTGGATTTTGGGGGCACCTGGGTGGCTCAGTCCTTAAGCGTCTGCCTTCGGCTCAGGTCATGATCCCAGGGTCCTGGGATCGAGCCCCACATTGGGCTCCCTGCTCAGCGGGAACCCTGCTTCTCCCTCTCCCACTCCCCCTGCTTGTGTTCTTGGTCTCACTCTCTCTTTCTCTCTGTCAAATGAATAAATAAAATCTAAAAAAAAAAAAAGACTGGATTTTTAATATTAGTAACTTTAATAAAATAAATATTAATTTTTAAAACCAAATAAACATTCAAATACTCTTTTCTCTATCTAAATAATGCCTTTAAAGTCACCAAAGCTCATATTTATCAATATCTAGCCATGTCCTCATATTTACCCTAAGCTTCAGTTATATCCAATATTTGGTAAATTGGGTTATCTACCATATGCCAACCAGCACTACAGAAACTGGTAATTAAAAAATAAATAGGTACTCAGTCCTGCCATCAAGGAATAAGTCTGACAAAAAGAAACCTGTTGTAAAGCAAGATTCTTTGAAGAGCAATAGCCATTCATCCAGATGCCCTTGCTCAGTTTCAAACCAAAGCCTTCTCATATAAAATGGCCCTTATAGCCATGTCATTGAGAACTCTGAAAACTCCACGTTCTCCCTTTCCTCCATGTGTTTACATATATTATTCTACTGCCTGAAATACCCTTCCCTCACTCTCTTGTTTTTAAAGACTCAGCTCAAGGGTCACTTCTAGAAGTCTTTCCTCACATTCCCATAGCCAACTCCGAAGGTTGCACCTCTTTTGCATTCCCATAGTTTCTGCACCTCTTCCAGCCAGACACTGTTCTAAGCATTTACATCTTTAGAAGAACCCTAAAAAGTAAGTACTATTATTATTCCAATTTACAGATGAGGAAAACAAGGCTCATAGACATGAACTAAGTTGCCCGAGGTCAGACAGCAAAGACACAGATCTGAGAATTGGGCCCTGAGAATCTGGCTCCATCTGTGTGCTCACACATTATACTACTGGTATGCAATAAATTCTTGATAAGCACGTGAGTGAACAGAACTAATGAGATGTAGTAAGCAACTAAAGAATAACTTGTGTATACCTTGCAACCCCAGGCTAGAACGCAGGCTCTGCCACGTATGGGCTGTGAAAGCCTGGCAAGTTACCCTATCTCCTTAAGTCTCAGCTTCCTCTTCTGTAAAATGGAAATAGTAGCTCCTTTGCAGGTTATTGTGAAGATGCACACAGCTATGGGTATAGTAGGCACCCACATTTACCAAATGAAATAGTTGGCATGACTATATGTGTAACACCAGGTACAGACAGAATAGTTGCTCAGAAAATGTTTTACTATAATGAGGTGAAAAAGAGATATGAAGCCAATAATATAAAAGCTAACAATTATTCCATGCTTAATATGTGCCAGGAACTGTGTAAATTCTCAGTGAGCATTAACTGATTTACAACCATGTAACATAGTAAGTGCTACACTCTCCTTGTTGTACAGATAAGGAAACTGAGGATTGTGGAAGAATCTAACGGAAGTCACATAGCCGAACAGTAGTAGAACTGGATTGGAGTGTAGTCCTGATTCTAGAGGTGGAGCTCGTTAGCCTATTTTCTCACAACTGTCTCAGACAATACAGTGGGTGGTTTTGAGCTTGACTGTCAGGAGAGACAAAGGACAAAGAATGGGGGTAGAGGAATGGAATGAAGAGGCTAACAGTGAGCTCAATTTGGGGCAGCTTGAGTGTGTGGTGCCTATGGTGTATCCAGGCAAAGCTATTCAACAAACAGTTGAAATACAGGATTAGAGCCCTAGAGAGAGAGAGTAAACTGAAAATAAAGATTTGATGGTGGTTTAAATTATGGGAAAAGATGAAATCATTCACAGTGAATGTATAAAAGAAGAGAAAATGGACTTGGAAGAAGCCCTTAAAAATCAGCCCTTAAAAGCAGAAGGAAACAAACCCATAAAGGACACTGATAAACAGAAATGTAGAGAACTGGGGAGTGGGTAGTTGAGACCAACAGAAGAGAGGAGGGACAGGCCAGTTAATTCATTTAGTCAACAAATATTTATTGACTATCAGGCACTGTTTTAGGTGCTAGGAGTGTATTAGCAAACAAAAGACAATACTTGCCCTTGTAGAGTGTACATTCTGGTCAAGGGAGATAGGCAATAAACACATAAATACAGAAAACGTCAAGCGGTAATAGAAAATAAAACAAAGCTAAGGTAGTTTCCAAAATAATGGAGTGGCAAGAACCATTCCATCTATGGTGAACTATGGAAATCCCCTCTGAGAAGGTGAGTCTTCAAACAGATTCAAGAAAGTGAGTGTGTGAGTCCTGTGGATATCTCAGGGAAGAGTTCTATGCAGAGGAAACAGGGATGAAAAAGCCTTGAGGCTAACTGCTTGAGTGTGGTTGGAGAACAAGAAAGCTAGAAATGCAGAGGAATGAAGGAGGGCACGATGTTAGGAGATGAGGCTGAGGCTGGGGAAGATATTACAGTTTTTATAAGACTGACTTTTATTCTGAGTGAGCTGAGGAGATATTAGAGAAATTTGAGGGAGTGACACGATATTTGAATTATGACTTAAAAGGATTTCTCTGGGAGTGTCCGACTCTTGGTTTCAGCTCAGGTTATGATCTCAGGGTCGTGGGACCAAGCCCTGGGTCAGGCTCCACACTGGGTGTGGGGTCTGCTTATGATTCTCTCTCCCCCTCTGCCCACCAGCCCGGCTTACGCACACGTGCTGTCTCTCTCCAAAACAAACAAATAAATCAAAGGATCACTCTGGCTGCAATGTTGAGAGCAGACTGGGATGGGGATGGTGGAGCAGAGAGGAGGCTGCTGCAGAACTCCAGGTAAGGGATGACGGGGCTTGGACCAGAGTGTTAGAAGTGGCAGTAGTGAGAAGTGACTGGATTCTAAATATGTTGGAAACATGGAGCCAACAGTATGTGCTGACATTCAAGTAGAAATATAAATCTGCAGTGTGGTGAAAAGCCTGGCTGAACATCTGTACTGGGGAGTCACTGGGGTACAGATGGCATTTAAGGCTATGGGACTAGCTGAGATCTCTGGGCAAGTGAGGGTGGATGGAAGGGAGATCTGAGCTCTCCAACGTGTAGAATTTGGGAGGAAGAGAAACCAGCAAAGGAGACTGAAAAGCAGCAGCCAGTGAGTTAGAAGAACAGGAGAGATCAGTGGAAGCCAAGTCTTGGAAGCCAAGCGAAGAAAGTAAACAAAGAGCGATCAATTGTGTCTCATATAAAGCAGCATAAGGAATAAAAAGTGGATTCGACATGGATTCAACAACCTGAAGGTCACTTGCAAACCTGACAGAAGCTGTTTTCATGGGGTGGCAGGGACAAAAGCCTGACTGCAATGTGTTTAGAGAGAAGGGAAGAGAAGCAAAACTTGTGTGTTCTGGTTCAAAGAGAAGCAGAGAAAGGGCCAGTAGTTGGAATGTAATGTGAAGTTACCGGTGTTTTTTGTTTTTAAATTGGGAGACGTTACACCAATGTCAAATATTACAAAAGGGCCCAATGAATTTAGGACATTTTATTTGGGTGTCAGGTCTCCGTGAGTAACTGAATAACAGTAACAATGACAACAAGATTTCCGTGAATAAAGAATTAATGGAGCATTAAACAAAATAGACAAGCATGCAGATTCAGTTGAGACAGGTAGGAGAAACAGGAGATAGTGACAAGATGATAGAGAGATTTTCTCTTTTTTTAATTTACAAAGGCAGAGACTTGCCTGTCTTTAGGTTTCTATGGAAAGAACTAGTTGAACAGAGAAGGCTGAAATCAAGAGAAAGGGTAACAATGGTGCACGGGCTGGTTTCAGACAGGAAAAAGTCACCTTACCCTCTGAAGGGAAGAGAAGGGTAAGGTAGGGTCCAGGTGGTCCAGGTTCAGGCCTGAGGTCTCTAGCTCACCCACAAATGGCAATGAACATGTTCTTGGTTTCAGGAGAATGATACAGGTTTGGTAAAGCTGCGCGCCTCACTAGAGGGACTTGGATATGCAGCAGAGAAGCAGTGGTCGTGTGGCTGGGGTCACATGGCTGCACGGGACCCTCAGGACTCTAGGGTAGCACAAAGAAAAGGTATGGAGTGTAGCTGGCTTGGGATTTTGAAACGTGTGTGGTGGACAGACAAGGTGAGGGCACAGGTAAGAGAGCGGATTAAGAGGTGTGTAAGATGATGGGTGGGGACGAAGCAGAAGCATGGAGACCAAGTCCTTGAGGGGCAGGTGGAATGGGGGTGGACGTTGTGACCAGAGTGATGCTGGATCTCAGAGGAGGGGTGGGCAGATCCACGGAAAGGGTATGAGCGGGGCAGAGGGAGACCATGGGGTCGGAGCCCATGTCTTTTCTTCCTGATAAGGTGGCTGCAGGGGAGCAAGACTAGGGTGGAAAGGAGCGCTAGGCCGGTGCCCATGCCGAAGGGAGTGAGGTAACGGCAGACTAATGGGGTTAGGTGAGCAGAGGCGGTGTGGGAGTGGGAGAGGGTGGCCTTAAGGAGACTGGGTGCGAAGGGCTTGAGGTCACAGGGGTCCTGGGGAATGGAGACTCCAGAGCTGTGCAGGGCTCAGGGCCTGGAGTCCTGGTTGTAGTCTCAGGGTCTTGCCTGGTCTGAAGAGTTTGGTAGAGGCTGGGGTCCCCCTGGAAATTAGAACTGGGAAAGGACAAGAGGGGCTCTTGGGTGGAGATTCCTGGCGGGGGGTGTGTGCGTGAACAGCGCAGGAACAGCACGTGTATGTGTGGTGGGAGTCCTGGAGTCAGAGGAGCAGGAGGCTCTGGGAGCACCCCCAGCGTGTAGATGTCAGGGACTGGCGTGTGTGGGGTGTGGGGTGCAGGTGTTCCGGGTGTGGGAGCAACAGGCCCTACGGGAGAGTCCAGGGCTGGAACGTGCAGCGTGAGGGGTCTGGAGGAAGTGTGGGGTGAGGGGACCGGGGTGAGGAGGGTGTGGGGGATGGGGGAAACTGCGGTGAGGGGGGTGTTGGGGTGGGGTGTGGGGGGAGAGGAGACTGGGGTGAGGAGGGGGTGGGGGGAGTGGAGACTGGGGTGAGGAGGGGGTGGGGGGAGTGGAGACTGGGGTGAGGAGGGGGTGGGGGTGAGGAGACGGGTGAGGAGGGGGTGGGGGGTGAGGAAACTGGGGTGAGGAGGGGGTGAGGGGAGAGGAGACTGGGGTGAGGAGGGGGTGGGGGCGAGGAGACTGGGGTGAGGAGGGGGTGGGGGGTGAGGAGATGGGTGAGGAGGGGGTGAGGGGAGAGGAGACTGGGGTGAGGAGGGGGTGGGGGGAGTGGAGACTGGGGTGAGGAGGGGGTGGGGGTGAGGAGACGGGTGAGGAGGGGGTGGGGGGTGAGGAAACTGGGGTGAGGAGGGGGTGAGGGGAGAGGAGACTGGGGTGAGGAGGGGGTGGGGGCGAGGAGACTGGGGTGAGGAGGGGGTGGGGGGCGAGGAGACTGGGGTGAGGAGGGGGTGGGGGGCGAGGAGACGGGTGAGGAAGGGGTGGGGGGAGAGGAGACTGGGGTGAGGAGGGGTGGGGGGAGAGGAGACTGGGGTGAGGAGGGGGTGGGGGGAGAGGAGACTGGGGTGAGGAGGGGGTGGGGGGAGAGGAGACTGGGGTGAGGAGGGGGTGGGGGGTGAGGAGGGGTGTGGGGGGAGAGGAGACTGGGGTGAGGAGGGGTGTGGGGGGTGAGGAGACAGGTGAGGAGGGGGTGGGGGGTGAGGAGACTGGGGTGAGGAGGGGGTGGGGGGAGTGGAGACTGGGGTGAGGAGGGGGTGGGGGTGAGGAGACGGGTGAGGAGGGGGTGGGGGGTGAGGAGACTGGGGTGAGGAGGGCGTGAGGGGAGAGGAGACTGGGGTGAGGAGGGGGTGGGGGCGAGGAGACTGGGGTGAGGAGGGGGTGGGGGGCGAGGAGACTGGGGTGAGGAGGGGGTGGGGGGTGAGGAGGGGTGTGGGGGGAGAGGAGACTGGGGTGAGGAGGGGTGTGGGGGGTGAGGAGACAGGTGAGGAGGGGGTGGGGGGTGAGGAGACTGGGGTGAGGAGGGGGTGGGGGGAGAGGAGACTGGGGTGAGGAGGGGGTGGGGGGAGAGGAGACTGGGGTGAGGAGGGGGTGGGGGGAGAGGAGACTGGGGTGAGGAGGGGGTGGGGGGTGAGGAGACGGGTGAGGAGGGGATGGGGGCGAGGAGGGGTGTGGGGGGCGGCGAGCGGCCCGCAGCTAGGGGACGGGTGAGGTGGGGATACCGGGTGAGGCGGCGGGCACAGCTCGAGGACATCGTGGCCCCGGGGGTCAGGGCGCGCAGGGAGGGCCTGGAACCCGTGGCTGGGCCGGCCTCGCTCACCTCCGGCACAGCCTGCGCTCGCGTGGGGATCCGTGGCCCACCTGCGTGGCGGGGGGCACGCGGCGGGAGCGGGGCACAGCACCCCGCCCCTTTCCGTTACCAGACCCGCCCCCCGGAGATGGTTTCTCGCCCTCATTGGCCAGTCTCCGGGAGCGGAAGGGGCTGGGCCGCAAGCACGTGAGTGTGCCGCCCTCTGGCTGGTCCAGAGTCTCGGCCTCGAGGTCTCATTGGCTGGTCTCCAGAGCGCAAGGGGCGGGGTCGCCCCGGCTGGTCTCGCCCGACCGAGCCCTGGCTGAGGTGGTGGCTGGAGAGCCGAACTGAAGGGAGGTGCCCTCGTGGACCTGATCCTTGCCTTCCTCTCCGTGGTTCATGAGTGCGAGGCCATGCACGCGGGGCCCTGTCCCCCGACCACTGTGTCCCCGGTGTCCAGGACAGCACGCGGCCCCGCGGGGGCTAGTAAGCATGTGTTCAGTTAGCTGTGCCCGGATGTGCTCCGTCTTGACGACGACGTGCTGGCGGACACTGTTACGTCTGTCTCGCAGAGCAGGAAGCTGCGGCTCCGGGAGGTGGGGCAGGGACCGGAGTTCCTGCGGCTGCGAAGAGCCCCCAGGCACCGCCGGCCTGCGGGCAGTGCAAGCGCACCGCCCCAAAACCGCGGTGGTCCAGACCGCAGAGACGGCGCGTGCCTCCGCCGGCGGGGGCAAGGCGCTCAGTCTCTAGAGGGCTACGGGCACCTGGGGAGGGCAGGAAGCAGGGGGCGACACGGTGACGGGGTCTCTCTTGGCTGCTGGAGGGGAGGCGAGCAGGCTGTTCGGCCGAGTGATGTTGGAGATGTGGACCGCCTGCGGGTGGCCGCGCCGGAGCAAGGACCCGAAGTCAAAGCCATTCAGAGGCTGACTTGACCGGGCTGGGTTATGTGGCCGGTGAGGGAGAAAGGAGTGAGCTGGTGGCCGGAGGGCGATACCACTGGCCGAGGGGCGGCGCAGGGGGACAGAAGCCAGTTCGGAAGGTTGGTAACTTCAGTTTTGATTCCACATAAACTGGACTTTCTCTCAGGGAGTCTGAGTGTTAGCAGACTGATTGCAGAGGAGGAGACACAGCTAGAGTTGAGCCCGACGGTTCTGGGCACAGAGGATCTGCCCATGTGCTGAGGCCATGCCCCTTCTGGACCTGGTTCCCTGGCTGTCCGTCCCCACCTGTGAGCCACCCTGCACACTTGTACTCAGTCCACCTTTGCTCGGACTGCCCAGAGCTGATTCCTGTTATAGCACCGCAGAAAACCATGAATCAGGAGTAGCTCCGATGGGTAATGAAGGCAGCTTCAGGAAAGTCTAGGAGTTTACCAGGATGACAAACGACATAGCATTCCAGGCAGAAGTTTCATCGAAGGCAAGGGCAAGGGCGTGGAAAAGCTTCCTTTAGGGAATGGAGAATGTGGTTTGGGCTCAGGAGGGGCGGAGGAGACTCAGAAGGTCGTCTGGGCTGGGCTGGGAGGGCCGTGGATACCCTGCCTAGCAGATGAGGCAGGCTGACGTGCCTTGCAGAGCCCAGGCCAAGGACAGGCTCTCAGGAAGCCTGAGGATGTCAGTCCGGCCTTCCCATGAAACCAGCTAACTGTTCACCAAATGTTTCCTTTATATCCTTGTCACATAGCCACACTGCGTTTTCCAGCCCCCCTTGCAATATGAGCTCTGGCTAGTGGATGTGGTCAGAAGTGCTTCGGAGCCCCCCCCCCGGCCGGATCCCTCCCCGGCCGGATCCTGTTGCTCTCTTCCCCATATACCTGCTGGATGTTGATGTCCAAGGCAACTTGGGACTGACTTGAGGAAGGGAGGGCTTCTGTTCTGTCAGCCTGCCTTTGAATAATGGTATGAGCAGAGTCTCCCTCTCAGCCAACTGAACAAGAATTAAACTTCTATTGGGTTAAGCCATGATGATGTCAGGATTTGTCTGTTCTGGCTGCCAGCCTTAACTAGTGCAGATCTGCAAACCCCAGGTGTACAAGTAGCTTATTCAGGTTTTATTTTTTTTTAAAGATTTTATTTATTTGGCAGAGAGAGACACAGTGAGAGAGGGAACACAAGCAGGGGGAGTGGGAGAGGGAGAAGCAGGCTTCCCGCGGAGCAGGGAGCCCGATGTGGGGCTCGATCCCAGGACCCTGGGACCAGGGCCTGAGCCGAAGGCAGACGCTTAACGACTGAGCCACCCAGGCGCCCCAGCTTATTCAGGTTTGATGGGTTGTCGCCAGAGGTTTTTACCTTGGTTTAGCATTATGATTTTTCCTCTTACTTATTTTAACCAAGAACAAATCTGATTGAAAAACAAAAAACAACAACAAAAAACCTTTGGATTTCAACATTAACGAAAAGCCAGTTTTCTGGGAGACTCTGCTCACTGCTCTGCCAGGGTAGGTTACACAAGTACCCAGAGTGGCAGAGGTCTGTGAAGAGATTTCTGGAAGCCTAAGAAAGCTCTGATATGGAGCGTTAACATTTTGTGAGCTTAGATTTATAAGCTTCTCACTGAGACTCAAAGGTGGTTAGGAGCCTCTGCCCTGGGAATACCTCAGGAGCTCTCTTCAAAGCTGCTACAGGAGCCTACAACTCCTTAGTTTTCAATTTATCTTTTGAGGAGTTTGAGACATTTTCACGAATACTTCCTATAGGCACATCAAACTCAACATTTAAAAATATCATCCAAGCACCCAAAGGAGAAAGTGTGAATAATCTTCGATGCCTCCCTATCAGGTTTTTTAGACCTACCTTTGACATTCTTGGCGTCCTGAGTCTCCCTTTGGTAGTTTAAGCCCCGCCATTTCTCCCAAACCCCACCCCCCACCACGAGTAGCATGGACAGGTCTCCTTGTTTCGGTCTTCACTGCCCCCTACTTTGTTCGAATGTCATTCTGGTTGGCCAGAATGATCCCATTAAAATTTAGGACAGATTAGATCACCCTCAGCTCACACCTCAGTGGTTTCTCCCATCATTCAGAGAAGCCCGAGCCTGGCACCTGAAGCCCTGATGCCCTAACCCACCTGTCCCCTCCTGCTCCCACTACCTCCATGCCAGCCACAGCCCTTCTGGTGCTGTTCCTGCACTGTAGCCAGCTCCTCTCACCTGGAAGCTCTGGCCCTGGCTGTCCACTCTGCCAGGGATGTGCTGCCCTTGCACCCTCACTTCTTTTGGGTCTGAGTCGGATGGCCCTGCTCAGGGAGGCCTGCCTTCCCAACCCTGTCTGAAACTGCCACCCACCCCTCCACTGCTCCCTCCCCTTACTTTTCCCCTTGGCACTTATTACCATCTGCCTTACTATATAATTCACTCATTCTTCTTGCTTAATGCCTGTCTCCCCACTAGACTCTAAGCCCCAGAGGGAGGGACTGTTTGGGCCAGTTTTATTCACTGCTGTAGCTCAGTGCCTAGCACACTACAGCACTCAATAAGTACTAAGTGAATTATTCAAAAAGCCTCCTGGTTTCCATGCCAGTCACTCCATCCCCTGATCCATGCCTGTTTCGCCCAATCATGAATTCCATGTGGCAGATGCCCCGTTCACCACTGAATCCCCAGCACAGAGCCAAGCAGACGGTGGGTGCTCAATCAACAGTGCTTCATAAGAGAAGGCCCAGGACTGTATCGAATTCATTCCTGGGTTCTTAGCAACAAGCAGAGTGCCAAGATCTAGGTTCCTTCTAGCATGCTAATTAGCAATAGTAATTAAGTGCCTACTTATACTTTCCATAAACGTTTTTTTGTTTACTTTTAATGTTATTTTAATGTAAAAAGTCAACCTGAGGGAAGAAGCATGTGTTGCTCCAGATTATACTGTGTGCGCTCTCACAGACATGACCACCTGGCATGCTGACTATGGCCAGGAGTAGGCCGTGGGCCTCCACAGGGCGGTGCTCCAGCCCAGAGGCATGCAGAGGGCATGACCGTTCATGGAGATAGCGGCTGGGCCCCACTCTCTGGCAGACAAATAGAAGTGGCCCCAGGGAACAGGTGAAGGTTCTGAAGCAAGAATTTATTCCAAGTGGGTGTGGACAGTGGTGACCTCAGGAGAGACATGCATTTCAAAGTAGGTCACAAGCCTCTCAGTCTCCCAGCCCCATCTCCTCCCCCTGCTACCTCTCTGGTCTGAGCTTTGGCAGGGGAGGGCCTCCTAGTTCCCAAACAAAACAAAGGTACCTAAGAGCTAAGAGAGAATTACAGAGGTTTATTTTTATTAGTATCTAGCAAGAAAAAGAATCAAAATTCCCTCCCTGCTCCAACCCCACTTCCACCACCTGGGCCCCCAGGGAGCAGCATCTGCTTGGGGAGTGCCTGCTGCCAGAGCTGTCCTTGGAGCCTGGACACCTGCGCGTGGTCACCCCCGTGCCTGCGAGCCGACCCCAGGCCCCTTCCTCCACAATGTGGGCATGAAAGGGCAGCTGGCATTTCTCCAGCCCTCAGCTGTCAGCCTTGGGGACTTGGAAAAGACCAGCGATGTCCAGCAGAGCTTGGCGGATGTGGTTCCCAAAGCGCTGGGCATTCTGTGGGAGCCAAGAGCTCAGACCAACGCTTTAGGTGAGCCCCTGTCCCTCTGTCCTCACAACCAAGGGCCCTTCCCCAGCCAGACAGGGCCCCAGGGGGCACCCCCTCCTCAGGCCTGAGCAGGAGCAGGAGAGACTCACTGTCTCTGAGCTTGAGAACTTGCTGGAGATGTGGAAGAAGATGGTGTTCTCGCCCGCGATCATGTAGGAAACCCCATAGCCATCATCTGCCACCTGAGGGCAGCACGAGTGGTAAAGAAGAGGTAAACCAAACTTTGCAGATGTGAAAGCCAAGCTGATGTCAGGCTTGCTGTTCCCACAAGCTTCCCAGGAAGGGGCCTGCCCCAGATGCTGCATTTCCCCTGAGGTCAGGAACATTTCCAGGCAACAGTGTGAAAACCAAGGGGCTCTGCCCACTGCAGATCCAGACACTACCAGGGATCCAGGATATTGTGTTTCTCTCAGGAGGCTCACGCTCACTGCCCCTCTCCAGGGAGTGTCTTTAGCTCCTTGAGGCGCCTGTCTATCTGGGTTGGTAGCTACCCATTTTGTTTCCAGGCAGGGCAAGCCCAGGGCTGTGCTCCCACCCCTGGTCTGACTTCAGGGCTCTGTACTCTCTACTGAGACCCCTGGGGTCCACTCCTGCTCATCCATCCCCCTTTCAAGGGAACTTACCGGGCCAAAGCCACCACCGGCACCCAGGTGATTGGGGTACTTGTCTGGGTCAAACATACGGATCTGGAATTGAGCAATCTGGCTGGTGGAGAGACGCCAGGGTTCTGAGAGCACCTGCAACAGGGAGATCACAGCAGTGAGACACCATGCATGAAATGCCATGCACTCAGCCCTTACCTGCTGATAGGTGGTGCCTGAGCACCAGCATGAGCAGGTGCGCAAACTTCTAGACTGCTGCCGTACGGCCTCCGGTCTGTTCTCACCATGACAGCATCTGCACAAAACCCTTGAGGCCCATGTCCTCTCCTACCAGCCTGTCCCTCCCTGGGCTCTGCTCCCTCCCCTCCTGCTGCTGCACCTTGTCCACCCACGCCCCAGTCTCAGCGCCGCCGGGCTGGGGGGTTTCCTCTGCCTGGACCCTCTGCCCAGCCTGACCCTGCAGCCTCTTCGCTTTTCTCAGAGTGCCGTCACCACCTGACAGCCACGTGTTTGTCTGTCCACCCTCGTGAGAACCACCAGCTCTGCGAGGGAAGACTCCTACTCAGAAGCAGGACCACAGGCCTGGAGGGGGTGTGGAGTGGGACACCTAGCCAGACAGAGGACAGGCCACACCCCCTCAGAGAGGGCACGGGGACAGAGGACACACCCGCCAACAGTGCTAACCTCAGCCAGGAAGGGGGAGCTGACCCCCAGGTACTTGGAGACCAGGTAAAGGCAGAAGAGGTGCCTGTCTATCCCAGCCCCTGTCATGGCCAGACGGTACATGTTCTGGTGTTTCTTTGAAGCCTTCCGGAAGAGATCCTGGAGGTCTGCTTTCTGGGGAGCAGAAGTGGAGTGGTGAAGAGTAGCCTGCTCCTCAAGGCGGGCAGGAGGTGGAGGGTGTGGGGGGCTCACCATGTGGGACCCCTCCACCATGGCCTGAACAAAGGCCGTGGACTCGCTGGTACAGGAACGCACGGTCTCAGTCCGTCCCTCCCGGAACATCCTGGTCATGGAGGCTTCATAGGTCAAGCAGAACTTGCCCCTGTCCTGAGGAGCACAGAGAGGTGAATCTGGCAGGTGGGGCTGGTGCCACCCTGCCCCTCAGCAGCCCAGTAGGGCCCCTACCCGGAAGTGGGCCAGCTGCAGGGCAATCTGCACGAAGGCATCCGGGCTGGTCCGACACTTCTTGATGAGGCCTTTGCCAAATGGCAGGAACTGGAAGCAGTACAGCTCCACGTCGTCTGCCAGCGCCATGGCCACCTGGTAGGAGCTCTCGATGACTGCCCGGCACTGCCAAGATATGGAAGGGTCAGCTGGGGGCAGAGCTCTCCAAGCACCGAGGCTGGGCAGGTCTCAGTGAGCCTTCAACGTCTTCGGACACAGAGGACAACCTGAGGGGCCTCAGCCCCCAGAGGCCACACTGGGCTTTGTGGAAAGAGGGAGACACGAACGGGTGCTCCATGGACGAGTCTCACACCTCACGTCTTTCACTAACCACCCGATGGTCCCAGGATCTCTGTTCTCACCGTGGCCAGTCTGGACTCTGAGAAGCTCCTGTCCCTTCCCCCTGAGAGCATCCCAGGTACTTGCCAGTCTCGCATGCCCATCCCTGTCCCCTCCTGGCCTGCACACCTGCTCAGGAATGTCCCACTGCAGCCGCTGGGGAGCTGCAAGCATGGGGTTCGGTTTGCCCAGGCAGTGCCCGGTGTCCGTGTAGCCCAGGTGGAAGGTTTCAGTGCCCAGGACAAACTGCAGGGAGAAGATCAGGCTGAGAAGCCACCCTTGTGCCCTGCACCCAACCTGCCTTGCAGGACCCCACGCAGGGCCCATTACCTCCCAGAGATGCCCTATGATAGGGGCGTCTGCCCACGCGTGTTCTGTGTTGAGGCCCAGCTGGCCATTCTTGAAGGCGATGACAGTGAAAGACTTGTCGAACCACCTGCAGGGAAGGAGACAGGAGATGCAGGGAGGGCGTCGAGGTGGGTGGAGGAGCGGGGGGACCTGCCGCGGGGCTGGGGCGCCACACCTGTTGTAGCAGTTGCCATGCAGCAGGGCCTTGCCGTAGAGGCTGAGGCTGGCCTCGTCTTCGGGGTCATAGTGGTGAGACTCCTCGTCCAGGACCACAAAGAAAGCAGCACGCTCGATGGCATCCAGAGCAGCCTTGTTCTTGCCAGAGCTGAAGAAGGCCTGGCGTGCCTGTGCCCACTCCACTCTGGGGGCACAAGGGCAGGGTGAGCGTGGGGTCACTGTGGGCGGTGGCGGATACCTCCCAGGCCCTGGTAGGGCTGTCCTGGCAGGCGCCCTGGTCCTCCACACACTCCCACCCAGCCCCCACCCAGTCAGAGGTGGCTAGATGCGCGGGCTGCCATTGGCCGCAGTCCCCTTCGCTACTGCGGGGCCTGGCTTGAGGATGCCATGCCAGCACGGCCCTCCCTCAGTCATGCCTCTGGCCCCAAGTTCCAGGGTGGCATGCAGGGCCGAGCTCCCCTCCTTGTGGGGCCCTGGTACCTTCCCCCTGCAGTGAGGGCAGCCAGCTTTTCCTCCCCAGGCTGAGGTGGGGAGGGGTCGTCCAGGATCCTCTGGAACTGCATCTCCAGGTCGCAAGGCTTGAGCAGCTGGGAGCCCTTGTAGAGCCACACCTTGAAGAAGCGGCCCTTGTGGTAGACAGCCACGTGCCTGCTGTCGGAGAGGTGCTGCAGCAGGTCTGGGACAGAAGCCAGGGAGGGCTGAGGCAGGGCACACCTCCCTGCTCCCACTCCACCCCAACAGCCCCACGAAGCACTGCACAGAAGAGGAAGCTGAAGCTCTAGAAATTACACACACTGTCCCAGCGTCAGGAACCAGGCCCTCTGCAAGCAGCAGCCCCTGCTCTACAGGCCCGTGAAGGGCTCCCGGTAAGCTCTACCCCTCTTGCTACTCCTTACTCAGACCACCTTTCCCTGCCCTGGAAGGCCTGGAGAGCAGGGGCTCCATTCCAGGCCCCACAGGGTCCCAGCACCAGCATCATACCTGTGAACAGGAGGTGTCTGGTGTTGGTCACAAACCAAATACTTTTCCCCATTATGTGACCCTGAGATGCCCAGGACGCTTGGTGATGGGCGAGGAGATAGGAGAGTGCCTGGCCATGGTAGGCCCAGAGCTGGGAGGGAGGAACCTCCGTTCTGGCGGCCCCAGCATGGGCACCTGGCTACGGCCCAGTACCTGACTCCTTGCCTGGGATCCGAGTAGTGTTGAACATCCTCTCCATCTGGTAGGAGCACATGGGTACAATGCCCAGGGCCATCACCTGGGAGGGAGGCGCAGCATGGCTCAGACTCGGGCCTCCTCTCCTCGTCGCGCCCTCAGTCCCACACAACTCACAGGCTTGATCTCTTCACGGTCCAGCTTACGGCGATACATGATCATAGCGTGGACGATGTTTCCCAGGCGGGCTGCCTGTATGTTTGTATTCTTGATGAGCACAAATTCCTGCAGAGAGAGAGCAGAGCCTGCACGTGGTGTGACAGAGATGCACAGCAACACCTCCCTGTCCTGGTGTCACCTGGGTCTCCCTGCCTGAGGACCTGAGGGGTCCTGACCCCTTTCCCCAGTCCCTCCTGTACACACAGTCAGGGTGCACTGCCAGAGATGAAACGCATAACTGATCACATCATGCCTCTGCCCGGCTTGAATCTTTGGAGTTGTTTTGTCATAACCTACTTTATTTGTTTGTGTTTTGTTTATTTTGCATTGAGAAAGGAGTTCCCACAACTGAAAAACAGTTTAAAACCTCTGACATGGGCAAGTTGTACGTAAATAGTTAGCTAGACAGCTTTGTGGAGGAGGGAACTTTGGCACATGACTTGGAATGTGTTTTGGACAGTGGGAGAGGAGGGGCATGCTGTGTAGACCTGTGACTGTTCAGAGGCATGTGCTGGGAGTGGGAGAAGAGCTGGTCATGTGGGTTAGGGGCTGACAGTGACCTGGGCTGGGCAGGGCAGTGAACCCGGGGGACTCTGAGAGTGACAGTGTCAGGCTGGGGGACTACTGGATTCTCCAGATCCTCAGTACCCCTGCTGCCCTGAAGCTGCTTCCTGACTGTTCTTCCAGGATCTCCCCCATCTTCCCAACCCCCAGGCCTGCTCGCACCATGACGTAGTAGTTGCTGTTCACCATGAGGGGCGCCCTGCTCCTCAGGTACACGTACTCTTCCCACCAATCACTCACCTGCGGGAAGAAGGGAGGAATTGGGGCTGGGGCAAAGGGCAGGGGACAGATGCCCCTGACACAAGGGGGGTAAGGGTAAGCCCAGGAGGGGACTCACATAGTTAGTTGCCCACCATGACTTGAGGACCAGATACTTCTGCAGCCTTGGGGCGGTCTTGTCCTGGAATTCCTTGGCCAGTGTCTCCATTCGGTAGTATTGCTCATCATCCATCAAGGGCCGCACAGATTCCAGGTACTGTCCAGCCAAGTCATTGTCAGCGTGGGGGCCAAACAGCAATGACTATCTCTGTCCTCACCCTCTGCCAACATAGCCCCATTGCTCTCAACCCCGCTCTTTGCAAGGAACAGTCCCTTAATCTGGAGAAGTCCTCTGAGTCCAGCCTAGCCTGCCCAACCGGGATGTCTGATTCAGGCCCTTACCCGCTGAATTGTGGCCGGCACGCTGGGCACAGGAAGCTTGGGCAGGGATGTCTGGAAGCTGTAGAGCATGGGCCGCCGGCTGGACAGAAGGCGGACACAGATCTGGGCATACAGAGCAGAGAATGTTTCTGGTGAGAACCAGGGGAAATACTGGAAACAAATCGCAAACAGTTGAGGAGCTGGGCCCCCGCCCCTCAGAACCAAGACAACCCTATGCACCAGGCACCAGTGCCCTGACTGCCCCCCGCCCCCTCCAGCTTAGAACCCAAAATGAGGCCCCCGGAGTCTCAAACCAGATGCCTGAACCCGTCCACCGGCTTCTGCTCACAGCCCAGACTTTGGTGAAGTGGCTGGTCTGGCCATGCATCTCAAACATCCAACCATGGTAGGAAAGAAGCAGTTTCAGGGTTTGGCGGAAGAAGAAGATGCCCATCATCCAGACCCCCGTGGAGAAGATGGCCATGCTGAGAAGTGCCCGGGTCTGTGGGGTCCGGTAGGGGCCACATCTGTCAGAGAAGGGACAGGGCTGCAGGGGGTTCACTTGGGGTCTGCCTCAGGGAAATTCTGACTGCAGTTTTGATGGTTGTGAACCAGCTTGGGGGAGGCGCGGATGAACATTCCTGGGCACACTCATGTCTGAATGCATTACTACCAACTTACAAAATGTGCGACTCAGATGATGGTGGCGCCCAGGGAGGGCTGCCCCTAGGACCTCCAATGGCTATTATCCTGTATGTGCCCAGCTCAGGAACCCTGGCCTTGGAGCCTGCCCGGCCCTCTCTTGTAGCCCTGCTTCTTACCCCTCAGGGAGGCATTTCTGGATATAGCCGACCAGCCCCATGGAGATGTCCACCTTGCAGTAGGAAGAACCCACTGTTGCCATGATGACGACCAGCCAGCTGGTGGGGCTGCCAGGGTACACACCCCTAAGGATGCCGTTCTGGGGGGCAGAAAGAGGCACACTTACAGCAGGAGTGAGCAGGCACCTGTGAGGTCCTGGTCTTTGCCTGGGAGGCCTTCTTCCTCCCTCACCTGCTGTGCTCTTGTTCCCCCTTCTGTCTGGTCTTCCCCTCCTCCCCAACTCCCGCACCTGCAGCCCCCACTTGCTCACTGCGTCTCACTGCTACTCCTTGCACACCCTTCTCCCCTCTGCACCTTGAGCACCCCTCTGGTTTCTGCCCTGCTAGGGCCGGTCACCCAGCCGAGCTGCCAGCCAAGGTGGGGTTGGGAGGTCTTGACCATGGGGCAGTCGCTGACACCTGGCCTCTGCCTCAGGGCAGACTCTAATCTGCACCTGCTGGGAGGAGGAAGCCAGAACCACCCGCGCCCACCTTGATGCGAATCAGGCGTTTCTTCCAGGAGTTGATCCCAGACAGGTAGATGTGTTTCAGGGCCTCGCGACTGAGCCGGAAGTCGACCCCATCTGGGGTCACCGTGAACTGGAAGGCCACGGCCTGGTGCGCTTCCGCCATCCTGGAGGTTGGCCGTCACCTGGGAGGGGGCAGGAGGGTGCGCGGGCGGGCTCGGGCTGGCCCCACCCCCGGCCGCCCTCAGCGCGGAGGCCCCCGCGCCCCGGCCCGGCCGCGCCCCCGCCCGCACCCGCGCCGCGCTAGCGGCCGCCCCCGGCCCTCCTCCCGCTTCGGGCCCGGCCCGGCAGCCTGACCAACGGCCGGCGGACCCTCGCGCCCGCGTTCCGGGCGGGCTCCGCCACAGTGATGCAGCGGTGGGAAGGGGGTCGAGCCGGGAGATCTTCGGGAGCCCCGAGGACAGTGAAGGGCTGCCTCCGGGTGGGGGGAGACGCATCTCGAGAAGAAGAGTGGGCCCGGAGCGAGGCAGACAGCCCCGACTGCGCGAGGGGCCCCGCACCGCCCTCGCCCCCTGCTCTGGTCTAGGCCTCTGAGCCCGACGGGGGTTCCTGGGCCGCCCCCCACGCCACTCACGGCTTGGGCTCGCTCCGGTCCGCGTGTGGGGCCAGTGGCTCTGGCCCGTGTCCCCATGTCCTTCAGGCCATCCCCGCCCCGCCCTCACCGGGAACCTGACACCCACTCCCAAATTTGGGTTGAGAAAACAGATGTGGGGCGGCAACCGGAATCCTGTCCTCTGTGTGGTGGGACTCAGGAGTGGGGGCGGGCCGGGGTTCTGCAAGCTGAGATGGCGGAGGTCTGGGAACCTGGTGCGGGGCCAAAGGGTCTCACGTGAGGATGGTAGCATCAGAGCTAAAAATAGCTGAATATAGGGAAAAGGTCATCAGAGAGTCAGCTGTGCTGCCTGTCCCCTGATCTCCAGTGCTCGGGGCTGGGCAGCCTCACCCCAGTGCCCTTTGTACCCCCATTACTCCCCAGCCCCACACCCAAATCCTTCCAATGTGTGTCACTTCTAAGCTGGGGCCAAGGAGGGTGAGGGCAGGGGACTCCAACTTGCAGAGGGGACCCTTAACCACTCTCTCACGCCCAGAGCACCAAATAGCCATGCTTTTCAGAAGGGGGACAGTGAGGCTCAGAGCAGTGGTCACTTTGTCAATCTGTGTGCATTCCAGGTTGGTACTTTCTGCCGCAAAGCTAGGACAGGGTGTGAAGAAGAAAGCTTGTTTATTGTCTTCAGGTACACAACCCCGGGGCTCTCTCCTACCATCTCCCTGCTGTGGGGAGAGGTCAGCATCCTCAACCCCAGGTTCACTCCAGGGCTCAGCCCAGTCCCCAGAGCCTCCTGCTCTTTGCCCCTCCCTCCAAGGTCCTGCCCTGGAGGCTCCAGGAGCGATCTGAGGAGTTGGGGACTGGAGAGTCAAGATGAGAGGTGGAAGCTGCTCAGCTGTCCTTTCTGCTGGAAGTAAAACTGGAACCGTGACTGGGCATACTCCTAGGGAAGGAAACCCACCCCACAAACCCGTGAGAAGGCTTGGGACTACCACCTGCCTCTCCCCCGGCCCCAAGTCTGCCCACAGATCTCCTGGAGAACCCTGCTGCTCCCCTCCTCCCACCTAACTCACCCATCTGGGTTACTTACCAAATAACCAAATTCTATGGTGGACATAGACGCCTGGAGGATAGACCAGAGACCCCAAAAGAAATGGGATGCCAGAGCATATCTACGGAAAGCAGGAAAAACAGAGGGGTTCAGAGCACACTTGGGGTTACCTGGATCCCATCCCTGAGGCTGGTCAAGCCCCAAAGCTCAAACCTCTCCCCCACTGCCTTAACTCCAACCCTGTCCTGACTTCCCACTCTCTGCCCCCACCTGCAGTCCCAGAAGTTGGCCTGACTGCCTCTTCCTCAGCCCCCTTTCCTCTGCATCCTGCTCTGCCGCTGCCCCACCCATCTTTCCTCACCGATTAGCCTCTACCAGCAAATCTTCTTCCAGTTTCCTCTGCTCCTCCTGGGAGATGGTCTCACCTTTCCTGACCTCTGCCAGGTAATGTCGAATAAAACGGAGCTGAGATTGACAGATGAGAGTCAGGAAATGGGGAGACTGTGGAGCATTTCCCAGTGCACACCCTTTCTCACCATTCTTTCCAGACCTCACCTCCTCCTCCTCCCTCACAGGCCAGGTCCTGCTCCCCAGCCTCTGGTCCACATACCTGCTGCCCCCGGGTGGGGTAGTCTGCAGGCTGCGCTTTGTAGAAAGGCCACTCCTCGTGAGTATAATCATAAACCCACTCACAGAAATGGTTCCCAATGTCAAAGCCCCTGGGGGAGTAAGGTGGACACTCAGTCCCCAAATACCCTGGGCAGCTGGGATGCAGAGAGGAAGGCCTAGTCTGTTTTCCAGGCTTCTGTGGGAACAGACCCATGGAGACCATCCTCTTAGCCTCACCTGTAGTTGTAACTACTGTACTCGAAGTCGACCAGCATGAGTCTGTCGGTGTCTTCTGGCTCTGAGAGCAACAAGATGTTCCCTGGGGGAATGGGGTGGAGTTGTGGTCACTCCAGGGCCCTCTGGCCCCCCTTACCTTAGGAGCTGCCGATGCTTTCTCCTACCTTCCTGGACGTCATTGTGACAGAAGACCACTGGTGATGGGGTAGAGTCTAGCAATTTCCTGCAGGGGAACAGGGGGCATGGGTCCTGAGCAGGAGTGACTAGAGGAGGGTCAGTCACCTGGGGGCCAGGCCCTGACCCCAGCCCTCAGTAAATCCTGGGGAGGTACCCCAGTAGACGCCTGGCACTGGTTCCTGTGTTCTGTTCTCCCTCCCTGCTCTCACCTGAGGTTGCCCATCTCATCCTTCAGGCTGTATGTCTCCAGCAGGTTCATCTGGGGGAGGCCAGTGGGGGGCAGGTCCTGGATCTGCTTTAGGTACCTGAAGCCCAAAGAATAAGATATACTCCCTCTGTTATCCCTTCTTACCTCCTATTTCCCCAGGCCAGGCTGTCCTACCCGTTCTCCTGTCACTGTAGGACTTATCTGGCAGATTTTTCTGACTTGTCTGCCTTATTTGGAAGCCTGTTCTGTGTGAGAGTTCCATGCTAGACACTGGGACACCTGATCCACTCAGCTGGAGGACTGGACAGTCATGGACACATTCAGCTGCAGCCCAGTGTAGTAACTGCCAACATTAGGGTTCAGAACAGGTGTGCAGGAGCCCTGAGAAGGCTCCTGACTCACCGTTCCATGGTCCCAAACAGCCAGTGGGGCTCCTTAGTGAACGGCATCTCCATGCCATGGAACCGGGCCATCTTCGTGGCGATTTCTGCTGACAGCACCGGCTCTCGAAGCTCACAGGTTTTCAGTGGCCGGCTCTGCACCCAGGAACCTATCAGGGTGGTGAGGGGGCTGGGGCAGGAGGGGGAAGGGGTGGGGAATGGGGGTGGGGGAGGAAGTCAGGGTCTTGGGGAAAATGCCCTACCTGGGGTAAGGGACATGAGGGCAAACACTGGAAAGGGGGAGAGGGGTTGGGGGCAGGAAGTGCCTCGGGAAGGTCAGGGCCGGGCTGGGCTCGTACTGGGATGTACTGTTCCAGCCGGCCCTCTGGAAAGACTCCATAGAGCTGGGGCCCCAGCGACCGCTCTGCCAGGATGGCGAACATCACACTTTCAAGGACCAAGGAATCCACGCCCTGAAGGAAGATGGACAACCAAGGCGGCAGAGTCACGAGGGTCCAGAGGAAAGCACGGAAGGGTCTGCTTTCTCCTCCCGGCATCCCGCCCCCCCCCCCCCCCTTCTTGCTCTATTGCCTGGAGACGCCAGAGCCAGGCTCTAGGAGGATTTACAAGTTACTTGGCCCCGGGGCCTCCGCGTCCTCAGCCGCAAAATGGGGAGAATCCCACCTGCCACGCTCGCTGACAGGTCCTGAAGCCAGGGGCCACTGCGGCCCTCGCTCCCTCCTCACCTGCAGAATGGCCCCGTACAGCCGCAGCAGCACCTCCCGGGGCTCCTTGCCAACGCTGGGCAGGTAGTCCGGCAGCGAGCAGCGGAACAGCAGGTTACTGAGGCCTCCGCTGCAGACCCACACCAGGGTGCGCTCAGCCCGCGGCCGGCGGCACCTGTCCCCGGTTCCCCCGGACTCGCCCCACGTCCAGTCCGGGCCAGGCCGGCCCCGCCCCTGCCCCCCCTGCCCCGCACGCCGGGGCCGCAGCAACGCGGGGTCCCCAGGGCCCAAGCTTGAACCCTGGCCCCGGTGCGGGCGCAGGAGAGCTGACCCCTGACCTCCCACCTCACGGGGTCAACCCTCAGCTCCTCGGGCCGCACTCGGCGCCAGGCCCCGCCCAAGTACTCCCGGCAGCACTGGTAGGCTCGGCGCTCGGCGTCACGCGACAGCGACGAGCCGCGACGCCGGTTCGGGGCCGCGTCCGGGCACTGAGACTGCTGCAAGCCGTCCTTGGCCAGCCGGTCGCCAAGAGCCCCGCCTCCGGCCACAGCTGTCCCCTCGGCAGCCATGGCGCCGGCTGGGCCAAGCCCAGCCCAACGTCCAGCCGCGCTCAGGCCCCTTCGGGCGGACTCGGCTCCTTCCGGCTGAGCTCGGGTCTGCTTCCGGCCAGCCTGCTCTTCTCCCGTCATACTCGGGTCTCTCCGGCTCTTTTCGGCCTTTTGCGGCGCCGCTCGGCTCTCTCCGTGACCCTGGTCGGGGGCCCTTTCCGAAGGCCAAATTCTGCGCGTCTCCGCCGTGTCCCGCCCCTACTCGGGGCGAACACCAATGACCTCTCTCTCTGGGCGGGGCCGCCCCAAAGACAGGCAGTTGTGAGTGGACGACGTGGGCCAACCAGAAGCGTCGAGAGCCGATGGGCGCGCGGCCCTGGGGCGTGTCTCGAAGGCGGGTCACGTGGGCGAGGTGGTGCGTCAGCCCGAGGTCGGAGAGCAGTCCTGCGGGCGGGCGGGCGGGCGGGCGGGCGGGCGGGCGGGCGGGAGAGGGCCGGGGAGGCGCTTGAGGGCAGGTGTTCCCGGGAAGGTGCGGGGGAGGAGAGACCTTCGCTGGGCTCCGGGAGCGCACGGCGCCGCGCAGGCAGCGGCGGCGGCCCCTCAGTGGACAGATCTGCCGCCCCCCGCGCCCCGCCAGTCCCGGGGGCAGTCGAGCAAGGAAGAGAGCCACTGAGTGAGTGTGGGTCACACCTGGAGGAGGAGAGTGTGTGACTCACCACCAGGGAGTAGAGAATGTACTAAATGAGTAAACATTTGCTGATGAGTGAATGAGAGTTTGGGACGCCTGGGACAGTTCCGATGACTCCAAGTGCCTTAAATCCCTGATCACCGCTGAGGCTCTCTTGTTAGTTGAAGCGCACCTCTGAGACGAGGTTCTTGTTGCCCTGTTTGCAATTAATGTCTCCACGCCCCACTCCGCTACCCTTCTTGCCTCCAGATCTAGGCCAGGTAGAAAATCCAACCCAGGAGAAGGCTCACCTTGGAGCAGACGTCTCCTTGGCCCACCTGGGCAGTTTGAAGACCAATCAGACTCACCCCACCTTGATTGAGTCCCACCTTAAGTACATACCTCCTGCAACCAGAAGAGACCAGAGTGGCAACCAGAAAGACTTGACCCACAGGGATCTGGGGCAGTGCTTGCTGGACCACCGTGTTCTTGGGGTGAAACAGATGGGCAGCTGACTGGAGTGTTGTTTGATTTGAATAACCAGAAAGAAATGAAGAATTTGTGATCAGAAGGCAAATGTCCGTTGCTGCAGTGGAAAATCATGATCACTTACTCTGTTTAAATCTGAGCCAATTCTGAGACCCGGAGCCCACTGTTTGAAAGGGGGGCTTGGTCCTTCAAGGAAGGATCCTCCAATGCCACCATAAGTATATGAAAAAAAAAAATAGTCCTCCAGTCCTTCCCCTGAGAGACCTAGAGTTGCTTAACAACTTACTTTGGAAAGGGACTATCCAGACCTTTCATGGGCTCTTAGAAACAGAATCTGAGACACTTGTGCCAAGGCACCTGAGACATCATGAGCCCCTGCTTAGAGCAGGGACTCTGGAAGTCAACTGATAAATGGAATCCTGGCCCGAGTCCTGTGGTTACCTTTTTGGTCCCAGTGCATACTTGGGATCATTATACCTAGCAGTGAGCAGATCCTGACGCCTGACCTGTGGAATATGAACCATGGTAGGAAGAGCACAGTGGGAACCCCTGAAACTAACCCCACACCACCTACCCCTCTAGGGTAGTAAGTTGGAAGCAATGCTGCATTCCTGGTGGATCGCAGAGATTGTGTCACTCTCAAAGACAAAGTGGTGGTCCCCATTACATCTTCAGTTCACCTGAATGGCCTCTGCAAAATCCAGATGGATTCAGGTAAAGGGTGGTGAGCCACCACCAACTTAGCCAAGTAGTATCCCCAATCACAGTAGCTGTATTAGTTGAGATATTTTTACTGGAACCAATCAATTCACCTCTGGCACCTGATAATGCAATTATCGATTTGGTGAACATTCTTTTCAATTTCCAGTAGCAGAGAGTAAGTTCCTAAAAGCAGTTCACATTTGTATGGGAAGAACAGCCAAACATATCCGTTATCTCACTTCAAGGTGCTTTTAACTTTCCTGCTCTCTGTCACAATTTAATCCATTGAGCTCTTGATCATCCAGACTTCCACATAACACTGATCACATCATGCTAACTGGACATGGTGAAGAAGGAAGTGACAAGTGCTCTGCCCCTGATAAGACAATGCAGATCAGAGGATGAGAAGGAACCCATCAGTAGTCATGGAGCCTGTCATCAGTGAAGTTTTCAGGGTGCACTGTAGGGCAATATGACGATAAGTTGTTGCATCTTGCATCCTTATCACAAAGAAGGAGGCATGGCACTTGATGTACCTCTGGACTTTGGAGTCAGCATACTTGGGAATACTGTTCTGACCCATTTATTGAGTGACTTGGAAGACTGCCAGTTTTGAGTGGTGCCCAAACCAGGGGAGGCCCCGGTAGACCCAGAGTAGAAGATGGGTTCCCCTGCCACTTAGCAGAACCAGTGGGTTAGGGTTGGCCTTATCTGGCGTAAATAGGGATTCTGTATGACACCTTTGGCATGCTCCCACAGATTTGCAGTGCACACTCTGAGGGTTTTGAAGCAAAACCATGCCTGCTGCAGTGGAGAACTACTCCCCAGTTGAAAGCAGCTTCTGGCATACTGCTGGACCCAAGTAGAAACTTAGTGCCTGATTAAGGGGCACCAGATGACCATGTGACCACATCTGCCTGTCCTGAGCTAGATACTGACAGATCCATGAAGTCAATAGGTTAGGCAGGCTCAGTAGCAATTCACTGCACAGTGAAAAAGAGTTGGGTCCAAGCTTGTCCAGAGAGCACCAGTCATTTACAGGAAGAGGTGGCTATGGCCCCCATGTCTCCTACCTTGTTGCACCGATGCCTCTCTCTTAGGAGACAGGAAGAAAAATTCAGATCTGGTTCACAGGTAGGTCGACTTGACGTGTTGATATAAGCTTAAAATGAATCACTGCTGAATTACAGTCCCTTTCAGAGTGGCTCTAAAGGAAAGTAATGAGAGGAAATCCTCCAGAGGGCAGAGCTTTGAGCAGTACCCTTGAATATCCACTTTGTAGGGACAGGGTTGCGGTCTAAGGATCTGAGTGGTGACAGATGTCTTGCTGGGTGGCCAGGGACCTGGAAAGAACAAGGGGGGAATACTGGAGACAAGTCTGGGAAAGAAGATGAGCCTATGGAAGACATCACAAATGTGTACATCTTTGTGTCTCATGTTAATACCCACTGCAGAGGGGTCACTGAATGACAAAGCGAATGGACAAATGTCAGCCAGCTTCTGTCCTTGGCTGCCCCCGTGCTTGTATGGTAGGCCCGTGAATGGAGTTGCCATGGTGGCAGGAGTGCTGGTTACATCCACTAACGTGGGCGCTCTCTTATCAAGGCTTGCCTAATTGTTACTGTGGCTGAATTTCTGACTTCTTAGTAGCCAAGATCAATGCTGAGCTCTGATATGGCACCATCCCTAGGTGACTCAGTGACAAGTTGGTTTCAGCAGATCCTTTCCACCCAGGAGAGGGCATTGATTCACCCTTACTGGAATTGACACCTGCTCTGGATATGGGTTTGCTTTCCCATATCCGCATATGCACAATGTCTCAGAGTAGTATCACTATCCAGACCTTAGAGAATCTTGATTTACCAACATGGTGTCATGTATAATGTTACTTTGGATCAAGGAACTCATTTTACAGTGAAGAAAATACAACAATGTATGAATTGCCATGGGAGCCACTGCTTTAATATCCTGAATTATCCGCAAGCAGCCCATCTAATAGAAAGATGGAGTGAACTCTTAAAGACTTAGCAAATGTCTCAGCTCTGGGACAGTAGCCTGAGGAGGTGGGATATATACACTGAATTAAAGCCCAGTATATGGTGCTGTGCGCCAGTAGATAAAATATATGGATCGAGGAACAAAGACACAAACCTAAGAACCCAGGTGTTGGGACATCTCTCACCATCACTTTCAGTGACCCATTCATAGAATTTGCACATTCTGTCTCTGTAACATTAAACTCCGCTGGATTTGGCTCCTGGTTCCCAGGCAGGGAACACTTCCATGATGAGACCTCCACTGGTTTGAGGGAAGGTCACCCCCACTGAGCCTCAGTCTGAAAATTCCATAAGGTCACTTTGAGCTTCTCATGCTTGTGAACCAGCAGACAAAGAAGGAGGGGATAATTGAGGATGATTATGAGGAGATAGGGTTGCTGCTACTTAGGGGCCATCAAGAGTTTGTTTGGCACTTTGAACATTTACCTGGGTCTGTCTGGTTGCTTACATGCCAAGTGATAACTGAAAAGGCATTTTCATCAGCCTCAGCCTGCCAAGGGCAAGGCAACCAAGGGTTCGGAACCCCCAAGGAATGAAAGTCTGGGTAACTCCATGAAATGATGGCTGAGGGCGATGGAAGTCTAGAATAGGTGGAGAAGGGAGATAATGAGTATCAGTTAGAGCCTCAGGAGCAGCTGCAGTTGTGTGGACTGTTTTTGTTGTATTAAGGCTTGTGTAGAGGAGGTGGTGACCAGCCTTTTCCTCGAAGACTCATGACCGACTGGACTTAATGTGGTGTCCGAGTAGATCTGAGGGCTGTAAGAGCTGGTCTTGACTGATGCCCTCAGCATACCTTTAATTACAGAGGATTTGCAGAGCTGCATCTCAGGCACCTGCCATGTGTCTACACGGTCTGCCCCAGCCCTTTTCTGGCACCACAGGAGCCCACTTGGCCTGCATACCAGCACAGTCCAGGTCTCTGGAGGCAACCTCAGGGGCTGGGGACAGGAGGCAGTGGGTGAATAATTGGACAATCCTAGGAGGCATTCTGTACACTTCTCAGAAGGCCCTGGTGAAGTCAGGGTTGTTACCCAGAGCTGTGACCTCAGGAACACCAAGTTGTGATTTCTCCTTTCTCTTCTCACTCACCCCCCTCCCTCACTTCTGTTTCATGGGATCACTTCCTGAACAAACCACTTATACCCAAGTCTTTGTCATAGGCTCTGCTTTCCAAAGAACCCAAACAAAGACACATGGTAAAAGAACAAAGATTTTTGCCAATTCATATCCCCAAAAAGATACTGGAGAATATGTGTGGGGATGGATTACAAGGATAAAAAGCCAAGAACTAATTGTAGATTAGTTCAAACTTATCGACATCAGTGTACTTACTCCAAAGAGATTCTGGATTCAGTGTTTTGGCTAAAGCCCTGGGATTAGTCATAACTGTGTGTAGTGGGCTGAATGCAGCCTGGATTCTCTGGTGGCCTGCACCGTGAGAAGGTGAGAATGTGCTGGAATGGATTTGTCATGTATATAATGGCCACCAGTCTCCTCTCTTTTGTTTCCTTTCATTAGTCCATTATGTTGATTTAAAAAATATGTTAGATAGATTGTGTTATGAATTTCTTTTTAAGATGGTGAAGGGGTGTAAAATATTTGATATGTGTTGGGTCTGTTAGGGCTGTGAACCCTAATTGGTCTCATTTATGCCCATGACTCAATTAGCAGCCATATGCTTGTGACTGAATAACAGCTTGCCAGGATTGATATTCTTGGGTCACTGTTAGTTTCCTATTGCCATTATAACAAATTACCACAGTTTTGCTGACTTACAACAACAGCAATGTATTCTTTCCCAGTTCTGGAGGCCAGAGGTTTGAAATCAGGATCACGGGGCTGGAGTCCAGGGGCCGGGAGGGCTGCCCTCCTTCTGGAGGCAGGAATCCACTCCTTGCCTCTCCTGGGATCTGCTGGGGGCAGGTGCTCCTCAGCCTGTGGCGGCTCCTGTCCAGGCTCTGCCTCCGGGGGCAGCTTTGCTTACTCTCTTCTGACTATGTGATCTCCTCCTGCTTCTCTTGTAAGGACACTCGTGATCACATTAGGGCCAACCTGGGTAATCCGGGATCACCTCTTCATCTCCAAACCCTTAATTCCATCACTTCTGTGGAGATCCTTTTTCCAAATAAGGTCACATGGACAGGTTCTAGATTAGGATGTGGACGTCCTTTGGGACACAGTTTTCTCAGCCCCCCACAGTTCTTTCCCTTTGAACTTCCAACTCCTTGCTCCATGGTGCTCCAGTCCCGGGTGTTGCAGCTGAAAAGTTGAGCCCTTGCCTAATTTTTCTCCCTTGGACATGATTTCATTTTTTTGCCTGCATACTTGAAGTATGGTATGTTCACGCTGAATGGATCTTTTACTTACGTATAATTTTGAAACATCATGCCTTCATTGGTCATTTGGAAAATATTGGTTCACTGAGTTATGTAGATCTTCCAAATTTTGACACATTTTCTTATATAATATCAAAAAATATTTAAGCTTCGGGAAACTTTAAGCTCCTGGTGATAGACAAAGGTTTTCCAAAATTCTAGGTTTTGCTTAAAAGCTCAAATTTTATTATTGGTAACAAATACTTTCAGTTCTTTTCCTTGAAGTCACACGCTGACTTTATTCATTTTTGAGGAAGTGTCTGTAGGGTATGCAAGTCAGAATAAACATAGTTCGTCAATTTTCTTTTGAGTAAAAATAGAGTTTCATGAAAAAAGTAGCAAGTTCAGCTGCCCAGATAAATATTTGTGTAAGTAGCTATGACACTGTTGTACTTCAGTATGTGGTCCTTTACGCCATCACCCTGAATATTAAGTGTCAACACAATAAAATTAGTAGTTTTTTATTGCTTAATCAATGAAATTCTTAAGTGAAATTGCTTTTTCCTCCCCTCAACCCCCAACCATGTGGCAGTGAAGAATTTGCTGATTACTGTTACCGTTTGGTACCACTTCCTTGATTTGTGCTACCTAGCCATTGCTTTTGCACCATAAATGCAAAGGTCAACACAGTGGAAAGGCAAGTCACACTTCAGTATCACACAAATAAATTTGACCTTGCTGACCTTTAGAGACTCCAGGATCTAGGGACCGTATTTTGAGAACCTCTGTAATTGTGTATTATAGGGATCATAGGATATGCATATTTTCGGTCTTACTAAGTATTGCTAAGCTTCTCCCCAAACTGGTTATCCCAATTTATGCCCTGTAGCAATTAGGATACTATTTGGCCATGAATCACAAGGAGCCAGAATAACAGTGTCTTCAGTAAAAGGGAAATTTTAGTGATGCTGTGCGTGGTTGAACACATAGAATACACTAAGTGGGGTCCCTGGATTTACACAGTACACGACCTGTACAATGTTGTGCAGTTTACATAAGATAATTTTATTTTTCTCATGCAAAAGTTTAGAGGCTGCCGGCCCTGGGCTTGAATGGTGGCTCTTTTCCATGAAGCCCTGTAAGGATCCACGTTCCTTTTATCTTGTTCTGCCTTTATGTCCTCCATTCCCGAAGTTACTTCATGCTCCAAGATGACCGCTCCAACAAGCGCTTCCAGCGTTTAGCTGGCAGGGATAAGGGTGGGCACAAACACCTTGGGCCAGCAGTCTCTTCGGGAAAATACCTGGGAGCTGCCACATGCCACATGCCACATGCCACTAGCAGCAAGGAGTCCTGAAAAATTTGGAGGGCTAAATGCCTGACGCAAAGTCAGGGATTCCAAAATTACAGACGACCAGGAGAATAGACACTGGGGGACAATTGGCAGTTTCTGCTGTAGTCCACTCATTTGGCTATATGCACTCTCCTACAACTGGAACAAACTCACTTTATCCCTAAGGGAGATCATTTGTAAAAGTTCCAGCCAGTTGCAGCATCCAGCTCACAGTTTAGGTTCTCTGAGTTATGTGCAGTTTGTTTCAAAAGGTCTGTTGTAGATCCTTGTGGTTCCGTGATTTAAAATGAAATGATATGTTCTGTCCTCCCAACATAATTAATGTACAATAGTTTATAAATTCAGTGATTTATAAACTGAGAAATATTTTATGTGTCCCAAATACACAATGAGAAAGTAAGAGTAGGGTAAAACAGTAAAACCTCTATTTATAAAAGGCAACATGGGAAATATATAACAGTCTATGGTCCAAGGCAATTTCCAAATCCTATTAAGCATGAATAATGAAGACTCCCTACCCTGGAAGAAGAGATAGTTCCTTGTGTTGATAGCTCCTGGCTGTCCTCTGGGATGTTCTTCTTTGTTATGCTTCATGTTCACATCTGGGGAGGGCACTGCTTGCAGGCTGCTTGTGTAGAATAACTTGGGGGACCCTATTGTAGATTTCTGGATCTCTTTGAGTAGATCCTTTCTCTCTAGTACTCTTCTGTCTGTCTGTCTGTCTCTCTCCGTTATCTGAAAATTCTAAATACCCTGGCCTCTCCAAACTCTGACTCTGTCTTCTAAACTCATCAGGACTGCCACATTCTGATTGGACTCTCCTCCCTGCATTCAGGAAGTTCCTCTGTACGGAAAACCAGGGCAATTGTAGGTTTTATGTCATTGATTCCCTTTATCTTAGGGACCACAATTCTGTGCTGTCCTTTGTCCAATGTTTGAAAATAGTTGCTCCCTAAATAAATTGCCCAACTATAAAAAAAAAAAGAAAAGAAAATAGTTGCTTCATATATTTTGTATTTTGTTCCGTTTTCTGGGGTTTCCTCCCCACCCTGTTTGGAAGGAAGGAAAGTCCGATAGCTGTTATTCCAATAATGGCTGGAAGCCATTTAAAAAATAATGAATAACTGTTGAATGTTTTAAAATTCACATCTATTGAAATGATCATGCAAGTTTTCTCTCTTAGTCCATGAATGTGTCGGATTACCATTGGAAGTGAAAGTGAGATGTTGAGCCATCCTTGGATTTCTGGGTTAAACCCCATGTGATCAGAATGCATTTACAAATATAAACTGTTGAATTTCATTATCTAGTATTTCGTTGGGACTTTTGTATATATGCTCATAAGTGAAATAGACACATAATTCACTAATTTTCTTGAGCTAGTCTTACATGTTGGGGGGTTTCATAAGATGAATGGAGATGTAATATGGAAAACTAGATTCCTAAGTAGAACTTCCTAATGAAAATGTTTTAAAATCAAGGATAAACCAGAAATAACAAGTGTTGACAGGGATGTGGAGAAAAAGGAATCCTCGTACATTGTTGGTGAGAATGCAAACTGGTGCAGTCACTGTGAAAACAGTATGGAGTTTCCTCAAAGAATTAAAAATAGAAACACCATATGATCCAGTAATTCTAGTACTGGGTATTTGCCCAAAGAAAACAAAAACACTAATTCAAAAAAAAAATATGCATCCATATGTTTATTGCAGCTTTATTTAGAATAGCCGAGATATGGAAGCAACCTAAATGTCCACTGATAGATGAATGGATAAAGAAGAAGTGGCATATATATATTATATATATATATTTATATAATATATATATAATGACTATTACTCAACCATAAAAAAGAATGAGATCTTGCCATTTACAACAACATAGATGGGCCTCAAGGGTGTTATGCTAAGTGAAATAAGTCAAACAGAGAAAGACAAATACAATATAGTTTCACTTATATGTGGAATCTAAAAAACAAAACAAATAATCAAAAAGAGAAACACAGACCCATAAATACAGAGAGCGAACTGATGGTTGCCAGAGGGGTGGGGGTAGGGGGCAGGGCAAAATGAGTGAAGAGAAGTGGGAGATACAGGCTTCCAGTTATGGGATAAGTAAGTCATGGGGATGAAAGGTACAGCCCAGCGAATACAGTCAGTGGTACTGTGATAGTATTATATGGCGACAGGTGGCAGCTACACTTGTGATGAGCACAACATACAGACTTGTCAAATCACTATGTTGTCACCTGAAACTAACGTAACATTGTGTCAATGATACTTCAATAAAAAAATGTAGGAAAACTATTTTCTAAAAAAGTGTTTTCTGAAATCACCGATGATCTAGTAAGAAAATAAGGGATTAAATAAAATGGGAGGCCAGAGGGGCAAGTGAAGTGCTGCACGCTGCTTTTGATCAGAGGCATTGGGTCAACTGAGAGAACTTGGATTTGGGATTTTATAGTCTATGCTATAAATAAATAGTGTCCCCCCAATTCATACCCACCCAGAACCTCAGAATGTGACCTTATTGGGGCACCTAGCTGGCTCAGTCCATAGAGCATGCAATTCTTGATCTTGAGGTTGTGAGTTCAAGCCCCATGTTGGGCGTACAACCTACCTTAAAAAAAAAGTGGCCTTATTTAGGAATAGGGTCTTTGCAGATAAAATTAGTTAAGATAAAATCACACTGGATTAGACTGGGCCCTAATCCAGTGACTGGTATCTTTATAATAATAAGAGGGAAATAAGACACAAAAACCTAGGGGAGAAGATCATGTGACAACACAGGCAGAGATTAGAGTGATGCATCTATGAACCAAGGAACTGGCAACCACCAGAAGCTATAGGAAGAGGTAAGGGGGCATTTTCTCCTAGAGCCTTTGGAGAGAGCATAGTCCTGCTGACGTGTTAATTTGGGGCTTCTAGCCTCCAGAAATGTGAAAGAACAAATTTCTGTTGTTTGAAGCCACCAACTTTATGGTACTTTTTAATGGTAGCCCTAGGAAACAAATATGTATCCTTTGAGATGTAGAAGACAGAGACACATCAAAGAGCCTGCTCAAGGAGGAGAATTTAATAAGAAACCAATCCTCTACAAAGTATGGACTTCAAAGAGTTAAACCCTCAGTATAAGGGTGAATTAAAGATATACTCTGCCCTTTGGGGACTGCAAAGAAAGTTGTTTCAAATTTGGGGCAAAGTGAAGTGTGTGTGTGTGTGTGTGTGTGTGTGAGAGAGAGAGAGAGAGAGAGAGAGAGGCAGAGACAGATAGAGACAGAGACAGAAAGAGACAAAGATGCTGAAAATTTATTTATTTATTTATTTTTTTAATTAAAGATTTTATTTATTTATTTGACAGAGAGAGACAGCGAGAGCAGGAACACAAGCAGGGGGAGTGGGAGAGGGAGAAGCAGGCTTCCCGCTGAGCAGGGAGCCCGATGTGGGACTCGATCCCAGGACCCTGGGATCATGACCTGAGCTGAAGGCGGACGCTTAACGACTGAGCCACCCAGGCACCCAAGATGCTGAAAATTTAGAACAAGAGTCTGGCCCTCATATAGGTTGTCAGCTCAAATTCATATGGTCAGGGTGGTCCAAGCAAACTTCAATGGAATATTGAATATAGAGTGATCTCAGGTTGGTCTGGTGGAAGCAAACACAAATTGTCTCTGATGGTACCTACCTTTTTCCTAGGCCACAGAGTTTCCCATAAATACAATCCCAGGGCTAACGAGCATCTCTAAGTTAAGAAAAAAAGTAATTAAGCAGCAAGATAATGAGGAATCATGACAGTAAACCAGCAGTAACCACAGACAGCACATTTCAGGTAATAGAATTATCAAATGTATTATAAAAGTCCTATTTTCAATATAATTTAAGTAATAAAAGGCAAGGTTGAAAATATGTGCAGCAACTAAGAAACTATGAAGAATAATCAAACATTTTGAAAAGAAGCTCCAGGGCGCCTGGGTGGCTCAGATGGTTAAGCGTCTGCCTTTGGCTCAGGTCATGATCCTGGAGTCCTGGGATCGAGTCCCGCATCGGGCTCCCTGCTCCTTGGGAGCCTGCTTCTCCCTCTGCCTTTCTCTCTGCCTCTCTCTCTCTCTCATGAATAAATAAATAAAATCTTAAAAAAAAAAAGAAAAGAAGCTCCAGATGGAAGTTCTAAAATGAAAGTTTTAAGTTAATTGAGTATCATGGGGTGCCTGGGTGGCTCAGTCATTAAGCATCTGCCTTTGGCTCAGGTCATGATCCCAGGGTGTCCTGGGATCGAGCCCCGCATCGGGCTCCCTGATCCGCAGGAGGCCTGCTTCTCCCTCTCCCACTCCCCCTGCTTGTGTTCCTTCTCTCACTTTGTCTCTCTCTGTCAAATAAATAAATAAATAAATCTTTAAAAAAAGTTAATTGTCACTTGAATTTTAATTTCAACTAAATTTAAAACTCTGTGCACAGCTTTAGCAGCAGATAATAAACAACTGAAGAGAGAATTCATGAATTAGAATGTGAATAAATTATCCTGAATATTGCCTAAAAAGATATAGAGATGGAGAGCATGAAAGAGATGCTAAGAGCTATGGAGGCTGGAATGAGGAGGTCCATGGGGGTCTGAGTGGGGCCTCAGGGGGAGAAGAGAGGGAGCAGGGAAGGCAGTATTCCGGGAAATACTGGCTGTGAAATTTCCAAACTGATGAAACTATAGGGAGAAATCCATATAGCTGAGAAGCTCAGTAAACCTCAGGCAGAAAAACAAAACAAAACAAAACAACAACAAAAAACCAACAGCCATAAAACAAATGCACACCTAGATACACTGTATTGAAACTTCAGAAGACCAAAGACAAAGAAAAGAGTCCTAAATGCAGTTGGAGAATAAAGAGAAACAGCCTTCAAGGGAATGGCAGACTGAGAGGTGACTTCTCATAGCAAAAGGCAATTCAGAAGACAGAATGACACCTTTGAGTTGATGATGGCAACTAATTATCTGATCTAGAATTCTATATCCAGTAAAAATATCTTTTGAGAGTCAGGGGAAAGTAAAGACATTCTTAGACAAGTGGAGAGTTTACCTCCCAGAGCTCTCAATAAAGAAAATGCTAAAGAATGTACTTCAGGGACGCCTGGGTGGCACAGTTGGTTAAGCATCTGCCTTTGGCTCAGGTCATGATCCCAGGGTCCTGGCATCAAGTCCCACATCTGGCTCCTTGCTCAGCAGGGAGCCGGCTTCTCCCTTTCCCTGCCACTATCCCAGCTTGTGCTCTCTTTCTCTCTCCACCAAATAAATAAATAAAATGAAAAAAAAAAAAAAGAACTTCCTTTAACATTAAAAAAGAATGTACTTCAGGCAAAAGGAAAGTGGTATCACAGGAAGTTCTGAGATGCAAAGAAGAATGACGACACAGAAAGAGGTTAACATTTGGATAAATCTAAGTAAACAGTGACTGTTTAAAACAAAAATAACAATTCTTTATGTGTCTTTAAAAAGAAAATTAAAATGCATAATAAAATTTAAATTGGGACTGGAGTGAATCCAGTTAGAGTCTTCTACAGTCTTTATATTGTTCAGGAAGAGGTAGGAACACCAATTAAGTTCAGGGTTTCTCAAGTTTCATGTGGGTGTCATAGGTAAGAGTGTGCCTTAGATCAGATTCCTTCAAAGATAGTGGCTGGGACAGAAGTTCAAGTGCAAGTAGCCGATCTGGATGGACTTGGGACTTCTTTGACCAATAGGTATGGCAAAGGTGATGCCATATGACTTCCAAAGATATATCGGAATAGGCCACGCAGTTTCTGCCTGGCCCTCCTAGGGTACTCACTCTGGAGGAAGCCAGCCATCTTGTAAAAAGTCCAACCACTCTGAGACTACCATGTGTAGATGCTGGTTGAGAGCTCCAGCTGAGCTCTCTGTCAACAGTCACCATCTACTACCAGCCTTGTGAGTGAGCTGTCTTGGACATCCAGTCCAGCTGACTTCTGACTGTAGCCACACCACACAAGAGACCCCAGACAAGGACTTTGGAATCCCAAATTTATGACTGCAAAACTGTAAGCAAATAAAATGGTTGTTTTAATCCATTAAACTTTGTGGTAATTTTCTACACAGCAAAAGTAATTGGAACACCTATTAGGTCAAGGAATTGTGAGTGTCATGGTGATACAGTAAGAAAGCAAGAAAAACAGGAGGTGATGGTTAGAGATTTGGATGCTTAAAATCAAAATTGAGGAGATGGTGAAGTTATTGGTTATGACACCATTCCCAATAAGGTATGGCTCTTAAGCTTTTCATCATTGTTATACACTTCTGTTTGTAGTTTTAGCCATTGGCATTTTACTTTTTTTTGTGACTTCTATGCTGAATAGAATAAAAGGCAGATTAGTATGCATTTATTTATTTTCTTTCTTTTAAAAAAAGATTTATTTATTTATTGAGAAAGAGTGCGTGCACGAGTGGGAGGGGCAGAGGGAGAGGGAGAGAGAAACTCAAGCAGACTTCATGCTGAGCATGGAGCCTGACGTGGGACTCAATGTCATGACTCTGAGGTCATGAACTGAGCTAAAACCAAGACTCAGATACTCAACCGACTGAGCCACCAAGGCATCCTGCATTTATTTCTTTTCTTTTCTTTTTAATTTTTATTTTTTCAAAGATTTTATATATTTATTTGACAGAGAGAGAGACAGAGAGAGAGGGAACACAAGCAGGGGGAGTGGGAGAGGGAGAAGCAGGTTTCTTGCTGAGCAGGGAGCCTGATGCGGGGCTCGATCCCAGGACCCTGGGATCATGACCTGAGCCAAAGGCAGACACTTAATGACTGAGCCACCCAGGCGCCCCTATTTATTTTCTAATCTATGAGAAAATTGTCAGAAATTGTCCTCTGACTTTTTAGAATTGATCAGGATTGTTGAAACAGAAACTGTTGCTATTTCAGTTTTCCCATAGAAGTCCAGTCAATTTTGTGTTTTGTACTAACTGTCAATGCCACTAATGGACTTTAGAGAAAACCAAATTATTAAAGTGGTGTATTTACGGGGAGGAAAAGGAGTCTGGAAGGACACTGGCAATAGGTGGTCAGGAAGGCAAGAGGAAGAGCAATAATAGTGCATGAGGCCCACAACTGAGGGAAGGAAGAACTTCAAGGAGGGATTGGTCAGGTCCTGTGGATCTCAGTTCTTTCATCCATACAAAGATGCTATGAGAATCACATGAGGTAACACACGTAAACTCTCCTACATGAAATGTAGGAGATGTAAGGATTATAAACCCCTTCAGGAAATTTTGCCTTTTCATCAATGTATCCCTGAGCTGGGAAGAGCAGAGTCCTGAGGGCTTGGGAACAAATGGGTCCTGGTGCGAGGAGCATGGGGAGGAGGAACATTGAATGATCATGATGAGGAGCTAAGGCCCATGGCTGGAGCTTTACATGTATTATCTCATGTAATCCTCATAGCATCAGTGTACAGATGAAGAAACTGGGGTCCATAGGATTGAGTAAATTGCTCATGTTTAGAAAATTGATCACAAGATAAAGATTGGTACCACAATCTCTCAGACCCTAAGGCTGATGACCTTTCATTTGTGCTCTGGGGACAGATGGAAGACTTCACAGGTAAAATTGGGAGTGGAAACCCTGACTTCATGACATTTATACTCCTGGAATCTGGAGGCAAGTCATCTGACAAGAGGGAGGGAAAGAAGGGGAGAGGCTTAAAGAGGATTGTGGGAATGATAACTTGAGATGGAATTTAGAAATATAAGGCTTCATTCAAGGTTGGTGCGATTCCAGGCATAGGTAAATTCTGAGGCTTTTTATGGGAGAGGTCACTAGAGTTGAAAGAGTCAAAGACTGTTGACTGATCAGAAGTCAAGGAGCTGACTTACCAGGATGTTGGATGGGTCATTTATGTGGATGTCCAAGTTAACCAGTTTGATGACAAGAGAGGATTGAAAAGAAATCTGGGAAGTGGGGGTAAAAACTCTTTGTGAATTCTAGGGCGTGATCTGGATTATTGTGGGGAAAGTCGGGGAGTTTTTAGTATGTCCAGAGTCCTTGAAGCTCAGAAAAGGGGAATGTTCTTAGTGCTCCTAAAATTGAAAAGACAGCGTGATGACAAGGACTTAATGCTCCAGACCTAGTAAAGTCCGTAAGACCTCTCATTCATTCATTTCTTCATTCACATATTTGCTGAGCACCTGATGTGTTCCAGGCTCCAACTGTGCTATCTCAAAGAGAGATAAGATAGTGTCTCTTCTCTCCTGCAGCTCTCATTCATTAGAGAGGATAACATAAACTATTAAGTACCATTCTTAGGAAAATACCGTAATTGACACAAAATATAAGTTGTGGTTGGGGCACAAAATAGGGCACAATCTGCCCTTGGCTATAGGCCTTCTCTCCCAAAGAATGATGTTGTCCTTCCCAACATGCATGAGCACCTTCTGCCTTGTGGTTTCCAGGCATTAATCAAGTGCTTCATCTTTCCCACAGAAATAATTTTCCACAGAAGTAAGAAATGTCAGGGCACATAATCTCCACCAAGGGTGTGTGTGTGTGGGGGGGGAAGGATAATTTCTTGTTGAAAATCCAGCCTCCTTCTTTAGCCAAATCTTCTTCACAAAGTTTCCCTAACCTACCCCTCCAACCCTTCTTTATCAACTGTACTTACAACACTGATCTGCCCTCCCCCACCCCAATGCCTGCTGACCCTGACCTAATCTAACTCCTCCAGCTCGATTTCAATCATCGCTCTCCCCACACAGCTCCATATCAAGTCAGAAAGTCAGAACACGTCAGTATCCTGAACAATGCCAATCACATAGTTGGTGCCCAAGAAACAGTTTTTCCAATTGAATGAACATAGCCTCAGGGTTATCACCCAATGCCCATCAGTACCTCTGTCCAGCCTGCGTAGTCTGTACTGTGTACTGAAAGTTCAGTTTTAGCCCCAGTCAGCATCCTCTGTTTGATCAACTTGGAATCCAGCAGGATCAGCATCCTTGATCAGTTATCTCTGTCCAGCACCGATCAGCACCCTTTGCGAGAACAGCTCCTTCAGCTCCGATCAGCACGTTTTAGGGAGAAGTCTCCGTCGGCCCAATCAGCACCCAGAGGCGGACAGCTCCTGCAGCCCCTTGGAACGCGCAGCCAGCCCAGCCTCGGTCTGGATCCCCTCAGGCCCAGGCTCGGGACCCCAACTCTTCAGATTCTTCGGGACGCCAGCGCAGCTGCGGGAGCGCGTCCACCCCTCCAAGAGCCCCTCCCCCTCCCAGTTAACCAGGGGTCTGTGGACCCGGACCCCTGCCCTCCTCCGACGGCCCACCGCAGCTTTCTCACTGAAGGCTCTCTCTCTCTCTGTCCCCCGCACCCGCAGACCCTCCTGTACACGAACCTAATCCATCCCCCAATCCGCCGCCAATCCGCTTCTCACCTCCCCCACCTCCCGAAAAAACCAAAGCCGATCGTTCCCGAACCAGAGCCTCTCAGTCAAACCATCTTCTCTCCTCCAACCAGCTTCCCCGCCGGCCCCCTCCCTCCCTCCCTCCCCTGTCCCCTCCCTCCGCTCCCGGATCCTCCCTCTCCTCTCCCCTCCCCCTGCGGCGCTGCCGCTCGCCTGCCGCGGTGTCCTGGCAGGGTGTCGAGGTGTGTCGGCGGGCGGGGTGTCGCAGGGCGTGTCACGAGGTGACTCGGGGAGGGCTGAGGACCGAGGGAGGGAGCGACGAAGGGCGTGCGGGGCCGTCGCTCCGCGCACCCCTCCCCCCGCCGCAGTCGGCAGGCCTTTCCCGGGAGAAGATGGCGGATCGGGCGGAGATGTTTTCTCTTTCCACCTTTCACTCGCTGTCGCCGCCAGGCTGCAGGTACGCACTCTGGCGCCCCGGGCCTTGGCAGACCCTTATCTCCTCGCAACCCCCGCCGCGACCCAGTCCCCAGCCTCCTCCGACCCAGCCCTGCCACCCCACCCCCATCGCCGTTGGGGACCCAAGCCCCAGTCCCCTCTCTGTTCCTGAGGCCTCTGACTTCTGCTCCCCATCCTCCTTCCCTTCAGGGCGTCTATTTTTGTCCTCCCCTCATCCCCCTTCTCCAGCCCTAATGACCGCCCCCCTCCGCCCCATATCCCGCTGGGATCCAGTGCCGCACCCAGCCGGGCAGCTGACCCCTCAAGGGTGGAGGATCCGGGCTGAGCCTCTGAGGGGCAGCCTGTCTGGGCAGGACCCTGAGCCACCTTCTGTGCTTGGCAGTGTGCTTTTGGCCTCGTTGGGCCTGTCTTTGGTAAAGGCCTGTCTTGGCCTGTAGGGCTCAGGGAGGGAGTTGAAATCAAGCCTGGAGCCCTTGGGGGAAGGACCTGAGATGCGGAGGGTTGGATATCTGGGTGTAGACCTGCCTTGGGCAGGAGGGGGGAGACAAAGTGGCTAGTAGACTCTGCTCCCAGAGCAGGCCTACCTGCCCCCCCCCCCCCCCCCCCCCCGCTGCTGCAGCTTCAGCTCCCCCTCCCCCCACTCTGCTCAGCTTGACTCCCCTGGGACTGAAGCTGTGACCCAGAGGGCCCTGGAGCAGGGAGGAGAGGCTGCTGGCTCTCTGAGAGAGGAGGGGCGGGAGGAGGGTCGAGGGGACAAGTGGCTCCTCTGGGCTGGTAACGGCTCAGATTGTGGGGGGAATCCGTTGAAGAGCAGAGCTTGGGGTTCAAGGTGATGGGAGGATGTGGCTCTGGGAGTTGGGTTTTCTGGAGACCATGGGGCCTAGCAGCTGGGGGTCCCTCCTTAGGGCCAACATCTAGGCAGGGAGGGAATCCAGCATTGGTGGCTCTCTAGGGAGCCCTGTCCTTGCTCTCTGACCCTGGTCCCCTCTCCCAGGCCTCCCCAGGACATAAGCCTGGAAGAATTTGATGATGAGGACCTGTCTGAGATCACCGATGACTGTGGCCTGGGCCTCAGCTATGACTCGGACCACTGCGAGAAGGTGGGGAAGGGGCTGGGGGAATGGAACCCTTTCAAGGGAGAACCTCACTTTGGCTCTGCTTAATGTTCACTTGGAGTTTTAGGGTGGGTCTGAGCTCAGCCTTGAAAGAAGAAATCCTCTGATTGCCCCCTCCCTTTGGGCCTCCTGGCCCAGGGTCTTCCTTGATCTCAAACCTCTCTTTTTCTCAGACTGTACGCCCTCCATAGAGGGCTGTCCCCAGCATTCCTCGCCTGGCTCCTGTCACTGGACTAGCTTGGGGGAGGGGAGGCAGGCCTTCTGTCCTCAGACCACTTTTTAGGAAGACCCTGCCCCTTCCTGCTGCCATCTCAGCTGTCTCCTTCCCAGCCCTGTCCCCACCTCTCAAGCTTCCTCTGCCTTATGTCTCCACCCCTGATATCTTTTCTCCCCCGATCTCCTGCTTCTTCTCCACCCCCTCCCTGTCTCTCCATGTTTCTGTTTTCATTCATTCAAGAACATTTCTGAGGAACTGCCATGTGGCAAGTGCTGGGGGCTTCCAGGTGTGTGGAAGGAGAATGGGACAAGTGTGGCCCTTGCCCTTGGGAGCTTATAACTCAGTAGGGGAGAGAGACATGTCAGAGGCCATGGCTGGCTGCCTGAATATCAAAGACTGAGTTCCAATGGGAGGCCACTAGGTGCAATGAGGGGAGAGGGAACCCAGTAGAGACTGAGGCCTTCAGGAAGACTTTCCAGGGGAAATGGCACACAACCTTGCCCTTAGGGAAGACTGGATGGAGCTGGGCAGATAAGGGCGGTAGGGAATGGAGGAGAGGGGTTGCTGGCAAAGTGATTAAGTGTGTCAAAGACCCTGAGGTTGGTGCAAGCTTGGTTAATCCTGGGTTGTCTTCATGCATTCCAGTTAGCATCTATAGGCTAAGTCCTGTTCTCAGGGTAGGATCTATCAGTACACAATAGGACATGGTCCTGCCCTGGTGGGCCTTGAAGCTTGGTGGGTACAGCAATGGTGAATTGGGCTAAAATGCCATGAAGGAAGGAGAGCTGGTGTCAAATGTGATGGGGTTTGGAGATAACATGAGGGTGGCAGGTGGATTGGGGCCACTCTGAGAATTCACTTAAGCTAAGGAGTTTGGGCTCTTACCAAGAACTGGAGTGATCCTTTTGTATCTTAAGCAGATTTTTAAAAAAGATTTTTTATTTATTCATTTGAGAGAGAGCGAATGAGAGCATGAGCAGGGGGGATGGGCAGAAGGAGAGGGAGAAGCAGACTCCCCGCTGAGCTGAGAGCCTGGGACCCTGGGATCATGACCCTAGCTGAAGGAGACACTTAACTGACTGAACCACCCAGACGCCCCTTAAGCGGATTTTTAAAAACATTGCTCAGTTGGTGGGGAGCAGAGTGAACTGGAGTCTTCTCTCTCTTAACTTATAGCTTTCTGCTTTCCCCTTTCCTGGCACCTGGAACCCCAAGTCACTGTTGAGCTCTGGCCCAGCTCTGCCTGTCCCTCCTTCTTGCAGGACAGTCTCTCCCTGGGACGTTCGGAGCAGCCGCACCCGATCTGCTCCTTCCAGGATGATTTCCAGGAGTTTGAGATGATCGATGACAATGAAGAGGAGGAGGAGGAGGAAGAGGAGGAGGAAGAGGAGGAGGAAGAGGAGGAGGAAGAGGAGGAAGGGGAAGGGGAGGGCAAGGAGGGAGGAGGCCCTGGTTCAGAGGCCCCTGCCCCAGAGGCCCTGATCCCTTCCCCCTCCCTGGAGGAACCCCACAAGAACCGGCCCACCACTCTCCACCTGACTACGCTGGGAGCCCAGGTGAGCATCCAGACCCACCCACAACATCCTGGAGTTAACCTGGGTTTTTAGCATCTGGGACTCTGCTCGCCATGGCAGCCTGTCCTACCACTGAAGGCTGGAGACCCCCATCAGCGCTACTTTCTTACTGCTCCCCCACCCCACCCCAGGACTCCCTGAACAACAACGGAGGCTTTGCCCCAGCCCCTCCAGCTTCCTGGCAGGAGACAGTGCTGTGCTCTCCTCCCCAGGAGCCCCTCAGAGGTGAGCAGGGTGGTGGTGCTGGTGGTGGGGTCACAGGAGGCAAGGGAGAGAGGAAGGGAACCGAGTGGGCTTGCTGACACATACCCCTGCTCTGCAGAGTCACCCGCCTCCCTCCAGCCCACAGACGCGAGCCCATGCGGGGCACAGTCGCCTGTGCGCCAGGGTTGCGATTGTGAAGGGAACCCACCGGCTGCGGGCCCCCCTGCGCCCTGTGGAGCCTCGCCCTCCTCAGATCCTGGCATCGAGGCTGACCTGGGAAGCCGCTCCAGCGGGGGCCGAGGGGGCCGGCGCAGCAGCCAGGAGCTGTCCTCGCCAGGCTCCGACTCGGAGGACGCAGGGGGCGCGCGCCTCGGGCGCATGATTTCGTCCATCTCGGAGACCGAGCTGGAGCTGAGCAGCGACGGCGGCAGCAGCAGCAGCGGCCGCTCCTCGCACCTCACCAACTCCATCGAGGAGGCCTCATCGCCTGCCTCCGAGCCGGAGCCCGAGCCTGAGACCCCATGTGAGCCCCCGCGTCGCCCCGCCTTCCTGCCCGTGGGCCCCGACGACACCAACAGCGAGTACGAGTCAGGGTCCGAGTCTGAGCCAGACCTCAGCGAGGACGCCGACTCGCCCTGGCTGCTCAGCAACCTCGTGAGCCGCATGATCTCCGAGGGCTCCTCACCCATCCGCTGCCCCGGCCAGTGCCTGTCTCCCGCGTCGCGTCCTTCCGGGGAGCCCGCATCGCCCGCGGGTGGGACCACGGAGGCCCCTGAGGCGGCTGCAGGGCCGGGCGGCGTGGAGCTGGTGGACATGGAGACGCTGTGCGGGCCACCGCCCCCCGCGCCCTCTGCACCTCGGCCTGGCCCCGCCCAGCCCGGGCCCTGCCTCTTCCTCAGCAACCCCACGCGCGACACCATCACGCCGCTGTGGGCCGCTCCGGGCCGCAGCGCCCGTCCGGCCCGCGCCTGTTCCGCCGCCTGCTCCGAGGAGGATGATGAGGACGAGGACGAGGACGATGCTGGTGACAAGGTGGGGCCCCCTGGCGGCAGGGGCGTGCGCCCCGCTGCGCCGCTGGACGCCTCGCTGGTGTATGACGCGGTCAAGTACACACTGGTGGTGGACGAGCACACGCAGCTGGAGCTGGTTAGCCTGCGGCGCTGCGCTGGCCTGGGCGAGGACAGCTCGGAGGACAGCGGTGGCGAGGCCAGCGAGGAGGAGACGGCGGCCACGCTTCTGGGTGGTGGTCAGGGCCCGGAGGACGCCTCCCCAGACAGCCCTGACCTCACCTTCTCTAAGAAGTTCCTCAATGTCTTTGTCAACAGCACATCTCGTTCTTCCAGTGAGTGGGAAGTGGGGAAAGGGGGAAGGTCCCTGGGGAACAGGCAGCTTCCGCCGAGCGCCCGGGGCAGCCTGAGGGTCTCAGGGTGGTCAGGGCGAGGCACTGCCCTCTTACCCAGGACACGTGCCTGGAACGTTCCCCAGGCCCCCAGCAGGGTGGGGAGCAGAGTGGGTAGGCCTGCTCTGCCTCCAGCCCCTGATGGCCTGGTTCTCCCTCCCCCCAGGCTCGGGGCAACCTACACCAGGCTGCTGGGGGGGCAGGGGGGAGGAACTTGACCAGGCCTTCAAGTACCTTCCTTCTCCTGCCTCTGAGTGTCTGTCTTTCCCTGTCTCTGTGTCTCAGGCACGGAGTCCTTTGGTCTTTTTTCCTGCTTGGTCAATGGGGAGGAGAAAGAGCAAACCCATCGGGCTGTCTTCAGGTACAGCCTTTCTCCTGTTTGCTGCCAGTGATCCCCAACCTCGGTCTACAGACACTATGGGACCTGGGTGGACACCACCCACTGGGTCCTGCCCTGCCCCTCAGTGATCTCCCTCCTCTGACCTGATCTCAGGTTCATCCCTCGCCATCCGGATGAGCTGGAGCTGGATGTGGATGACCCAGTGTTGGTGGAGGCCGAGGAGGATGATTTCTGGTTCCGTGGCTTCAACATGCGCACAGGGGAGCGTGGGGTCTTCCCTGCCTTCTACGCCCATGCGGTGCCCGGCCCCGCCAAGGACCTGCTGGGTGAGGTCCCATCCCCAAGGGGTAACTTGTCACCCCCTCTGCCTGCTCTAGGCCCCTTTTGACACCCCCTCTCCCCCCAGGGAGCAAGCGGAGTCCCTGCTGGGTGGAGCGCTTCGACGTGCAGTTCCTGGGCTCTGTAGAGGTACCCTGTCACCAGGGCAATGGTATCCTGTGTGCAGCCATGCAGAAGGTCAGTCTGGAGTCAGTGGTCCACCTCACCCCCGTAGGCTGGCCCATCCTTTAGAGGCCCCAGGCCTCTGGCCACAGAGGGTTCAGACAGTGCCTTGGGAGCCTCAGGGGGCAGAGATCCCAGCTCTGATTCAGAGGCCTGGGCAGACCGACCTAGGGCAGAGCTTGGCAGGTCTGTCCCTCCATCTAACCCTCAGTCTGACTCGGCCTTCTCTGCCCTCTCTGCTCTAGTTCTGGCCTTGCAGGTTTATTGGATTTAGTGGGGCCTCCACCTTCCCGCCGGCCCCTCCTTTCCTTCATTCCGTCCTCTTTTTGTCTGTAAATCAAGACCAATTCGCACAGATCCTTTCCTGGGAGTCATTTGCTCATTCATTCACTTGGTAGACATTTAGTGAGCCTGCCGATCTACTGGTCTTGTGGTTGAGTGGGAAAGCAGCAGAGAAACAGGATAGTCTGTAGCTGAGAACTCCCATCCAGTCCACAGGGATGGGCAGTGAGGAGGCTGGCGGAGGGGCGGGGAGGGGGCTTTGTCCTGTCTGGAGGAATAGAAGGAAGTGGCAGTCTTAGGGCAGAGAGATGACCACCTGGTCCTGAGCCTGAGGAATGGCTAAGACCACCGGTTCTCCTCTTCTAGAGTCAGTGCCAAGAGTCTTCATCCATAATGTAAAATGTTGCACCAAGGGGAGAGAAAGACACCCTTGTAGGCCCTTGAGACCGTCTCTCCCCCAACTTCTTCCCCAGATTGCTACGGCCCGGAAGCTGACCGTCCACCTGCGTCCTCCTGCCTCCTGTGACCTTGAGATTTCCCTTCGGGGGGTCAAGCTGAGTCTAAGCGGAGGACCTGAGGTGGGAGTGCAGGGGCCTGAGGCACAGGGGCGGCTAGGGATGGGTTAAGGCAGGAGGGTCTGCTAGAGGGATGTCTGGCCGGGGTGGCAGAAGCGGCCCCCGACCCTGCATCTAACTCAGCATGCTCGGCCACCTCTGCTCCAGTTCCAGCATTGCAGTCACTTCTTCCAGATGAAGAACATCTCCTTCTGTGGCTGCCATCCCCGTAACAGCTGGTGAGAGCCTTACCCTCCTGAGTCCCCACGATCCCGGAGGGTTGCCTAGATACAATCCCTATCCCCCACCACGCTGACTGCCCCACCTGCACCCACATGGCACCCACTCTGCACTGGGCTCGGGAGCCTTGGATCAAACAAGCTCTCATCTGGTCTGGGTGAGGAAACAGAGACACAGACAAGTGAGTGCTAGAAGCATCTATCGGGGTCTGCTGTGAGCCGACCTATAGAGAGGTGGGTGAGTTCTCCTGGGACTCAGGAAGGGACTGAAGACCACTCTGTAAGCCTTGGAAGACAAGTAAGTAATGGGGTGGATCTTGGCAGGGAGCCAGTGGAGCTAAGGCTGTGGGCGAGGGGCCCCAGGTGTCTTGGCGGGCAGCTAGGGTGAGGCTGGAGGGACACTAGGAGTACCCGGGACTCTGTCAGAGAGCTTGTACCTAGTCCCATTCGCAGTGTCTCATGGTGTGACTCAGTTTGACAAGATGGCTCTGGCTGCTGTCCAGATGGATGGACCCACGTGTTACGCAGGAGGCCAGGTGCTGCTGAGGTTCTGCAGGGGCAGTGTCCTGGAGGCATTTAGGAGGTAGACAGGCAGGACCTGGACTGATTGGGTATAGAGGCTGGCCTAGAGGGAGAACCAAGGGTGATGTGCCTCCTGGGTGATGGGCAGAGAGTGACCCCCACACCGAGAGAAGGAGCACGGAGTGAGTGGGCCTGACATGCTGGAAACGTGGCATTCAATCGCAGATGCAGTGAGATCAGATTGGCTATTTGTTCCATGGGTCTGGAGTGTGGGACGGAGACGTGGAAGGAGAGAATCATCTGGGAGCAGGTGGGTCACTGTGGCCGAGGTGAACGAGACAGGCAGGCAGAGCGAGAAAGGAGGGAAGGGGGTGAGCGAGCCAGTGCTGTAACCAGCTGGGGGGGCCACAGGCTCCCTGGCCAGCCAGACTCCCGCCCACTGGTCCCGGTGTCCTTGATGGAGGAGACAGGATGTAACCAAAAGGCCAGGGCCAACCAGAGGCTCGAAAAGACTCGATGGGGTGTTGGAGGAAGCAGGTCCTCAAGGGCGGAGGAGGTATAGGAAGAACACAGTGGACCTGGGGCTGAGGCTTGTGGTAGGTCCTGAGTCCAGCATGTAAGTCATTTGGACACTGCTGTGCTGAAGAGGGTGATAAGAAGGGCTCTGTCTGCCGGCCGGGGGGTGGTGTCAACCCTCAGCAGGTCAGAGCCCAGTCTGAGGAGGGAGATACTGCTTTGCAGGCTGCAGACCAGCTAGCAGGCAGCGCTGGCACTGTGAGGACTGGCCTGCACCTGGAGGGATGGTGGGCTCAGAAGTGCACTGCCAAGAGGGAAAACAAGCTTGATTCCTCAACAGAGGGAGACTGCCCAACCTCAGGCCTAGACACCTGAGCATGGACCCAAGTGCAAGCACATGAGAGAAAGACGGTCAGACCAGTGGATCAGGGTGGAGGGGAGGCGGTGGGTGGGGAGGGGACCAAGGCGCTGCTGTCTTGGCCCAGACCTTCCTAGTACTTGGTACTTCAGAACTCAGCCCAGTCTGTCATGGTAAGGAGACACCAATGAAATAGTGTTAGGTGAACCCTTAACTCATTTCCTCATTTCCTTGAGAAGGAAGCAGGACATAAGGAATGTGCTGGACATGCTGTATCTGGATGAGGTTGGCGTGTGTGGCCTGTAAGATCACAGACTGCTACAGACTAGCTGTGTGTCCTTGGGCAAGTTTCTGACCGCCTCTGGGCCTGGTCTCCATCCTCTAGAGACAATAGATCAGGGCACCTACCTCGCAGGGCTGTTGTGAGGGGTATGTGGGTTAATAGTAGAAGGTGCTGTTGTGCTTGGGGCTCGGTAAGCGACCTCCAAGTGTTGGTGACTATAAAGTGATTCTTTGACCACGGTGTTTGAGACAAGTTTGTTCATGGACAACATGAGCACGTTGTCTTGGCAATGACACTGCCGTGTGGATTCCCATTTGGTGGAACCACAAAACCCCAATCCAGTCTGATGTGGATTGGATTAGCCACCGTGAAGGGAGTCTCGAGCCTCAGGCTGCAGGGCTCTGACAGGCCCTCCCTCTGGACAAAGTTTTCATGTCTTAGAGGAACCGAACAGGGCAGATTCAGGAAAGGTCTGAATGAGACAGAGTTGGGACAGTGACTAAAAATTCATGACAGAGCCAGGGTGGGAGGTTTCTCTCCACAAAGAGGGTTTCACAGATTGGGGGCCAATGCCAAGTCCCAACTCAGAGCTCAGATAATAGCTGTAAAGTTTGCAGGACCAGAGGTGGGGCTGGGCAGGCTCGGGTGACTCACATCTAGAAGGCAGAAGGGAGGCCCTGTGCTATGGCCTAGGGGCAAGCTCTGGGTGGGGGGCCCACCCCTGTCCTGGAGAAATTCACACAGGTCACTCATTCCTCGTAGGTGCCTAGCACTGTGCTTGGACCAGAACCCAAAAAGGCACCTTCAAATCTTGAATTCGTGTGACCCACACGTTTTTCTCATTCCGTACTCTCTTCCCGAGCCCTCTGTTCCTGACTCTTGTCTCCGGATCCGGGGGCGGGGGCGGGGGGTGGGCTAAGCTGTGGGTCTGTGCTCTGATACCCCTCCGCATCAACCCCCCTGCAGCTATTTTGGCTTCATCACCAAACACCCTCTGCTGAGCCGCTTTGCCTGCCACGTCTTTGTCTCCCAGGAGTCCATGAGGCCCGTGGCCCAGAGTGTGGGGTAAGTGGGGTGGGGAGTGCCCAGGTAGGAGAGCAGGCCTGAGAAGACGGGCAGGGAGGTGAGGTCTGGGGGTGGAGAGTTTGGGCAGGAGTGAGGGGGGAGGTCAGATGAGAAACAACAGAGGTGGAGAGTTGGGAGTGGGTGGAAAACAAATTTGAAGACGGGACAGGAGCCCGGGGGGAGGGTATTTGGGATGGAAGTGACACGGTTCCCTGTGCTTGTGATCGCCGAGCCAGAGAGCTGAGGAATGGGGTCTGGGGATGACGGGCAGGCCCAGGTGGGTGAGGGGGGAGAGCTGTGGGCGTGTGGTGGGGGCGACTCAGGAGGCCCGGAGCGGCTGGTAGATGACTCTCTCTCCCCCAGCCGCGCCTTCCTGGAGTACTACCAGGAGCACCTGGAGTACGCCTGCCCCACAGAGGACATCTACCTGGAGTAGCCGCTCACTGCTCCCTGGCTGCAGGGGCCGCTGGGGCTGGGCGTGTCTCCAGAAGCCGCCGTGGCTTTGGCAAGAACTGGATTGGGGGCATGTGGGAACTGATATCCAGGGAGCTTCCTCCTTGCTCCCCAGGGGCCGCGGGAGAGAGGGGTCCTCTCCACTTTCCCTCCGATCCGTTCTTTCTGTCACCCTCTTCCGCCCCTTGACTTCATCCTGTCTCTTGTTTCTGTCTCTGCCCCTCTCTGTGCCTGCAAACTCTCGCCCTCTGCTCTTTACTTGGGGTCAGAACTGGGAGGGTTGTAGAGGAAGGCGAGGCTCTAGGTGACTGGTGGTACCAGGCTCCCAGGCGATCCCCTCCTGCCCCTCCCCTGTGATTTATAAAGGAATTTTAATTTTTATAGTGAATCTCAAGGGATTATCCCATCCTTGACCACAGGGACAAAGAGAGGGACCTCCCCATACTGCCCCACATGGAGCTCAGGGGGAGGCAGGGAGGGATTCCCCAGAAGGGTCCTGGGGGAGATTAGGAGTAGCTCTTGAGGCTTATCCCGAGCCCCCAGATGCTAGGAGGAGGGTGCCTACCCTGGCCCTGGCCACACCAGCGTCCGCTTTGCCGCCGCAAACACTCCCCGCAGTCTAGCACCTCAATAAACTCTCTGCTTGGTGTGACACTGGCTGTTTCTGGGGGGGCCCAAGTAGGGGGTTGGGGGTCCAGGAGCTGCCCATGGCAGTGGGGACCAAGACTCCAGGGTGATGGAACCGTGAGAAGATTCACCCCTTCAGTGCTCTCTGAAATCATGCCACGGGCGCCCTGGGGATTCTCCCCAGATGCACTTGATTGGCCAGCAGGGAACTGAGGCCAGAGAGAAAGGGCAGTGGTCACCCTAAGTCTGTTCCTTCCACCTGCACCAGAGCTCCCGGCTGGGGGGCCGATAGGGCTCAGATCAGCGTGTGTGGGTGCTCATGAGTGTGTATGCATGCTTGTGAGTGTGTGTGTGAGAAAGCAGGGGTCAGTCTGCTCAGATCTTAAAATTGGCATTTAAAAAATTCTCCACAAAAAGCCAGAAGAGAGGAGGTGGCTATTTTTCACTATGCCTTTAGGTGGTTGTAGATGCTATCTTCCAGGGAAAGGGCTTTCCTGGCCCCGGGGCCCCAGGTGAGCCCCAGCTCTCGGGTGCTGAGGTCAGCATGGTAGGCAGGGCCTTTCTGAGGGTGGGTCTGGGTCCTCCCGGCAGAATCCGGGACCACTGCAACCCTGGGAAGACTACAAGTAAAGGTTATGAAATGTGAGCAAAGGGAAGGACAGATTCACTACATATGAATTTAAAACTACTATCTATAAAAATCACATGCCTCTACTCAAGAGTCAATAAATGGCCCAGACCTTTGGCATGTGGACAGCCCCACCAGCAGAACGGGGACCCAGGCCAGTCTCAGCAGATGCGCAGCTTGTAAACCAGCATGCCGGAACATTCCAACTCCACTGTCAAGAAGACAAAGTCAAACGTCTATGAGAAGACTTTCCTACTGATTAAAGCTGTAAAGAGGCAGAGAGCCCTTGATGTGTCTGTTTGAGACTTGCACCCCTCTGCACCTGGGCAGGAGCATGGCCCTCAGAGCCTTCTGGCTGCACCACGGTGGGGACCCACCGCCCGCCCACCTACTCCCTCTGCTCGTCCTTCACTGAGGCAGGTGGGAATTCCCCATGCCTTCTCACTGCCCTCAGCACCGTATGCCTACCTACACGTCCACCTCAGCCCCTCCACCTCGCCCCATATTTCTATATCAGCCTTTCCCCCCAGCTCGTCCTTTAGGACAGCTGTTGGATATGCTTGAGTACCCTTTCCCTCTCAGTAGGACCCTTCCCAGACAGCCCACCTTCCTTCCACCTCTTTGACCTTTCCTGCACCTCCCTCTTGTCCCCTTTCCCGCTGCTCCTTGGATCTCAGGGTTTCCTCTAGCTTAGCTGTCTTGCAGACCCCGTCCCTGGCTCCAACCTGGGTTCTTCTCCCTGGCTTCTTCCCTCAGACTCAAGGCCTTCCCTGAGCCAGACCACTTGGCTCAGCTGTGTGCGTGTGCATTCACTCACCAACCCCAGCTGACCACCCCTTTAGCCAGTCAGTTCACTGGTGCTTTGCAAAGTGCCGAAAATGTAAGAACCCTAACGAGAGCACTGAGGTGCAGAGCGCCTGGACACCTCAGTAGGGGCCATGGACACTTCAAACCCACATGAGCATTTCCCTACCTGCTCCTGTTCAGCTGTGTTCTGGGTTTTATGTTTTTTTTCTCTGGTGCCTGAACCTGAGTTGCCCTAGACCCCCATTGCTGCCACCTTCGTCCCAACCCGGTCACTGCTAAGTCTGCTCCTTCACATCCTGCCACCCCCGCCCTCACTTCTCCCTGGATCAAACCGCCTTGAATTTCCTCCTGTGTCTTTGTGCATCAAAAGCCTCCTCCAGGCTCCCTGCCTCAACCTGCATCTGTGAACCCACCTGCCCCTGCAACCAGATGAGTTTTTAAACAGAAACCCAAGCAGGTACTCTCCCTCTTAAACTCTGCAATGGCTCCCTATGGAAACTGCCCTGTCCCTGCCCCTCTCAAGCACCCCCTCCCTCCATCCCACTTCTGCCCCTAGTACCTCTGAGCTTCCTGTGGGCATCTGCTGTCCTCTGTAGGTTGCTGGGTGATCTGTCTTCCTCCTGGGTGCTTGGGGGGCCAGAGCCTTGGAGTTGGGTGGTGTCTCCCCTGCCTACCCCCCTGGCAGAGTCTGTGGAAGATGAGTCAAAGAGACCAGCGGCGCGGCTGATGCCCCCTCTCCTCCTGGAGCCCGGTGCAGTGCTTGGTGCACATTATGAAGCCCTGACCCTCCCTGTGGGAGTGAGCAAGCCTCTAATATCAGGACTCTGACCTCTGGGAACCTGGCTAAGGATAGCACCCTAAATTAAAACCTCTGTACACATTCTTGTTTAAAACATTGAAAGCATAAAAATAATCTAAATTTTGACCAACTAAATGTATATTTACTTAATTGAAATAGTGGGCAAATATGAAAAAAGTAATATGGAAAATAGTTGTGCTATTATGGGAAAACAAATATGCAGAACCTATGCTAGAAACTAGGTGTTGAAAAAGAGTGAACACGAAGAAGGCTAACAGTCTCTGTTTCTCTTCCTGTTTTCCTGCACAAACATGTCTTCATTGTTTCGAGTATTATAGGTGCTTATCAGAGACCCCCAAACGCAAATAGAAGCATCCACAGAAAAACTAAAAATAAAAAAACAAAGGCATTACTTAAATGCAAGCAAAAAAGGGTATTTGACCACAATAAAAGAACCTGTCTTAGGACTCTTATGAGGCGTCCACAAACTTGCCCTCCAGACAGGCTGAGAACAGTGCTCTGGCAAGTCAGTACTCATTACCATTTTTATAAACACTATGCAAAATAGAATTTTTCTTTTTAAAGTATTACTTTTCCATTATAAAGAGCCCATGGTCATTATGGAAATTGTGGAAACTGCAGAAAATAGAAGGAAGGTAAAAAAAAAAAGTTCTTATATCAACTCAAAGACAACTCTTGCTGATATTTTGGTGTATTTTTTTTCCAGTCCCCTTTCTAAATATGGGTTTTTATTTTATTTTGTTTGCGACCAGAGAGAGATCGGGGGACCCAATGAGGAATTTAAGGCAAGAAGATTAAAGCAAAGTAGCCCACGTCACTGTGAAATGGGCTGTGTGCAATGGAAGATGGTCTTCGCACATGAGTCTCTAGTTATGAAACACAGACCAGCAAATACATGACTCAGAAATGTTTGAGCAGCAAGAAAAAGGAGGAAAACATAGACCTGAAAATAAACTTAATAAAGTACAACAAACACACATACACACTGGATTCTATATTCTACATATAGAGAACACCATTCTTTTTGGATGTCAATGAAAATATTTCAACAATAGATCATGTAGTAGGTGTGACTCAAAGCATTCAGCTCTAAGAGCAAACTCCAGGGAGATGGGTCTGATCAATCAGGATAGGAGGAGTCAAGCCTGGCTTGGCTGCTACAAGGCTACTTGGAGGACAACAGGCTCCTTCCCTTGGTCCTGTGACCTGGGTGCTTGGCCTTTGTCCTCATGACTGCCTGAAGGCTGCTGTATCTTCCAGCATTGTGCTCAATTTCGGGCAGGAGCAAGAGCAAGGGCAAAGGGGCGGGCAGCTGGTCTTGCAAAAGCCCCCCAGAATGCTGCAGTGAGGAGTGGGTAGGAGGGAGGCAGTGGGGAGGAAAAGCCAGTGTGAAGTCCAAACTCAAGGCCTCCCTGAACCATCACCGGAAGGATGAGAAACAGGAATATTTACCTGCTGGCTCCTGGCCCCCACAGGTGGAGGGATGCCCCAGGAGTGTGCACCTTCTGCCCTTCAGAGCAGCTCATAGGCAGGCTGAGAGCAGAGTGAAGAAGCAAGTCCTCTTAGGATCACCCAGCCAGCCACAGCAGAGGTCAGAAGTTCTGCCTCCAACTTTGGATCCTTTAAAGCTGAGCAGTGTTTCTGACCTCCTCAAAAGAGGCACAGGGAGCAAAACCCATGACCAGGGGGCATGTGGGAAGACCCTTCTCCACCCCCCAAGCAGGGATCCAAGACCACCCTCCTAGGATGAGGAAGGAAGTGGCACCCCCTCTGAAGAGGGGATATTAAGGAACACTGGCCTGGTGCTGAACAGACCAGGGGTACCAGGTTCCTCACCCCTGAAACCACCGCCGTGAGCAGGCCTCACCTGGTTTGCAGGTGTGGACACAGGTGTGGTGGGACCTGTGCAGGTGCGTGTAGGACAGGAGTTGATATATAGCATGGAAGCTCTCCCTGCGTGTGCCCCCACCCCCACTGCCTGGGTCATGTTCTGTGGAATTGGCGTACAACCCAGCAGACAGGTCCGGTCTCACATCCAGGTTCCTGTCCTGAGGTGGCACCCACTGAGTCCAAAGTCAGCTGCAGTGAGTACTGCCCCCTCATACCTGTGAATGAGGTCCTTTTACACACAGAGCTTGGCAGAGAAGAGGAGTAAACAATTTACCCTAAAAGCTGTCTTAGCCATCATTTGAGTTGATGGCAAAAAGGGGAAACCTGGATTTTATTTTTTATTTCCTTTGTGCAGATTTAGAGCAGTTGGCCCCTGGCACATAGGGGTCTGGTGCCTGCCCTGCGCAAAGCCCCACCTCCACAGAACCCCACTCATGCCCGGTGGGCCCACCACTCCTTGGCCTTCATCTACACAGAACATGCTAACCCTGGAGTGCATGACTCGCCTGCACTCTTTTTGGGGCATCCTGCATGAGGTTGACATGCACTTGTGGTCAGCAGAGGGGCATGGAGGAAGCTCCTGGGAAGGGGAGCAGAATGAGCAGGCTCAGCACAACCAGCCACCAAGACCCTGCCCTGTCCTTCCTCAGGGACTCCATGTAGGGACTGGACTGTGCAGCTCACATGGGGAGGTATCCGAGGGTAGGTGACTTGTCCAATCGGGGTGGCAAAGGAGGAGGAGGTCATGCTGTTCAGACACGGCTCCTCCCCAGGCATGCACCATCCCCCCCCCACCAAGGTTGGCAGGATGGGCACAGGTGGACCCTCAGGGCTGTGCCTCATGTCTACCCCAAACCCCTCCCTCTGGCAGGGACCCAGGATGGCTGTGGATGGCAGGGACCATTCCTCTCCCCGACAGCCCTCATTTGCTGGGATTAGGAGGGTGGGGGTTAGTACTTAATTTCCTTCTGTATCAGTTAGCATTTTGTGGTCACAACCAAACTATAAAAACTGACTCTGGATAACTTTTTTTTTTTAATTTTAGGTTGGTGTATATATAGGAAATCAAGTATAATTGGTGTAACTTAAAAAAAAATATTTTATTTATTTGACAGAGCGAGAGAGCACAAGCAGGGGAAGTGGGAGAGGGGGAAGCAGGCTCCCTGAGGAGCAGGGAGCCCGATGCGGGCTCGATTCCTCCAGGTCAGAGGAGCGCTGCAGTTCCCACTGGGCATTGGGTGTTCCCTGGGGAGGGCGGGCTCTGGGCACCACGTTGTTACAGTATTTGCAAAGTGATGCGGAGAGGTTTCCGCTCTTGTGTGGAGTCCTGGGCCAGGCCACCCCCGCAACTGCTCTCTCCAGGGCCCTACTTTCCTGTCAACTCAAATGGCACCCCAGACCCCTTTCTCCCTTGGGTCCCTTTCTTCTGAGACCACTTGAATAGAGAGACTCAGCTCTCCCTCCTTGCTGTGGGGGGGGGGGTATGGGGCTGCCAGGAAAATGCAGTTTGTGCGGGGGGGGGGGTGTCACACCTTGCCCCTATGGCTGTGACCACTCAGAGGAGGAACCTGCACACACAAGCCGAGGAGGCTGAGGGCGAGGCATACGTAAAGGCAGTCCTCCCTCTGTTATTGCTAACCCTGCACCAGGCCTGAGGTCAAGGAGGTGACAGGACACATCAGACCCTTGAAAGGCAGGGTCAGGGTGCAACAAGGTAGAGCCATGATTAAAACATGATTTGCATGAGCACAGAGAACTCAGCCTGGGATTGCAGGCATTGCCTGGGCTGCTCTAACAAGTACGTGGTTCAGGGAAGAGGCAAATTTAAGCATTATTCCATGGAAACATCCCCTTTGCTCCCCCTTCTGGTCACTTGGGGGACAGACGAGCATGTGAGCAAGGCGGGGTGGGGGGGGGCTGGAGGGGGAGGGGTGGTCTCCCTGCAGGTGCAGCCCCTCTGCCTGCCACTCTTCCTTCTTAATGCACCTGAAGGGAAGCGGCAGCACCAGTGTGCGTGTTCTGTCCGTTCCAAACCCACAGAGCTCCTCCCAGAGGAGACTGGGGTGCGGGAGGAAGTCGCTCTGTGGGGATGGAAAGCCACCATTCTGGTGAATGGATGAATCTTAACTCACAGGAAAAGGGGCTGTTTTTTAAATCGACAGCAGCAGAGAAGAAAGGGAAGTGCAGGGACATTGCAGACAGCATCTGGGGCCACAAGTGTGTGTGTGTGCTGTGTGCACGTCTCTCAGCATGTATGCGTGCATGTTTGCAAGTGCGTGTGCACACAAGTGACTGGATGAGGAGCAGCTTAAATGATGAGAGAAAAGTATTTCTGCTTCCAAAAGCCCTCACAGCAAAACCAAAAGTGGGTTGAGAGGGTGAGAGAGTCTGCTCCTCTCGCAAACCTTGGAGGCAGAGGGTAGGTTTCAACACCCCTCCTCAGATCTCAGCCAACAGAGAAGCATCCCTGATGTATCAATGATTTCTGCACCCCCTCTCCCCCAAAGATTATGCTCTTAGAGGACCCGCACTCTTCCTTTGTGGTATTTATCTGCGAAATTCTCATTTCTCTTGAAGTATATAATACACACGTGACGACTTAAGTGTGTAGCTTTATTGCTTTATTCCTATGTACGTACCATGCTTCCACCCCCCAACCTCACCCAGGCACAAGGGGCCCCCAACATGCTGGGATTCCCCCCGTCTGCGATCTCAGGGTTGACGCCCATACCCTTTGCTAGACAAGAAGTGCCATGGGAACGGGGATGCGTCCCCTCTGGTGATCTGCGCCCCAGCACTATGCACAGCACCTGGTGCCGAGCAAACAGCCCGGTGGGCAGCGGGCCTGGAGCAGCCCCTGTGCCTGGGGCTGTGCGTGGGTGTGAGCGCTGGTGTGGTCCTTGCTGAGTGTTTGGTCTCTGGAGATCATGCACAGACGGTGTGCCTGCTCCAGTTCCTCAGTCCTCACTCTGGAACCAAGGCACCTTGAGGTGACTGTGTACCCCACTGGAAGAGAAGCTGCAGCCTACAGGGGGAGGGCACGCCCAGCTCACCTGGGGCCTCCTTATGCCAGCATCAGTGGCTGCAAGGGTCTCCAAGGAAACCACTGCCCTATGGGGGCAGCCCCAAGGCACAGTAGGATCTGGGGCATGGTCAGTGGAGCCCCTGAACCAGCCCAGAAGTGATGGAAGAGCCACATGGAGGATCCAGTGTGGGCCTCAGGACACCGCGTCTGACAGCCCAGGCTCTCTCCCAGACCGCCTGCACTCGTACATGTGGTCGCCATACATCCCACTCACATGTCCCATTCCAGCCAGACTTCTTTGGGGTGAAAGTAACAGGTAACCCACTAGCAGTGACTTAAACAGGTTTATTATATTGCGAGCTCTGGAGGTAGATGGCTGGAGACACTGGTTTAGCAGCTGCAGGATGTCTGGTCAGGGGCAGCAAGGGCACCATCCTCACTGCTCCCAGAGGAAGAATGCTGCAGGGGACCCAGGCATCCCGGTGGACTGCCACTGACCTTTCACCGACCAGGACTCTTAGTCACATGCCATTCCTGGCCCAATCATTGGATTGGATTGTGACTGGCTCAGACTGGGTCAGGGAGAGGCTGTACCTGCTAGTCAACAAGCCTCTGCCCAACACTGGAAAAGCGGGGGTCTATTAGTAGGGAAGTGGATGCTGCCCTCGAGCACCCGAGGCAGGCCTGAGGGACCACATGGGGCATGTGTGGACCTGCCATGAGCACACACACAAGGTGACTGACTACAAGGCCTACACACTGCGAATGTGGGTACAGGTGGGCAGTCAGGAGTCCTCTCTGCAGAGCCACTGACAGAGCACGCTGGCCCCACAGAGGACAGCCAGGCCAGCATGCCAGGGCTGAGGGCTGAGGGCTGTTGGGTGCCAAGGAGGGCAGGCCTCAGAGGGTACAGGGCCTCTAAGGAGTTTGAACTTAATTCTGAGCACCATGGGCAGCCTGCAGAGTTTTGAGCAGGGATGGAACCAACCCTGAGGTATGCCTTTGTCTGTTGGGGGGAGAGGCCAGGAAATGTGTGGGGAGGCAGAAAACGCAGAGCTTTGGAAGGGGCAGAGGCAGAGCTTGGGGAGCTATCTCAGGAGCTTATCTCCCCTTATTCCCACCTGGAATGTGTAGATCATCACCCGCTTTCAGACAGGTTTCTGCTAAGAGCCCCGGCGCCCTAGTTCTGGTGTCTCCAGGAATGCGTCTTCCAAGGAGGTGCTCCTGGGTGCTCTGCAACTTCAGGGTCTTCTGTCCACCATGCCCTCACACCCACCCCACCCTGTTCCTGGCACACAAAAGCACTTACTATAGCTTCCGTGAAGGGACACGCTCACACTCAGGAACCAAGCTTTCACTGACACACAATCACAACGGTGGTGGGTTCAGATCCCTGCCCAACCTCTTACAGCTGGGTGACCTCAGACAAATTGCTGGATCGCTCCATGCCTCAGTTTCCTCATTTGTAACACAGGCAGACCAGCACCTACCTCAGGGTTGTCGTAAGGATTAGATGAATTATGACACCTATGAGTACCAGCTGGTGTTATTAGCATCATCAGGTACAAAGCACCTCCGCACACACGCACCACAGCAGTGAACCATGCCAGGCCTGGGTGGGCTGAGGCGCCCTGGGCTGGCCTGCACCTGTGCTCTCAGGCCTGGGGCTCTGGGCAGTGGCAGCAGGACGGCCGGGGGGTGCAGCCAGGCTGACAGCAGATCTGCAGGGCAGGGTCCTCACCCCGGGCCATCTGGCTGGGGCTGAAGGTCATGGAAGCATCAAACTGGGCCTTGAGCAGCTGAAGTTGCTTCAGCGCCTGCATTGCCTCTGGGGCGACCTCAGCCAAACCTCCCAGAAGGTTGTAGTTCTCACCAGGGTCCTCAGACAGGTCAAAGAGCAGCGGGGGCTCATGGGCAGTCAGAGGGCTGGAGGCGTGGCAGGCAGGGTCTGGCGTGGTATCGCTGTGGACAGAGCCTGGAGGGGGGGGACACGTCTGTGCAAAGGGCAAGAAGGGGAGGAGGGTCCAGGCTCTGGGGCTACAGGAAGGTCGGCAGGGCCGGGGTGAGGAAGTTACCCTGGGTGAAGAAGTGAGCTTTGTACTTTCCACTCCGCACAGCAAAGACCCCATGGACCTCGTCTGGATAGGCCGAATAGAAGAAGAGAGACTGCCGGGGGCTCTGGGGGCAAAGTCAGGGATCACAGGGTGGGCGGGGGTCCCCCAGCACTTATCTGCATGTATCCGGAGCCATCAGCCTTGTGTCAGGCCCTGGATATGGAGCTGCTCCTTGCCCACCCAGGAGCCCCACTGGCAACACCATTTGGATGCCACTCCACAGAGGCTCTGCGGGCTGGAGCAGGAGAGCCAGGGTCTCAGGGTTGTGAACCCTACCTTGCCTGTGCCCAGCAGCAGGGGGCTGAGGTCAACACCATCCAACGTGACGTTGGGCAGCGGAGCCCCTGTCAGGGCTGCCAGGGTGGGCAGCAGGTCCAGGGAGCTGGCCAGCTCATGGGTCACCCCTGGAGGCAGAAGGCTGTGTGATCACTCCATTGGCCATCAGGGCTGGGGAGGTGGGGCCAGGGGTTCATGAGGGGAGGGCCTGAAGACTGACCAGGAGCGATGTGGCCTGGCCAGAAGGCCAAGGCAGGCTCTCGGACACCTCCCTCAAAAGTGGTTCCCTTTCCACAACGAAGAAGGCCAGAGCAGCCGCCATGGGACATCCTCATGGTCTCAGGCCTGGGACATACAAGGAAGTCGTCAGTGAGGCTCAGGGTGACCTCTGGTGACCCCACCCCAGGGTTACATGCTGCACACAAAAACGGCCAGCACATGCCTGTCCCCTCTGGGTCCCTCCATGCCCTTGTGACCCCCAGCCTCCCTCATGCCCTGTGGGCCACCAGAACATAGCCAGCATCTCTTCAGACACCCTTAGCCCATATGTCCTCGGCCAGTAGCCAGGATGGGAAGACTCCAGTGACCCATTGGTGAGGCATCAACCAGCATTTCCCCGCCCCCTGCCACAGCAAACCCATTGTCTGCAGTGAAGATGACCAGCGTCTCTCCGAGCAGCCCCAGGTCCCCCACAGCTGTCATCAGGGCCCCCACAGCTGCATCCAGCTCCATCAGGGAGTCCCCAAATGGCCCTCGGCCTGAGCGCCCAGAGAAGCTCTGCCCACTGAACTGGGGGTAGTGGGTGTGCTGTGGGCAGAGACAGGAGTTAGCGCTGGGTAGGAGTCAAGGGCAGCTCAGGGGACAGGGCCAAGGGCACTCACGTGAGAGGCGTAGTACAGGAAAAATGGCCGGCCCTGGCGCTGGGCATCAGCCATGAGGTCACGGGCGAAAGCCACATAGCGGGCCTCAAGTCCTGGCAGCCAGGGGGGCTGTGCCTCCACGGACAGGTTGGCCAACAGTGGGATAGGGACCAGGCCCTGGTCACAGCTGCCATCACAGGGGGTGGACGGCGGAAAGCAGGTCAGGTTCTGGCAAGGGCCCTGGTGGAGCAGTTCCATTCAGGAGTCTGGGCTGTGGGGTGGGGCTCAAGGGGTGAAGGGGAAGGGGACTGGTGGGAGGTGGGGAGGAGGGTGGTTGAGGGCCCTGGAGGTTCCTACCTGGTCATGGGAGTATGGGATGCCCAGGAATCGATGGAAGCCCTGGTGGGGGGGCAGAAAGGCCCCCTCAGGCCCCACCCCAAGGTGCCACTTGCCAGCTATCCCTGTGAGGTAGCCTCGGGCAGCCAGGACCTCAGCCAGGGTCACCTCCTCCGGGGGCAGGCCCCCTCGGGAGCTGGGCTCCAGAACTCCAGGGTACAGGCCCATCCGAACTGGGAGTCGGCCGGTCAGGAGCGCAGCCCTATAGGACAAGTCACAGAGTCCGTGAGACAGAGAGAAACTGAGGCTGAAGTGGACACATGGAGGAGGGAAGAGAGGGAGGAAGAAAGAAACGTGACCTTCTCCAAAGAGACAGAGCATTTGCCTCCCCCACTGGAGCCCAGAGTGAATCTGGGAGATGCTGTATTGACTCCCCTGCCTCCTCACTTACCGGGAGGGTGTGCACAGAGACATGGGCACATAGAAGTCGGTGAAGCGCAGCCCCCCTGCGGCCAGCTGGTCCAGGTTAGGGGTGGTGGAGCTGGGGTGCCCATAGGAGCCCAGGTCCCCATAGCCCAGGTCATCAGCAAAGATCAGCACGATGTTAGGTGGGCCAGCAATGGCCAGGCCTATGGCCAAGGCCAGAGCAAGGGCCCACAGTGCCACCATGGCACACAGCACAGATGGGGCCGGCACAAGAGACCCTTGGGAGGGAAAGCAAACTGGCTCCAGCAAGGTCTACCTCAGAGACTCCAGATCCAAACACTATCTTCTGCTGAGACCGCAGATCCAGATACTATCCTCCCCTGAGACCCCAAATCCAGGTAATACCCTCCCCTGAGACCCCAAATCCAGGCACTATCCTCCCGAGACCCCAGATCAGACACTACCCTCCTCTGAGACCCCAAATCCAGCCTCTACCTTTCCCCTGAGACCCCAGATCCAGGTACTATCCTCCGGAGACCCCAGGCACTACGTCTCCCCTGAGACACCAGACCCAGGCACTACCCCCTTCTTGAGACCCCAGACCCCAATACTCCTCGACCCAGACAACCCCTTCCTGAAGTCCCAGTGGACTTCAGGGGACTTCCGGAGACCCCTGACCTCAACAGAACCTAGGAGACCGTAGCCTGCGGTATAACTCCCTGGAGACCCTCGGGGACCAGGACACCTGATTCGGGCGATCTGACTCTCTTCACCTAGAGGTTACGGCTCAGGCTCGTGGTCAGGGACAGAAGTCACATGACACTGACCCCCGGGTCCGGCACGGCTGGACGAGGGTAGTGCCGGGCCGAGGAGGGGCGGGTCGGGACAGCGGGCAGCGGTGCCCTCCGCCGGCGCTTCCGCCTCGGCTCCGCCCCGCCCCCGTCCCCGCCCCGCGGTCCCGTGACCCTCCGCGCGCGGCAGCCGGGGGGTGGGGCTCGCGGGGGCGGGGCCTGCTCGGGCGCGGACTGGGTCGGGGTTGGGCTTGGGGTCGGGGTTGGGCTTGGGGTCGGGGTCTGGTGATCCGGGGGGGCGGGGGTGGGGGGGGCGCGCGCTCGGCCCCGCCTCTCATCCCGAGGCCGTTGGAGGGGCTGGCGCGGGCCAGGCTGGGCCGGTGCGCGGAGTCGGGCGGGGCCCCCAAACCTCAAGCTGGGAGACTCGGGTCCTTTTGGAAAGGCCCTGAGCGCAAGGGGGTGTTGTGGGCATCATCGCTGGGTGAGCCACGCAGAACGAAGGCTGTGGAACCCACTGACTCCTGGCTTTCCCCCCAACGTTACTTCCGGCGCTTTTCTCGAAACACGAGATAGTAAATTCTTTCAAACCCTTTCCCCTTCTTGCACGTGTCTGTGTGTCAATGTGTGTGTGTCAGTGTGCATGTGCGTGTGTGCGTGTGGTGTGTATTGTGCGCGCGCGCGTGTGTTGTGTATGTGTGTCAGTGTGCGTGTGTGGTGCGTGTGCGTGTGTGGTGTGTGTGTCAGTGTGCGTGTGTGGTGTGTATGTGTGTCAGTGTGCATGTGCGTGTGTGGTGTGTATTGTGGTGTGTGTGTGTCAGTGTGCGTGTGTGGTGTGTATTGTGTGCGTGTGGTGCGTATGTGTCAGTGTGTGTGTGGTGTGTGTGTCAGTGTGCGTGTGCGTGTGTGTTGTGTATGTGTCAGTGTGCGTGTGTGGTGTGTATGTCAGTGTGCGTGTGTGGTGTGTATGTGTGTCAGTGTGCATGTGTGGTGTGTAGTGTGTGTGTGTGTGTGTGTGTGTGTGTGTGTGTGTGTCTGGGTATATGGGGTCTGGCCTGCCTTGGGGTTACACGATGGGAAGAACCCACTGGCAGAGGAGATGAGTAAGCTCTGGCTCCGTCACTGGATAACCTTGGACGGATGACTTCACCTTTTTGCTCCCCAGTGGGTTTAGCTATCTCGAAGTCAGAGGGAGTACCCAGGAGGATGGTTAGGCGGGTGTTTTACTCAGTGCAGTAACTGGGGCCCTCAGCCAGCAGCTCCCTTAGGGCAGCTCCCCGTACCCCAGGAAACTCTCTAGGGCAGCTTTCTGGCCTCAGTTTCCCCCACAAGCTCAGGGCATCCCTCTGGGACCTCTGACCTCAGGAAGACCACGACCTTGATTTCTGGTTGAGGAGGTTTTCTGTGGCTCCTGAGCCTGGAACCAATGGGAGAGTGGACAGCAGTCCGAATGGCCTCTGGGGACTGGGGTGGGGGACCAGGACACAGCTTCCACTGAAGCCCAGTCCTGGCTGGGGAGCTGGTATTTTCCTGATGAAACATGAAAGCTCAAGACAAGAGGGAGTGTGGGGGAGCAAAATTCGAAGGGCAGGGACTCTCAGAGATGGGGCTCGGGGTTGTGGTCAAGGCTTGCTGCTGACCTTGTGGGGAAAGGAAGGGTCCAGTCTCTGGCAACCCATCCCCTTGGTGGCACATTCCACGGTGGTTTCTGGGCCTTTGCGTGGGAGTGGTATGGGGTTGAGTGGCCAGGACAGGAAGTTTTTCCATGGCCCAGAAATCTTTGAACCTGTAATTGGAGCTATCACAGCTGGTCGGCGCTATGAATTGGAGTTTAAAAGGACTCCACCAAAAGCACTTTCTTCCCTTTCAGCAGCAAGCTGGAAACTACCCCAGGCATCCGAGGACCTGCCCTGATTCTTGGGAAGAGCCTGCCTGTGGTTGTAATGTTATGCAAATGGTTGGCATCTTCCCCTGCGGTTCCTGAAGGCTGCTCAGGTGTGTGCACACGGGACAGCTGAGCCAGCCCAGCCCTGACCTCTAGGTGGGGGAAGTTCTGTGTGCTGCCAGCTATGTTTGTTCAAAGCCAAGCCTCGGCAGGCGTCTGAGTCTTTTGGAGATGTGAGTTCTTTCTTGGCATTGCTGCAGAAGCTGGCAGGAGGGTCAGCTTGGGATAGAGCCCTGATGGGAGGCAGCCTGCCAGCGTGCATGATGCGGCTCTGGACGCCTGGGACATTGCTAATTTGGAACTGACGCCCACAGTTAGGAGAGGGGCCTTGCAATGAGAGGTGCTGGTCTTGTCTTTCTGTACCTAGGACAAGGGAGGAGAGGCCTCTGTCTCTTGGGCCTGTGTGGGGTGGGTGGGTGGGGGGTGAGTGCCTTCAGTGAGAACACCCAGCCCACATGAAGGGATTCTGCAGTGGTTCCTGGGACTGGCTGATGTGGGGACCCAGGACATCAGATGCCATCTGTGCAGGCCTTCAACTCCTCCCTTGTTGCCCTCAGCAACCATTGTTCCTGTTCCTTGACCTGGCCCACCCAGGTTGTATTTCCTCTTCCACAGCCACCCTGATGTGGTGTGGTTGGCCCCAGTTCCAGAAGGGCACTGCTGGTGGCTGCATGTCTCAACCAAGGGAGGGAGGTTTGCTTGACCCAACTTTAGTCAGGCTCCTTAACCTTCTCCTAGGCCCATCTGTGCACTTCCTTGTAAATCCTGGTTTTAGCAAGAACCCTCCACCCTCGATATCCGATCCGGTTCATTCGTTCTTTCTTTCTTTCTTTCTTTCTGTTTTTAAGATTTTATCTACTTATTTGGGAGGGGGCAGAGGGAGAAGCAGACTCCCCACTGAGCAGGGAGCCTGACATGGGGCTCCATCCCAGAATCCCAGGATCATGACCTGAGCTGAAGGCAGATGCTTAACTGACTTGGCCACCCAGCGGTGGGTGTCCCTTGACCCCCCTACCACCTCCAGCTGATGTCTGATCACCTGGTCTGTCCTTGGCCAGAATCCTGGTAGGTTGGTTTAGCCAGAACCCCCCTCACCACTGATGTTTTTTTCTTAGTGAAAAAGTCAGTTTTTTCCACTGACCCCCACTTGCTGCTTGGCTATTATAGGTCAAGTTTTCCTTGACCCTCATAGGGTCCCTGGCTGGGTTTGAAAAACTGACAAAGATTAACAGGAGAAAGCCCACACATTTGTTTTACTTTATAAATTTTACCTGACATGGGAAGCTTCATAAGGAAATGACCCAAAGAAAGAGTTAAACGTGAGTATTTTATGCTAGGTTTGATGGGGACTGGACAGCTGTGGAAGAATATGGCAGGTTAAAGAGTACGAGGTTAGTGAAGTCAACTGGGGAAGTTTAGCGAGGCCAGTTTGTTGGGATTCTTCCCTTTGTCTTTGGCACAAGGATGCTCCTGTTCTCTGGGGATAGGGAGGGTACCTCTCACAGGAGGGTTTGATGATCTGTTTCAGGGGACAAGGGAGGGGGAGGTCAGAGTGACCTTCCTGCTTCTGCTGTTTTCTCAAACTACTTCAGCTTAAAATACTCGGCATGTGAGGTGTCATATTTTGAGGCAGCATGTTCTGAACCCTATCACTATAGATGCTCACTTGCCCTGCTGTGATCAGAATTGAGCCCACACCACAAAACTCCATCCCCATGGTCTGTGTACCTACTGTGATGGTCCTGAATTAAGCGCACCTTACTGTTTTAACTGGTTAAATGTATGCTTTTCTAAAAATTCTGGTTAGTTGACATACAGTGTTGTATTGGTCTCTGGTGCACGACATCATGATTCAGCAGTTCCACGCATCGTTCACTACTCATTGTGGTCAGTGTCCTTCTAACCCCCGTTATCTATTTCACCCCATCCCCTCTGCTAGCCATCTGTTTGTTCTCTATAGATAGCAGTCTGTTTCTTGGTTTGTCTCTTTTTTTGTTTGTTTGTTTTGTTTCTTAAATTCCACATATGAGTGAAATCATACGATATTTGTCTTTCTCTGACTGACTTCTTTCACTTAGCATTATAATATGTAGCTCCATCCATGTCATTGCAAAGGGCAAGATTTCATTATTTTTGATTGCTGAATAATATTCCTATATATACCACTTCTTCTTTATCTGTTCAACAGTCGATGGACATTTGGGCTGCTTCCATAATTTGGCTATTTTAAATAATGTTGCATTAAACACAGGGTGCATATACCTTTTTGAATTAGTGTTTTCGTATTCTTTGGGTAAATATCCACTAGTGGAATTACTGGATCACAGGGTAGCTCTATTTTTAACATTTTGAAGAAACTCCATACTGTTTTCCAGAGTGGCTGCACCAGTTTGCATTCCCACCAACTGCCCTACCATTTTAACAAGTGTCGTGAATAATTCTTTCTTTAACAAGATGCTAACTGGGAGGCTCTCATGTCATCCATTGGAATGGAGAGGATGATGGGAGGGCTCCCAGAAAGGGGGTGCAGTTCTGAGCAGATAGATTTCCTGCCCAGGAGTGCTGTGGCTGGTGTGAAGTGGTATGCCTCTGGGTGCGGCTGTCCCTCTGCCCCCTGCCCCACTCAGTGCAGATCAGTAGGGATCCTCTAGTTCCAGGCCTCTGAGCTTGCTGATCCCTATCTGAAATTTTTGACCTTATACCAGCCTGGCTAGCTCCCCACCTCCTTCAGGTCCATTGGGACGTCACTCTATCAGTGAGGCCTTCCTTGGTGTTCAAGCATCCTCTCCCACCCCTCTGCCCAGTTGTGAGCTGCTGCTCTTGTGCTCACAAGGAGGGGGCACGAACTAGTTGACATAAGCAAGGCTTAGCCTTGGCTGGCATGTGGCAAGTCCATATTATTATTCTTACCATTATTGTCATCATATGGTGGGGCCGGGCCGGGCCCATGAGGATTTCCAGACAGGGAGGGTGTTCCACAGAGGGGCTAGGGAAGATAGGGCTTACCTGGGTGACAACAAGGTGGAGAGATAAAGAAAACTTGTCAGTTGAGTTACCAGCAGGGGTCAAGTTTGTCAAGTTTTATTTAATCTTGCATGCAAGGGGAAAGCCTCTGAGAGACCACTTCAAAGATTCATTCATAGCAGGAAGGAGAATCACTGTTAGTCTAGATACAAAACAACCTCTGGTTACAGATCACTTACCTGTGAATGACACTAAGCTGGGCTGGTGACTGGTTCCCAAAACAGATTATGCCATCATTAAAGTTCATCAGATCCTTGCATGTTTGTTTCATCAGGAATGCTAATTTCTGAAGCTCTGCCCAGACCAGGTGTGGGACAATTTTTCCTTTCCAGTGCTTTCAAGGAACTGGATGGAGCTCAGAATGAGCATCTTCTCAAGGAGATCCAATATTTAGCAGCAGACGCTAGACTCAATGTGTATGGCAGCTGGGACACCCACTGCAGAGCCTGGTGCAGGTCTGGCCTTGGGGGCTGCTGTTACTGCATGGGTCCCAGGGTTTGAGGAAGATAAGGTTGTGGTGTAAGCCCCTCAGGGGGTCACAGTCTAGCCTTCCAGGGTGAGATAGGGGTAATTTAATGTAAACACAGAAGAGAAGACTTAGACACCAAGATAATTGTACCATTTTGCACATCTCTTTCAGCAAAGTCCCGAGGAATGGATATTGGAGGAAGATGATGCTAAATCAGGTAGAACTGAGAGTGAGCACACGTTCTGGATCTGAGGGACCGGGATGGTGTTGACTGTGCACTAGTAATTAAAACTAGGGCTCACAACAGCCCCTGTGATGAAGCTGAGATGCTGAAAACTTGGTTTAATGGTGTTGAAAAACAAAATTCAATTGAATAAATGTAAAGACCTAATTAGCTTTATTCAGTGATTCTTGGATCAGGCAGCATCCCATCCAGCAAGGAGGAAGGAGCTCCAAGGAGCTGTACACAATGGAATGATTTTAGAGGCAGAGGAAAGGGCGACAAGGAAGATTAAAAGAGTGGATTGCGTCAGGCAAGGTCACCTTCCTTTAGGGAAGGCAGGGGTCTCATCACTCAGATGACCTCACTGTGCTGACCAGCAAATTCCAGACTGGTTTGAAATTCCACTACTGGGAGAGGTTGGAATTGCCATTAGGTTAGGTTATAAGTCTTGCTGGGGATTAGCAAAAGCGACTCCATTTTGGAGCCTGTTGTTTCTTTTTGGCAATGGAGAAAAAGGCATCCAAAGACCGAGACAGGAAGGTGTTATGCTTGACCTGCTCCGTTGTCCCATAAGTGTCCTCTGAGAGGGCCTGGAGGACATCCCCTCACCAAGATATTAAGGGGTGTAGTTTGGAATAGGGAGGGGAGCAGCAACACTCCTGAAAGGCTCTGGGGAGGCTGGCTGCTGTAGGGCAGAGAGGAAACAAAATGAGATAATGGGGTGGCAGAGTGTGGTCATCATGGTCGAACAGAAGGGTGTGGACTCAGAGACCATTGGCTCATTGGCCATGGAGTCACCCTCCAGGTCACAGAGGGGATTGCCAGTGGAGGCTTGGGCAGTGGTGAAAAGACCCTGGGTCTCAGGAACTGGCCTGGACTTGACTCACAACGCAGGAAAGTCACTCCAGCTCCTCTTCCAATTCCTGGACATGAGTCATTCACAGACCCTGAGCCCTCTGCCAGAGGGAAAGACCTGGCGGAAACACCCAAGGCTATGCTAAGTCTTCCCTATGGCCTCCCTTGAAGGGAGGTGTGGCCTTTTGCCAAGATTGCTATGCACTGGGGGGGTGGGGGGGTGCACACCTGAAGCTTTCAGAGATTGTTGGGTACTGGTTCTGAGCTAAAGCCATTTCCCAGACATTCTGGTGTCCCTATAGTTCACTGATCAGCAGGGGGCTTTGGGAATCAAGTGAGATATGCATTCTGGTCCACAGTCCATCTCACAGTGGACACAGTAGATATGTGAGTCTATCTTGTATTAATTTCTCCAGTTGTCAAGATATATTGAGCAGCCAATGCAACACTACATGCTGGTCCAGGCAAGGACTTCCAAGGCAGGAAGCCCAGTGGAGGCCTCTAGGGCTCCCCTCTTACATCAGTTGAGGAAACATCAGCTACTTTGATCGCTAAACCCCCAAACCTCAGGGACTTAATACAACAGATGTTTATTTCTTGTCCAGTTTGCAACATTGGCAGGGATGGGGGGGTGCTCTCTGCTCCATATAGTCATTTAGGAACCAGGACAAAGGAAGTGCTGCCATTTTCAACATGTGGATTTAAAGTCATCCTGGATACCTCCATCCAGCAAGCAGAAGGGTGAAGAGAAAGCATGCAAGCTTGAGTAGGAGGCATTTATGGGTCAGGCCTAGAGTGGCACATATCATTTCTACTTGTATCAGTTCCAGAACTCTGTGACGTGGCCCTACCTAGATACAAAAGGGGTTGAGAGGTGTGGCCTATTGGGGCCAGGAGTTGGGGCACCAGCTTTCCAACACCTCAGTTTGTCAACTGTGGCAAAAAGAGTAAATCCCTAGAGGACCAGTTCTATGTGTTGCTGGGAGAGAGTGCATTTCTGGAAGCTCAGACTAGGTGCTTCTCTTCTAGTCTTTCCAATGACTTTGTAGGCACTAATCCTGGTGTATTAAATCCCTTTCTGCTGAAATTAGCTGTACATGAGTCTGTAATCTATACCTAAATCCTAGCTTTTGCAGTCAGTGAGGTGAGAGGTTGGGGAACTGGGAGGCAAGTGTGTGAGGGATCACTTGGAGGGACACGAGCAATGTCAGAACTTGGGGTGAGCAAGCAACCTGTCATCAAGACACCAAAGTCCTGGGATGCCTGGGTGGCTCAGTCAGTTAAGCATCTGACTCTTTTTTTTTTTTTTTTTAAGATTTTATTAAATAGCAGAGGACCTTCTAAATCTAGTAAAGGCCATCTACAAAAAACCTTCAGATAATATCATACTTAATGGTGAAATATCAAACATTTTCCTCCCATGACTGAGAGGAAAGCCAGGCTGCTTGCTCTTACCACTTCTACATGACACTGTATTGGTGGTCCTAGCCATTGCAATAAGGTAAGAAAAAGAAATAAAAGGCAGAAAATTCAAAAGGAGAAAGTATTTTGTTATTTGCTGATGACATGATTATGTAGAAAATCCTAAGGAACCTATAAAAATGCTACTAGAACTAAGTGAGTTTAACAAGTTTACAGGCTACCAAGTTTATACACAAAACCAGTTGTATTTGTATATACTGGCAACAAACAATTATAAAATGAACTTAGAAACAAAACAAATGAACAAAGAGAAAAAGAGACTAACAAAAAAATAGTACTAACTATAGAGAACAAAGTGATGGTTACCAGAAGGGAGGGGTGGGTTAGGGGGATGGGTGAAATAGATGAAGGGGGCTAAGAGTACACTTATCACAATGAGCACTGAGTAATATACAGAATTGTTGAATTACTATATTGTACATGGGAAATTAATATAACACTATATGTTAAAAATAATAAAAAGCTCTAAAAATAAAAAATGAAATTAAATTTTCATTTGCAATAATGTGAAATAACAAATTCTTAGGAATAAATTTAACAAAAATGTGTGAGAATTCGACACCGAAAACTACTAAGCCTTGCTGAGATAAATTAAGGAAGACCAAAATAAATGAGGGGATTTACCATGATCACACATTGGATGATTCAATATTAAGAATCCATTCTTTCTAGATATATTTATAGATGTAATTCAATACCAATAAAATTCCCATCAGGTTTTAAAAAAATTTTGTAGAAATTGACAAGCTGATCCTAAAATTTATATGGACATGAAAATGACCTAGAATGGCCCACAAAATTACGAAAGAACAAAGTTGTAGGGCTTATACTACTTGATTTTGAGACTTTATAGAAATTAAGAAATCTGATATTAGTGAAAGTATAAATGTAGATTGAAGGAAAAGAATAGAAAATCAGGAATAGACTTGCATATATGTGATCAACTGATTTAAACAGACAAGAAGATACTGCTACACATCCATTAAAATGGCTAGAATTAAAAAAAAACAGTCAATGCCAAGTGTTGGCAAGGATGTGGAGGAAACGGAAAAAGTTGGAATTTAAAATGATACTACCATTTTGTAAAACTCCTTGCCAATTTCTCAAAAAGTTAGCATATATCTACCATAAGACATAGCCATTCTATCTCTAAGTATTTACCCAAGAGAAACAAAAGCAAAAGTCCACACAAAAACTTACATACAAATGTTCGTAGCAGTTTTATTCATAATTGTCCCAAATTGGAAACAGCCCAAATATGTATTTTAACAGATGAACTGATAGGCAAAATATGGTATTTTCTTTTTTCTTTAATAGCTTTATTTATTTATTTGTTTATTTATTTATTTATTTATTTATTTATTTAGAGAGAGCACACATGTGGGAGAGGGGCAGAGGGCGAGGGAGAGAGAGTATCCAAAGCAGGCTCCACCCTCAGCACAGAGCCTGATGCGGGGCTCAATCTCATGACCTTGAAATCATGACCTAAGCTGAAATCAAGAGTTGGATGTTTAACCGACTGAGCCACCCAGGTGCCTCCAAATGTGGTATTTTCATAAAACGGAATCTTACACAGAACAAAAAGAAGGAAGAGTGAAGTTCATCCCTAGAAGGGCTCCATCCTTCAGGATGGAGGGCAGGGATGAGTAGGTGGAAGGGTACTCTGGCAGAAAGTAGGCCAGGGCTGCCCTGTCACTGAGAAAGTTGAGAAGGAGGGCGGCTAGGGACCACTGTTTTTTGTTTTTCTAAACCTAAGCCCTCTCTGCAGTGACAGTCCACTTCTCTGGCCCAGAGGACTCTCCTGCCCCCTCCACTGTACATAGGGAGCAGTTCAGTGCCCTACCGCTAGACTCAGTGAACCCCACCCCACTCCAGCAGCGTCCAACTGTGCTGAGACAGTTTACTCCCCCAGCAGCCTTCCTGTCCTTGCATCTATGCAGCCAATGATTCAGCTTTTGTTGGCTTTTCCACCTTCCGATCCCTTCTGCATTATGTCTTCTGGAGATGCCTGTAAACTGCTATTCCATTCGCAATCTATGTGCCTGTCTTCCAACACAGGGATGGATTTATTATTTAAAAATAGACATCGTTCTTTTTAACACTACCATATTGTACACTTAAAAATGGTTACGATGGTAACTTTGATGTTATGTATTATTTATCATCATAATAAAAAACCCACATAGTTCTTGAATTGTCAGTGACCTTTGCGGGGGAGAGGTAAACATGTGGGTAAAACTCACAGTCTTGAAGGAAAAGGTAATTGGAATCCCGAATGTGAAATTAATTAGGCAGATATTTCTGACTTTTAATTTCATTGTTAAAATAATATTTAAAATCCAATGCTTTTTCTAAGAATATACAACAAAGATCAGTCACCTCTTCACATCACTCCAAGTTTTGCCACCATATATGAAGAATGTTCTTTAGAAGGCACTCTTGGGTTGAGATGACAGAAACCAAATCTGAATTAGCTTTATGATGTTAATAACAATTAGAGTGTTTATTGTGTACCAGGCCTATGGTAAGCATTTCATATCCACTTATCTCGCCTAGCCTGCACAATGGCCCAGAAGGCCAGGAGCCAACCTGTGAGCTCTGAAGGTAAGTGCTTGCCTTATACCCGGTGACTGAAACAGGACCTGGCATGTGGCCAGAATAAATGGGGCATGATACAGTACCTACCATCATCTCCAACTTATCAGAGTGCGGAATGGTGCTCTGGAGACACAGGAAAGACCTAGGGAAGCTAGGTAGATTTTCCAGGCCATGTGGGTATTTGGAGCCTGAGCTGGGATTTTAATCCAGGCACCTGCTCCAAGGACAGCCCTCCAACCTGGCCATTATGTGGACTCTCAACCTAGAAGGGAAATTTATTGGCTCTTGAAACCAGTTTTGGTTTGAGGTGTGAGTTATATTAGTCTTTGTAGTTTCCAGGACCACCAAACCGGGAAATTAACATAAAAGTAGTCCTGGGATAGTGGTACTCCTCTGAAGGGACACATTTGGCTGCTTAGGATCCCCACATAAACATAGGCCCAACTGAGTGCATAACTTCAAATTACAAAATTCTCACAGAAATAATCTGCCATGAGTGAAAGTTGGTAGGCACCACAGAGAGCAAGATTAGACCACCAAAAAGGTCATATAATAGAATTATTGACTAGAAATTTAAAAATAAATATTTTTAAATGATTAAAGACAAGATATTTTAAAATTGCATTAAGTAAAAAAAGATAAAAGCCAATATAAAGAAAGAGTGAGCAGATTTGATAATGTACCAAATTGAGCTTCTAGAAATAAAATCTAATGGTCGTTGAAATTGAAAACTCCATAAAAAACAATATGGGGAGAATGAACAGCAGATTAAACACAGACAAAGAGAATATTAATGAGGTGGAAGTCAGAATTGGGAAATTACCCAGAATAGAGCACGAACAGAGAAAAAAATACTGGGAGCAAAATAATTGTCAATTTAGAAGTCTACATTGCTAAATTATCACTCAGGAAAGAGAGCAAAATAAGACATTTCAGAGACTGAAAGAATTTTTCACTACCAGACGTTCATTAAAAATATCTCAAGTATGTGCTTTCAGGCAGAAGAGACTGCAACCTCGAAGGAAAAGTGAGTGAAGAAACAGGCTCCCATGTGGCCAAATCTAAACCAGCACACACTGCTGAACAGCGTGACAATGAGGAGGCAAAATGACAGGGACAAGAGAATGAGAGGAGTGATGACAGTGAAAGCATCTAAGTCCTCATTGTTACCTAGAAGGCAGGCAGAGATAGGTTGAAAATTTAAGCGTATTTATGAAAGTGATAGAGAATGCATAACTTCCAAGCCAGTGGGAGTTGAGGGGAAGGGGAATAAAGAGCACTTGATCCATCCAGTGAGGACAGGAAGGGGGGAAAAAGAAGCATAGAGAAAAAAGATAGACAACACAAAATAAGACAGTAAAAATCTATCAAAACCTATCATCAATCACAGTAAATATACCATTAAAGGCCAAAAACTATAAGACCGATTTTTAAAAAAAATCTAGTTACACAGACTATGTATCAGAAGCATACCTAAGATATAAGGAAAAGCATGGAAAAAGACATATGAGGTCAACACTCACAAAAAAGGGCTGTGGTAGATTAATTACTAGAAAAAACAAGATTAAGGCAAAAAGCATTATTAGGGATAAAGAGCGGTACTGTATAATAACAAAAGGAATAATTATCAGAAAGGTATAATAATCCTAAACCTCTTAGCACTTAAAAACCAAGTCTCAAAAATGTAAAATCAAATCTGGCAAATTTCACGGGGAGATTGCTAAAACCAATATAATAGTAGCTAAATCCAATAAAATAGGATTTTAACCCATTTCTTTTGGTAATTTATAATCAAAATTAAAAAAATATATATGCAAAAAATATATATGCAAAATTAGAAAAGGCATGGAATATTTGAATAATACAGTTAACAAGCTTGATATAATGGAGATTATATATCTATATCTCCTTGCATCCAACAATTGCATCCAACAATTCCTATTGAACAGGCTATATTGGCTATTTTTATAGAAATAGCCAATATAGCCATGTACATGGCTACAAAGAAAGTCTTCACACAATCCCAAAAGATCAGTATTGTGCAGAACACCTCCTCTGACCATAATGCAATAAAATAAGAAATCAATAACTAAAGGTTAGTCCTCTCTCAAAAAGAAAAAAAAACCTAGTATACATTTGAAAATGTAAGTAAGCATACTTTCAGCAATTTCCAAGCCAAAAAAATTGATATTAGAAAATCAGAACAATGTGAAATTAAAAATACTACTTATCAAGACTTAAGGGACATTAAAGTGCCACTCGGAAATGTATAACCTTAAAACCTTACTCTCAGAAAAGAGAAAGACTAAAAATTGAATTAAATATCCAACTCAAGAAATTAGAAAAAGAATCATAACACAATAAAAAAGTAGAGATAAATAGAACAGAATAAAACAAAATAGAAAATACAGATGATAAGCAAAATAAAAAGCTGAGTCTTTTTTTTTTTGAAGATTTTATTTATTTGACAGAGAGAGAGAGACAGCGAGAGAGGGAACACAAGCAGGGGGAGTGGGCGAGGGAGAAGCAGGCTTCTCACGGAGCAGGGAGCCCGATGCGGGGCTTGATCCCAGGACCCTGGGCCCTGGGACCATGATCTGAGCTGAAGGGCAGACGCTTAATGACTGAGCCACCCAGGTACCCCTAAAAAGCTGATTCTTTAGAAATAATTTGTATTCCCAGAAAAGTAAAACTTAACATATCAGACTCAGGATGAAACGGAACCTAAATATATTGATAGACATTAAATAAGTAGAGGGAATAAAAAATTTAGCCAAAAAAATACACCAGACCCAGACAGTTATACAGTCAACTCGACATCCAAGGATTCCTGCCTCACACAAACGGCTCTGGAGTTTGGGAGAGGGTCTGATCTGCAGAGAAAGTTGGGTGTGAAGAGCTTGTAGGTTGAAGCTTTGATTTATCGACTTGGCAAAATGCGGAGCATCTACTGTGTACCAGGCACCACTCCTGGGCCATGGACACATCAGTGAACGACAATAAACAGTAAGTAAGTGAATTAGAGTGTGTTAGAATAGGTGCTGCGGAAGAAAGAGAAATAGATCAGAGTAAGAGGGTGGACGAGCATGGGAAGAAAAGTGTAGACAGGAGAGAAGGGCAGTCAGTGGAGGGCTGAGAACAGAATGCCCCACCAAGTTGTCATGGAAACCAAGGGGGAGTGGGGGAGCTGGGAGAAGCTGCTGAGGGAGGGCAGCGATGGGTTTTGGGTGAGGAAGTGGGCCCCAGGAGTGTGAAAGGAGGGACGGGCAATAAAAGGAGGTGAAACGAGGCAAAAAACTTTGCCAGGAGAGGACCCCACCACAAGGGCCAGGAGGGTGTGGACCACAGATGCTGGAAGGGGCTTAAGAATGTGAAGGTGCAGGGCATTACATCAAGGGCATCAGATGACTGAGGTTTGGGAGGCCAAGGAGGGAGAGGGCAGCTGGTGGGGTAGGGCAAGGGCCTTTGTGTGGCCTGTGGGCCCGGGGGCAGCTGTATGGTTGTGGGCAGGGGCCTATCTGGGGATGTGCCAGACACTGTTCTAGGTGCTTTGCCCACATGAATTCCCCCAAGGCCCTATGAGGCCTGTTTGCATCTGAGTATGTGTGGTGGGAGAATGTGGGAAAGAAGCAGGGAGGGTGAGAAACATCTTTCTGGAATCTTGGCCTGGATGGAAGGAGTGGGAAGCAGAGGGCCATGGGTCTGGTGACTGGACAGAGATAGGAGTGCAGAGGGGGCTGGGCTGGGACAGGGAGGTGGGCAGTGGCAGGCAAAGGGTGGCTCTTCCTGAGAGGTGTAGTTTGCTGGGCGAGGGGCTGCTCAGGAGTTATAGAGGAGGTGGTGAGGGGCCTGGTTCTTTTATTCTCAACAAAATAAAGGGCAAAGACACCCACTATCCTTTGGCTTCATCCTCTGCAAACCCACCATGAAGCGGGGATGGAAGGACGTAATGTGGGTAAAGTGCTTCTGGGTTCTGTTATTTTTGCTGTTTGCTGGGGTGGTGGTAGAGCTGGGGGAATGTGCAGGCTTGGAATTCATTCATTATGTGCCCATCCTATGTGCCAGGCACTTTGTGGAACCAGTATAGGACTGAGCAAGGGCTCTGGTATCTCCCCGGGCAGTGTTAGGCCCCGCTGAGCCTGGAGACCAAAAATCTGTTGGTTGCTGATCAGCAAAATATGAGATTTTTCTCCCAAAAGATTTTATAGCAGCAGTGCAGGACTAGAGTGGGACTCATCCAGGGCAGTAGGTTGGTAGGGGGAGGCCTGGGAAGCTGAAGGGGCTCCCTTGAGGTCCAGGCTGGGTGGGCAGGTTGACAGGGCGAGTGCAGAGGTCTGGGCTGCTCCGACTGGGGGTGAGGAAAGGTGCAGCCTCCTCTTGGCCTCCTTCCTTCATCCACCCGGAACCAAGGACTCTAGCAAGCATGTTCCTGGCCTAGCAGCCAGCCACAGTGGGATGAAAGGCTGGCAGCTGGGAGTAAAGGCAGGGGGGGGTTGTGGTGGGAGGGATGGGGAGGGCAGGGTAGGCAGGAATTGTGGGCCTGGTGACTTGGTGGGGGATGGGGGCAGGAAGATAGTGGAGACAGGAGAGGGGGCTGGGAAGCACTAGGTTCCTCTCTCCAGGGCTGGGCCACAGGAAATCCAACCCTTGTGCTTCCCAAGGTGCTTCCTGCCGATAAAGTGGCCTTCTGACAGGCCCCTTCCTGCTCCCCCCTTTCCCCAGCCCTCCCATCCTGCCCCAGTCCCCAGGGGACCCTCAGCTCCCCCACTCCGGCCAGGCCAGTGGCCTTGGGAAGAGTCTGGTCAAGGGGGTGGGAGGTCTGGGCATCCTGGGGCCACACTTCCGGGCAGGGAGGGTCCGCCCAGGCTTGAAGAGAAAGCAGGACCAGACCCACAGACAGCGCTGGAGATTCGGCTCTGTGGGGTCAGTGGAGTCCTGGGAGGCAGAGATTTTTTCCTAAAGGGGTAGTGGATGGAAGAGGAGAGAGCCAGGTCTCCCTCAGGGGTTAGGGCTGGTCCTTGGGAAGAGGGCCTTGCTCTGGGGTGATGAGAGACGGTTCTGGGGGCAGAGGAGCGGGTAGTGGGGGCAGGGGTCTTTGTGGTGGGCAGGTAGTGGTCAAGGTGGCTCTGTGGGGAGGGATCTGTTTTGGATGGGGTGCCAAGTACCGTACCTGTGGGGTTAGGGTGTTTCCAGGTTGTCATGGGGAGGAGTAGGGAGGTTTTCTGTGTGTAGGGGGTTCATTCAAGTTTATTGCTGGGAGCCTCGGGGGATCCAGGGCTGTTCTTGGAGAAGGCTGGGTGAGGCTGGGGCGGGGGTGGGGGGGTGGGAGGCAGGGACTCTCTTCTACCGGAGACCAGAGGGTGTGCCCATGCTCGGTTGTTCTGTGAACATTATCAAGTGCGTCCAGTGAGAGAGCGAGCAGCTTCGCTATGGGGGTCAAGGTCTTTCTTTGGGGGCACAGTCAAGGCATGTCGGGGAGTTCTGTGGGAGTCAGGAGCTGTTTTTAGGGAGATCAGGGATATTCCGACATTTAGGGCTCCTCTTTGCTCTCAGGGGTCTTGGGGGCACAAGTTTCTCAGCATTGGGGTAGTTCTGTGAGGGTTATCAGTGTTGGGGGGTGGCACGCTCCAATGGGGCGGTGGTGCCTGAGCTAGTTTCTTTACTGCGCTCCCCTCTTCTCCGCCCACTCATCACCCCCTCCCGCGTTGCCACGACAACGTGTAAAACTAAAATTCACTTCCCCGTTGCAGGTGGAGACTAGTAGCGCCCCCTCCCCTAAGCCTGTCCTCATAGGTCGCGCCCCCATCCTGTCGTCGCTAAGGTGACGGGAAGGGGGCGACAGGCGTTGGTCTAGGCAGACCAGGCGGCCTGGAGAGTGGGTAGGAGGAGAGGCGGCCTTGGAGTCCAGAGCGAACTCGCCAAACTCGGCTGGGGATGCGGGAAGCCGCGCTGAACACTATTCAGGGTGGTCGTAAGGGTTAAGTCGGAGGGTTAATTGGCTCTTGCTGTGGGAGAGCCCCTAGCCCCTCCCTGGCCCCGATGTCCCCTCCGTCTCACACCCAGGACCGGGGCAGTGTTGGTCACTGTCATCTCCCACGGGCCTTGAGTGGGGCAGGGAGGTCGGTAGAATGGGGGAGAAGCTGCCACCCCCGGAAATTAATTCTCCTGTTTTTCTCTCCCCTTCCTGCCCTCTCTGGTCCTTGTACCCAACGCGGACCCCACCCCAGCTTCAGGACCCCCGGCTCGCGGAATCTTCCTCGGTGGTCCGCGGATGCTCGCACGCAGCCGAAGGGCGGCGCGGCCCTCGCGGCTCAGCCACTCCCCCCACGCCAAGGCCTAGGACTCCCCACACCCCCCGCACAGCCCCCAGGGCCCCGGCCCTGTGGGGCGGCCCAGGCCCTCCGCACGAACCCTCCCACCTCACCCCGGGACCCGTACAGTCCCCCTCGTCCCCGGTCCCCGGCTGGCCCTGAGCCCTCCCGGCCCCCGCCTCCGGCGCAGCCCCCTTGCCACCCCCGCTTCCCTCCCGGCTCAGGCCCCCTCCCCCCGCCGCCCCCGCCCCCGGGGAAGGCAGGCGCCGAGCTGAGCCGGGGCCGATGCAGCTGAGCCGCGCCGCCGCCGCCGCCGCCGCCGCCGCCCCTGCGGAGCCCTCGGCGCAGCTGTCCCCCGCGCCGGCCCCGGCCCCGGCCCCCCCCGGCCCCCTCCCGCACAGCGCGGCCGACGGGGCTCCGGCGGGGGGGAAGGGGGGGCCGGGGCGCCGCGCGGAGCCCCAGTGCGCTCCGCTCCCGGCCGCGAGCCGCCCGGGCTCCGGCCCGGGCGCCGGCGCGGGGATGGACGGCCCCGGGGCCAGCGCCGTGGTCGTGCGCGTCGGCATCCCGGACCTGCAGCAGACGGTAAGCCCCACCGCCCCGTCCCGGCAGCGCCCCCGCCCTCCTCGCCCAACCCCCCCGTCCACCACCGCCCCCCCCACCGGCGCGCTCTGAGGCGGGCGCCGGGGACCCCAGGCCCGCGGCTACTCACCCCTCCCCCGCCGCCTCCGCGGAGACCCTCCCCACCGCCCGGGCGGGGGCGGGGCCCGGAGAAGCACCGCCCTTGGGGCGGGTCCTTGCCCGCTGGACGCGGAGGCGCGGGGTCCGGGGCTTGGGCTCGGGAGCCCCGGACTCCTGCAGGGGCTCCCGGGACTTGGTGCCCTGCGCCGGGCCGGGCGGGGCCGGTCCGCGCTCACCCGGTCCGCACTCATGAGCCCGCACCGCCGCAGAAGTGTCTGCGCCTGGACCCGGCCGCGCCCGTGTGGGCCGCCAAGCAGCGCGTGCTCTGCGCCCTCAACCACAGCCTCCAGGACGCGCTCAACTACGGGCTCTTCCAGCCGCCCTCCCGGGGCCGCGCCGGCAAGTTCCTGGACGAGGAGCGGCTCTTGCAGGAGTACCCGCCCAACCTGGACACGCCCCTGCCCTACCTGGAGGTGAGTGGCGGGCGGGGGCGCGCGACCGGGGGCAGGAGGCGAGCGCGCGGGGCACGACCACAGAGTTCCGTGACAGTAGCAGTGAAGGGCACGGCAGCGAGGGACGCGGACCCGAGGAGTCAGCCGTGTGTGTGTGTGTGTGTGGGGGGGGGGGGTGTTTGTATGTGCCCAGCGCAGTGAACGGTGCATACAGTGCGTGTGCGAGGCGCAGTGTGCGGTGTGTGTAGCGTGTGAGGTGTGAGCAGTACGTACGGCGTTTGCGTGTGCAGTGTTTGCAGTCAGCATCTTGTGTGGCGGGACACGGATGGTTCTGCGGGCTGTGAGTGGTGAGCAGTGTGTGGAGTAAGCGAGTTACCTGTACGCTCATCTGTTCTCCTCCCCTGCCCATGGAGTCTCTGAGGGCAGACCTGAGTCTTTCTCGTTTGCTCACCCATTCATAATGGAAAGGATGTTGAGTGCGCTCTCAGGTGTGGGGACACAGACTTATAGTTTGGGGTGGTGGTGGCAAGTGCAATGAGCATTAAAGTTTAAGCATTATGGTGTCTGAGCTCAAAGGTGGCTTGGCCTCTTTGGTGGCACAGGGAAATGGGGTTAGTTCTACTCAGGGCATGTCTAGGAAGGTAAGCCTGGAATCAGGTCTTAGAAAAGGAGTAGCATTTTCCAGGGACTCCTGGGGATGAGAATGAAAGAGAGAGGGTGTTGCAGGTTACAGGACAGCAGGCATGCATCCCATCTGAACTTGGTGTTGGCTCTGTGTCTGTGGTAGTACATGGGAGTTTGTGTGGCTGGCAGGGTGAGTAAGCAGGACTTGGTTTTGTGCGTGCATTCGCTCACTCAACCCAGGTGGGTGCCTTTTCTCTGCCTTTTCTTTACCTGAGCAGTTTCGATACAAGAGGCGAGTTTATGCCCAGAACCTCATTGATGATAAGCAGTTTGCAAAGCTTCACACAAAGGTAAGGAGGAAGCCACAGAGAAGGGACTCCAGAGGTTACCTCCTGGCCTCCATGAGCAGTGTTCCCTTCACTCCAGCCTTGGCTGGATTTTGTGATATCAGAAATGTCCTTTAAAAATTCCCAAGAGCCCTCCCTCTGTTCCCAGCACCTTCCACCCTGGCTTGGGGCTGACCACTGTCCCTCCAGTTTGGCTCAGTCTGTTTTCTCTTGTGTCAGGGGCCCAGAGCAGGTGTTGGGGCAGCTGGAGGCCTGGATACAGACTCCAGCACTGTGGCTGTTGTGTGGGTGGTCTGGTGACGGGTTTCAGTCAGATCAGACTCTTACTCACCCCTCTGGTGGGCCCCTGGCTGGGGGTGGTGGTGGAGTATGATCAGGCATGGTGTCTTGGTGAGAGCCTGGGTGGAACGGAAGTGAACAGGCACCTGATGTTCTCATTTACGGGAACTGGGAGGGAGTGGAGAGAACAAGGGGCCTAGCACTTAGTGGTCACCCAGTGCTGGGCACTCATGATTGGGCACCTCATTAATTTTCTCCTGGGAGGGGCTATTATTACCTCGTTTTCCAGATGAAGATACTGAGTCCCAGAGAAGTTTTGTGACTTGCTTACTTACAGGTGTGCAGCCAGTGAAACTGGGGCTGAATCCAGATCTGTCTGATGCTGGGGCCCTGTGCTTAGGCACACCTACTGAGCACCATTGCTAGGTGGGCCTGACCCCAAATGTTCTTTGGGGGCTACCTCACTGCCTTCTCTGAATGTAGGAGAGGCATTGTGGGTGCCATGGCCCCTACCCACAGGCAGACTCCCTCAGCTCCCACCTCAGGTTCCAGTGACCAGTGGACCTTTGCTTACTGGACACTTCATTGACAATCTCTGGAAGCTGTCTCCTTCTAGGAGAAGGATCTGAGCACCTGTCACCTCTGGGCCCCAGTGACCCCTCTGTGACCATGGAGCCTCCATGCCAGGTTTCTCTGCTGCCCCTGGGGCACATGGGGGTCAGAGGTCATGATTTTGGCTGGGCAGAGACTGTGCCCTCACTCTCCACTTGCCCCAGTGTGACCCTGTCACTCTGGGTTCCTCCCCAAATGGTTACCCCTTCTCTAAAACTGTCCTGAGCAACTCACAGGACACTGGTGACACTTGTGACTATTGACCTCCCATGAGTCCCCCTTGTCTTTAGATTGAGTTTCAACTCCTTACCCCAGCCCCACATGTTTCTGCCTGCCTGGACCCTAATCAGCCCTCACCATCACACCATCCCCTCTGGGTCTAGCTGATGTCTCTCCCCTATCATGAGCACCCTTCCTCTTGTTTGATTGTCCAGACCCACCTTAGGAGGCTACCTCCTGTGGAGCAGTTCTCATGGTGCCCTCTCCTATTTCTGATGCAATCTGAGTGTGTTTAGAAGACCTGGGGCCTCCAGCCAAGGCACCTTGCCTTGTGCATGCAGCATCTGTAACATCAGCCTCAGTGAGGCTTTGCGGAGTGAATTAATGCATGACTAGGTCAATGAATGAAAGGCACTCAAAGTCATGTCACAGGAGGGGGGCCACCCACGGGTGAGGAAGGGCCTCGGGGATAGGGGTCTGCCTTGGGGTGATCTCATGAGGAAGAAGGAACAGACCACCTTGGGAGTGATGGGGCTGTGGGCTGTGGTGGGGGTGGTTCCTGCCTGGGTGCCTTGGGCTCTTCCAGGCTGGGCAGGTTGGGGCAGCATGGCTGAGGAGAGGAGCCAGAGCAGTGGCTGAGGTTGGCATAGGAAGTTTACTTGGGGGCATGACCAGGGCAGCCTGGCCTTGATGACCGACTGTTGCAGCGGGCCTGGGATGCAGGGAAGGACTTCAAGCAGCACATGGGCCCAGTGAGCTGAGATGGGCCACGTGGGCGTACAGGGCTTAAGGTGATATGAGGGGGTGACAAGGTCATGATGTAGGATGACAGGTGTGAGGAAGTGGGGCAGTAGGTGCTCCTGTAGGGTGACAGGTGGCCTGAGGCTTGCTGGTGGAAGGTGGGTGACAGGCAGATGATTGTAACTGTGCTGCTGGGCTGACCAGGATGGCTGGGTATTCCAGGCAAACCTGAAGAAGTTCATGGATTACGTCCAGCTGCACAGCACGGACAAAGTGGCCCGCCTACTGGACAAGGGGCTGGACCCCAATTTCCACGATCCTGACTCAGGAGGTGAGAAGCAGAGCAGGAAGGGGCATGGCCTTGGAGGTTGGGACCTTAACCTTCATCTGTCTCTTGAACCCAGAGTGTCCGCTGAGCCTTGCGGCCCAGCTGGACAATGCCACGGACCTGCTGAAGGTGTTGAGGAATGGCGGTGCTCACCTGGACTTCCGCACTCGAGATGGGCTCACCGCGGTGCACTGCGCCGCGCGCCAGCGGAATGCGGCAGCTTTGACGGTCAGTGTGGGTGGGGCCCTGGCCTGGAGGGGCACATGGCCCAGCAGGGGCGGGGAGGCTGGGCCCTGTATGAATGCTGAGGCTCCTTGCCCTCAGACCCTGCTGGACCTGGGCGCTTCACCCGACTACAAGGACAGCCGTGGCCTGACGCCCTTGTACCACAGTGCCCTGGGGGGCGGGGATGCCCTCTGCTGTGAGCTGCTTCTTCACGACCATGCTCAGCTGGGGACCACGGATGAGAATGGCTGGCAGGAGATCCACCAGGTGGGCAGGGGGTGTGAGGGGGCGGGGGGGAGTCTCAGCCTCTGTCTGGGGGTAGGGGGGAGGTTCCTGGCTCTGTCAGGCAGTGGGGGCTTTCCGGGCCCTGTCAGTAGGACTGAGGGTCCTGGACTCTGTTCAGGGACCCAATAGCATCTCCCTTGTCCCCCAGGCCTGCCGCTTTGGGCATGTGCAGCACCTGGAACACCTGCTGTTCTACGGAGCTGACATGGGGGCTCAGAACGCCTCAGGGAACACAGCCCTGCACATCTGTGCCCTTTATAACCAGGTGTGACTATGTGTGTATACATGCAGGTGCCCCTGTACAGTGCTTGCTTACCTGTCTAGTCTTGGGTGCATGTTCTGTGTCCTGTGAACTGTGACCTTCTCAGCCCATGTGTGCACATCTGTTCCCTGAGCACACATGTTACATGTGTGTTCCAAACAACCAGGTATGAATTGTGCACATCTGGGCTTTCTGGGCCGAGTGCGACCTGTGTGTGTTGTGTATACCTGATCTGCTCATCCCTATGCTATGCATACGGGCACTGGACACGTAGGTGTGGATGTGTGTGCCCTGGACCCCCATATGTGCCCCAATGTGTGCACATGCTGTTGCATCCTGACTGTGCCACTCCAGCTGCCCAGGTGTGACCCCCGCTCCAACCCTCCCAACAGGAGAGCTGCGCTCGAGTCCTTCTTTTCCGTGGAGCTAACAAGGATGTCCGCAATTACAATAGCCAAACAGCCTTCCAGGTACAAGAGTGGTTTACAGGAGGGTGAGGCTGACCCCTGGGTGTCTGTCTCTGTGTGACTTGATCTCTCTGGACCTTGGTTCTTCCCCTGTAAGGCAATAGGGGAACTCTCGCTCAAGGATTGGCCCAGGGTGAGATAGAGGAAGGGGGTAGGCCAGTACAGTGCCCAGCTCATGGAGGGGGGGTTCACTGTGGATGGTTCCCTTGTCTTCCTTCCAGGGAGAGAGGAAGGTCTTAGGGCTCTGGGGTCAGGGGAGAACCAGTGTGGGCTTGACCTGCCAGAGACAGGTAGGGTATAGAGGCCAAACCAGGGGTGAGAGGATTAGTTCTAGCCCCTGACTTAATTCAGGTGATGTTTCTGAGCACCTTCTCCAGCTGGGTTTGGTTCTTGGCACTGGGATGACCAGGTGCATGAGTCTCTCTATGGCCTGGAGTTTGTGGGTGAGGGAATTAAGACCATGTTATGGGGACTTTTTGACCACAGAGGGAGCTGGGCTTTTGTTCTCAGTGGGAGTGAGGGCTTTCAGAGGTCTCCTCAAAGATGTGAGGAGAACAGGTAGGTCCTCTGTGGCTGTCCAGTCAGGGGACAGCTGCAGCAGTGGAAGAGCCTGGTGGGTTTGGGCGAGACTGGAAGGGCCTGCTGGATGACTAGATGAAGAGACAAAGGAAGGGAAGTAGGGTGACAGGGGTGAGGCAGTGGTAGGCCATGGCTGAGACAGGAGTGATGATGTGTGTGGAGGGGCTGTTAAGAGAATCAGTAGGGTGATCTGTAGCCCTGGACTGTCCTAGTTTTAGCTCCAAAAGTCTCATGTCCCAGGAAACCTCTTAGTCCTGGGCAGAATAGGGTGGTGGGTTAGACAGGCGCCAAGGTCCGAGCCTGGGACCCCCAGCCAAGGAAGACCCCAAACAGGAGCCCAGGCAGGGTGCACAGGGGCCAAGGGGGGGCAGGCCTGGCGCCCCTGAGTCCCCTCTCTCCCCCTCCTCGCCTCAGGTGGCCATCATTGCAGGGAACTTTGAGCTTGCGGAAGTCATCAAGACCCATAAAGACTCGGATGTTGGTGAGTTCTGCCCAACCCAGGTCCCTGTTGGATGTGGATTTGTGGGGGTGGTCAGGGCCCCAACAGTACAGGGGTCAGTGGGGGTGGTATAAGGGAGCCCCCCATACCCTGAGCCTCTTCCTGGCAGCTGTACTTTAGTCAGAGTTCCACTAATGGTCCCTGAAGGTTTGGGGAACCTGGCGAGGGACGGGCCTGTGTGGAGTGGACAAAGGGTTTGAGTTAGGGTTGAGAGCATGGTTAGGTTAGGGTTGTGGGTTGGGGCCGTTGTTGAGTTTAGGGATCAACTTAGGTTGAGAGTGGGGTTGAAGTTAGGGTCAAGGTTCATTTCCTGTTAGGTCATATGAAGGGTCAGCAGGGCACATGGGGCAGTGGATCTCAGCCGTTGACCCTCAGTGTGTCACTCTTACCTGGAGAAGGAACCGGTTTAAGTGGCCCATATCGTGCTTCAGTAGGACAAGGTCACGTAAAGAGAACAAAATACAGTGGTTGGGATGCAAATGGAAAAGGGAAGAGCTATCTTCAGGGCACTGAGCTCTGAACCAGTGCACCAGGGGAGCCCAGGATATGCCTGACTCATGGTCCCAGAAGGAAAACCAGGAGATGCCACTTGGTCTTGCTGCTGGGGCCGGCAGGAGGATGGGCACAGCCATCGCACTGGAGCCTCAAGGAGGTCCCCACCCACTCCCGCTTCAGCTCTGGGACTCGTTCTTGGAATCCTGCCTTCTCTCTCCCGGGCGCAGTGGGTGGGGCTATGGGAGAGGGTGGGTCTCCCCTCTTGGAAAGGCGACCCCATCAGCTAGCTGGCCACAGACGGGCTCCCTTCTTAGCTCCCTTTGTCCTGGGTGGACCAGGTTTTTCTGCCCATAGTTCTCTCTGGAACACAGACTCCCAGACTCCCCGTTCTGCCATGGTTGCAGTGTCCCCATTAAAAAAAACAAAAACAAAGAACAACTTAAGTGACACTGGACAGCAAAGGGCTAGGGCTGGTCTTGGTTCTATTGTGAGGTTACGGTCAGAGCTAGGGTTGAATTTTGGACTGGGGTTAAGATTAAGGTCAAGTTCTGGTTTAAGGACTCTTCCCCTGTAGAGTGAGGGCTCAGTTATGGTCTGGTTGGGGCTGGTAAGTGTTTTGGAGGTGCTCATTAGCCTGGGAGAACCCTGGTTTGTAGACATGTGGGATCCTCTCATCTTGTGATTATTTGACCATGGGAAAGCTGCTTAGGACCTCTGTGCCTCAGTTTCTCTTACGTAAAGTGTGTTTTTTTTATGGTTGTTTGCATACCATTCCCCCCTCTGACCTCAGGTGGGATTTGATTCTATATGTCTGGACTCTGGCAGGTGAACTTGGTCCAGCTGATTGGAGGGGGAGGGGTGTCTGGTCCCGGCCAGGAGCGAGGAAGGCTCTAGCTGCCCCTCATTTTCCTGATAGTGGACAGAGATACTAGGGCTTCTAGGGTCACCATTATTATGACTCACTGTCTGCCTGACCCGGAGTATACTTGCCAGGTTGGAGTAAGGCATGTCATTGCTGAGCTGAGGTACAGAGCAGGTGTGCATACTGGTTAGCCCCTGTGTGGGCATTGGCTTTGCTGGCTACGTACCCTAACCTGCTCAGGTGTCATGCATACATGCAGATGACATAGCCAGATGTCCCTGAGCTACAGGTAATATATTCATGAGTGTTTTCTATAAGCCTTGTTATTTTAGTTTACTCTCTCAACAGCCCTCACGGAGTGATTATTATTAGTCCATTTTTATAAACGGGGTTTAGGGCAGAGGCTGTCTTTGGACCTGCCCTTGTCACCCCCTACTCCCCCTGCACACCTTCGTTCCAGGGACACTCCCTCAATGACAGTCACAAGTTGCCCTGTCTCACCCCAGGTTGGCGACCTGGGATGGGCCTGCACACAGAAGAGCTGGAGGGAGGCTCTGCCCATCCATCTTCCTTCCTCTTCTTCAGGAAGGGAAGCCCTTTTGGAGGGTCTGGTAGGCTGGGACCTGTTACCCTTCAAGGGACAGGACACCAGGAAACCTATTGGCAGCCCTCTCTAGATTGATTGATAGGACTGAAGCAGAGAGAGACCCAGGTCTGGGAGCAGCTACTTGTGTGTCTTCACCTCTGTCGCCTGGGCCGACTGAGGGTCCACATTCTTCCCCGCCATCTCTCACACACATGCTTTCTTGTTCTCACTGACTTGCTGTCCCATAGTGCCAGAGGGAAGTTCTTCTCACACCATACCTAGGGATTTTGTTAAATGTAAATTCTGACTCAGTGGCTCTGGGTGGATCCCGAGAGTTTGCATTTCCAGAGTTTCGGCTCCGAGGTGTGGCTGATGGTCCATGGCCCACATTTCTCTAACAGGAATCTAGAATAGGGCTTGGCAAATGAGGCCTCACAGGCCAGATTCAGCCCACAGTCTCCTTTTTTTTTTTTTTAAGTTGAGGCTTTAAAATTGAGGATTTATGTTTCATTTAGAGTTAAATCCACATAACATAAAATTAATTATTTTAAGTTGAATAATTCAGTGGTATTTAATACATTCACAGTGTTCTACAACCACATTTATTGAATTTCAAATATTTTCATCATCCAAAAAAGGAAACCCTGCATACATGAAGTAATTATTCCATATTCCCCTCCCCCTCAACCTCTCTTAACCCTTAACATGCTTTCTGTCTCTATAGAGTTACCTATTCTAGATATTCACATAAATAGAATCCTACAATATGTGACTCTTGGTGTTTGGCTTCTTTCACTCAGCTTGTGTTCAAGCTTCTCTATATTGTAGGATGTATTACTGCTTCATTCTTTTTTTATGGCTGAATAGTATTCCATTGTTTGTATATATAAAATTTTGTTTATCCACACATTCTTCAACAGGACACTTGGGTTGTTTCTACCTTTCAGCTATTATGAATATTGCTGCTATGAACATGTGTGAAATGTATTGGTTTGGATGCCTGTTTTCAGTTATTTTGGGTATAAACTTAGGAGGGGAATTGCTGGGCCATATGATAATTCTATATTTAACTTCTTGAGAAACTGCCAAATTGTTTTTCACCATTTTACATTCCTACCAGCAATGTATGAGAATTTCAAAGTCTTCAGATCTTTGCTAACACTTGTAACCATTGGTTTGTTTTTATTTTTATTGTGGCCATTCTAGTCAGTGTGACATAGTATCTCGTAGTTTTGATTTGCATTTTCCTAATGGCTAATGATGTTTATTGACCATTTGTATATTTTCTTTGGAGAAATGTCAAGTCCTTTGCTTATTTTTTAATTGCCCCTAGAATGAGTTAGGAGGTGTTCTTTCCTCTTCTAGTTTTTGGAAGAATTTGAGAAGGATGGGTGTTAATTCTTTAAGTGTTTGGTAGAATTCACCAGTGAAGCTGTCTGATGCTGGACTTGTGTTTGTTGGGACATTTGTGATTTTTGATCCATCTCTTTGCTTGTTACAGGTCTGTTTAGATTTTCTATTTCTTCTTGAGTCAGTTTTGGTAATCTGTAGTTTTCTAGAAATTTGTTCATCTCATCTAACTTATCTAATTTGTTGGCATACAGTTGTTCATAGTGTTCCCTTAATCCTTTTTAATTCTATAAGATTGGTAGCAGTGCCACAATTTCACTTCTGATTTTAGTTATTTGTGTCCTCTTCTCTTTTTTCTCTGAGTCAGTCTAGCTACAGGTTTGTCAGTTTTGTGGATATTTTCAAAGAAACAACTTTTGTTTCCATTGATTCTCTCTATATTCTGTTCTCTATTTCATTTACCTTTGTCTATCCTTATTTCCTTCCTTCTGCTACTTTGGGTTTGGTTTGCTTCTCTTTTGTAGTTCCTTAAGAGGTGCACTTAGCTTATTGATTTGAGACTTTTATCCTTTTTTGATAAAGATGTTCACAGCTATGAATCTCCTTATTGGCACTGCTTTTGCTGCATCCCAGAAGTTTTGCGTGTTTTTGTTTTTATTTTCTCAGAGTGTTTTCACATTTCCTTGTGATTTGTTTTGACACACTGGTTGTTTAAGAGTGTGTTGTTTAATTGTCATGTATTTGTGAATTTTCAGGGTTTTTTTTTGTTGTTGTTGTTCTTGAATTCTAGCTTCATCCCATTATGATTGGAGAGATATTTTGTGTGATTTCAGTCATTTAAAATTTATTGAGACTTGTTTTGTGGCCTAACATATAGTCTGTCCTGGAAAATGTTGCATGTGCACTTGAGAATAATATATATTCTTCTCTTGTTTTCTGTAGTGTTCTATACACGTAACTGTTAGGTCTAATTGGTTCAAATCTTCTATGTCCTTACTGATTGTTCCTCTAGATGTTCTATCCATTATTGAAAGTGGGGTGTTGAAGTCTTAAATATTATTATGGCACTGTCTATTTCTCCAAATGTGTTAATGTTTATTTCATATATTTCGATGCTCTGTTGTTTGGTGCATATATGTTAATAATTGTTAATATATTTGATGAATTGACACCTTTTCAATATACAATGTCCTCTGTCTCTTGTAACACTTTTTATCTCTAAGTCTGTTTTGTCTGATATAAATACAGCTACTTAGCTCTCCTGGTTACTATTTACATGAAATATCTTCCTTTATTCTTTTATTTTAAACCTACCTGTGTCTTTGGATCCAAAGTGATTCTTTTTGTAAATAGCATATAGTTGGATCATGTTTTTTAAATCACCATCTGCTTTTTAAATAAAGTTTTATTGGAACTCAGCCACACCCATTTGCTTATATATTGTCTGTGGCTGTTTTCGTGCTATAGCGGCAGTGCTGAGTCCTTAGGACAGAGGCTATATGGCTTGCAAAGTCTGAAATAGTTACTATCTGATTCTGTACAGAAGTTTGCCAAACCCTGGTCTAGAACGTCTTTTATGGTTTCCCTTGTTTTAGTTAACTATAGAGGGTCCAGTACAGCAGCAGCCTGGTGAGATTTGTCACATGTGGCGTGTTCTGCCTTGGCTGAACCCTGTGAAATGGGCGGTTCCAAGAGCAGATCTGAGCATGCCCAAGACCTCATTTGGCTGACAGGAGGAGCAGGCTTCTGCCTCTGAAACTAGAGTTAGAGGCAGTTTGGGATTGACCCCCAGTGGTAGCTTCGGTCATAGGCTGGCCAACTGTCCTGGTTGCCCAGGACTGAGGCAGCTCCTGGGACATAGGATTTTAGTTTTAAAATCTGGAAAGCAAACCAGGGTAAGTTGGTCACCCTATCTGGCTGCCCAGAGTCTCATCTGTACCCCCTCACTCCCACCCCAGTACCATTCAGGGAAACCCCCAGTTATGCAAAGCGGCGGCGGTTGGCTGGCCCCAGTGGCCTGGCCTCCCCTCGGCCCCTGCAGCGCTCAGCCAGTGACATCAACCTGAAGGGTGAGGTGCAACCGGCAGCTTCTCCTGGACCCTCGCTGCGAAGCCTCCCCCATCAGCTGCTGCTCCAGCGGCTGCAGGAGGAGAAAGACCGAGATCGGGATGGTGACCAAGAGAATGACATCGGTGGCCCCACAGCAGGCAGGGGCAGCCAGAGCAAGATCAGGTAGGAGGCGTCTGGGAGGCCCTGGCAGGGTCTGGGTGGGTGGGGTGTTGGGACCCAGCAGGAGGAGCCAGCATGGAGAGGCAGGGAGAGACCTAGTGGTGCCTGGCACCTCTACAGTGATGGGCTGAGGCTCGGGGTCGGGGACTCCCAGGCCCCCCATACAGGCCTCCCTGGATGGGAAAGGGAAGAAAGTGAGGCCTTGTTGGCTGGAGCAGGCTCCTCCATGCTGATCTTGTTGGAGCTGGATTTGTCCTGACGGGAACTTAGGGAGGTTGTTGAAGGAGAGGGTTTGGCCAGCTCTGTGCTTTATAAAGTTTCCCGCAGTGCTCGGAGCAGGATAAAGGCTGACATGAAGCAGGGCTGGGTGGTGTGTGGTAAGGGTTAGGGAATGGAGCTTCATCTCCAGGAGGGCTTGAAACCTATAGGTGACCCCTAGCCCTGTCTCCAAGAGGGAGTCTTTGTCTTTCCCCCACCTCTCCAGCCCTGTAGAACCACAAGACTCTCTGGTTTTACTCTTTACCCCTTACCATGAGCGCTGGGACCCTGAGAACCAGGGACATGGGAGGGACTTGGCATCCTCAGAACTCAGAGGAAGAAGCCTGGGCTAAAGCCCCACCAGCCTCGGTGGGCTGGACAGCGGGGAGTAGGAGGGTGGGCACCGGCTCTGCAGATAAATGGTTGGGGTCCGGTGCAGACCTGGCATCTGCTGACTGTGGGCTTGGACAGGTCAGCTAACCACTCTGTGCCTGGGTTTCTCATCAGTAAGGTAGGAGTAATTCCATGCAGTTGTTTCCTTCGGGAAGCCTTCTGGAACCTGGGCAGGTGAGGGGTCCCTACCGGGATCCCCTGGCCCACAGCACAGTCCAGCCACTGCTGGTTAAGGCATCTCTTCTCCTGGCACTTCGAGGGCAGGAGCTGTCCTCCTGCAGCTTCCCCAGAGCCAGTCACATAGAAGGTGCTCAGGAGACATTGTTGAATGAGTTACATAAACAGCATTTTGTTTTCAAGATGACAGCTGGGCTGAGCAGCATATGTGTATTGTTTCACTTAACTTTGGCCATACATGAGGCTGTGCTCTATTAACACTATTTTACAGGTGAGGGTCCTGATGCTCTGATGGGGTAAGTGACTTGTCTAAAGTCACAGAGCTAGGAAACAGCATAATTGGGGGGGGGGAACCACGTAGACCTGGTTCCCAAATTTTCTAGGCCTGAGTGTTCAGCAGAGGGCTTGGGGTGCAGCAGGAGCTTATAAAAGCAATTTCTTCCTTTGCCTTTGTCTGCTTGTGCAGCTGTAATCTGTGATGTCTCCTTTCTCTCCGTGTCTCTGCCCAGACTCCAACGCTGTCTGTCCTGTTCCAAACCACCTCAATTCTCCCCTGAAGCTTTTGCATGTCCCATGGATTTCTTAAGGGTAGGACAGCCCAGTGTCTAAAAGAACAAACTTTGGGATGTTTCAGTTTTGCAGAAACAAAAACCTGTAGATGCTGTGTTTTCATTTATTTTTTGTATATTCATTTATCCTTTTGGCAAACATAGAACTAAGACCTGCTCTGTGTGGGACGGCAGGATTATTACTATTTTTCTACAAATATTTAGTCGGTGCCTAGATGCCAGATGTGGTGGGAGCTAATAGCAGGGAGTCCTAAAGGTCTCAGAAGGACACTGACAGCTGGGGCCCAGGGCTAAGAAGCAGTTAGATGGCAGTGATTCAGGTAGGGGGAGCTCCTGGTGAGTGGCCAGGAGGGGACTGAGGAAGTTTGGTGCACCATGGAGGGAGAACACCTCAGGGAAGGAGATCCCCTTTGGCATTTGAGCTGCGGGGGCGGCAGGGGCTGGTGGTGGGAGGGAGGCCTAGTCTCCCCCCCCCCTCCTGGCATGCCCCCTGTTGGCAGAGCCTGGTGTGGAGCCCCTAACTCCCCGCAATGTGTGGCAGAGTACCCCCAGCATCACAGAGCAGGGCAGAGAAAAATGGGGCTGTAGCTGAGAGACTAATAACGTAATAACTGGACGGATGAGTAGGATTAGAATAGTTGAAGTGTTGGGGACAACATCATGAATAGCCCAGAGGGGGAAAAGGAAGATGCCCAACCATGTGACTGGAGTGTAGCTAGTTCTCACAATCCAGAGAGCCTGGCTATTGCCTGAGAATGTGGACCTGGGCTGCCTGGGTACTAGGGAGCCAGTGCAGGGTTTTGAGCAGCGCGAAGGTGGAGAACCTTCGAGCCTCGGGCTCGGTGCTCAGGTCGGGGGAGCCGTCCGGGGAAGGTGGTCAGCACGGAGTCGGCATGGGCATCAGGGACAGGTGTCGAGGAGAAGACACAGGTCTGGAGGAGGATTTGGGCGCCCAGCACGTGGCAGTGGCCAGGTGGAGGAGAAGGCCGAGGCCTGAGCAGGGAGGTGGGGGTGGACCGCTGGTGGAGCCCCTCCTGGCCGCGGAGCCGCCCCCCCAACCCCTCCCCAGCTCCCACCTGGCTCTGCTGACCGCGTTCTCCGCCCTCCTCAGTCCGACCTCTACTCTGCCCTCCGTGCGCTGCAGTGCCCCTCGCCCCGTGGCCTCGGGGCCGCGGTGAGGTGGCCGCTGGAGGAGAGGGAGGGCCGGCCGCCGCCGCCGCCCGCAGAGGGAGGAGCCCGGCCGCGGAGGAGGCGGGGCGCGAGGAGCGGCCGCGGCATGGAGCGAGCCCGGCGCGCCCGGGAGCGCAGCCCCGCGGCCCCGGAGCCCTGAGCGGGCGCGGCTCGTGCGCTGGCGGGAGCGGGCCGGGCGCGGCGGCGCGGCCCATGGAGCGGCCCCGGGCCGGGCCCCCGGCGGGCGGGCGGGCGGCGGCGGGCGGCGGGCGGCGGGCGCTGCGGCGGCGGCTGCGGTGAGGCCGGCGGCGGGGCCGGGCCGCGCGCCATGGAGGCCCCGGGCGCCGGCTTCGCGTGCCCGCTGCCCCCCGGCATCGCGTCCGTCACCTACGTGTTCGTCTACAGCCCGAGCGGGCCCGGCGGCCCCGGCGGCCCGGGCCCCGCGCCCGGCCCCGGTCCGGCGCCCCCTGCGCCCCCCGCGCCGCCGCCCCGGGGCCCGAAGCGGAAACTTTACAGCGCCGTCCCCGGCCGCAAGTTCATCGCCGTGAAGGCGCACAGCCCGCAGGGCGAGGGCGAGATCCCGCTGCACCGCGGCGAGGCCGTGAAGGGTGAGGGGGGCGCGGGGGGCGGGGTCGTGGGGCGCGCTTGGGGGCACCACTCCCGGGTGCACGATTGAGGTCCTCCGCGATCGTGGAAGGGCTGATGCCGTTTTCGGGGTCTCTGTCATTGGGGGTATCTCTGGAACTCTGAGCCGCTGTGGTCATTATGGGATGCATCTGCCACTGGGGATTCCTTGTGTCACCGTGAAGGGCTCTGTGTCAGGGAGGGGTGTCTGTCTTTACGGGGGTCCTGTCATATGGGTCCCTCTCAATCCTCTGCTACTGTGGGTTCCCTGTTGTCACCGTAGAGGTGCCTCTCGTCATGGGGGTGTTTTTGTGTCATGATGGAGGTTGGTGTCATTGGGGTGCTGTGTATGTGAAGGACCCTATCCCATCAGGGACCTTCCTCCAATTATGGGATTCCTGTGTCACTTCGGAGACTTTTTCATTGGAAATCCTTGTGATATGTGGGGACCCTGTCCCATTGTGGGGGATATCTGTGACAATTATGTGGGTGTTTGTGTTTTATGAAGGTTTTTATCACTGACGCTTTCTGTGTTCTGGGGGTATCCTGTGCCATGACAAGCTCCTCTCATTATGGGGGCCTCTGTCATTTTTGGGGTCCTCTGTCATTTTTGGGGTCCTATTCTCATGGGTGCCCTACGTCCATGGGAGCCTGAGAAGGAGACAGCTGTGAGGTTGGCCTTCCTTTGGTCCATCATGTGGCCTAACCTCTTGCCACGGCACAGTGACCCTGAGCTTTTGGCAGTGACCCCTGGGGTGGGCAACAAGAGGTGGGAGAAGAGGGGTCAACTGGGAGGGCAGGAGCAGGCTTGTGGCCCCTGCCTCTGCCTGTTGTCCCCCCTCGAGTGTGTCCATCTGTGTGTCTTTCTGTCCTCCACATGCCTATCCTGTGCTGTGTCCATCTGTTCATTTCTGTCTGCTGTGTGGATCCCAAAATCTTCCTAGGGAAAAAGCCAGGAGGATGAAGGAAGGGAAGGGGAGAGAAGGAGAGGAAGGGTGAAGGAGGCGGGTGGTGGGCAGAACCTGAGCCTGAGGTGGTGGGTGGGGTGGGCCCCTGGGTGTCCTGCTGCACCCTGACAGCTGTCTGGCTTCTGTCCCTCCAGTGCTCAGCATTGGGGAGGGCGGTTTCTGGGAGGGGACCGTGAAAGGCCGCACGGGCTGGTTCCCGGCTGACTGCGTGGAGGAGGTGCAGATGAGACAGTATGACACACGGCATGGTGAGTGACCCCACATCCCCTGAGCAGCTCCCGAGGGGCACTGCCCCTTCTTGCTCCCCTTTGGTCTTGCTTGGAGCTAAATCCATGGATATTCACAGAGAAAAGACTAAACTCAAACACACGTTCAAAGTGAACACAAACTTGTGTACATGACAGACACAGCGTGCACGCACCCTGTACGTAGTTGTGAGCACATGTGGGTGTTCCACAGCCACAGAGACACATGCAGCCTGCTCAAAGGACACACAATATGATTGTGTACCTCTCTGTGATCCCACACGTGACTCCCAGTGACCACAATGCACACCCCTCCCCCCTGCCACGTAGTCCTCACAGTAATCCTGGGTGTTTGGAGTGTGAAATTCCTGTGTGGCTGGCAGACAAGTAAAGAGGTCAGTATGAGAAAAGAGGCGTCTTTCCAAAGTGGACAGATTGTCCAGGTGGGCAGTGCAGGGAGGCCTGGACCAGCCAAGAGGAAATGAGGCCAGTTGGGCCCAGAGGGGCTGTTGTGGGTGCCTTGGGGCCAGGATGGTCTGAGGGCAGCTGGTGGGGTATGGCTGCATCCTTAGCTTGGAGGGAGGATGTGAGGGCAAAGGTTTCAGTTTCTAAGGCTGGGGAGCAGCTTTAGTCAGACCTTGCTGACTGGCTGGGCCTCCAGATAGGACCCCTCTGGGGGGGGATCTGAGGCAGTCCTGCCAGTAGTAAGCAGGGGCTGCCCCTTTTGTGGCTTGCAGGCCAGGGCTGGCTGTGTGTGTGGGGTATAACCTTACAAAGAGTACTCAGGGGTCCTAGGAGGCCCCAGCCCATAAGTGTTATTTCTGCCTTGGAGACCAGGTGTCACAAGGGAACCCCCTCCTGAGTGGTGACCAGTGGTAGTTACCAGCAGTGCGTCTAGACCAAGGGTGCACATGGAGGGCTTGGGCCCAGGGTTGCTGTGCTCCATTACCCTGGGTTGAGGGTTTCCCAAGGGGAGCCAACCTCTACGTGGCCTAGACCTCTGCCCTATGTGGAGCATGGCTGAGGCCCAGGCAAGCAGGAGTGCAGCTGCTGACCTGCTCCTGAGCAGGTGCCTTTCCTCCTTTACTCAACCATTCCCTGTCTTGCCCTGATGGCTCTCCTGGTGGCTGGGAGCAGGGAAGGGACACCAACCCCCTGTTTTCTGCCTCTGGAGGGTAGGTGGGGCAGTGTGTCTAGGTGGGGAATGATTTCAGAGGTTTGGGTCCTGGTACCAACGTCATGGAGGAGGGTGGGGAAGAAGGGGCCTCTGGACTTGTTGAGTAGGGACTGGATCCCGTGCTCCCCCTTGGGAGGGCAATGAAGTCTCTGGTTTGAGAACTGTGTGGATCCAGAAGCTGAGTTGGAAGCTGGGATTTGAGAACAGCAAATCTTGATGTGTGCTGGGCCCTGTGTTAGGAGCGGGGTCACAGAGGCCGGCTCTCTGCCTAGAAAGGAGTGGGTGTGCCCAGCAGCAAGAGCAGATACGTTGGTGGGTTCCTATAACGGGCGGGGGCACAGGGGAGCCCCCCGGGGCTGGCCTGGAGGAGTCGGAGAGCAGCCTCGTAGGACAGCTGGGAGTCCACTCGGTGTTCAGCTGGTGGGGACAGGGGCAGAGCCTGTGTGCTGGAACATGGCCTGCTGTTCTAGATTACACGTGCTGGCATCTAGCGTGCTCCGAGCTGTGTCAGGATGTCTGGCACAGTTTTCAGCACTTTCACGGAGGAGACTTCTCTGACTCGTCCCAGCAGGTCTGGGAGGTGCGGGCAGTTGCTAGTTCATCTCTAGGAAGGCAGAGTCCTGTGTGTGGTGTGGCAGTGAGCTGCAGGGTCTGTGCTGTAGCCAGCACACTTCAGGGGCTCTGGGTGAGTGAAGCTCGTGTGTGCACTGAGGAGTGGCGGGGCTGGGGTGGGGAGCATGAGGCCGGTCGGGTGGCCGTGGGACAAGGTGGAGGAACTTTGCCTCTTTGTGGTAGTGCTGCAGGAGACTGGGGCATGCCGTCTTGATGGTGCAGGTCGTTTAGGGTTGGGGCAAAGGCCCAGGCAGGGCAGAGCGAGGAGGTGGAGAGGGCTGGGGTAGCCTGGAGCTCCGGAGATGGGAGAGTGCAAGGAGTAACTTGGAGAAGGAGCTATAGGCCTCAGGGCAATTGCAGGGCTGCTAGACCAGGGTGGCTCTGGGGTTTGTCACCTGAAAGAGTCTCAGAAGGTAGCTGTGTAGCTGGAACCCTTTCATGGGTGGGCGGATGGAGAGGCAAGGGTAGGAGTAATCTCTGTCCTCAGCTGAGGACCCAGCCACCAGCTGCTCTGGGTGTATAGTCTCTGATCTGGGACCCAGGGGCTGAGTTCTGCCAGAGGCCAGAGGGCAGCCCAGGCGTGGGAACCCGCTTCCAGCAGGCCCAGATCCAAAGAAAGATCTGTTTCTGAGACTGGAGTAGTGCAGAGAGGGACTTAGAGGCCAAAAAGGGGACACTGTGCCGGGACATATGGGCCAGGCTGATGCCCAGGGTCGTCAGAGAGTGTCCCCCTCAGTTGCCTGTCTGGGGCAGAAGGGGTAAAGGGCAGTTGCAGGCAGAGTGCTGAGAGTGAGGGGAAGTCCTGTGTGGGCCGGGGGGTCTGTAGGACACCTGGAAACTCCTCCCCTTCCCTCTTCCCTGTCTTTCCAGTACTTGGGGGTCATGCTATATGTTCTCACTGCAGCTGGATTCTATGTGTCTGATTAATAAAACTGGAAAATGAATTTGTGTTATGTAATATAATTTGACAAAATCTAAAAACTGGAGGCTAACGAACTGTGGAGTTTGAGGGGGTCCTTCCGCAGGCAGGCGCTATGAACATTTAGAAGTTGGGTCAGTAGGGAGAAGGGGTGACAGAGGCAAGAAGGGGTCTGATGCCCTCCCCCTCCCCCAGCAGTGATGAGCCCTGGCCTGCTCTGGTCTTGGGACTGGCAGGGTGGTGGGTGCAGGTGCACGACAGGCCGTGCGTGCGAAGGGAAGGGAGCAAATGAGCTACTGGGAGGGTCGGGGTGATAAATTACAGGAGAATCTCCCTCTTCTACAAGGAGAGGCTGAAAGGGGTCTGTTGACTTAGTGAGAATCACATTAGTGGCAGGATCCTAAAAGCGGGACCAATACTTTTCCTGACACCTGTGTCTTCTGATATTAATAGGGATTCTTTCTTTTTTCCATCCGGCCACTGCTCCATCTAGTCTTGTACCCATGTATCCCTTGACTCACCTTTCCTGCCGTTCATCTACTCTTCTATCTACCCACCCAGCCAAGCCCCCCAACCATCTGTCCATCTATTGATCAATACATTCATCAATCTACCAATCCAGCTATCCCCTCTCTGCCAACCCACGCAGCCCACCTACCCATTCCTTTACCCGTCTGCTGCCCTTTGATCCGTACCCTCCTAGCCTGTTCTCCTTTCCTCCATCCACTTCTGTATCTATTTACCTTTTTGTTTTTTAAAGATTTTCTTTATTTGAGAGAGAGGATGAGAGAGAGAGAGCGCACATGAGAGGGGGGAGGGTCAGAGGGAGAAGCAGACTCCCCGCTGAGCAGGGAGCCCGATGCGGGACTCGATCCCGGGACTCCAGGATCATGACCCGAGCCAAAGGCAGTTGCCTAACCAACTGAGCCACCCAGGCGCCCTGTATCTATTTACCTTTGATCTAGGTAGAAAAATAGATCTGTCTGTCCATCCGTCCACCCATCTACTCAGCCAGTTGTCCACCCGTCTATCCCTCCAGTTAGCATTTAGAGGGTCTGTTATGTGCCAGGCACTGTACTATGTGCTGGGGTCATAGAAATACATGAGATGTGGTCCTCACCTAGGAGGAGCTCACGATCAATCATAGGTTCCCTCTGTGATCTCATTCCGCTCTCTCACTCCCTCTGCTCCCGCTGCATGGGCTGCTTGCTGTCCCTTGAACATCCCAAGCCAATCCTGCTATGTGGGCTTTGCCCTGTGTGCCCCTGCTGCCAGGAAGCCCTTCACCCAGAGAGTCCTCAGACTGCTCCCTAATGCTCTGTGCCTCTCCCCAACTGTCCCTTCCTGATGAGCCTTCACGTGACCACCCTAAGACTGCAAACTTTCTCTGTACCCCTATCCTGCTTACTTCTCTCCTAACGTTTGCCAGCATTTGACATGTTATGCATATACCTGTTTCCTGTCTTTCTGTTCTCTCTCTCTTCAACTAGATGGTCAACTCCACAGGGTAGAGGTTTTGTTCTGTTCTTTGCTGTATTCTCAGAGCCTAAGACAAACAGTGCTTGGTACATAGCAGGCGCTCTCTAAGTACTTGTTGAATGAATGAATTAATCTTGAGAAATGCTAGAATGATAGGGAATGAGAGCGGAGCTATGGATGAAATGTGAAGTGTGGTAGAGCTGTCTTGGGGTCCTTCCAGGGTCCTGGAGAGATGAAGCCAGGAGGGACGGGAGTGGGGGTTGAGGTGCAGGAGAGTCTTACTTACAGATAGCTGGAGAAGAAAGCCTGGAGCGTGGGGCGGGGCTTGTGGCCGCAGGTGTGGACTGGAACCTGCAGGCTTGCAGGAAATCAGTAAGGCCATGGGTGGGGCATCAGGTGGACAGCTGGCTAGCCCTGCAACAGCTGTGAGAGACTTTGGGATCAAGATTACAAATGGGGACAAGGCTCTGTGGGATGCAGTGACATCAGGGAAGGGGACCCAGCCCCACACCTGGACCTCCTGCCCACTCAGAGGCAGGCTCTGGAGGAAGGGAACCTGGGAAGTTGAGTGTCCATGGGCTCTTGTGAGAGTTTCAGTGAGGACCCAGTGACACTTCATGACAGTGTGTACAGCCTACGGCACGACACGCCTATATGAACACAACACTTACACGTGACTCCAAGTCACACATGTATCCCTGCACATGTACACACCTTCTTTGCTCTTAGCTTTGGGGCTCGCTGACTCTTTCTGAAGATGGCCCTGGACTTGCCCCGTCTGCTGTGTGCAGCCACTCAGGAGAGAGATGAGCTGAAGCTCCTCCCCATTATGGGCCCTGACCCCCAGAGGCCAGGATTTCCAACATGGTCCCCTCAGCCTTCTTACTTTAGGACCTTTGGGCCCCCCACTTCCGTGTGTGTGTGTGTGTGTGTGTGTGTGCGCGCGCGTGTGTGTGTGTGGGCAGAGGCTGGAGACCAGCGTGGTTGAGGGGCAGTTCAGGTCAGTTGGAGGATGTGGCCCTCCATCAGCTCCTGAAACTCCCCTCAGAAACCCGGGAGGACCGGACGAAGCGCCTTTTCCGCCACTACACAGTGGGCTCCTATGACAGTCTCACTTCACACAGGTACGGGTGGGGGGCAGGTGGGCAAGGGTAGGCGTGCATGCGGATGGGACGTCAGGTATGGAGGGAGGACGAGAGCTGGTTGAGGGGGCCTGGGGATGAAGAGGGCAGAGGAGGGGAGGTGATAACCAGCCCACCTCTGTCTTCTGCCTTCCTGTGTCAGTCCAAGGGCGACTTCCTGGGGTGGGCTGTGCCTGTGGGGTCCTGTTTGGGGCACACATGGGGTCAGCCTGGCCAGCTGTGCTCTCTGGCAGGGCTCTCCTCACCCCTCCCTGCTTTCCTCCACCAGTGATTATGTCATTGACGACAAGGTGGCTGTCCTGCAGAAACGGGACCATGAGGGCTTTGGTTTTGTGCTCCGGGGAGCCAAAGGTAATGAAGGGTAGGGGGCACCATGAGTGTGTGTGGGGCTGGGGTGTCAGGCTGGCAGGGGCTGCACCCTGCTCAGGTGTTTCTTGTCTCTGCTCCTCCTCGCTGCTTTCCTTCCTGTCTCACCCCTCACCCTGCCTCACCCCTGCAGCTTCGCCACTATCCCTCACCCCTGCCCCGTCCTTTGCCCCTGCCTCCCCCACTCCCTCTCTCCCTGCTAGTTTGGCCCCTCTTCCCCTACCTTGACCCTGACACTCTCTTTTTCTGGCCCCACCCTGCCTTGCCCCTCTGCTCTGACTATATTCTTGACTTGAAATGTCTCAATATAAGGCAGTCGTCTCTTCGCCCTGATGATTTCCAAGATCTCTGCTGGAGTGTGTCTAATGGAATGGGAGTTCTCTCTGGTGGGGCTGAGGGGGGATTTCTACCCTGGGCAACCCCAGACCCCCCGGCCTCAATTGTGCTTGGTTCAGCGTGTTGAACCACTTGTGGGAGGTTGCTGTGTGGCAGCTTCTTCCACCTGGACTGTGCTGGTGAAGCACCTTCCTAACTGCCCACCCCGCCCCCCGCAGCAGAGACCCCCATCGAGGAGTTTACACCCACACCAGCCTTCCCTGCGCTCCAGTATCTTGAGTCGGTGGATGTGGAGGGTGTGGCCTGGAGGGCCGGGCTGCGCACAGGAGACTTCCTCATCGAGGTGAGGCTTGTCCTTACCTGTGCAGCAGGTGGGGTGCTGACCTCTAAGTCCTAAGGAGGACACACTTGGAACGTCTCCACCACCCACCTGTCTGTCCCAGGTGAACGGGGTGAACGTGGTGAAGGTCGGGCACAAGCAGGTGGTAGCTCTGATCCGCCAGGGCGGGAACCGTCTCGTCATGAAGGTTGTGTCTGTGACAAGGAAGCCGGAAGAAGATGGGGCTCGGCGCAGAGGTGAGGAGCCAGGCTTCAGACCTCTGTGCTCAGACATTGCCCTCTGACTCCTGACCTTAGACCTTTGACCCCAGGCCCCCATTCCTCTCCCCACCCCCTGACCCTAGACTGTTGACGTCAGATGCCTAAACGTAGGTGAAGTGTCCACATTCGTGGCCTGGGTGCCTTCCCAGTCCCTGATGTTAGGCTGCCCACCCTGGCCCCCAGCCTCTGACCCCTGACCCCAGGTTGCCCCTCCTCAGATCCCCACCCCCCCTTCCCGGCGTCCCCCCCCAGCCCCTGGCGTGGAAGAGCCCTCCTTCCCTACACTGCCGGCAGCTGCCTGGAGGCCGGGGTTGCCATAGCAACTGTGAGGTTGACGCTGCCGCGGCTTATTGTCGGAGGGAAGGGGGAGGCGGCACCTGAGGGAAGAGGAAAAGCGTCTTCTCCCCGCGACGTCGCCGCACAGCCTGGGCCCGGGAGGCTCTGCCAGCTTGGGCCAGCCCAGCCCAGGTCCTGGCTTGGCCGACCACACCCTGGTCCCCCGAGGGGCAGTGGCTTCCAGGGCCTGGCGGGAGCCCTGGAGGAGCAGGAGCCCAGCCTGCCGGGAGACCCCTCCCAGCCCCCACCTCATGGCTCTGGGGCCCCCCTGCTCAGCCCTCGGACGACAGGGTGGGCACTCAGGCAGGAGCTGGCCAGCACCGTGACCCCCACTGGGGCCCTTGACCACCTCCCTCCTGAGGCCCCAACTACCCTGGCCCCGCGGGGCCCTCAGCACCCCCCTGCGCTCCCAGCGCCATGAAGAAGTTTGCATCCAGCCGCAGCCTGAACAAGATCCTGGCGCAGTGCGACGCATCCTCCCGGGAGTACGAGGAGATCCAGGCGGTAGAGCGCAAGTGGCACCTGCACCTGGCCACGCCGCGCTGTCTGCTGCTGGACAGGAGGTCCAAGGCCTCCCTCTTCTTTGCAGCCCCGCCGCCCCCCAAGAGGGCCCCCAGCACCACGCTGACCCTGCGCTCCAAGTCCATGACGGCCGAACTTGAGGAACTTGGTGAGCAGCAGGGGTGGACAGTGGGCAGACAGCCCAGGTGGGAAGCCAGGTGGTGTGAGCTGGGGCCAAAGCCAGGCAGAGACGTGGCGGGGGAAGGACAGACAGACAAACATATGAAGGTGTGGTAGGAAGGTCAAAGGTAAATGGGTGGGTGCTGAACTGGTGCGGAGGGGGATGACACATGGATGGCATGAAGGCTAGAGATGGACAGTGAGCCAACCAGGACCAATGGTCAGGGAGCAGGACCTGGCCGTCCAGTGTGTTTGTGTGCACGTGCACCTGCTGCTCTGGGTCTGCACACCTCCAGTTGGACTTTACTCCTTCATTTCATCCAAGTGAGGACAGGGCAGGAGTCGGGGGACCTGGGCTCTTCCCTGGCTTTGCTGGCGCTAGCTGTGTGATCTTTATGCTTGTTTTTGCCTCCTTAGCACCTGTTCACTCACCAGTTAAGCAGGGGTTACAGTGAGCTGCTGACCTGACAGGGCTGTGTGAACATCGCTAGCATGATGATGGGATAGGCCCTCGTGAGCTACAAGAGGCAAATAAGAGTGTGTCAGGGCTTTGATGGGGCATGATGTGGGCATGATCCCAGGGTGACCCCCAATAGCCTCATTGTGGGCATGTCTTGATATATGTGACCATTAATAGCCTCATCATAGGCATGTCCAGATATACATGACCGTGTCCTGACATATGTGGCAGTTGACATTGGGCATGTCCTGATAGACATGCCTGCTAACATGCTCTGTCTTCCTGTAATTCAAACCCAGTTCTAGTCCCAGACTTTACGATGGCTCTAGCCATGGAAGGAATGCTGACTCTGGTCCTAGGCTGAGTTCTGACCTAGTCCTGGCCACAGGAAGGGCCTGGTCCTGGTTCTAGACTGAGCCTCAGCCCTGGCTTCAGGCTTTGTTCTTCCCCAGCCATAGAAAAACACTTACCTGTCCCCCAAAATTATTGCTGACCTTACTAATACAGTGATCCTTGACCTCGTCCTGGCCACAGGTTGAGCCACCCCCCTTCCAAGCAGGTGCTCTTGACTGCAGTGTAGGAGGAGGAGGACAGCCACCAAGATAGACCAGATTGACATAGTCCATACTTTTCTTGCCCATAAATATTCTGAAAAAGTAAAAGTCAAAAATAGATAGCCAACTCAAAACAAAGGAAGAGGAATTTCCCAGGTCTCAAGAATAAAGAGAGGAATCAGTTAAGAAAGTGAGAGGAAGCTGATGATGCTTCCATAGTCCAAGGGGGCTTGGGACACTATATAGACCCTAAGGGCAGGGGTTGGGGCTCTGATACTTCCACAAAGCCAAGAGATGTGGCTGTGGACCCATGAGAAGTGGGAAAACTAGAACCAAGCCCAGGGACTGGCATCAGCATAAAAAATAAAAACCCTGGAAATCATAGAAGAATAAGAAAGACACAAAATGAGGTGTTTAAATACAAAGTTTAAGGAAGTTAACAGAACTCATAAAGGACAGCCCTTTATGACAGCTGATAAAGGACAGTACTCCCCCCCCAAAAAAAAGAATAAGGAGATTTTAAAAGGATCCCTAAAGAACTGTTACTGAAACAAAAATTATAGTCACTGAGATTAAAAAATCCATGATTGGGATAAACAGTACACTAGATTCAGTTGAAGAAAGAAATAGTGAATTAGAAGATAATTCTGAGGAAATTACCCAAAATGCAGCACAGAAAGATAGGGAGATGCAAACTATCGAAGAGCAGATAAGAGATGATGAAGGACAAGTGAGAAAATCCCCATCTAATGAGAGTTCCAGAGGGAAAGAATGAACTGATTGTGGAAGAGGCAATATATGAAGAGTAAATGGCTAAGAATTTTCTGAAATTGAACAAGGACATGAAATTCCATTTTGAAGAAGTATGAATTCTAAGCAAGGAAATAAAAACAAATCTACATCTAGACCTGTCATACTAAAATTTCATGACACCATAGACAAAAGTAAAATCTTAACTACCAAAGAAGCTGGATGATTTAGAAAGGAACAGTGGACAGCAGACTTCTCATCAGCAGTAGTAGATGCTAGAAGACAATGGAAACATAACTTAAAAGTCTTGAATCACAATGCTTTTCCACCTAGAATTCTATACTTAGCTAAACCTGCTCATTGAAGGGTGAGGCAGAGAAATCAGCAGACTTCTGGCCCCAGGGTCACAAGGGTCCAAGACTAACCATGGGCAGCTGATCCGCCATACTGATGGAGAATCCAGACTGGTCGATAAACCAGTACCAGTAGGCAGCTGGGTCTGGCTAGACACCAGACCAAGGCTCTGGTGGGTGGGTCCCAGGAGTTCCTTCCAGAGGCTGTCACATAGCCATGTTCAGCTACATGTTCAGAAGGGACCCTCCTAGTTCTGCACAAAGAGGTGCATGGGCATCCAGGGACCAGGGGACAGAGACCTGTGGAAACAGAATTGCCTTCTTCCTGTGATGCTTCTCTCTGAAGAAACCAGTGAGTAGAAGAGCCTCCTTCTTCGCTGCACTGGTCTGGGGTGCTCCTGCTGCTTGTGTGACTGGGTTGTTCTGCACACCCTTGTCTTCTTGAGGGGCTCACTCTTGCTGCATTAGGTCAGCATTGTTTCCACCAGTTTTTACCTGAACAGAGTCTGGGGGAGGACAGAGGGACAGCTTAGCACAGAGCCTCCATCCATACTGCTGAGTGAGGAGGGATCATAGCTTTTGTTGAGGCTGGACCCAGACTCTTTATGTAGCTCCATTCAGAGAGAGAATAGCCACTACCGCCTCCAGAGGATTGCTGTCCTGGGAAGCCAGACCACTGGCTGACTTTCTCTAGGGTTGAGGGAGCCAGGCCAGCATCAGGGTTTCCCCAGGTCCTAAGGGATCATCCCACTATCCAGCATTTGTGCTGTTATAAGACAGAAATTAGACCTGTGGGTTTACTGACAGCAGAACATGCCAGTTCTCTGTCACACTGTTGAGAAGGGCTAGAGCCTGTTAGGATGCTGTAGTCTATTGAGAAGATGATCTGAACATATGGAAAGAAAGGCAAGTGTGAGACCACAGCAAAAGCAGGTGGCAAGGGTTGGGGCTCATGCCCAGATGGTTGCTTGCTACTCAGGGAGAAGCCAGGTCCTGCGGGAGAGAGACGAGGTAAAGAGCGTCCTGTTGGGGGATGGTGTGAACAGAGGCGATGCCCACAAAATGAAGGCCTGAGGTGGCTGACAGAAACGGGATTGAGAGGAACAGGTTGGGATGGGAGCCCTCATCCTGAGTCAGGTGGCAGGACGAGGAAGGGTGGGACACTCCCAGTGCCCTTCAGCATGGGGCGCTCTTTGTGGTCACCACGTGTTCATCCGCTTGAACCAATAACGTGCTGGGGCTTCAGACATCAGTGGAGACTCAGGCCCGGGAGGGGCCTTGGTGGGCCTGAGCCCCTCCTGTTCATCTGTTTTCCCATGAAAAGTCTGGAACTTTTGGGTCCCTTTTCTTTTGTGATGAGAATGTCAGGGCAGGTGCCATGCCAGTGTGGTCCCTGATTGGCCGTGGTCTGGCAAACACACTGACCTGCCCTTCGTTGGAAACACAGTGCACAGAATACTCAAGGTGACCACTGAAGCTATTAGTAGCCTCTGAACTTGGTTTTTTTGGGGGGGGGGGTTGTCTTTTTTTTGAACAAAGAGTTGATTGAACCAAGTATGGTTTAGTTGTGTGTGGACATCTCCAGATGTGTGTGCATGTCTGTGTGCATGAGCGCATTTATGCATGTGTGTATGTTTGTGTGTGTGTGTGTGTGTGTGTGTGTGTGTGCACGTGCTTGGATATGCATGCACATGAACACTTGTGTCTGCTTGTGGTTGTTTCCACCTTGAGTTTCAAGCCATGTACCAACTTGGCATTTGGGCACATTTGCCACTCAGGGTCTGATAGGGAGGTGTAGGCCAGGGGTTGTAGGGGATCTGGGAGGTCCTGACTGTTGGGGGGGGTGGGAAGTGGGAAAGATGGGGAAATGGGAGTGGGAAGGGAGCCCAGATGCCGAGGGATGAAGCCTGCCTCTTACCCCCTTTGCTCTGTTTCTTGATTGCAAGCCTCCATCCGGAGAAGGAAAGGGGGTGAGTCATCTGCTGGGTCCCCAGGCCCCCAGCTTTACCTGATCTCTGTCTAGGGAAATGCTGATGTGTGAGGAGGTTCCATTTTAAGTCAGGGTGGTCTAGAAGCCTGGGCTGTACCTTCCTGTTGGCCTTCTCCCTGGGAATCTGGTGTGGGCACAGTAGAGGGAGCTGGGGAAGGACGGGTGGGGAGTTCCCAGGGGTGTGGCTATGTGGGGGTGTGATAGTGAGGCACAGCCGTGGGCTTTGGGGGCTCAGGTGAGTAGGGGTGGGGTGGGTGTGAGGGCCACTGAGGCAGCCTGATGAGGCAGAGCTGGGAGGGCCTCCCAGTGGAGGCCATAGTATGTGCCATGTCCTGGAACTAGGTAGGGGAAGGGTTCAGAGGGTTCAGCTGTGGGTCTCCTCAGGGAGCATGGTGACTGGGCCAGTGGGGGCAGGAGCACTGGTTGCTCAGCTCCGGCCCATGTTGCTCCTTTTTGCCTGTTTTCTGGGGGCTCCTTGTGCCTGGTGTGTGGGTCCCATTTCTGTGCTGACCTGTTGTAGGGTCAAGCCCAGTGCTGATGACCATCCCTTTGGAGCAGGGGTCTGGGCCCCACAGCACTGGGGAGGGAGCTTGGAGCTCCTCTGCCCAACATAGCCCAGGCTGTTGACTTCACCACCCGCTGCTCCTTTCTTCAGGCCTCATCTGTATCCTGTGAGGCTCCTTTCTGTGTGTTCTGTGTGTCCAGCCTTGCTGTAAGCAATGCAGCCTCCATGTGGGGACAGAGTCTGAGGTCTAGCATCTGGTGAGATCTCAGGGCCTGGCCTCCACCAGCTTCCTCCATCTCTCGAGTGGACAGGGGACTCTTTTTTGGCTAAATAGGAGTCAGAGCCAGATGGAAGCCTGAGGTGGCTTTGTGGCCCCAGGCAGGTGTGTTCACTCTTTTGTCTGTGTGCCTGGGGCCCATCCATCCCTCACTGTGGGATCCACAGGGCCTTCCCCATGCCAGGGACATGCTGGCCCCATCTGTCTGGGCCTAGGCTCTCCAGCATGGCCTGCAGTCTTACCCTCAGTTTTCCCATTGCTCCTTGCCCCAGTCCCAGGTGAGGTGCTTTCCCCACTGTCTTTTCAGGGATTAAAACTAGGTGTCCTCTAGGGACACTTTTCTTCACCCTGTGAGGCAGACACACAAGCTGTTTCTGGAATATTTTGGTTCTGTTGCTTAGCTCATTAGCAGGGCTCCCAGGGTGCTATGTAGTGACCTGTGCACTTCTTCCAGTTGTAGGGGAAGTGATGGACAGTTCATTGCCCCTGTGGCCCCTCATTCCTGCTTGGGTTCTGGTTGTTTAAGCAGCTGCACCCCGAGCTGTGTCCCCACCGCATATGGAATCTTGAGAACTGGTGTATGTGAGGCTGAGGGGAGTGTGTAGTTCCCAGTGTCCCAGATCTGGTTCCTAATGGGCTTCATTTTCTTTTTTAAGTATCTAAAATAATTTATTTAAGAATGTATTTTCTAATAATGGTGGGGATTGTTGTCAACCTCACCAGCTTGTAGTTTGCAGAATTCTTCTTTCCCTTTTGGAAATAATTCTTGCCTGGTCCCAGCACCCCCCACCCCATGTCCAACAACATTTGCTTTGCTAACTTCATGTACACAGTGCTTTGGTTTCTGGGATTGAGTTCTTCTGGACCTAGAGATGCAGCTTCTAAAATCCACAGCTCAGGGGAGCGCATGCCCCCATGGAAATGTTTCTTCTCTGCTCATGTCTTTATGTCTGTGGCTTCTGGATAACATGGTTGTTAAGTCTGATCTTTTACTTATCGGATCTATGATCTGGAGCACTTTCTCTCTCAGAGCTTCAGTTTCTTCTTGGGTAAAATGAGGGCAGTATCAGCATCTTCTTTGTATGATTTTGAGGGATGAGAGAAGGGTCATGGGAAGCTCTTCTAACTGGAAGTCACCAAGAACTGAACAAAGGGTGGTGATGGTGGTTTCAGCTTCCAAAGGGAAATTATTTGCTTCATTACAAAAACAAAGAAGATGACCTCTCTAAGGAGCTCTCCCAGTGGTGCTGGGAGCCAGGCACAGGACCTGTGAGCTAATCTGTAGATGGAGCAGGTTCTGCTGATGAGTTGTAACCTTTGTTGAACTCCTGTATTATTCAGGGCCCAGGCTGGACACTCAGGACATTCTGGGAGCCCACAGGCTCTTTGGGGAGATGAGGTGCAGTGTGTCTTCAGTGCTAACCCTGAGCAGCGCAGAACTGTAGCACTTCTTATGTCCATGTCAATTCTTACAACAGACACTGAAGCAGCTGCTGTTTTTATGCTTGCTTTGTCAGATAAGGAAACTGAGGCACAGAGAGGTTAAATCAGGACAGAGTTGGTGTGCAGTGTGGGTCTGGTCTGGGTTGGATGCCAGCCAGCTGGGAGGAGCTGACTTCTTTCCCCATGGCGATTGCTGAGTGGGTTGTGGAGGCAGAGACAGGAGGTGCTGGTGGGAGGTGGTGGGGCTGACCGTGTCCTCTGACGGGGCATTTATGAGAGGCCAAGCATGACCACATGCATGGTCCTCTAGGCTTGGCAGAGCCTCTCAGAGCTTGGGCATTCAGAGCCTGGGTGATGAGGGGGGTGAGGTGGGGCTACTGTGGGTACAGGAGCTGGCCCCGACCCCTACTGCACTCCACATGCTGGGCCTGAGGGCACCACCCCAGTCATCCAGGCAGAGCTGCTCGTTCTCAGACACACGTGTTTAACAAGATTTCCAAGTCATGTTGATAAGCAAAAACACCACCTTTAAAAACATTAAACAGCTTTAATAAAAACAAGCAAACAGCTTTTCTTTATGATGGATTTGAACGCTGCCTGAGGCCCCCCTTCTTGGGTCCTGTTGTCTGTCAGCCCTTCTTCCTTACCTTCTTCCTGTGGGGCTGGTGGAAGCCCCTTCAGCACCAGCCCTCCCAATATCTTCCTCTTTTCTCAGCGCCTCCCACCCAGGGTGGAGCTGCTTTTCTGGGGTGAAGGTTCTTTGGCCTCCTAGTCTGCGTTAGGGCCAATTTTTTTTTTTTTTTTTTTAGTTCCCTGACCTGGGACTGTGAGTTCTGTTTTCAGAAGGATCCCCTGTTCACTCATTCTTGACTTACTTGCATCTTTTATGGGCACCTGCTGTACACCAGAGTTTGTCCTTGGGCTGTGGCCCCCAGGAACAGCAGGGCCACAGACAGATGAGAAATGCCAGGTGCTGAGGAGAAGACTCTGGGCTCCAAACAGTGCTGTTCCTCCCCTGGTCCTCTCCCTAATGGTCAGTCAGGCTTTTCCTGGAGTGGGGCTCCAGCGGGTGACCTGGACCAGCCCCCGAGGACAGAGAGGCCATAGGACTCAGATGGGATGCATGTTGCTTGGCTTCCAGTCTCCCCAGTCTCGGGTCTGGAGGAAGGGACATGGGGTGGGTGGGGTCCAGTGGCTCCATCAGCAGTACCAGGTGGACCAGCCTTGCGGGGAGGACTCAGCAGTGGGGCTGCACGGGGTTGGAGCAGGTTAGGGTCCAGGTGGCTGAGATGGTGCCTCCCTTGGCTGTGCAGAGAAACTGGATGAGATCCTGGCAGCCGCCGCGGAGCCTACACTGAGGCCAGACATCGCAGATGCTGACTCAAGAGCCGCCACGGTCAAACAGCGGCCCACAAGTCGGAGGATCACCCCTGCTGAGATCAGTGTAAGTCATCCCAACAGCTGGGGGGCACGGGGAGTGGGGAGGCAGGGGGAGCATGGGGGGTCAGAGTTCCACGTCCCCTGCTGGGTGTGTGTGCATTTTTCTGGGGTGGAAGTCCATCATTTGAGCCCTACTCTCCAGGGGTGGTGGTGAAGGACCCCATGGCTTCTCCTCTCACACGTGGGGAAATCTTAGCCCCAGAATGGCCACAGCTGAACATAATGCTGAGTGTTCACTCCTCTGGCTGTGGGTTTCAGTACCTCCTGCATAGTCACACCCAGGACCACCTAGAGCACCCCTGCCCTGTGGAGGGTACAACTTAGTCTCTGTCCCCCTGCCATTCCTCTCACTTGGCATCTTCTGGGCTACTCCCCAAGCCTCATCCATATCAACCCTATCCAGTACTCTATGCCCAGGCCCCCACTGGCTGTGCCCCTGCTACCTGGAGACCTCAGGGCTTGGGTCTGAATCCTGGGTCAGGCCCTATCAGTGCCAGCACCATTGGAATTAGTGCATGGGGTGTTTGATCTCAGGCTTAGGAGGATGGCTGGGGCTGGATGGAGAACTGGGAGCCCCAGTGTCCCAGAACCTCCGTATAACCCCCCAACTCCCACAGTCTTTGTTTGAGCGCCAGGGCCTCCCAGGCCCAGAGAAGCTGCCCGGCTCCCTGCGGAAGGGGATTCCACGGACCAAGTCTGTAGGTATGGCTGGGTTGGGGGCTGCACGGGGCTGGAAGGAATGGGGCTGGGGCTGGGGTGGATGTGGGGCTGGAGGACCCTGTGTCTCCCAGCCCTTCAGCTGGGGTTTCCAGTTTCCCTCTGAGAACTGCCTCTCCCAGGTCACAGCCCAGGATTCTCCTTGTTTGTGGACATATGTGGGGTCGCTCCTTCCCCCAGTCCAGAGACACTGTGCCTAAAAGAGACCCTTGAGGCTTCTTTACTCCAACCATTGCTCCCTATCCATAGTGCAACCCCCCCATCCACCGCTCCCCGTCCAGTGTGCGCACCCCCATCCACCATGCTGCCCGTCTGGTGTGTGCACCCCCATCCACCATGCTCCCCGTCTGGTGTGTGCACCCCCCATCCACCACCCCCCATCCACCACGCTCCCCGTCCGGTGTGCGCACCCCCATCCACCGCTCCCCATCCGATGTGCGCACCCCCATCCACCACGCTCCCCGTCCGGTGTGCGCACCCCCATCCACCGCTCCCCGTCCGGTGTGCGCACCCCCATCCACCGCTCCCCGTCTGGTGTGCGCCCTTTCTTCCACTCCTATTGTCCAGTGGTACCACCGTCCTGTACCTTCCATAGACGCCAGCATCCCTGTCCCTGGGTGGTCTCTTATCCTGGCTGCTCCATCTGTAGAGTGAATAAATGTCAAGTTTCTGACCCTAGACTTATCCTTCCCTTGAACCTGCCTGCCCCTCGCCCCAGGTATTGCTCTGTATCTCTCTTCTCCTTCACAGCCAGTTTTCTCCAGAAGCCACCTCTACTTGTTGTCTCCTGTCCCCAACCTGCTCCTCAGCCTGGGGCAGGCTAGCTCCGTCCATATCTAAAACAAATTGCTCCCACCAGGGTCACCAGTGGTTTCCAGGGTATTCCTTCCAGTGAACACATGACCAGTCCTTCTCTAACCTCAACTAGCATTTGATTTTTCTGTTCCCTCCCTCATGACACTCAACTCCCCAGGGCTTTAGGACAACATTTCTTGGGTTCTTCCCTCAGTTCTCAGGCTGTACCTGTTCTGTCTTTAATGCCCCCCCCCCCCAAAACACACGTACCACACCAAACGTGGTTACTTCTTCTTTTTTTAAAGATTTTATTTATTTATTTGAGAGAGAGAATGAGATAGAGCATGAGAGGGGCGAGGGTTGGAGGGAGAAGCAGACTCCCCGCTGAGCAGGGAGCCCGATGTGGGACTCGATCCCGGGACTCCAGGATCATGACCTGAGCCGAAGGCAGTTGCTTAACCAACTGAGCCACCCAGGCGCCCCAAACATGGGTACTTCTAAAGGCTGTGTCCTTAGTCTCTTTGCCTTCTGCACCTGTCTCCTTGGGACATCATCATGCCCCACCGCTGCTGTCATACCCCACACTTAGCCATCTCTCTTGACTGGGTCATCTCACAGGCCCCACCCACTGCTCATCTCTCTAGGCATCTAGTCCCCCCTCACCTGCCCACCCACCCATCACTCACCTGTCCACTTGTCCATCCATCTACCCGTGTACACCCCACCACACCCATCGTCTGTTCATCATCAGAGTAAACACTTACTTAGCACTTTCTAGAATACTGTGTTTTATGCACACTGGTTCACTTAAGGTTTTAGTAACCCTGTTGAGGTGATATTATTAGTACCTCTGTATTACAGATGAGGAAACAGGTAAAGAGGTAAAATGACTTGCCCAAAGTCACACAGCTGCCTTACCTGTCTTCTGGTAAGACATCAGGCCAGCCAACTGCCCAGGCCTGGCCTGATATCTGCAGAGCAGATATTACCCTACATCCCTCCGGTTGATCCCTAGTGGGCTCTTCATTGCCTTGGGTTCCTGTGGACCGGCCTCAGATCTTTCCTACTTCATCTGGGGACATTTGTCTCCGTTTCCCTCTTACCTGGGTGTACCAGAATTTGCTATTCTGCACCTGCCCTTACTCTGTCCAGATGGCCTGTCCCTCAGCCTAGCCCAGTGCCAGGACTGACCACCACAGGTCCAAATCTCAGTGCCTGCCCTGCAGGATGTAAGCCTCTTGGTGGAGATTCCTCCTGGACCCTCCTATGCTCAGTCCATGAGTGAGTGAGAGGGGTTCGTTCATCTTCAGTTCCCTTGCCCTGGCCTGCTGCTCATCACCAACATGTTGGCTGAGGTGTCGGATTCCCAGGGTTCTCACCCCTTGTGGCCCTGGGCACATGATTCAGTCCTTGAAACCTCAGGGTCCTGATCCATAACTTGAGGACTATCTAGTGCCTGCCTTCAAGGCTACTCTGATGCTGACCCAGTGGGCTGTACTCACAAGCTGAGGACAGGCAACACCTGCTGATATTGTTAGTAGACAGGTTCTGCATCTTGAAGCTGGCTCACAGTAGATGTTTGAGAAATGCTTGCTACTATTTGTTGGGCAGAAGGCCCCACCCCACCTTGGCTGGTAACAGAACAGATTCCCCATTTCATCCCAGACAAGTGACTTGTCTTTACCCTAAGTTAGAATCTGGCATGCCAAATCTGCATCTTCTGGGAGCGCAAGCTTTTCCCATGGAGTTCTCTTCTGCCTCACATTTGGGCTTATGGGTGCTCGGCAGGTGTTTATGTGATACACAGTAAATGCAGTGGGGAGGAAACCCAGAATGAACTCGGCACAAATTTCTGTGTCCAGTGGTGGGGGTGGAAGCAGACCTAGAAATGATGGTGATGAATGATCTCAGCCTCCTCACTGGGATGCTTCTAGGTGCTCAGCCCTGTGCTGTAGGGTTTAAATGGCTCCAGCTCTGGCAGCCCCCCAACAGGGGCCACCATTTCTCCTGAGATTAGGAAACTGACATGCCAAGAGGTTCAGGAACATCAGACAGTAACTGCTAATGCTAGAGTTCAAGCCTCAGTCTTCCCATGAAAGCCCACCTTTGCTGTGCCCGGGGTACAAGAGCTGTCATGCAGGACAAGATGTAAACAGTGCAGTGTGGGAGGCCTGAGCTGACCACCTTGGTGGCTAAAGGAGGGGGTGGCTGGGAACAGGCAATCTACACTTTAGTGAGGTCATAAAAATGTGACCAAGCACAGAGTGAAGCCAGGTGTAGATTCCCAAGGCAGTCCACCAGAGACCTGTGCGTGTCAACATGGAAGGGCCATTCATCCACTCTCCTCAGATTGGGCTGTCTAACACTTGCAGCCTAACTGAACACACCTATAGCACAGGTGTCCATACGGTGTCCACAAGGACACTTGGGAGGTCTTGCCAGGTTCTAGCCAGGCAGCAGGACAATGAGGGCCCTGAGCATTCCAGCCCCACTCTTGCACAGACCCTACCTCTTGCACACTGAGGCAGGCAGAATGGGTATCGTTTTAAGACTATGTTGCCCATAAGGGAATTGAGTTTCAGAGGGGCTCAGGGCCTGGCCTGGGGTCACACAGCCAATAGGGAGTAAAACTGAAACATGCATCAGGTGCTTAGTCTAAAATTCGATTTTAATTCTTCTTCCTTCCTTTTCACCCAGTCTTACTGAAATTCAGCCACTAAGGTTACAACAGTGACTGGGCAGGGTCTCCCAGTCAGTCCATTTGGGTCTCTGGGATGGAGCATCTTAGGGCTTATCTTTTCACAGAGCACCTTCTCACCTGGGCACCAGCTCTCTTTGTGCCAGATGCATGGCTCGAGTGGCCACAGTCCTGCTGCCCCTTTGACTATAGTCACTGTGTCACTCCTGCTCCCTTCCTCCCATCTCTGGTTGCCACCAGGGAGCTCCCAGCAACACCTGCTTGTTCCACTGTTGTGACGTGGCCTTGCTCAGTCTTGGATGGAAGCCCTGCACCAGCCACCTACCTCTTCTTGGCAGTTCTGTCTTCATGACTGGGGATCCTTCTTTGGGCCCTCTCAGTGTGGTGGGGTTTGGGCAGGTCTTGGCCCCGACCCGGTATACCTGTCAGAGTTTGGGTCCTTTCTCAGTCCGTTGGTGGAGCGCTCCTCTACCTTGTATCTGAACTAATACCTTTCCCCAAGTCTTCCCAAGAGCCCTCCCAACCCAGCACCGGGCTTGGGGTGGAGAGCCTGGGTGTCCAGAGAGGAGCCCAGGCTGGGGGCCTTGCTCAGATTCTGTGCCCTGGGCTCCTCACCTCCTCTTTTGCTCTCCAACCCCAGCCTCCACGCCCTCCCTGACCCCGTCTTCCCAGTCTGGTTGGCGCTTTCCGCCAATTTCTAAGGGTTTGTCTTCGCAACCCTTGCGTCTGGGACCATGGCTGCCCTCTGCAGAGGGCGGGTGCTGGAGTCCGCAAGGGACTGGTCTCACTGGATCCCCTCTATCCACAGGGGAGGATGAAAAGCTGGCGTCCCTGCTGGAGGGACGCTTCCCGAGGAGCACATCGATGCAAGATTCGGTGCGCGAGGGCCGTGGCATCCCGCCCCCGCCGCAGACCGCGCCGCCACCCCCACCTGCTCCCTACTACTTTGACTCCGGGCCGCCCCCCGCCTTCTCGCCGCCGCCCCCTCCAGGCCGCGCCTATGACACAGTGCGCTCCAGCTTCAAACCCGGCCTGGAAGCGCGCCTGGGCGCTGGGGCTGCAGGCCTGTATGATTCTGGCTCGCCCCTGGGTCCGCTGCCCTACCCCGAGCGGCAGAAGCGTGCGCGTTCCATGATCATCCTGCAGGATTCTGCGCCAGAGGTGGGCGACGTCCCCCGGCCCCCTCCTGCAGCCACCCCACCAGAGCGTCCCAAGCGTCGGCCGCGGCCGCCGGGTCCCGACAGTCCCTACGCCAACCTGGGCGCCTTCAGTGCCAGCATCTTCGCACCTTCCAAGCCTCAGCGCCGCAAGAGCCCGCTGGTGAAGCAGCTGCAGGTGGAAGATGCTCAGGAGCGTGCGGCCCTGGCTGTGGGCAGCCCTGGCCCTGTCGGCGGCAGCTTCGCCCGCGAGCCCTCCCCGACGCACCGTGGACCTCGGCCAAGTGGTCTCGACTACGGCCCTGCGGACAGCCCTGGCCTCACGTTTGGTGGCCCAGGTCCAGGCAAGGACCGGCGGCTGGAGGAGCGGCGCCGCTCCACCGTGTTCCTCTCAGTGGGAGCCATCGAGGGCAGCCCTCCTAGTGCGGACCTGCCCTCCCTGCAGCCCTCCCGCTCCATCGATGAGCGCCTTCTGGGGACCGGCCCCACCACCGGCCGTGACCTGCTCCTGCCCTCCCCCGTCTCTGCTCTGAAGCCATTGGTCAGCGGCCCAAGCCTTGGGCCTTCAGGCTCCACCTTCATCCACCCGCTCACCGGCAAACCCCTGGACCCCAGCTCCCCCCTGGCCCTCGCCCTGGCTGCCCGTGAACGGGCTCTGGCCTCCCAGGCGCCCTCCCGGTCCCCTACACCAGTGCACAGCCCTGACGCTGACCGCCCTGGGCCTCTGTTTGTGGATGTACAGGCCCGCGACTCTGAGCGAGGGCCCCTGGCCTCCCCAGCCTTCTCCCCAAGGAGCCCAGCCTGGGTTCCTGTGCCTGCTCGCAGGGAGCCGGAGAAAGCACCCCGGGAGGAGCGTAAGTCGCCAGAGGACAAGAAGTCCATGATCCTCAGTGTCTTGGACACATCCCTGCAGCGCCCAGCTGGCCTCATCGTCGTGCACGCCACCAGCAATGGGCAGGAGCCCAGCGGTCTGGGGGCTGAAGAGGAGCGTCCGGGCACCCCAGAGCTGGCCCCGGCCCCCACACAGTCCGCAGTGGTGGCGGAGCCCCTGGCCAGTCCCCGGGCCCAGCCCCCTGGCAGCACCCCGCCAACAGACTCTGGGCCAGGCCAGGGCAGCTCGGAGGAGGAGCCAGAGCTGGTATTTGCTGTGAACTTGCCGCCTGCCCAGCTGTCCTCCAGTGATGAGGAGACCAGGGAGGAGCTGGCCCGCATTGGGCTGGTGCCACCTCCTGAAGAGTTTGCCAACGGGGTCCTGCTGGCCACCCCACTTCCTGGCCCAGGTCCCTCGCCCACCACGGTGCCAGGCCCGGCCTCAGGGAAGCCGAGCAGCGAGCCACCCCCTGCTCCCGAGTCTGCGGCTGACTCGGGGGTGGAGGAGGCTGACACACGCAGCTCTAGCGACCCCCACCTGGAGACCACGAGCACTATTTCCACGGTGTCCAGCATGTCCACCCTGAGCTCGGAGAGCGGGGAACTCACTGACACCCACACCTCCTTCGCCGACGGACACACTTTTCTACTCGAGAAGCCACCAGTGCCTCCCAAGCCCAAGCTCAAGTCCCCGCTGGGGAAGGGGCCGGTGACCTTCAGGGACCCGCTGCTGAAGCAGTCCTCGGACAGTGAGCTCATGGCCCAGCAGCACCATGCCGCCTCTGCTGGGTTGGCCTCCGCTGCTGGACCTGCTCGCCCTCGCTACCTCTTCCAGAGAAGGTCCAAGCTGTGGGGGGACCCCGTGGAGAGCCGGGGGCTCCCTGGGCCCGAAGATGACAAACCAACTGTGATCAGTGAGCTCAGCTCCCGCCTGCAGCAGCTGAACAAAGACACACGCTCCTTGGGGGAAGAGCCGGTTGGTGGCCTGGGCGGTCTGCTGGACCCTGCCAAGAAGTCGCCCATCGCGGCAGCTCGGTGAGCAGGGCAGTGTGGGGAGGGTCCTGTCCCATGTCCATGGCCCCATGTGTTCTTCCTCTTGTGCATCCACAGTTTCCTCTGTTCTTCCTCCACAGTCCATTCTATCCCATCCCTTACCTGTCCATGGCATCCCTCCCTGTCCACTTCTGTCCTTTATTTGCCCTTGCTGTCTGTCTGAGACAGAAGTCTCTTTCAGGGATCTGAAATATCAGGGCTGCTGTTCTCTCCATCCCTGTTGGTGCTGGGAATGGGAGCTGGGCACCCATGAGATACCCAGGCAGGGCATGAGCACCTCCCCAACCCTCCTGGAGACTCCCTGCCTTGGGTTCATGTGGGCTCTCACTCTTTTGCTCCTGAGCAAGGCTGCCTCTACTATTAAGGGTTGTTCTGTGGTCCATTCTGGAGTTGCCACCACCCCCACCCCCCTGTGGCGATATGGCTGGTGCCACCATTCCTATAGCTTCCTCCTGCCTTGCTTCCTTTTGAGGCTTAGAGTACAGAGACTCCTTTTCCTTTGGGGGCCCACCACCAACTTCCTGTTTTCTGTCTCTCAGCTCTGCCTCAGTGTCCCTTAAACACAGATTCCAGTGTATGACTTTCAAAGTGCATTTAGAAGCCATTCTTTGGTGGAAGTCACACCACCTCTGCACCCTCCATCTGCCCTCTCGCTTTCTCCATACCTTCCCTGTCCATCTGTCTTCTCTTCCCACCTCCTACCAGCGTGGGGAATTGAGCAGGGTAGGGGCTGAGCAAGGGGCTGGGGTGCTGTTCTGGTAGAGCTGCCAGAGCCCCTGGGCTGATCCCTTGGATATTTCCTCGAGGACCCCATTCCCAAGGCTCTGCTCCTGAAGGGGATCCCCCTCGGGCCTGTGGCCTCCATGGATACATGGGAGAACTGGTTCCTGCCCATGGTGCTGGTCTGAGGCAGAGCTGGTCATCCCCTGGCCGGCCCTTGTCCGCCCTCTTCAAGCTGCCTTCGCCTTCTGTGCCTCTTAGGCCCTCCTCACTGTTCTGGCTTTGTGGGGGAATGTGTGGGGTGCCACCGCCTGGCTCCTCCTTCTTGCTCCCTGAAGACTAGCCTAGTGGGCCCTTTCCTGTCGGCATTGGAAGGCACAGTTCACAAAGCAGTGAAGGGTTCAGGTCTTACTCACAAAGCCTTGTCTGATTTACCTTCTTCCAGTTAAGGATTCGGAAGATAAGTTGGGGCTTGGGAAGCTCATGGTGCCTCTCCTAAGTAGCCCAGGAATGTTGTCCTTCAGCTTCTGTCATCTCAGGGACTTGCTCTGGGGCCCTCTCCCCTTTTTGCCTCTTCCAACTCCCAGCTGAATGTGAAAGCCCTCTGTCCAGCAAGGCAATGTTGAAAGTGCCCTGAGAAGTAGGCATAGGTATGGCCAGGGGTGTCTATTTGGGATGAGCAGCCCGGATCCTAGGCCTCTGCAGGACCTGGCCCCTTGAGGGTGGGGGTTCCCTGACCCACCCTCAACCAGCCCGCATCTTCATCTCTGCTTCTCCTCCCTTCCCAGGCCCTCCATTCCTCTGTGTCCCTTGGTCCCAATGAACATTAAAGCCATTTAAAGTGGGCAGCACAGTGCCTGGTACAGTGCAGGCCCTCAATAAACATTTGCTGAACAGATGAAAGAACTAAGCTAAATGCAAGCACTGTCTTTTGTGATTTGAAATCTAGGGAGGTGGCTTAAGACAAATACCACCGAAGGACAGACGCATGATTCAGATTTACTGGTTGCTGAACCCCATGATCAGGCTCAGGTGAGCCCGGGTCGTGTCATTTGCTCTGCTGGCTCCCACGAGGCAGCTGGGCGTCCTCAGCATTTCTCCTCTGTCAGGGAAAGGGTCCCTTGTTCCATGGCTCTGGGTTGCACCAGGACACTGTGTTTGTTTTCTTTTCTGGGTGTGGGATGGGGAAGGGCGGGACCCGCAGTAGCAAACTTTATATCCCGTCTGTTCCGTGGGTCCCCTGGAAAATGAGCCTCTTTCACTCAGTAGTCCTTGCAAAACTCCAGCCTCTGACTGGCTTCATGTGGGTCCCCTGCTTTCCTCTGAGTGAATCACTGGGGTCAGGGAGATGTAAGGCTGCCATTGGTCAGGCCTGAGTCATCTCTCTCCTAGGAGCCAGGGCACAGGGTCACCCCACCTAGCAAACAGGTGCTGAGAGTGAGGGAGGGTGGTTCTCCAGAGGAGAATCAGGTACTATTACCAGGATTCCAGATGCCAGATGACCTAAAACACATGTCCCCTGTGACCTGGCCCTTCCCAACTTCAGCAGCTTGTTTAATTCCCCGGGCATCAGCTTGGGGTCAGAGGACCCTGGATTTCAACTCTCAGCTAGCTCCATCTGGGCTCTGTAGTCTTGGACCAGCCCCTTCTGTGAACATCAGTCCTTCCCGTGTGAGATGATGAGGGTGACACACAGCATCACCTTGAAGCACTGCGTTCAGGCCTACAGCATGGTGGGTTCTCACTATGTGTGCACTCAGCCAGGCCCTTTGTGGGAAATAAGAGTGCCAGATACCAGGGGTGCCTGGGTGGCTCAGTTATTTGGGCATCCAACTCTTGACTTCAGCTCAGGCCATGATCTCGGGGTTGTGGGATCGAGCCCCGTGTCGGACGCTGTGTTCAGTGGGGAGTCTGCTGGAGATTCTCCCTCTGCCCCTTCCCCGACTCTCTCTCTCTCTCAAATAAATAATTTTTTTTAAAAAAAGAATGCCAGATATTGCACTAGAAAACATCAGGTCGTATTATTTCACCTCTACAGCCATTCTGTTAGATGGACAGTAGTATAATCTCCATTTTCCGGACAATAAAACTAAGGTTCTGTTGCAGCAAGTGGTGGTGTCTGTCCGGCCCCAGCCCCAGTCTCTGTTCACTCTGAGCCGGAGCCTCTGTTGTTAAAGCCCTTCTGGTGACAGACACTGGGTTTCTGTGCAGTAATCCCCTCTCCTAGAAATGCACACCTGTTCATTCGTTAGATGACACCTGTGTTTATCAGTCATGTGTATCACAAATAGCATGTGTATTCTGAAGTCACTCATCCGTGAGTCCTCACAGTGCTACCTGATCAGTCCAGCCTCACTGAGCCATCCCTCTGCCCTGCCTTCCCATTTCCCCTTCCCTCTGCACTCCTTTCTGCTCCCATTCATACTTCCTTTCTCCCTCTGTGCTCCCCCTCCTGTCCTCAGACCTGAGTGAAACCATGGCCCCCTGGAGTGGGCCCCACTGCCCACCCTTGACTTCTGGCTCCAGGCAGGGGGCTGTGTCCACATGGAGTTGGCCCTCCATGTAGCTGGCAGGGGCCGTGGTGCCTGCGCAGGCTGCTGGGCAGCTCTTGTTCTGTAGCTCGCTGTGGCTAGAACTCAGCGCTCACCTCTCATTTTGTGATGAACTGCTAGTGATACCGCCTCTTAGAGGAATGTTCCAAGTGTGGGAAGTCCTGACATTGGGGTGGGGCTGCCTCCTCCCCAGGACCATTCCTGGCAGAGGCCCCAGAATAATAGCCTTGGCCGCCTGGTCCCTGGGTTCCCTTGATTTCGCCTCCAGGCCTGTCCCTCTCTTCACCTGATGGACATCACAGGAGAGGAAACACCCCTTTCTGCTCACTTCCCCACTGACAGCCCTGATGCCCTGTGGCCCCAAGACACTCTGCAGCCTAAGCTCTTCTCGGGCAACTGAAGCTGCACTGTGTGCCACAGCTTTGAAGCTCAGGACCTTGAAATGATTGGCTCTTCTGTACTGGGGCTTCTTTCTGGGTGGAAGGTCCAGGACCTCTGGCTTTTTGGAACATTGATCCCAGACTATCCACCTGTTCTACGCTTCCAGTTTTGGGTCTAGCCCTGGTTATAGACAGAACATCTGTCTTCTCAGAGCCCCACCATGGTCTTTGAGGCCCACATGTGTACCACCCAAGTCCATTTGTCTTCCACGCTCCACAGGTGGATTGGAATCCTGCATGTGGTCTGAAGTCCATGGTGGCTCTGAGCGCCATGGGGACACTGAGTTCCGCTGTGGCTCCCGGTTTTACATCTGTCTGACCCGCACACCAGGTTTCACTGAAAAAGGCTCATGGAGACATAGCTTTGGAAATACAAAGTGAAGGGCTATCTGTCCTGCACACTTCTTTCCCCTCTGATGGCCTCACACCTGTCAGGTCTCAGACAGCTCCTTCGGTAGATCACTGATTAGTGTCTTGCAGAAGACACGCTCTCCTACGATGGGGGTAGAAACCCTGCTCTGGTGACCTTTTGTGGGCCCTGTTCGGCTAACATGTTTGGCAGGGATCTGGATACAACCCTGTGTGACTGTAGGTGTTTCGAGACCAGCTGGGCTGCTTCTGGGACCTGGGCTGACACCTGTTGTGTGACGGCCAGTGCAGGGGCACTGGGGCCGGGATATGCTTTGTCCTCACAGGTCCCATGAAACTCGGTCACATGCTTCAGGAGCCCTGACCTCTGCTGGGAGAGCAGGAAGAGCTCACAGATGAGGGGATCTAGGGACATCTGGAGTGTGCTGGGGTTAGAGCTGTGAGTGGATATGGGCAGTGAGAAGGCAAAAGGCTGGAGATGCCACGACCAGAGAGTGCGCTTCGAAGCTTACAAGTTGTATCTAGTTTTGTGCTGCTGTTGAGCATTCTCTCCCTGAATGGGACTCCCAGAGTGCAAACGCCCCCAGGCCCAGACCTGCCCTGCATGAGTGCAGTGGCAGGAGGCCTGAGACAAAGGCCAGGACCAGAGCTTGGGCTTTTTCTCGTCTGTTGGCACCAATGGGCCAAAAAGCAGTCAGGCCTGGGAGACACGTCAAATTATTTTTGTTTGATGATTTTTTTTTCAGTGTAAGTTGTGTTCCTGGCTTTGTGCTAAGTACTAGGAGTCAAGGAGGGCAGTTAGGAAATGAGGTGAGAGGTCCTGAGTGAGACCGTGTAATGACTGGATCCTGAGGTGGCTGGGGGGATGAGGGTGAGGACCTTGGTTAATGCTAGGAGACCTCCAGGTGAAAAGGAGGAGGAGCTGATGGTGGCTCCCAGGTCCCTGGTGTGGGGAGTACTGGGGGAAGGGAGAGCATGTTTGGCGGTCCTCATAGAGGTCTGGAGCGCAGATGAGATTAGCTGGGCCTCACATGTAGCATTTTTGCACCCATCAGCCGTAGCCAAGGGTGGGAGTAGACCACACGGCCCAGGAGAAAGTGGGAACCAAAAGGAGAACCCACAAAACCCATCTGGGAAGGAAGGGGTAGAGGAAAGTCAGCAAGGGGTCCTGCTACTGCCTTGGTAACTTAACTGCAGGTGCGTGCATGCATGCGTGCATGTGTGTGTGCGTGTGTGTGTGTGTGTGTGGGGGGGTCAAGGCCAGACCTCAGTGGCTGAAGAGTCACGAGGCAGCGAGACAGTACCACATTCAGACGTTGGTGGAAGAGACGTCCGGGGCCATGGAGCCTTGCTGAGCCATCTGGAGGAGGTTGCCGACGGCATTCAGGGGTGCCTGGTGAGGTACCGTTTGTTAGAGGGTGGGTAGCCCAGAAGCCCTCTGGAGGCTGGCGGGTGCTGTGATGTGGCCATGCCATGGCTGGGGCCTGGCTGGGGAGGTGGTCAGACAGCTGACAGCAGCAATGGACAGTGATGGGTGTGCAGAAGGGCGTGGAAACTTGGCCATGGATGCTGCTGGGATTCCTGCCCAGGGGACGATGTGAGCAGTTCCCTTTTCCCCAAAAGGAAGGGGAGGGGCAGGCACCTGGGCCATGGGGACCTCTCGGCCACACCGTGCTGTGTCCGGGTCTTGGGAGTGCACAGACTTCCTTAGGCTCTTCTTCTAGGCCTCCTGCCGTGTCCAGCATGCCTGGGCACCCTTAGGACTGGCTCTCTCTCCCCACTCCCAGCCTAGTGGAACATGGCACTTCAGTGCCTCACTCAAGGCACCTCCAGGCATCAGCCATATTTCTCTGGCAGGTGCTCATCTCCTTGCACCCAGCACCTTTCCTCAGGAGGTCTTCCTGGGTGCTGCTAGAGCCAGCTCACCCCTCTGTCAGGCAGGAAGGCTCCAGCACTGGCCAGAAAGGCCTCCTGGAACCCAGACCCTGCTCTGGGCTCAGGCCAAGCCTCTCCATTGCACTACCCAGCACCCACCCTGTTCTCTCTGCCTTCACAGCTTGGCTGTGGTCCTGCCAACTTTTCAATATGCTTCTGTCACACCCGAGGCTCCAGGCACACCCACACGGTTCCCCTGAAACTTGGCCCTTGGGGCAGGGCTAGGCAGGATTCCCTCCTGAGATGCAGGGCCTTAGGCTGAGGTCACTGTGTGAGGGCCTTGGTGGGGCTATCTGGGCACCATTCCCTCAGCATCTTACCCAGCACTGCCCCCCTCTCCCTATAATCACCACCACCTGGGCACCCACCACCCCCCTGCAACATTCCCTTGGGTACCCTCCCCCTCCCCCTTCACTGCTGCCCTACTTTGCCCCAAAGCCCAGGTGGTGCCAGGGAGGACAGGTGTGGTGGGAGCAGGGGGGTTTCTTCTGGTTGGTGCCTGTTCTCTGAGCCCGCCCCAGGTGTCCTTAGGAGCTCCTCTCCATTGGGGGTTGGGTGGGGGGGAGGCCTGGTCTGGTCTCTTCAAGAGGCTCTGCTGTGGGTCTGAGTGATTGGGAGGGGGCAGCAGGGACGGAGGCTGAGGAGAGAAGCCAGTGGAAGGTGAGGGGAGTTGGAAATTGGAACCGAGGTTGAGTGGGAGAGACAGACCGAGCTGGATCTCCAGGGAGAGGCTGACCTTGCACAGGTGGGAGAGGAAAAGACAAAACCTACACTTAGGGGAGGAAGGATGCTGAAGGTGCCCTGTGCCGTATGGGACTGGCACCAGCCAGGACAGCACAGAGGTGGATGGGGGAACCCAGAGGAGGGTCCTTAGCCCAGCTTAGGCAGGGGCAGGGAGAGGGAGGTTGGATGGCAGCTGGAGAGAGGCCGGGCAGGCCGCAGAGAGTGTAAGGGGCACGAAGTGTCACCAAGTGCCAAGTGTCTGCTGAGCACTTGCCTCACAGCGTTCCAAGTAAAGCCAGTGGATGGGCACCACTCTGATCTGCCCATCACAAACTAGAAAATAGGTCACACAAGCAGACCAGGAGTCCACCCAGATCTACCCAAGTCTGGCCTGCAATTCCCCTTCCCCAGCGGCTCCAGGTTGGCTCCCTTCCATCGCACCTGAGCTCCTCCCCCAGTGGGTGTCTGGCCAGGGAGACCTGTACCTGGCTGCCCTACTGTAGTTGTGACTATGGGCCATGTGCCTGCCGCGTGGGCCTGGGCTGCTAACACTCTCTCTCATTGCTCTCTCCCGCCCATCTGCATGTGGCTGTTCTGTCTAGCTGCGCGGTGGTCCCGAGCGCCGGCTGTGTAAGTGAGCATGCCCATCCCATGCCTCTCACGGCCACCCTGCTCTCTGCTCTGCTTGGCTTCGTGGGGCTTCTGTCCCACTGACAGCCCCCTGAGGCTTCCCCTGGGCTCAACTGGGGATAAGAACGGAAAGGAGGGGAGGTGGGATGAGGGAGAGGGTTTTCTCTGGAGGTCCTCCCAGGTCGGCCCCCCACTGTGGCCATGCTGGAGAGGGGCTGCAGGTCTGGGGTCCTGTCAGGTGATGTTGGGTAGTGAGGCACCATCTGTGTGTGTGTGTGTGTGTGTGTGTGTGTGTCTGCACACACGTGCTGCTGCGTCTGTCACGAGCAGTCCCCTGTCCTTCCTGCCGCTCCGCTGCATGTCTGTGGCACGTGTGGGCGCTCCTGCGGCTGTAGTGTGCTGTCCTGCGCAGGGGGGCCGGGTGTCATGGACGTGCGCTGCCTCACACCTGTCCTGCGCATGCAGCTGCTCTGCGTGGGCATGAATGCGGCCTGGTGTCCGTCTGACTCATGGGCTTGGTCAGTCTGTGCAACCACCAGCCTTTACCACCACTCAGCCATCCCTGAAGCCCGCCCAGGTTTCTCTGGGTTTCCTCAGGAGAGCAGAGCTGTGTGTGGGAGTGGTGAGGGGCAGTGCCAGAGTCTCACCCTCCAGGGCATGGGTGGATGGGGCAGTGCCCAGAGCCAGTGTCGGAGGCTGTCAGGGATGGGGCAGTCTTCCCTTTGCCGTGAAAGGCTGCGTTTCCTCTGGTGGGCTGCTCTTGGAGGGCCCATGGAGCGAAGAGGGCCACTGGTTTTACTTTCTCCCCCAGCAGGGCCCTGGCTCTGACCCTGGGGGCCAAACAAAATGGCCGCCGTAATCCTCGGAGCCCACCCGTCTTTCTTCCGGTGGCCCTACGGCTACCCAGCCCCAAGCTCCGCCCCCAGCGTCCTCCCGGCCCTCGGCCGCGCTCCCCTCCGCCTGTCCCCGCGTCTCCTGGCGCCCACCCACCCTCCAGCCCCAAGCTCCGCCCCCAGCGTCCTGCTGGCCACCGGCCCCGCTCCCCTCCGCCTGTCCCCGCGTCTCCTGGCGCCCACCCACCCTCCAGCCCCAAGCTCCGCCCCCAGCGTCCTGCTGGTCACCGGCCCCGCTCCCCTCCGCCTGTCCCCGCGTCTCCTGGCGCCCCTCACCTGGCCTTGACCCCCTCTCCCTCCGCAGGCTCTTCAGCAGCCTCGGTGAGCTGAGCTCCATCTCAGCGCAGCGCAGCCCCGGGGGCCCGGGCAGCGGGGCCTCCTACCCGGTGCGGCCCGGCGGCCGCTACCCCGTGGCGCGGCGCGCCCCGAGCCCAGTGAAGCCCGCGTCGTTGGAGCGGGTGGAGGGGCTGGGGGCGGGCGCGGGGGGCGCGGGGCGGCCCTTCGGCCTCACGCCTCCCACCATCCTCAAGTCGTCCAGCCTCTCCATCCCGCACGAGCCGAAGGAGGTGCGCTTTGTGGTGCGCAGCGTGAGCGCACGCAGCCGCTCGCCCTCGCCGTCGCCGCTGCCCTCGCCAGCGCCTGGCCCCGGCCCCGGCCCCGGGGCCCCCGGCCCGCGCCGGCCCTTCCAACAAAAGCCGCTGCAGCTCTGGAGCAAGTTCGACGTGGGCGACTGGCTGGAGAGCATCCACTTGGGCGAGCACCGCGACCGCTTCGAGGACCACGAAATCGAGGGCGCGCACCTGCCGGCGCTCACCAAGGACGACTTCGTGGAGCTGGGCGTCACGCGCGTGGGCCACCGCATGAACATCGAGCGCGCGCTCAGGCAGCTGGACGGCAGCTGACGCCCCCTCCCCACGCCCCAGCCGCGCCCTGCCGGCAGGGCTCCCCACCCCCACCCCCGGGCCGCGGGCTCGGCCCGCCCCCCACAACGGCGCCCGGGCCAGGAATGTTGCATGAATCGTCCTGTTTGCTGTTGCTCGGAGACTTGCCCTGTACATTGCTTAGTGCCCTCCCCGGCCGGCGAGTCCCACCCAGCACACGGTCAGGAAGGGCGAGGGCCAGGGAGGCTGGAGCGGGAGAGGGTTGGGGGTGGGGTGCTCCGGCCTGACCATCTCCCGCACAGCTCCTGGTGGCTACTCTCTCAGAGGGGGGGAACTAGTCCAGCATGCGAGGTCAGGACACACCTTGGTGACTCGGGGGGAGGGGGGAGACTTGGGGTTCTCGGTTGGGGGCCTAGGAGCCCCCCTGTTTTGCATATTTTAATCCACTCTATATTTGGAACGAGAAAAGGAACAAATATCTCTGTCCTTAATAGCTTCCCTTCCACTCCCCTACAGCCCCCCACTGGTTCCGCTGCTGCTGCCCAGTCTTCCATCTCTGGCCCCTCACTGCCACTGCCACCCCACATGGGGCGGGGGACGCTCCAGCTGGTCTGGGGTTGGCCAGGGTCCTAGTAGCCCGCCCTGGGGCCCCGGCTCGGCCCTCTCCCCTCGCTGAGCTGTAGTGTGCCCCACCGACCCTTCAGGTGCTGCGTGGAGGAGGGGCGGCAGGCAGCGAGTCCTGCTGGGCACTAGCAAGGTCAGGTGGCCTGGGAGACCATTGCCCTGGGGAGGGGCAGAGCCCTGGCGTCCGCCCCCCCGGCCAAGTCCCTCACAGGGCCCCTTCCCAGGAGGGGTCTAGCCTCCTCCCCACACTGTTGGGCAACCACAGCAGAGAAGCCTCCCTGCCTCAGACCCCAAAGTCTCCTGTTCCTGCCCTGTGTGTGCGCACATGTGCGAGTGTGTGAAACTCTGGGTGCGGCTGAGTGCATCGGAACCCTGTGTGTGCCTGATTGGAGCGTGGTCCCTAGGGGCCACTCTGGAATAGTGTGGGGGTTTCAGCAGTGTGCACAGGGTGCATGTATGGGTATGTGCCTATGAAAGCACCCCATCTCCACTTCCAAAGAAAGTCAGAGGCACCCTAGGACCTGCTGTTTGCCCAGCCTGTCCTTCCAGAGCCTCCTCTAGCCTGGGCAGGCCTCCTTGGTGAAGCTCTGCTGCTTGGACAGGCTCCCAAGGGCCCTTGGAGGCAGTGCCCTCCCCCCCCAACCTTGGGCTTCTGGGGGGATCATAGAGGACCCCTAGAGTCAGGCCACCGCAAGCCCTGGGGAGACACCCCAGAGGACACCCCAGCCCCCCTTACTGTGACTCCTCACACTCAGCAATGACCTGTGGGGTGGGGGGCCCTGGGACGTTTTTAAACCTAGGGTTTGGAGTCTGGACTAAGCTCCATCCACGTCACTCACAAGTTTCTGTTTATATTTCTAGCTTTTTTTAATAAAAAAAAAAAAAAACAGAAAACTGAAGTTTTCACAGCCCAGGGGCCTGGCACGCCGGTCTGTGCCCGCCTGCCCCGCCCTGGCCCACCGGCCCCATTCCCTGGGCAGAGTCACACGCAGTAACCCCTTCACCAACAGACCAGGTCACACACACAGCAGCAGTCACTGTAACAGACTGCCACGTACACACTCGGTCTCACACTCACCTGTGGGTTTTTGGTTCCGTTCAATTTGGGTTTTTAACTTTACAGGGTCAGTTCTGCTTCACCCCTCCTTTTGTATGGAGTTCCATCCAGGGGATTTCACCCCTGCTCCAGTCCTGAGGCCTCCTGACCCTGATGTTGTGATACACCCCACAGAGATCTATGTTTCTTATATTATTATTATTGATAATAATTATTATAATATTATTATGTAATAAATTTATAAGAAATGAAACTTTCTCAGTTGCCTGTTTGAAGAATTCGTAGGAGCACAAACTGCTGTCCCTTGGACAAACCTCAGACTTGCCACGAGTATCCAACCGCATGAACTGGTGACTCTCAGATGCTTGTCTCTGACCCGGTGTCCTTGTTGACCTCCACGTCCACATGCCAGGCTTCTCGCATCTCTTCCGGACTGCTGCTGGACCTCAGCCTGCGCTCCCTGAGCTGGAAGCTTTTCTGTCTGCTCATCAGCTCACTGAGGAGCCGTCCTGGGCTAGAAGTCCGGTTGCCCTCTGTGGCCCCTGCCTCCACCCAACCCCCCGCCCCCCACCGTGTGCCTTTCTTTCTGAATTCTGTTGCTCATCTTTGAACCCTCTCTTGTCTGTCCCAGCTGTCTTGCCCCCGTGGCTACTGCCCTTGTTCAGGCTTTCCTTCTGCCCTCTGAGCTGACAGTCATGTGAGCAGCCAGCTACTCCCAGCCAATGGTGTGGCACGTCTAGTGTGGCACTGGTGGGGGCTGGTCCGCCCACAGGAAGGGCAGAAGCACCTCAATGGGTGGAAGGCGGATTCACAGTGTGGTGAGCGGGTGGACATTTTCCCCCAGAGTGGGCCCAGGAGGCCCAGCGGGAGCTGAGAGAGGGCTGGGGCGGCAGTGACCCGCCGGTAGACACTTCAGGCGCCGGTCACAGGGCGAGGTGTTGGGAGGGCCCGTGCCTGCAGAGCCTGGCTGCACTGGGTCAAGGTGGGGATCAGATAGGACATGGTGATAGATGTGGACCTTCACTAGGGTTATTGCTGGGTCAGGGGTGGGGCCAGTGGGAGACGCCACCCGGAAAGTGAGGATCCCAGAGGGAGCAAAGTGGGTGGGAGAGGGATGGACTCCAGCGTCTTCACCGAGAAGAGGTAGGGGCAGGCAGAGGGGCCTAGAGGGAGCAAGTGTGGGTCTGCGTGGCCTGGTAGGGAATGGTGAAGGCCCTGGGAGGCTCAGGTCTGGAAAGCCCCACAATTTCAGATTTCCAACTTTTTCAAATTTTTAATTTTCACTTTCAACTGTGTTCATCAAACAGAAGAGGCCACGAAGGAAGTCAGGACATAGTGACCTGGCGGGGGGCTTGTCTAAGTGTAGGGGTGCAGGCGGGACCCTGATTTGCTCTGGGCCTGAGCGTGTGCTGGCGGTGGGGGGACAGGTATCCTCTGAGCTGCACGTGGAACCCTGGGTCGCTCTAGGCCTGGGTCAGAGCTTGGGGTAAGTACAGCTTTTCAACAGAAGAAAGGAAGAGCAAGGGCAGAGGCAGCAAGCCTTCCATGGAAACAGCAACACCCACTCTGGCTCCCAAGAGATTTGGGGGAGAAGATGAATGTCTCCCCATGCCTCAGAAGACGAGTCAGAACCTTCACCACCTGTGAGAGAAGATGTGGCAGAGGGAATCGTAGGTTCAGGGCTGGGGGAGCTGAAGCCCCAAGCACTTTGGGGCAAAGACATTCTCACTGAGGGCTGAGGTCCCCTCATGGCCTAAGGATGTCCTTTTGGGGCCTCTAAGCAACTCTCCAACACTCTTTCTAGAGCCTGGGGTAGAGGCTGTAGCCCTAACCCTAACCCTCACCCCAGCGGCCCCTGCCCGAGCTCCTGTGGACAACCGGGGATGGATGGACGAGGTGTCTCCTCTGAAGAGGGCCTCGCTGAAGAGGCTTAGGGATCAGGGTGAGGGAAGGTGGTGTGGGAGTAGAACTGGTCAGGTGGGCAGGGTAGGGGTTCGGAAGTGAGGAGCAGGAAGCAGGCTGGGGGTAAGCAGGTGGGGCTACGGGAGTGGGAATGGAGGAGGGCAGGGAGGGAGGTGAGGTGGAGGGGGGGTGGGGATGGGGAACCCCTCATCCTGCTCCCTGCGCTGGGAGCTTCACGTTGGCCTGAGTCAAGCCCCCAGTAGCCATTGGGACCGCATCTTCTGGGCCCAGAGTCCTAACTGTCTGGTACTTTCCTACCTCTCCCCTTGTGCTTTGGAACAGAGTGTAGAAGTCACTTTTATTTGAGATGTTTGCTTCTTCCATTAGGTTTAATGACAAAATTAAACCTGGGTGGGCCATGTTCCTATCCTGTGGCCACGGGGGCAGTTACTATGACCAGCAGCCCCTTCTAGAATCAGAAGTGAATGGGACTCTGTGGAGTCAGACAGTAGTTGTCTTCTAGAATCTAGGCATTGGGTCTTTAACTGTGTTATTGCATGACCCTAGTGTTTTGAAAAACTAGGTACTGCTTTTCATCTTGAAGCTTATAACATTTTCTTTAAAACATTTTTTTTAAAGATTTTATTTATTCATTTGAGAGAGAGAGGGAGAGAGAGAGAGAGAGAGCACAAGCAGGGGGAGAAGCAGGCTTCCTGCTGAGCAGAGAGCCAGATGAGGGACTCCATCCCAGGACCCAGAGATCATGACCCAAGCCGAAGGCAGACGCTTAACTGACTGAGCCACCCAGGCACCCTATTTTCATCATATGTTTAAATACTTGCAAAGGTTGTGATTTCTGGAAAATTGCACATATTAACATCAAAATAAATGTTTACATAATTCTGCTAAATGCTTCTCATGGACCTAAATACCATATCAGTTTTATGCCCATTAAAATCCTGTAAAAACTCCTGAATAGGTGTTTTCTTAAACAGTCAAAATTTTAATGATCACATCTTGAATTCCTGTTGCCATTTCTTGAACTATGATTCCAAAGCCTTTTTGGTTACTTTATCAGGCACAATCTGACACTCAGTTAAAATACGTGAGGCCTCCTAACACTCAGTGGGTGAGTTGCAAACTGTTAACACTCAGGTTGGTGAAATAGGACTTCCTGAACTTCAGGTAAAGGAGGGGAGACCACCTGACATGAAGGCTACAAAAAAAAAAAAAAAAAGAAAAAAGAAAAAGAAAAAGAAAAGGCCTTGGACACTTATATACAAGAGCAGGTAGGGAAGAAATATGTTCTGTGACACTCAGGTCTGAGAAGTAAAAAACCTACCATTTGGGGAAAGTACACAAGGGCCTTGAAACTTCCCTAGGAGACACACATCCTCCTTATACTCAGGTGGAAAACAGGGAGCCTTCCTGACATGCAGGTAGCAGCGATAAAAATCTTGTGACACTCACAAAGGTGATGTTATTGAGGCCCAATTACATTCATCAAGGGGAAATACAACTTGTTGCTTGGCAGGAATGTAAGTAATACATACCAAAAACTCAAGGGAGTTGGATCATCCTGCCTTGTCCCTCCCTGCTGAACAAAGATGAGAAGTCCTGGCCCAGTGTCAGAAGGTGGAGGAGGGACAGGAAAGTATTCCCCAAACAGAGAAGGCATTTTGAGACTGGAAAACCAAGCAGCCCACTCCATACCGTTTGCACGGAGTTTTATTCAGGGTAACTTATTGAGAGGTGGATTGGGCAGAGGACGATCCACAGCAGCTGCAGAGTTATTCTGCAACATCCAGACCTTAGTCCACAGATTTGATAGAGTGAGGGGACACGCAGAAGGACACTGTAGTGAGATCAGAGGGTTCACATGCATCTCAGAGGACTTGCATGCACCTAATTGACAGCTAACCTGTAATTAGGTCTTGTGCTACCACCTGTGCCTCAGCAAGGGAAAAGACTAGGTTATCTCTGACAGATTCTTGGGAGGCAAAAACAAGCCTCCTCCCATCCTGGCCTTGGCAGGCATTTCTGAGGTATACGTCAATCTCCAAGGCACCTGGAACACACAGCCCCAAGAGAAGTCACTGTGCAAACATGACCAGAAATGGAGTCAGTATTGTCAGCATTCCTACACCCCGTACTAGGAGAGGCAAGACCTTCTGACCTGCAAGAAGAGTAGACTTGGGGACACTCATGGAGAGGAAATGAGAGGTCTGACAATTAAGTAGAAGAGAGGGAGACACCAGACCTGCAGGTAGGCATGATATGACCTTGGCACATTCAAACAGGGGGAGAGGAGATCCCTTGGTCACTAAGAGAGAAGAGATGGAAACTCCAGATCTAGCAGAAGAGATGAGAGACAAGATCTCCCGACACTCAGGTAGGGCATAGAAGACCTCCTTATACTAGAATGGGAGATAGGAGATTTTGTGACCCTAAGGTAGGGGAGATGAGATCTCAGGACCCTCAGGAAGGAGACAGAAACCTTCAGACAATCAGGGAGCTGAGATGAGAATGTCAGACATCTACTGAGTAAAGGAGACCTTGTGATATTCAGGTGGAGAAGATAAAAGCTCATGACTTTTAGGTAGGGAGGGAGACTGTACTCAAGTAGGGGACATGAGACTTCCTGGTACTTCAGTATGGCCAAGGAAACCTCAGTGCGCTCATATAGGTGAGATGCACCTCTTGACCTTCAGGTAGGGGATAGAAAAGACCTCTGGGTTCTCAGGTAGAGAACATGCCACAAAGTGACACTCGGGTGGTAAAGATGAGGCCTTTGGCCTTGAGATGGAAGAAAAGAGACATCCTCAGATTCAGGAAAAGGAGATGATGGCTCCTGATACTCAGGTAAAGATATATAAGACCTACTGGATATTCAGTTGAAGGGTGTGTGACCTCCTGAAAGTTATGTGAGCTGAGAAAGTGTGACATTCAGTTAGAGAAGATAGTAGAAGAATAAAGCTCATTTCACAATCTGAAAACTCTTAACACTCAGGAAGAAGCTATGAGGTGTCCTGACACGCCGGCAGGCAAGGGACAACCTCTTGATGCTCAGATGGTCTGGTGGAGAACTTACACTCAGGGAGAGGAGGGGACACTGCCCTTCATGCAGGTGGAGGTGTGACCTGCTCACACTCCTACAGGAAGGTGAAACTTCTTAACATGCAGGTATGTGAGGTGAGCATTTGTCATCCTCCCGTCGGTGAGATGCCGTCTCCTGACAATCAGAAGAAATGAAACCTCAGGATATTCGGGTGATTGTGGTGAGAATTCCTGACCCTCAGGTATAGGAGACACATCTTCCTGCATGTAGGTCCCAGAGAGGAGACCTGGAGACACTCAGGTAGGAAACACCAGACCCTGTGATATGCAGCAGTGAATAGAAAGGTGGGCTTTGTAGTCCTAAAGTAGAGAAATTCAAAATGGCTCTTTGAAAAGTGTGCTGATAGTAGGTACTTGGAAGAGGGAAAGACAATTTGCCCTACACAGTGTTAAGGATCGATTAATCTGGTGATCCCGACACCCTGTGACCATTGACATGCTGCATCATCTTGACACAGAGGGACAGAGCTGCCCCTCACCCCATGACTTGGAACAGGAACTGTGGTTGCAGCTTGCATGAGGGGCAGACCCTGACACTGCACAAAACTGGATACTCAGACGATACGGAACCCTCGAAGGATAACTGGGAATGAAGATCCTGGCTTTGGGACAGAGGGAGGGGGCTGCATATGAGCCCCCATCACCCGAGGGGTGCAGAGGAGCCTGTACAGAAACCTGTGATCTTGTTTCAGCCTGGACCGGTTAAGCTAAAGGGCTCCTGCCTGGCCTGACTATTGGGGTGGGGGAGGGGGATGTAGCCATGCTGATTGGTCAGGAGGCCACAGAGCTTTGTGAGGTCACTGGGCTTCCAGGCCAGGCTGGGGCAGGAGTATGGTAGAGATGCTGCCAACTGCCGTTCTGCTGGCCTTGGCAGTGTCTGTGGTTGCCAAAGATAACGCCACGTGTGAGTAAGTGTCAGGGACACCTCTGGGGGGTGGAAAGAGTGTCTTCTGAATAGCAAGCCCCACCCAGACTCCCTCTGTCCAGGGCTAGGGAGGAGGCCAAGCTTGGGCCTTAGTAGTGCCCTGGGTCTCACGGGTGTGACCCACATCCCCAACTCAGACCATCCTTGCTTCCGGCTTCATCAGCCGAGAGACCCCAGGGCTGACCCCTGGGCTCCTATGCCTCCCGTAGCACAGACGCTGGGGTCCTTCCCTCACCTAGAGACTGACCTCACTGCCTCTTGAACATCAAGTCCCAATTTTTAGAAACCCCTTTCTTCCCACAGATACTGAGGTGCCCCCACCTGTGGCTGACCCCAAAGACCCCAGGGTATTGTCATGGCATTCTTCTAGGGTCCGGCCTCCACCTTAGACTCTGACAGCCCCCAAGGTACCCCCAAACTCTTGTGGCCACTCCCCAGTTCCCAGAACTTCCACCCCTGGACCCCCGCTGCTCCCCACACCTGGGATCACTGGACCTGCCTTGGCTACTCTCCCTCCTCCTGCCACCATCCAACCCCACATCGCAGCCCCAAGACCCCTGTGGCTGTTTCCTGAGTCTCCCGCCCAGAATTGGCTCTAAAGACCTCAAGCCATTACACCTCTCTCTCTCCACCTCTAGCCTCCCCCTCTGCCTCGGGACCTCCCATATTTCTAGGGCCCTTATCATCTGTCCTGCTTCCTACGGTGCCTTCTTTCCTCACCTTGTAGCTACACCCACAAGACCCCAGAACTCATACTCCTCAAAACCAGTTCCTGGAGCCTGCATCTTCCGGCTTCCCTACCGCCCTGACAGCACCTCTCCTCAGCAGCTCCCCCTCGGACCCTCCACACTCCCGGCTGCCCCACTCTGCCCAGCCCCCTAACCCTGCTTCCCCCATCGTGCAGGTGCGAGGACAGGCTGTGCCTCTTCTTGGTTTGAACTGTGCCCCTGGTCTCTCCTCAGTGCCCCCTGTGGGTTACAGTTCAGGCAGAACCCACCGGGAAGTGGCCGTATCGTCGGAGGGCAGGATGCAACAATCGGGGCCTGGCCCTGGATGGTCAGCCTCCAGGTCTTCACGTCCCACAATAACCGAAGGTACCATGCGTGTGGAGGCACCTTGCTGAACTCCCATTGGCTGCTTACTGCTGCCCACTGCTTCATCTCCAAAAAGTACGTGTGGGAGCGCGTGGAGGGAGGTCTTCAGAAAGCCTCTTCCCAGAAAGGGACATTCTCCAGGGCTCTCTGTGCGCAGTCTCCCCGGGGCTCTGGGCCTTGTGGCAACCAGACTGTGAGTGGGTGGGCCTAGGCCCTTGCTGGGGGAGGGCTCTGAGGGTCATGGTCACCGGAGGTTTCTGTCGAGCCCGTCCTTTCTGAGGATGACCTGGCTTGCCTCTGTGCCCACAGAAAAGTATATGACTGGAGACTGATTTTTGGAGCAAGGGAAATTGTGTATGGGAACGATAAGCCAGCGAAGCCGCCTCAACAGGAGAGATATGTCGAGAAAATCATCATTCATGAGAAATACATCCCCAGTTTAGAGCACAATGACATCGCTCTCATGAAGATCACCCCTCCCATTCCCTGTGGGCAATTCATCGGAACGGGCTGCCTGCCCCAATTTAGGGCGGGCCCACCTAGAGTTCCTCAGGCCTGCTGGGTGGCTGGCTGGGGATTCTTGAAAGAGAAAGGTGAGTACAGGAGGGGCTCTCACAGGGGTAGGGGCACTGCTGGTCATCCCCTCAGTGGTCTCTGAAGTGCAGGGGTCATATGTGGTGCCTAGTGGTGATGTCCACCAGAATGCGGGACACTGTCCCCTTTTAGAGCGGGAGAAACTGGCCGCCGAGTCCCCTGTCCACAACCTCACCACTGATGGCTCGTGTGGTCGCCGGGTGGAAGGGTGCATGCAGCCCCAGGAGAACCTGGGCATTTTTCGAATGGGGTATGGGCTGTGGCTCTATCTGGGGCCTGGAACCCCAGTTGCTACCTTCTGGAAATGGGGGATTGTCCCCTGAAACGGCACTTGGAGAAGAGCTCGAGATGGGGTTTTGTGGTTGTGGGCCAACTCCTCTCCTCTCTGGACATCCATTTCCCCATCTGCGAGTGCAAGGGCCATGTCATGTGGTCTCTGAGCTCTGAGACCCCAGAGCCCCGCCCTCTAGACCTCAGTGAACCTCAGCTCCACACCCTCACTGGTCACAATGCGAGAATCCACCCTCCCCATCCGAGTGACTTCCTTTTCTCTGGAGAGAGGGGCCAGGGTTCTTGGCAGGCCAGCAGTGGGCAGCAAGGGTTTGACGAGGAGGTTAGGCCTTTCAGCTTTCCACAGGTGACCACATGGACTTTTTACCCAGTCACATTGGGGATGAGAAGAGAGACTGAAAGCTCTTCTGTCCCTTGATAATGGAAAACTGAGGGCTCCTAATTCAAGGCACTTCAGTCATTTGGGGTTCAAAACTCAGCCTTTTCTGGTGACAAAACCCTGGTAGTTTCAGAATGCTTCCTGTAACACTTCTTCCCTCTCTCTAGGCTGCTCCCCTTCTCTGATTGGGTTGCTTCTCCTCCCGGGCACCCCTGTTTTCACTGGCCTCTGCTGGCCTTTCCCTCCCTGACCTGGGGTATCAACCTCTGTCTATTGATGTCCATAGCTCTGCTGATGCCTCTAGAGCATTCTTCTTGTCCCAGCCCCCAGCCTACCCTGCTCTGCCCACCCACCCGAACATGTGCACAGTGTCCCAGGGTTCTTGTCGTCCCTGGGGGGGCTGATCTCAGGGTTCCCACCTACACTACCACCCCTACCACCACCTTTGCTGTCCTATCTCTCAAAAGGATTATAGGCTCCCAGCTACACCCTGGACATCACACAAGACCTCTTTTGTTCTAGAATCCTCCTCAACTTAGTGGGATTTCTACCATCTTCTGGTGAATCCATCCCCCACTGGTAAGGCCAAGTCTTAAAGAAATCCCCAGCCTCCAAATTTCTGTGACATTCCTGCAGACCTTCCTTTTTCTACCTCCTCCTTGAGCCCATATGCTTCTGGGGTAGTCCTCCTTTTCTATTGAATTTCAAGTTCTTGTGGACTTTTTAGCATTTAAAGCCAAGGTGTTGGGATTGAGAAAACCCTGTTCTCTTCCAGGTCATCTGGCTCTTCCATAGATCTAAAAGATCACCATAAGCGACCAGGCCTGTTGTGGTGGTCATTTCCATGTCACCCCTGCCTTGGGGACAGTGCAAGTACAAAACTAACCCTTCTTGGGTGGTATGCAAAGTTGACCTGAAGGGCCTGGAGACGCAGTCCAAGCCACACAAACACACAGTCTGAACGCTGTGTGCCTAGCTCCATCCACTTTGCTCCACTTGGTTCTGGCTTCCCACTTGGCCTACACTGCCATGTTCCAAGTGTGATCCGCCACCTCTCCACCCGGATGCGGGCGATTTCAGACCCACCCACCAGGCTGTGGCTGGGCTGTGGGTGCGGCTGTGGTGGGGGGAGGCCACTTGATGAAGAGGGGATAGCTGCCCCTATAGCCAGGTGTGAGGTTGGCTGATGGAATCAAAGCCCGCGCTGGGCCTTTCTTAACCCAAAGGTCATGATGGAGCCTCTGGGGCTGTAAAGGATGTTCTGACCTGCCTTCTGGTTATTCCGACCACCTATGCCCCTGACAGGGTCTGTGTCTGTGGAGGCCATCCTGCAGCTCCTCCTTCTCTGTAACTTCAAAAGGGATGGGAGGTATGCGGGGAGGGACTCATCTGCCCAGCTCCAGCAGATCCTGTCCAGAACTGAGCTGAGGGGTTTAACGGGGGATAAAAAGCAATGACGGTGACTTAGAGCCGTACTGTGGGGAAATGAAATGTGTGTCCTGGATTTGAGTGTAGAGAGGAAAACCTTGGTCTGAATCCAAGCCACACCACATCCCTACCAGGATGTTTGGGCAAGTGGTGCTCCAAGCTCTTGATTGGAGGCAAGGTGAGTCACAGCGCTTAACACAGGGGGTCACTATGGGGTGTAAATGAGGTGACACATCCTGGCTGTAGCTGTGAATAATCATCTGGCATCAACACACATTCCTGCAGCCGCATCTGCTCATCCTCCATGCACTGCCCCTCCTCTTCACCTGCATATGCCTCCACCACCCCACATCCTTCACAAGTATCTGAGGAGAGGCCAGGGGCATTGGCTTTCATGGATTTTAGGTTGAAGTAGAGCATTTCAGGATGATGGGGGTTCCGTGGAGGGAGGAGGCAGGGCTTTCCCAAAACGTGTCTTCTGTGATTGCTGACCACCGAGCCGCCTGACTGTAGCCTACAGGATCGCACCTATACTGCAGGAGGCCCGTGTGAACCTCATCGACCTCGACTTATGTAACTCCACCCAGTGGTACAACGGGCGCATTCGTTCAACCAATGTGTGTGCAGGGTACCCTGAAGGCAAGATCGACACCTGCCAGGTAACTTCCCTTCGGGCGCCCCTTTCCCTGCGAACACCTCTTTTGTGAATCCCTGAACTCCACTCCCTCCAGGGCCCTGCTTCAGTGACCCTTTCCCTGGTCCCATCTTGTAGCAGTGAGGACGGGAGGTGATACCTGGGGCCCCTACAAAGAACCAGTCACCACACAGACAGCTTTATCCCACCGTGACACAGAGATCATACCACCCGAACACCACCCTGGAAGAGAATGCTTACCTCTCCTCACCAGAATACAAAACCTTCAAATCCACTTGTACACACATGCCCATGCATGCATAAAGCCTCATACGTGGACATATGGGTCGCTTTTCTTCCCTCCTCACTGCAAGGAGACCCGTGACAAACCATCCCCTTCTTCCATCCACCTGAAGCTGTTGATACCAACTCAAAGTTTACCACCACCACTTGTGTTCATGGCAGCAAGAAGCCATGTGACTGAAGAAACTGTCCTTCCAGAGCCTATGGCCCTTCTGGGCAGGGGAAAAGTGGCTCAGACAGAGAGTGACTTCTGTGTCCTTCTGGGCAGGGGGACAGCGGCGGGCCTCTCATGTGCAGAGACAACGTGGCAAACACCTATGTGGTCGTGGGAGTCACAAGCTGGGGGGTAGGCTGTGCCCGAGCTAAGCGCCCCGGAGTCTACACGGCCACCTGGCCCTATCTGAACTGGATTGCTTCCAAGATCGGTTCTAATGCCTTGCACATGGCTCAACTGCCCACCCCTCCCCATCCGACTTCTCAAGCAATCCCGGCTAGACAACCCTCTGCCCGCCCTTCTGCTCGCCCTCCTTGGTACTTCCAACGCCCTCCTCAACCTCCTCCCAGCCCCCCTGCATCTCGACCTCGACCTCGACCCAAACCCCCGGCCCCAACCCCACCCCGCCCCCTACCCCCACATGCTCCCCCACCTATCACTAAAGCTCCCCAAGTACTTTCTTTTGCCAAGCGACTACAGCAACTCACAGAGATCTTGAAGGGGAAGACCTTTTCTAATGCAAAGGGGTATTATGAAATGGAGACCACAGATCTCCCAGAACTGACCGCCGCCTCCTGATCCGACCCCACTCCCAACAGACCCAATGAGCCCTTTACTCCCAAGAAAACAAAGATGAAATAAATAAATATAAATATAAATATAAATATATATATATAATATGTATATATATATCTATGAAGAGATGCTTTCTGGACTTCTTCCTACCTGCCCTCCCTGACTCAATCAAAATCCTCCCCCAGCAAATCTGTCCTCCCTCTGTCACCCTCTAACAAGGTGGAATTGCTTGTATGTCAGTGGCAATTGTGGTTTCCTAAATCTTGATTTTTGAAGTTGGAACAAGGAGATCTGGGGTGACAGGCCAGGTATGGTCTGGATCTCACACTCAGAGTCTCTGCTTATTAAATCAGTGCAGATGGGCCCTGGAGCACTTCTGTGAGGTGAGGTGACTCAGAAGGAGGGGTGTGGGTCTGAGTCTATTGGAAGAATGACCCCAGTCTGAAGTTTTGTAGCGTGGCCATCTGATGCTCAGTCCACATGGCCAACCCCAGGCAGGAGTCTGCCCTCAACCAGAATTGCTTATGTCCATCTGTGAATTCCTGAGAAAGAGATCTCGATGGCCTCAGGTCAACTGCCCACTCTGGTCAGGGCCTAGATCAAGCCTAAATGCAGGATTAGCCACTTGAGGATTAGAGATGGCAGGCTCCAGAAAGAAACCCCCAGGCTCCTGGCTGGGCAGTTGTTGCAACAAGCAACAGTCTCATACCTGTTCACCTGTTCACTGTGTGCACATGTTTCAAGTGCAAGATGGTCCTATGTTCTGGTTGCAAAGACAGATGGCAGAGGGTACAGGAGCATGAGGGAGGAATTTGGGTGAGGAAGACCAAGGACCCTGTCTTTTCCTGCTGGGGCTGCAACAGGGACTGATGAAGCAGCCATGAGTATTTTCAGGATTCATCAGTCTGTCTGGGTTCAAACAAACCCCCTGTTTTACCCCTCATCAGCTATGTGGCCTTGGGAATATGGCCAGAGGGTTGTGTGACAATGAAATTAGGACAGATGTGAAGCTTTCAGAGCAGAGCATGACACGCTATACATGCTTATAGATGTGGGCTCTAGAGCCAGCTGGTGATGAGATGCTGGGTAACCTTATACTTATGCAGGGGCACTCGGGTGTATATCGTCTGTGCACTTATGAGCCCTGGAATGCCTAGGCTACCTAAGAGGACTTGCAAATTGATCTGGGTGGCCCATGGCTCCGTAGTGTATTAACATTTGATAAAATAAAGCAACCAAATTTTATCTGCCTTCACTGAGAGCCAACAATACTAAGATTAGAGTTGGCATGTCCGTGATTCCTTTCGTTGGCTTTGGTCTGTCTCTTCTAAAGTCAGTTTCTTAATCTCCCTACTGGGTATATAAGCTTTGTGCCCTGGTGTCAGACACCAGATACCCTCTAAACACTGAACAAAACTCAATGTCAGTCACAGAGTGAGACAAACCCCAAGCCATAGGCCACATGGTCCAAAGAGCAGAAACAGCCATGGCAGCAACTCAGGACCTGCCCTCACCCTTCCTGGACAGTCCTGAACCCAGAGCTTGCAGGTGGGAATGGTGTGGCCAGATGTGCTCAGGTTAGGGAGTAGGGGTGGGTGTGGAGGATTTGGGACAAATTTGGAGGAGCTATAGTACCAGTGGTTTCTTTCCACTTACAAATCATCCCTCCTCCTCAGAGCTTCCCAGGATCCAGAACAGATTCTCCTGGCACTCTCTCCTTTCACATGCTCAAATCCTTGTCCTTAGTTTTTCCCTTCTCTGCTCATTGGGCCTGTCACCTGTAGCTGACACTTGGGTCTCCTTCCTGGGGAGACAGGGCTCATGCTCAGGGAACACTGATGGGAGGCCATGGATTGGGTAGAGCCTGCAGAATCCGAGTGATGGTTTCTTGTGTATCTTCCGAAACTTTCCATGCCCACGAATAGATTTATGTATAATACCCTTCTTATTTAGTCACTGTTCATACTGCTCTGACTTCCTGATTCATTTAGCAAATTAGAGTTATTTTCGTATTAGCACACAGGGACTCACCTTCTCAAAATTACGTTGTGCGGTAGGGGTACGTACGAGATATAGTGCCACATTTCCTTCATGGGAGGTGTTATCTAGCCCCGTGCTTTAGCTTTCCCTCAATGTACTCATTTCCCCACATATAAACCAATACTGGTTTATATCAAATTCACTGATTTTTGCCAAACTAGTAGATGTTCTAATTTTCATTTTTTTTTTAAATTATGAATGAAGTTGTTGACAAGTGAAGTGAGACTCTCTGATCTGCCTTCATATCCCTGTGGATACTCTAACCCTGAAAATGGCTTACAGGTCCCAGAGCAGATATTGTTGCACACAGAGACAAGAAGAACAGGGGAAAACTGGACAGGCTGTACAATGAGCCAGCACCAAGGGGCATCTAGGCAACTGAGGGATATGCTCACTGTTTCTCTGTGGGACGGTTTAGGCAAATGATAAGTATTTTTCCAAAAAACAGAATTCATAATGAATTTTATTGCTAGGAACAGTAACAAAATGATTTGACGGTGGCTAAACCTGTGCACGTGGTAAAAGCCTGACTCCTGAGCATTCGGGAATAACAGACCTAAGATGTGTGTAGGCACAAGTTCTAATTGCGAATTTGATCAATATGAGAAAATCTTTTTTTAAGGTTTATTTATTTATTTATTTGAGAGAGAGAGATAGCAAGAGAGAGAGAGCATGAGCAGAGAGAAGACGCAGGGGCAGAGGGAGAAGCAGACTCCCCACTGAGCAGGGAACCCGATGTGGGACTTGATCCCTGGACCCTAAGATCGTGACCTGAGCCGAAGGCAGACGTTTAACCGACTGAGCCACTCAGGCACCCCCAACATAAGAAATCTTATATTTGCAAGGAAAAAACTGATCCCAATGAATATAATTTTAGTACATTTTAAATGTAAGTGGAAAAAATGGAGGTAGTTCATCTTTAATGTGTAGAAAACTCATCAAGAAACAGAAATTAGCCTAATGGAGTTTTCTGCAGAAACTATATTCTTGGTAAAGAATCGTCAGTGACCTGCTTCTGGCCACTATAGTTGGGCCTGTGTACTTCTCTTGGGTAGGTATTCAGATAGTGGAATGGCTGGGTTATATGGCAGGTGTAAGTTTTGACATATGAATGCACCCAGGAAACCAGCACCACAATCAACATAGTGAACCTGTCCATCACTCCAAAGGCTTCCTTGGGGTGCTCTGTAATCCCTCCAGCCCCTTCCCTTCCCGGCCCTAGCAACTTCTGCTCTGTTTCTCTCACCATGTATCCGTTTGCATTTAAAAAAATTTTTAATAAATGCAATCATACAGCGAGTGCTCTTTGTTTTGGTCTAGCTTCTTTCACTCAGCATAATCATTTTGAGGTTTATCCATGTGGCAGTGTGTTCCAGTCCTTGTGGACTGGACAGTCCTTGTGTCTCGTCCTTGTTGCCACCCAGCGCTCCACTATGTGCCTGCCCCACCATTTGTTTCTCTAACCAGGTGATGGACTTTACAGTTTTAGGTCATTAGAAATAAAGCAGCTATGAGCATTTGTACACAAGTCTTTGGGCATATGCTTTCATGTTTCCTGGCTAAGTACCTACACGCAGGATCATATGGTACGTGTATGGTGAGCACTTTTAAAACCTGCCAAAACATGTCTTCAAGGCAGTTTCAACACTCTACATGCCCGTCAGCAGTATCTGAGAGTTCTAGTTCCTCCAGCTCCTTGCCAACACTTGGTGTGCTCCGTCTTTTTGATTTAATTTAATTTTTAAAAAAATTTTAAAAGATTTTATTTACTTATTTGAGAGAGAGAGAGAGAGCACAAGCGAGCACAAGCAGGGGGAGGGGCAGAGGGACAGGGAGAAGCAGACTCCCCGCTGAGCAAGGGAGCCCGACATGGGGCTTGATCCCAGGACCCGGGGATCATGACCTGAGCCGAAGGCAGTTGCTTAACCAACTGAGCCACCCAGGCGCCCTGAATTTTAGCCATTCTTATCGGTGTGTAATAATATGTCATGTGTGGGGTTTTTATCCATAAGTGTAGTCTATAAATATATTTAAAGCATTCTAAATGGATATTGTTAAGATTTATCATGAGGTAATAGGGCAGTAACTTTTGACAGTAGCAGAATGTGGGAGGGCACATAGGGAAAGGAGGAGGTAGAAATAAGCATAAAATTAAATTCATTCAAACAGAATTTGGATTTTTCAAGCATCACAAACATCAGTGGAAAACATCTGAAAGACATACCAATAGCAACAGTCATAGAACAATTTCTCCATTAAGCCAGGTCTATCCTATATAAAGATATTCCAAAGTATCCAAACTCCCAGAGCTGCCCTGTCTGCTGAAGTTACTACACCCAAATAGAACATTTTATATTTAAAACAAAATCCTCAGGGTGCATGACTGCCTCGTCAGTAGAGTGTGTGACACTTGATCTTGGGGTCCTGAGTTCAAGCCCCATGTTACATTGGAGAGATTACTTTTTAAAAAGATACTAAAAAAACCCAAATTTAGCACAAGTCAACAATTTGCCCACAGTCAGTTCATCCTCCACGTTTAGGGTGATGATAGGTTTGCTCTTCACAAGAAGCATCATGTGCCACCTTATTGACCTTTATACGGTTTGTTTATTTCCAATGTATGCTTTGATCTTGCCCCACTAATTCTTTCTCCCCAAAGCTCTCGAGAACCCCAGTTTGGATCTGCATGCTCAGGGAGAATTCATTCAATTCCATGATATTTTCATAAAGAAGAAGAGAGACAATGCAGAGCCCAGGGCAGGGACCTACCCAGCCAGCCCTTGCATCTCTCCTGGCTGGGTTGAGCTATCACTGAACTGACTTTGTTAGGCAAATGTGTGCCAGTGTGCCAAAGAGATGCTAAATTCCATGCTCAGACAGATTCCAGAGTGTGGCCAGGGTCAAATGATTCCTCAGGCTGTATATGCCAGGAATATAAAATTGGTTAATTTAATTTTGGATTTTTTTAATTTCTGAGATAAGAATCCAAACTTCAATAAGTTTTCCTCGATGAAGATGACTTAAGTGTAGCATTATATTAAAGCAGTCAAAATGTTCTCTCGTGAATACAGTACGGTCATTGTGACGTGGCTCTAGTGATGATGAGCGGGCTGTCCTATCATTGCAGCCCTACTTCATCCCTCAGTCACTGAAACACTATTACTCACCCTAAAGGTACATACTGTACACACAGACACAGCCTTGTTAAGACCACTTTGTTGAATATAGGCCACTTCCAAAATTACAGTCAACATTCCTAAAAGCAAATAAAGCAAATCATTCTACACATTGCTTCTTTAGTGCAAAGCCTTTGAAAACAACCTTATTCAGAAAAGTGGTGCTCTGCATTTGGCTAGCTATTACTCTAGTCATGCAAGATCCATCTATAAGAAAGTAAGGAAGGAACAAATTAATAGTGGAAATATAAAAATTTGAAAATTATATTTGGATCCTATGAGTTTAACCAAATGTTAGCTGACAGCTGCCACAGACCAAGATTTAATGAGCATTCCAATCATTTCAAACCTTATACTGATCTTTTTAAAGGAAATAAATTCTCTAATACCACTGCTATCTCCTCTAGGTAAATTGTTTAGTGTGAGTCTTTCCAAGGCCTGTGATTGCTACCTCCTAACTCTGCCGCATGCGCCCAGGCACTCTGAGAGCTATACAGGACAGGGTGCACTTGAAAAAGATCAAACAGCACTTCTCTGTTAGGTCTTGTTCAGAAGACCACAGAATCCACCAGAAGTGAACTTTCAAAACATTTTTCCACACTGAAGATGATAAACAGAACTCATGTGATCACAAATTCTACAGAGGCCACAAAATGTTAGAATAAACTGGCCTTTAGGGTTAGTGATTCATTAATACCTAAAATCTGTTTTTGTGTCTTAGTAAAATTAGCATTATTTCATCTGATAAAGGAATAAATCTACTTATAAAACTGGACTTTTGAATAGATTCAGAGCTTCTTTCTCAGATCTTCTTCTTAAATCAGCAAACCCATTTGAGGTAAAGAGGAAGCACCTATGAAGTTTGAAAATATTTTCTTTAGCTGTCTGCAAATTAACTGATTAATTCATACTCAACGCAGGAACACTGTATCAGTTCACACCAGACCCTGAGAAGGCACTGAGAAATCTGACAAGAGCAAAACCAGGAGTGTTCCCACTCTTACTTTCTGTGTAGTGAACATCAAAATTGTAGATACATATAATAAATTTATACTACACCATGAGCATCTTTAGCAGAGGTGTTGAAGGACATAACACTGTTTTAAACCACAAATGCTAGGGGCGCCTGGGTGGCTCAATGCGTTGAGCGTCTGGCTCTTGGTTTTGGCTCAGGTCATGAGCTCAGGGTCATGGGGTCAAGCCCCCCCAACGGAGCCCCGCATTGGGCCCCGCACTCAGTGGGGAGTCTGCTTGAGATTCTCTCCCTCCCTCTGCCCTTACCCCCCCCCGCCCACCCCCCATGCTCACATGTGTGCTCTCTCTCTCTCAAATAAATAAATCTTAAAAAAATAAACTGCAAATGCTAAATACCCTATTTCAAATACTCTGATTTATGAATTAATATCTATGACGTAACAATGGCACTTTACCACAGTGATTGGAGAACAGTCCACTTTTTTGCCAATTTTATGAATAATTTCCTTAACTAACTGTACAATCACATAACACTTACATGCCTTTTTAGAAAATGTACTGTACACAGTTATAAGACCATAGAACTAAGCTTAATCATACTTTAATTAGAAAACTCACGTTTGTATTATGTTTCTGTTAAAGGAAAAACTGTGTTACTGTAATACTTTTAATGTAATGACTTTTGTTCAAGATTATGAAAAATTTGAATAACTTCTCTCAAGACCATTTCATTTCAAATTTATATAGCTTGTTTAGTCAGCTGACCAGAAAGAAAGGAAATAAAAGGAAAATATTTACCCAGATGAGGTAGAGAATGTTCACACGAATTCAACGCATAGTTCTCTTGGTTGTTCTGTTTCACAGGCCAGTGCAAAGTCCCGACGGACTCGTGAGCACCGAAAAGGAAAACCGGATCGTTTCATCCTTAACTGGGCCCAAACCAATTTTAAATCCGAGCTTAAATGAGCTTCTTCAATTCTTCTTCCAATAAGGCTCTGTCACTCCCATCTCCGGGTCAGGGAGTACTCGCCTCTCTGCAGAGTACTTTGTCTTTGGTTCCGTCCTGCTCGTCCAAGGAGCACCAACACAGCCATTTTGAGAAGGGGATGTAATCACTCTGCTGTTTTTACTCACAGGCAACACTGATTTCTGATTAGGCTTGCCGCCATCATATCCAGTGGTAATGTCCTGTATACGCAACACAACAAGTATCCCATACAATTTTGGATATTCTTTTGGAGAATAAAAACTGTGAAGCCTTTCAAATACACTTTTGATGTTAGTTGGATCACAACACAAGAAATAAGAAATCTTTGAAATATGATAACCATATTTTTCATAAATCTTAATCAGTTGCTGTTTCAATGTTACATTCATGGTTTCCAGGTAAGACCATCTCAGAACAACAGCGGCAGTACTCAACTCATCATTATGCAAAGGGAAGTTCCACACAGAAAACCAACCAACTCTTCAAATGCAAAAGGACTTCTTTCCCATTTTCCAGGAGGCCTTTGTCCCCCCCCAGTTTTTTTTTTTTTAAAGATTTTATTCCAGAGCGAGAGACAGAGTATGATGGGGGGGGGGTAAGCGCAGAAGGAGAGAGAGAAGCAGACTCCCCCAGAGGAGGGAGCTGACGATGCAGGGCTCGATCCCGGGACCCTGGGATCATGACCTGAGCTGAAGGCAGACGTTTAACTGACTGAGCCACCCAGACGCCCTATCCTGTTCCCCTCCAGTTTTATTAGAAATAATTGACATACATTGCTGTATAAGTTTAAGGTGTGCAGCAGGGTGGTTTGATTTACATCGATTGTGAAATGATCACCACAGTAGGTTCAGCCAACATCCATCCTCTCAATATGGATACAATAAAAAGAAAAGAAAAGAAAGGAGAGACATGTTTTCCATGGGATAAGAACTCCTAGGGCTTACTCTCTCTTTGTATCTTGCTGCAGTCATCAGGTTGCACCAGAGACCTCCATGACCATCCAGTCCAATGTCCATCCCCTAGCCAAGCTGCTGACGTGACAGCGTTCCCGTGGCCAGTCTCCTGAAATGGTCGCTGCCATCAGGATCTGTGGCTAGCACTGTCTGGGCATTGTTTTCTCTGCCAGTCTCACAGAAAGTTCCAGCACTGAATCTCCTTCTTCAGGCTTTGGGCATTTAACCGTAGACAATTTGCTCTTTTGTTTGGGGATTGTTTAGTGGTTTAGTTAAAAAGATACAATCCAGGAAGAGCCAGATGGAAGAGATGAATAGGGCAAAGTATGTGGGGGAATGGCTGTGGAGCTTCGTGTTCTCTCAAGACCCCCACCCTCCCAGCACTGCCATGAGCTCACCAACCTGGAAATCCTGTGGTTTCCCTGTGCATTTCCCGAAAGGCTAGTGATGTTAAGCATATTTTCATGTGCCGACTGCCATTGACATATCTTCTCTGGTGGTCTGTTCAAATTTTTTGCCTTTTTAAAAATTTTCATTGTGGTTTTATTTTAGAGTTTTGAGAGTTCTTTTTATATACTGAACATAAGTCCTCTATCAGATATATGCTTTGTAAACATTCTCTCCCAGTCTGTGGCTTTTTTTAATTCTCTAAATAGTGTCTTTTTAAATTTTGATTAAGTTCAATTAATGTGTTCTTTTGTAGATCATTCTTTTGATGTCGTATCTAAGAAAGTTTTGCTTAACTTAAGGTCTCAAAGATTCTTTGATGTTTTCTTCTAGATGTTTTAGAGTCTTAGGTTTTACATGTAGGTCTATGGTCCCTTTGAGTTAATTTTTGTTTATGGTAAACTATGGATTGATGCTCGTTTTTTTGTATGTGTATATCTAGTTGTTGAGAAGACTCTTCTTCCTCTACTGTGGCTTCATATCTCTGAAGAAAATCAGTTGTCCGCATATGTATGGTTCTACTTTTGAGCTCTGTTTTGTTCCTTTGAACAAGTTTACTTGACACTATTACCACACTATCTTACTATGTACAGCTTACAAGAGGTCTTGAAATTAGGTAGTGTGCATCTTTCAAAATTTTTTTCAAAGCCGTTTTGGCTATTTTAGGTCCTTAGCATTTCCATGTGAATTTTAGAATCACCTTATTGATTTACAAAACAAATCCTGCTGGAATTTTTACTGTGATTATGTTGAATCTATAGATCATTTTTTTTTTAAAAGATTTTTTTTAATTTTAAGTAATCAACATGGGGCTCGAACTTACTACCCCGTGATCAAGAGTCACACGCTCTACTGACTGAGCCAGCCAGGAGCCCCAGTTCTATAGATCAATTTGAGGAGACATGACATGTCAACAATATCGAGTCCTCTGAACCATTAACGCAGTGTATCTTTCCAACAAAATCTATTTAAGATTTGTTTAATTTCCCTTGGCAATGTTTTAGTCTAAGTGTGCAGGTCTTTTGTCAATATTTTGTCAAAATTATTCCTAAGGATTTCATTTTTTGATATTATTATAAATGTTAATTTCAATTTTCAATTGTTCATTGCTAGTATATAGAGATATAATTATTTTCTGTGTATTAATTATGCATCCTGAAACGTTGGTGAACTCACTTATTGATTCTAGCAGCCTTTTTTTTTTTTTTTAAGTAGGCTCCATGCCCAGCATGGAGCCCAATGTGGGGCTTGAACTCATGACCCCGAGGCATGGAGCCCAATGTGGGGCTTGAACTCATGACCCCGAGATCAAGACCTGAGCTGAGATCAACAGTGGGACGCTTAACCAACTGAGCCTCCCAGGTGTCCCTCTAGCAGCCTTTTTTTATTGAAGTATCGTTGACACAATGTTACGTTAGTTTCAGGTGACAACATAGTGATTCGACAAGTCTGTATGTTGTGCTCATCACAAGTGTAGCTGCCACCTGTCGCCATGTGATACTATCACAGTATCACTGACTGTATTCGCTGGGCTGTACCTTTCATCCCCATGACTTACTTATCCCATAACTGGAAGCCTGTATCTCCCACTTCTCTTCACTCATTTTGCTCTGCCCCCTACCCCCACCCCTCTGGCAACCATCAGTTCGCTCTCTGTATTTATGGGTCTGTTTCTGCCTTTTGTTTTTAGATTCCACATGTAAGTGACATCATATGTTATTTGTCTTTCTCTGACTTATTTCACTTAGATAATACCTTCTACGTCCATCCATGTTGTCGCAGATGTCAAGATCCCATTACTTTTTATGCTTCCATATCCTGGGTGTTGTAAATAAAGCTGCAATAAACATGGGGGGCATATATCTTTTTGTTTTCTTCAGGTAAATACCCAGTAGTGGAATTACTGGATCACGTGTTATTTCTAATTTTTTGAGGAAAGTCTGTACTGGTTTCCACAGTATACCAATTTACATTCCCACCAACAGTGCACAAAGGTTCCCTTTTCTCCACATCCTTGCCAAAACTTGTTATTTCTTGTCTTTCTGATTTTAACTATTTGGACAGGTGTGAGGTGATATTTTATTATGGTTTTGATTTGCATTTCCCTGGTCATTAGTGATATTGAGCATCTTTTCCTGTGTCAGTTTACCATCTCTAGCAGGCTTTTTGTAGATTCCTTTGGGTTTCTACATAGAAAAGCAAGTCATCTGTGAATAAGAGGGTTTTATATAATTTTTTCCCAAACTGGATGCCCGTCTGCCTTCTTCCTTCCTCTTTTCCTTCCTACCTTCTGGCATTGGCCAGACCTTCAGAGCAATGTTGACTGCAGGGTTGAGAGTGGAATACTTGTCTTGTGTCTGATCTGAAGGGCATATAATTAAGCCTTTCATCCTTAAGGACGATGTTAGTAGTGAAGTTAAGTGTTGAGCATGATTTTTCTTCAGAGATATTCTTTATTAGGTTGAGGATATTCCCTTCTACACCTACTTTGCTAGGAAATTTTTATTTATCTTTTCAATATCAAGAATGAATGTTGGATTTTGTCAGAAAATTTTTCTGCATCTATTGAAATGGTCATATAGTTTTTCTGTTTTACTTTGTTAATCTGGTGAATTATACTGACTTCTTTTTCTAAATAAACTTTTATTTCAGAATTTTAGATTTACAGTAAAGTTGCAAAGTAGTACAGAGTTCCCACATGCCCTTCACCCAGTTTCAACTGGGTTGAAACATTTGATAGGTTCCCCTGTCGTTAAAATCTTACATTACCACGGTATGTATGTCAAAATTAAGAAATCAACACTTGTACATTATTATTGGGCTAAACTCCAGACTTTATTCATATTTTTCCAGTTTTACCATTATTGTCATTTTCCTGTTCCAAGGTCCGATCCAGGGTACCACATTGCTTCTACGTTTCAGGTCTCATTAGTCTCTTGTGCTCTGTGATAGTTGCTCAGTGTTGCTTTGCTTTTATATGGCCTTGACAGTTTTGAGGAATACTGGTTAGATGTTTTGTAGAATGTCCCTCAATTTGAATTGTCTTATGTTTTTCTCATGGTTATTGGGATTATGAGTTTTTCAAAGAATTCCATGGAGATGAAGTACCCTTCTCCTCACTCCTATGGGGGAGTCCATGGTGTACACGTGATATCAGGGGTGAAACTAAACCTTGGTCCCTTGTGCAGGGTAGTGTTTTCCAGGTTTATTCACAGTTCCCTCTCCATCCTTTATTCTTTGAAATTGAGTTGCTCTGTTTAGCGCACACTTGGGGGTGGTGTTGATGAAGTGTCAGCTGCTGCGAGGTGTAGTATCTCCATATACTACTTAGAATTCTTCTGGGGCGCCTGGGTGGTGCAGTTGGTTGGGCGTCCGACTCTTGGTTTGGGCTCAGTTCGTGATCTCAGGGTCATGGAATCCAGCACCTCATCAGGCTCCATGCTCAGAGGGGAGTCTGCCTGAGGATTCTCTCCCTCTGCGCCTCCCACTTGTGCTCTCTCTCTCTCTCTCTCTAAAATAAATAGATAAATCTTAAAAAAATTAGAATTCTTCTGTAGGGAGTATTTGCCTCTTTCCCCCTATTTATTATTTTTGCAGTATAGACTCATATTTATTTTATACTTTGGATGATAATCCAATACTGTATTATTTAATTTGCTGTTTACATGTTCTAGCTTTGGCCATTGGGAGTGCTTTCACGTGGCTACTGTGTCTGTTTCATGTGACCCTATCATTTTTTAAAAAAAATTTTATCTTTACTTTCATATTATAAAATGCTCCAGGCTTATCTTGTATTTCCCTAACTCAGTCCTGCATTTCTCTAAGATGACCTAGTTCCTTTAATTGGAGAATGTTAATTGGAAACCAAGATCTAGACACAAGGCATGCTTGTTGCTACTGAGATGTCATTGCTTTTAGGCTGCCTGAGCAAGGTAAGACAAAACTAGGTAATGCAGGCATGTATCCTAACCCACGTGGACATGCATGCCTCTACTGATTCTGTATCTATCCATTTGCATATATATTAAACAGGAGTTCATACTGCTGTTTCCAACTCATATCCAGTACCACAGGGTTCATTTTATCCTTCACTTCTTGCTTATACTGAATGATTTTTGAATGTTTACCTCTTTTCTTTTTTAAGATTTTATTTACTGATTTGACAGAGGTAGCACAAGCAGGGGAAGGGGGAGAGGGAGAAGCAGGCTCCTCACTGAGCAGGGAGCCCGATGTGGGGCTCGATCCCAGGACTCTGGGATCATGACTTGAGGCAGATGCTTAACTGACTGAGCCACCCAGGCGCCCCAATTTTTGAATGTTTAATAAACATTGCATTCCTGGAATAAACTCCACTATTATTATAGTGTATTACCCTTTTCATATCTTACTGGATTTCATTTGCTAAAATTAAAAATAAAACGGTGCATTTATGTTCGTGAAGAATATTGGTCTGTAGTTTCCTTTTCATGCAACATCTTTGTATTGATCTCACTATCAGGATAATGCTGGCTACATAAAATAAGTTGGGAAGTGTGTTCCATGTTTCAGCTTTTGGGAAGAGTTAGTGTAAAATTCGTATTATTTCTTCCTTGCATGGTAGACTTTGCCAGTAAAGCTATCTGGACCTTGAGTTCACTTTGTGGAAGGGCATGGGATTGGGAATTCAATTTCTTTAATAGGTATTTAGTAGGCAATTCGGGCCATCTGTCTTCTTGAATGAGCTTTGGTAGGTTTTATCTTTCAAAGAATTTATCCCTTTCATCTAGCTAGTCAGATTTATAGGCACAGAATTGTTCATAGTTTTCCCTTATTATCCTTCTAATGCCTTCCTGTCTGCTGCATTTGTGCTGATGTCATCTTTCTAATTCCTAATATTGGTAATTTTTAATTTTTTCTCCTTTCCCCCCTTGGTTAGTCTGACTAAAGTCAGCTGTACTGGTTCTTAAAGAACCAGCTTTGCTTTCATTAACTTTCTCTATTTGTTTTTCCTGTTTTCTATTTCATTGATCTCTTCTCTGTTATTTCTTCTACTTTGGGCTAAATTCATTCTTTTTCCAGTTTCTTAAAGTGGAAGCTGAGGTCATTGATTTGAAATTTTCTTTTTCTTCTAATATATTTAACACTATAAATTTCTCCCCAAGTATCGCTCTAGTGACATCCCACATTTTATACATTAGTTATGCATTTTTTAGTTAGTTCAAAATACTTTCTAATTTCCCTTTTGATTTCATATTTGATGCATGAATTATTTAGAAGCATGCCATTTAGTTACCAAATATTTGGGAATATTTCTGTTATTGAGTTATAATTTAATTCCATATTATGGTCAGAGTACATATTTTGGATAGCTTGATTCATTTTAAACTTTCTGAGACTTGTTTTATGGCCTAGGATGTAGTCTATCTTCATCAATGTTCTGGGTATACCTGAAAAAGATGTATGTTCTTCTGTTTTTGGTGGAATATTCTATAAATGGCAATTAGTTCAGGACAGTTGATAGTGTTCACATTTTCTATATCCTTACTGATCTTCTGTACATTTGTTCTATAAATTATTGAGAAAGGTTATTGAAATCTCTGAATATAATTGTAAATTTGTCTACTTCTTGTAGATTATATACATTTTATCATTTATATTGATAAAATAATTCACATACCATACAGTTTACCTGTTTAAACTGTGTAATTCAATAGCTTTCAGTAGATTCACAGAGTTCTGCAACCATCACCACAACCAATTTTAGAACATTCTTATTCCCCTACATTCCTCTAAATCTCCACCCCTTAGCTGCTAGGAATGTAAAATAGTGCATTCCCTCTGGAAATAGTCAGCTCCTCAAAAAATTAAACCTAGAATTATCATATTACCCAGGAATGTCACTCTTAGGTATATATCCAGAAGACTTGAAAACAGGGACCCAAAGATACTTGGACACCAGTGTTCATAGCAGCACTATTCACAATAGCCAAAAAGTGGAAACAACCCAAGTGTCCATCAACAGATGAATGAGTAAACATGCTGTATATACATACAATGGAATACTATTCAGCCATGAAAAGGAATGGAGTTTTTAAAATTTTTTTATTGTTATGTTAATCACCGTACATCATTAGTTTTTGATGTAGTGTTCCATGATTCATTGTTTGTGCGGAACACCCAGTGCTCCATGCAGAATGTGCCCTCTTTAATACCCATCACCAGGCTAACCCATCCCCCCACCCTCATCCCCTCTAGAACCCTCAGTTTGTTTTTCAGAGTCCATCATCTCTCATGGTTCGTCTCCCCCTCTGACTTACTCCCCTTCATTCTTCCCCTCCTGCTATCTTCCTCTTTTTTTTCCCTAACATATGTTGCATTATTTGTTTCAGAAGTACAGATCTGTGATTCAACAGTCTTGCACAATTCACAGCGCTCACCATAGTACATACCCTCCCCAATGTCTATCACCCAGCCACCCAATCCCTCCCACCCCCTGCCACTCCAGCAACCCTCAGTTTGTTTCCTGAGACTAAGAATTCCTCATATCAGTGAGGGCCTATGATACATGTCTTTCTCTGATTGACTTATTTCACTCAGCATAACACCCTCCAGTTCCATCCACGTCGTTGCAAATGGCAAGCTCTTATTCCTTTTTATGGCTGCATAATATTCCATTGTGTATATATACCACATCTTCTTTATCCATTCATCTGTCGATGGACATCTTGGCTCTTTCCACAGTTTGGCTATTGTGGACATTGCTGCTATAAACATTGGGGTGCACGTACCCCTTCGGATCCCTACGTTTGTATCTTTGTGGTAAATACCCAGTAGTGCAATTGCTGGATCGTATGGTAGCTCTATTTTCAACTGTTTGAGGAACCTCCATACTGTTTTCCAGAGTGGTTGTACCAGCTTGCAAGGAATGGAGTTCTGATACATGGTACCATATTAATGATCCTTGAAAATATTTTAAGTGAAATAGGCCAGATACACAAAGGACAAATATTGTATGATTCCACTTACATGAGGTATCTAGAATAGGAAATTCATAGGGACAGAAAGTAGAATAGAGGTTACCAGTGCCCAGAGGAGGGCAGAATGGGGAGCTGTTGCTTAATAGTTAGAGTTTCTGTTTGGAATCATGAAAAAGTTCTGGAATTGATAGTGGTGGTGGTCACACAACACTGTGAATGTCCTTAATGCCACTGAATTGTACACTTAAAAATGGTTAAAATGGTAAACTTTGTTATTTATATTTTAATTAAAAAATTTACACCACAAAAAAGGCAAATACAAAAGAATGCAGGAATGGAGAGAAGGAGGGACAGAAAAATATAAGACAGGTTTGTCATAGGTGCCGCCCCCTGCATTGTGTGCCTACCCACGTGACTGGCCAAGTTCTGCTGGTGGGGCCGGGCTGCTCCGGATGTGGCTCAGGCACGCTGCTCCAAGTAGCTAGGCATCTGCACAGTTAACTTTCCTGAACAGGTGGCAATCCTGCAGTTTATGTACCCACTGGCATTTACTGTGATTGGGCCAGTGTTGCAAGTGGAGAGGTTCATTGCTGGTGGTGCGCAGAGGTGGGTACCCAGACTGTAAGAATAGGAGAACCCCTTGAAGACTGATGCCAAGAATACCTTCAAAGAGGACTTCCCTGGGGATATCTTCAATGTGTCCACCTTTGACTGCTACAGATCGGAAAAAAAACTTTGATTCTTAGAGTCACTTACCTCAGCAATTCAAGGTGATATTGAGTAAGCTAAGAAACAGCTAGACTTACCAGAACATTTGAAACTCAAAGAGGACAATGTCTTCCAGGTTCCTAAAAGCAAACTAATGAATGGCCACTGGGGAGAAATCATCTGTCTTATTTATTCATCCACTGCTTATGACTATGCAACTTATTTTGGTTATATTCCTAAAGCTGTGAATTGGTTTAAAGAGTATATTGTATTTACCACATTATGCTTTAAGTTAAACCCATCATGTGTCAGTACTAAAAAGAGTCATCCTAAAAAAAAAAATCAAGATTTTTTTAATGTATATGTTAATTAAAAACCCTTTCAAAGCTTTCTAAAATATACCACTAGAAAGGTCTTAAAACTGCCTTATGATGGAAATAAAATGTATACTTTACTATAAAAGGCAAGTTTTTAATTTGAGTTGAGAACTGTAAAATCCAGCGTGGATGCCATTGAATAGTACATGCTCTAAACAGAGAAGGCTTAGAAAAGCAAATGCACCGAACAAAGGTTTCATGCTTTTTACAAACCTAAGGGGAAAAATCCAGACTTTGTATTTTGTATGTATTTTGAATTAATGTTTTATTATTGACATAAAGACCTGTGACATTTCATTTTATTCAGTTCCTTCATGAGTTCAAATCATTGTACCACAGTCCATGTTGATATAGATCTACCTCAATTCTAAATAATCTAGGTTCCCTCCTTCTTCCATGTTTTGTCCATATATTTTTTTTAAAGATTTTATTTATTTGGCAGAGAGAGACAAAGCAAGAGAAGGAACACAAGCAGGGGGGAGTGGGAGAGGGAGAAGCAGGCTTCCCGCGGAGCAGGGAGCCGGATGTGGGGCTCAATCCCAGGACCCCGGATCATGATCTGAGCCAAAGGCAGACGATTAATGACCGAGCCACCCAGGCGCCCCTCTATTTTTTTTAAGACAAAGTAAAATGACTTTTTCATTCCATAGGTCTCATTTTTGTGTTAATACTTCTCACTCCTTTGTCAGAGTACATATTCTTCAACATTTTCTTGACTTAGGTTCTTCTTTCCTTGAAATGACTGTCAGTGTCAGTCATTGTCCATTTAGATTATTTTGCAACCATACTTATGAGAGATTGACTCTGTTTATACCATTTCATCCTTTCACCGTATTAATGATGATGATCATGTATATCTGTATTGATTAGAAAAAAAAACTTTTGTTTTTAGGTTTCTTCAGGCTTTAAATGAATAAATAGCAGTTCACTTATATATCCAACTCAAAGAATACAGAATGCTTGTTTTCCCCCTAGGAAAACTATTTAAGAGCCAATTAAATTATGAAATATTTAGAAGGTTATTTATTTTAATGTAATGACGTGTTCCTAAGCAAGTCTAAGCTGTCATAGGTGTGTATGCACTGTAATTTGATGTCATTTTAAAGAGAGCTTGTAGCTTGAAAGGCATAATAAAGTTATAGTTAAAAAATCTTCATACTGATACATTGTTCTTCGACTATGTGATTTTTATTTAAAGATTTTATTTATTTATTTGAGAGACAGAGAGAGCACAAGCAGGGGGAGCAGCAGAGGCAGAGGGAGAAGCAGGCTCCCCGCTCAGTGGGGAGCCCGACATGGGGCTCTTGATCCCAGGACCCTGGGATCACGACCTGAGCCGAAGGCAGACGCTTAATGGATTAAGCCACCCAGGCGCAGCAACGATGTGATTTTTGAGCACTTGAGTCTTTTTGTTTACACTGGTAGAAGTTTGAGATCACTGCATATTTAGAAGCTAAGATTACAGACTGCTTTGAGCTCCTGAAACAGTTGATTGTATCATCGTTCACCTTAGCGACAGATCTGGTGGGCGTCTTGGGGCGGGGGGAAGAAGTATATAGAAGATACCTTTAAAGGTGGTGATATTATAAATCAGTTTCTCTAATTTGCATAAATTAATGAGCTGATTGCACTGAAGACATTTACAAAGTATATAGGAAAATATCTAAAACTGATGTTGAGGTGCCGGGACATGGATAAATGCAGCTGGGTCGTGTTTTCCTTTTTGGTGTAGGAATTTGTGGCAAACAGAATAGCTTGTGGCTTTTTCATTTCTTCTTTAGTAAAATATTTAGAAGTCCCAGGGCACCTGGGTGACTCAGTCGGTTAAGCCTCTGCCTTCAGCTCAGATCATGATCTCCAGGTCCAGGGACTGAGCCCTGCATGGGGCTCCCTGCTCAGTGGAGAGCCTGCTTCTCCCTCCCCCCTGCCCCTCCCCCTGCTCACTCTCTATTTCAAATAAATAAAAATCCTATAAAAATATTTAGAAATCCCGTACTTGAAAGAAAGTTTCCTCAATTATCAGTGGCTTTATGAAGCAAAGACTAAAACATGAAAAGTGTAAGAACAAATTTGCATTTGGTTTGTTTGAATAACTTGCTCCTGATTATGTCCTCATCAAGGACGCGCAAGTCCTGTGCTGCATTATTTTGTTGTCACTTTCGGTTTTGTTAAATAGCCGAGGGGCCTTTGTAATTCTTACCATGTACTGTTGGGCTGGGTCACTGTGTCTATGTCTGAAAATCTCTATATGAAGTACTAAAGTATGATAAGAAATTACAGCAGCACCATTTTGATTAGTCCAAATGTTTTCAAGGTTGGAGATAAATCTTGACTCAGTGAAAAGAAGTTGAAGACATACAGAAAACACATAGGAAATGACTGGAGTCCTTCCTTCTCATTTACATTAGAAATTACTTCTAATGTAAATGAGCGGATGTCTCCAGTTAAAGGCAGAGCTTGGCAGAATAGTTTAAAAGAAAAGATCCAGCTGCATGCTGTCTACAGGAGGTTCACCTGGGACCCAGTGACACAAAGAGGGTTAAAGTGAGAGGGTAGAAAAGATCCTCCATACAGACATTAACCAGTGGAGACGTGGTGTGCCATCCCCATATCAGACAAGATGGACCCTAAGTCAAGACCCTTGGAAGAGACAGAGAAGGGCATTAGATATTGAAAAAAGGGTCAATTCATCAAGAAGACAATTATAAACACAAAGGGTAAAATATAAACAGAGATACTCTAAAAAACATATATTCCCATATGCACCAAACAACAGAGCCCCCAAATATTTGAGGCAAACATTAATATATTGAAGAGAAACATAAATAGTGCTACAGTACTACTTGGAGGCATCAGCATTCCATTGTCAATAGTGGATGGAACATCTAGACAGAAAGTCCACAAGGACATACAGGACTTTAACAACACTGTTAATCAACGACCTATAACAGACATACATAGCACACTCTCCCCAGCAGCAGAATACACATTCTTCTCAAACCCATATGGAACATTCCGTAAGAGAGACCATGTTTTAGGCCACAAACAATTCTCAATAAATTTAAAAAGACTGAAATCATACCAAGTATCTTCTCCGACCACAATTGGTGAAACAGAAATCAGTAATAAAAGAAAAACTGGGAAAGTCACAAAGATGTGGAAATTAAAGAAATGCTCTTAAACAAGCTTAATGGATCACAGAAGAAATCACAAGGGAATATAGAAAATACTTAGAGACAAATGAAAATGAAAACACAACACACAAAAATTTATGGCATGCAGCAAAGGCGGTGCTCAGAGGGAAATTTATAGCAATAAATGTCTATGTTAAAAAAGAAGAAAGATCTCAAATTAGTAACCTACCTTTACACTTTAAGGAAGTGGAAAAAGAAGAGCAAGTTGAACCAAAGCTAGCAGAAGAAAGAAAATAATAAATATTAGAGATAAACAAAAGAGAGAATAGAAAAATAATAGAGAGGGAGCAATTAAAACAAAAGTTGCTTCTTTGAATAGATCAACAAAAATGACAAACTTTTAGCTATAATGACAAAGAAAAAAATAAAGGTGAAAATAGTTAAAATAAAAAATTAGTAGTAACATTACTACTAATTATATAGAAATAAAAAGAAATATAAGAAAATACTATAAACAAGTACATGTCTCCCAAATTATATGACATAAATGAAATGAACAAATTCTTAGGAAACACAAATTACCAAACTGGTTCAATAAGAAATAGGAAGAAGAAATGGAAAGTTTGAACAGACCTATAAAAAGAAAAGATTGCATCAGTCTGGAAAACAAACAAACAAACAAACAAACAAACAAAAAAACCTCCTAGGAAAGAAAAGTTCAGAACCAGATGCCTTCGGGCGCCTGGGTGGCTCAGTTGGTTAAGCGACTGCCTTCGGCTCAGGTCATGATCCTGGAGTCCCGGGATCGAGTCCCGCATCGGGCTCCCTGCTCGGCAGGGAGTCTGCTTCTCCCTCTGACCCTCTCCCCTCTCATGCTCTCTCTCTCTCTCGCATTCTCTCTCTCAAATAAATAAATAAAATCTTTAAAAAAAAAAAAAGAACCAGATGCCTTCACTGGTGAATTCTACCAAACGTTTAAAGAAGAATTGACACCTATCTTTCCCAAACTATTCCAAAAAATAGAAGGGTGACCATTTTGTAACTCATTATAAGAGTGTAGCATTATTTTGATATCGAAGGTACATTACAAACAAAATATCCCTAAAATCCCTTATAAATATAGATACAAGAGCCTTTTACAAAATACTAGCATATCCAGCCTCATATTAAAAGGATTAGATGCCATGAACAAGTGGGGTTTATCACAGGAATGGAAGAGTGGTACAATATACAAAACTCAATGTAATATACCACATTGATAGAATGAAGTGGACAAACCACAAAATCATCTCAATTGATGCAGGAAAAATAGCATTTGCCAAATTCCAACAGCCTTTCATAATTAATACTCAGAAAATTAGGAACAGAAGGGAACCTCTACAGCATGATAAAGATCATACGAAGAATCCCAAAGCTAACCCATACTCAAAATTAAAAAACTGAAAACTTTGCCCCTAAGATAAGGATCAAGGCAAAGACGCCTGCTTTAACCACTTTAATTCAACACAGTACTGGAAGTTCTAGTTAGAGCAATTAGGCAAGAAAAGGAAACAAAAAGCATCCAAATTGGAAAGGAATAAGTAAAAACCTTTTCCATATGCACGCATGATTCTATTTATAGAAAATGCACAAGTATCCACAGAAAACTACTAGAGTTATTAAAAGAAGTCAGCAAAGTTTCAGGCTACAACATGAACACATAAGTGAGCTGTGTCCCTATAACCGGCAATGAGCAATCAAAAGGGAAATAGCATCCATAGAACACCTGGAAATAAACTTAACCAAGAAGTGAAAGATTTGTACATGAAAACTACAAACACTTCTGAAACAAATGAAAGACTCAAAAAAGGGAGAGACATCCCATGTTCGTGGATTGGAAGACTTCATATTGTTAAGATGTCCAAACAATCTTTAAAAGGAACGGAGTTGAAGGACTCACACTCCCTAAGTTCCAAACTGTACTATGAAGTTACACTAATTATAACAGTGTGGTACTGACATAAGGGCACACATCTAGACCGCAGAATAGAATTGAGAGTCCAGGAATAAACTCATACAACTGTGACCAACTGATTTTTGACAAAGGTGGCAAAACCATTCAAAGAGAAAATAGTCTTGGCAACAAATGGTGCCAGGACAACTGGACGTCCACATGCACAGGCATGAAGTTGGACCTCTACCTCATGCCATAGACAAAAAATAACTCAAAATGGATCAATGACCTAAAGAGCTGGAACCATAAAACTCTTAGCAAAGAACATAAAGGTTAAGTCTTCATGACCTTGGATTTGGCAATGGATTCTTAGATATGACAACAAGAACATGAGCAACAAAAGAAAAAAAAAAGACAAGCCGGGCTTCCTAGAAATTAAAGACTTTTGTGCATCAAAGACATTATCCACAAAGTGTAAAGACAATCTATAGAATGGGAGAAAATAGTTGTAAATCACAAATCTGATGAGGATTTAGATCCAGAATATATAAAGAACTCTTAAAGTTCAACAAAAAAGATAACCCAATTTAAAAATAGGCAAAGTACTTGAACAGATACTTTTCCAAAGAAAATTCACAAATGGCTAACAAGCATATGAAGAGAGGCTCAACATCATGTCATTAGGGAAATGCAAATCAAAACCACAATGAGGTACCACTTCACAACCACTAGAATGGCTTAAATTTGTCTTTAAAAATGGAAAACAACATGGGTTAGCAAGGGTGTGGGGAAATCAGAACCCTTGTGCATTGCTTGTGGGACTGTAAATGGTTCCACTTTGGAAAGATTGGAAGTTCCTCCAAAGTTTAAACATGTAATCACCATATGATCCTGTAATTCCACTCCTAGATATATACTGTACCATGGTCTGAATTATGGCCCTCCAGAATTCATATGTTGAAGCCCTAATCCTCAGTGTGACTGTATTTGGAGTCAAAGTATTTAGAGAGGATTCATGTTCAATGAGGTCATAGGGGTGGGGCCTAATCTGTGTGGTCCTTTAAGAAGGGGAAGAGAAAGAGATCTCTCTCTGTTTGAACACAAAGAAGAGGTCATGTGTGCACTCAGTGAAATGGCAGCTGCTGACAAGCCAAGAAAGGGGGCTTCAGAATGAACCCATCCTTGCTGGCTCCCTGATCTTAGAGTTCCCAGGCTCCAGAACTGTGAGAAATAAATGTCTGTTGTAAGCCACCCATCAGTGGTAATTTGTGATAGCAGCCTGAGCAGAGTAAGGCACCCAAGAGAACGGAGCACTGGTCTAAGTTCTACTTACCTACTGTAAGTCCATGTACAAGCATGTTTGTAGCAGCACCATTCACATAGCTGAAAGGTAGAAACAGCCCAAATATCCATCAAGGAATGGATGGATAAACAAACTGTGGGATATACATACAATGGAATATTATTCAGTCCTAAAAAGGAACGAAGTATTTAATACACAGATGAATCTTGAAAACATTACGCTAAGTAAAAGAAGCCAGACACAAAAGGTGACAGTGTAGGATTCCATTTATGTGAAATATCCAGGATATATAAATCCAGACAGAATGCAGATTAGAATGTGCCAGGGGCTGAAGGGAGAGGGTATGGGGGAGAAACTGCTTGATGAGCAAGGGGTTTTACTTCTGAGTGATGGAAACATTTTAGAACTAGGCAGAGGTGATAGTTGCCCAGCATTGTAATCATACTAAACGGGACTGCGTCGTTTACTTTAAGATGGTTAATTTTATGTTACGTAAGTTTCACCTCAATAAAATATTTAAAAAAAGATCCAGGGGTGGTGTTTCCTGTATGAGTCAGGATGGAATGAACTTTCAGCAGCAGGTGGATTTGAGCATGTGAGGGTGGGTGGCCATGGCTGCTGCTGGCACCCTGCCCGAGCACTCCTCCCCTGGCTGTTTTGAGAGTTGATGGATAAACCTGCCCTTTCCCCCAGAGAACTGCCCTTGCTAATGCGGGATCCACTTCGCCTTGGAGGCTAGGTGCCATCACCTCCTCCCCCTCCCACACTTGGCTGACTGCCACAAACAGCCCCCCTGATCTCCAAGTGGGACCAACTCCGTGGGCCAGTTTGTGCTCCAGAGCTTCCCCGGGGCAGGGAGACCACACCCTTGCTTAGCTTCTGGCCTCCTGCCCCCTCAGTAGGGAACCTGATGCAAAATGGTTATGGAAAACTAATACTGACGGTGAATTTTATGGTATCTGAATGATATCTCCATAAAGCCATTATGTTAAAAAAAAAAAAAACACTAGTCACATACAACACCAAAGGGCTTTTTTGTTTTGGTATTTTTTAAAAGCCCACCTCACCAGGGTAACACACCATTCCTCAAAATCCCAGGTCAAGTAAATCTTTTCAGTTGAAATTGTAAGTATTAGCAATTTAAAGGCAAATACAGTTTGTTCTTGTTTCTTGTTCTTCCGAAATAAATACTCATTCTTTTTAAAACTCTAAATTTCGGGGCATCTGGGTGGCTCAGTTGGGTAAGTGTCTGCCTTTGGCTCAGGTCATGACCTCAGGGGCCTAACCCTAACCCTGCTCAGCAGGGAGACTGCTTCTCCCCCGCCACTTATGCTCTCTCTCTCTCAAAATCTGAAACAAAAACAAAAACAAAAAACGCTAAATTCCATTGCAATGGTCTCCATTACAGCAGAGCTGACCAGGCTGCCCTCACATGGCAGATCAAGGCAGCTTCCTTCATTCATCTAGCTGATTATCTCAAGGTATTTTGTGGCTTTTTGCTCAGTAAAATCCAGACCCACAAGCATGCACATACATGAAATGTTTGTTAATTCAAACTTTACTATAAATATGAGAACAGTGGAAATGATGATGCACAAGATGATCATACAAACACACCAGTGAACCACAAGTCCTGGAGAGAAGTGGGAAAGGCAGCAGGGCGGCCCCTCTCCCTGCCCCACAGGGCAGTACCACAACAGTCCTCCAAAAAGGGCAGGAAAGCATCATCGGCTGGAACGGGGGCTTTAAAGGGAAGCTCTTCTTAGAACCCAAATGCACGTGCTTTGCAGAACAGCTTAGGGTGGCAGGACTTGTGACCTGTTTCCCTGGGTTGTAATGGTAAACCTGTCCCGTGATAGGAACAGCTGTCTGCTCAAAACCATTTCTGAAAAAAAGTTGGTTGGGAGACTAAAGAGGAAAAAGAATTGAGGCCCCCCCCGCCCCAAATCTGTACGGGTGGGAATAGGGGCCGTCAGGGATTAGAAATCATTCCCTTGGTGGAAAAGCAATGAATAGGCCCTGAGGTCGGTTCTGGGAGAGAAAACACCTCAATTTCCTTTTATTTGAGAGACACAAAGCATGTTTCCCGAAGGTCTTCCCTGCTTCCACACAACCTGGGGAGGCTGAGGCTACTGATCTCTAATTCTGCTTCGGGGTCCGCTGTGGATCTCTCACACCTGTCCAGGGTGCTTGCTGGTGCAGACCCTGTCCCGGTCCGAGTCCAGGGAAAAGGACAGCTGTGGAAGGGTCAGACAGGCCTGCAAGAATTTTTCAATTCATAGCTGGAGGGTTGCTGAGGGGAGGGTATTCTGAAAGATACCACCCCCCTCCCCAAAGTCCACGAGGAGAGAGGCTTCCTTCTCTGACTCAGGAAGGGGAGGGGCTCTCGATGTTGCCACGCTGCACTCGGTCTGGCACTTCCTCCTCCTTCTGCTCCAAATCAAAGTTCTGTGGACAAGGTTGCAGGTGAGGCCTGGCCTGGGTCTGCCCCGCATAGTTCTGATACTTCTAGGGGGCGCATGCACGATGAGCATGCATTGCCTGCAAGGGCCAGCAGGAGCCACTCTACTGGGTTATGTTCTGCATCTCTCTGCAGAGGAGCTTTATCCCGTCCAACATTTCCACCTGACCTACCTCAAGCTCCTGCAAAACCTCATCCATGAAGTCCCGGGAGTTGTGTTTGTAAGACACAGCTAATCGAATCGCATCATTGAAGAGCTGGGGGTAGGTGGAGGTGGCGGGAAAGAAGACATGGCACTGGGTCCCAGTGCCCTGTCCCCGTCCTATGTCCACACAACATTCCACCCCTAAAGTAAGCACGGTCACCCCTCAATTCACCTTCTCCCAACCAATATACTTTTCCCCACCAAGCCCAGGCCCATCACCTCCCCTACTGTCAAAACAAACCATGACCCCTTTCTATCACCACTTGCTCTGGATTGCCCACTCATGGCCCCTGCAGCAAGGCCTGTCCTCTCCCTGCAGCCAACCCTTCTCTTTGCGGCTTCCTTGGTCCCTTGACCACTTGGCCTTTCCTAACCTCTGCAGTCCACCATTACCTTCACGACATTGGTACCATCAGCCGCTGAGACAAAGTACAGGGGAAGGGAGAACTTCCTGGCAAAATTGAAGCTCTTTTGGGTCATCTTTATGTCTGCTGTAGAGAGAAGGTAGGACATTGGACTGTCCATCAAGGGAAAGGGAGAGGGTTTTGCAGAGTGGGTCACTAGAGACCATTCCAGAAAGTGGGACAGGCAGGGGCAATCAGGGGACATGTCCTAGAAAGAGTTCATTTAATAGGGATCTGTGTCTTGGGAAGAGGGAAGACTGGCTCAGTTGGCATCTTTACTGGAAAGAAACTGACGGCAAGCAAACAAGGGCTGTACTTTGGGAAGGAGGACAGATCACTGAAGGTTTACTGTCCCAGGAATGGAGGAGGAAATGTGTGGTGGTGGGGCCCCCATGGAGTGTGGACACCCAGATGCAGGGATGGCCCCACCATCAATTTTATTGGCCACCACGATGCATGGGATCTCTGGCCTGAACTCCCGAAGCTCTGTATACCAAGTGCTCAGGTTCTTGTAGGTTACTTTCCTCTGCACATCAAACACCTGCAATGAACAGAGGAAGGAAAATAACTCAGGTGCGTGTCTGCACACCACCCACACCTGACACACACAAGCAGGTGAGAGGCCCTGTGCCTGCCCTTCTCAGGGAAGCCCCCAGAACCTCTGGATCCAAAAGCGCCCTTTAAAATGTTTATTCCTTTTTTGTTATCTTGCCACCTAATCCTGTGTACCTATTTTAACCAAGATGTATCATTGTACTAACCAACACAGTCTGTTGCAAACTGTAAATTTTTTGGTTTCTTCTTAGTCTATTATTTTTATTGCTTAAACTTTGTCTGGAAATTCCTTTGTGCGGTGCCTGGGTGGCTCAGTCGGTTGAGCGTCTGACTCTCGGTTTGGGGAGTCTGCTTGAGATTCTCTTCCTCTTCCTCTGCCCTTCCCCTCTCCACCGCACACACATGCTCTCTCTTTCAAAAATAAATAAGTCTTTTTTAAAAATTCCTTTGTAATAATTTCAAATGCCTCTAAAATTTCCCTGTAGTTACTATTAATGTGTTTTTAAAAATAAAGATTTTACTTATTTTAGAGGGAGAGAGACAAATAATGCAAGCAGGGGGCGGGGGGGAAGAGAGAAACTCAAGCAGACTCCTTGCTGAGCACAAGCCTGACACGGGGCTCGATCCCGTGACCCTGAGATCAGGACCTGAGCTGAAATCAAGATCAAATGCTCAACGGACTGAGCCACCCGGGTACCCACTATTGGTGTACTTTTAATTTTAAATTTTTGTTTGATCTCTTGTTCATTTTGTATTTTAAACCTCTTAAGCCATTCTTATCTATTATTATTATCTGGAGGTGGTTTGACATCTTTATTGCTTTGGAGGTGGGGGGCAGGTGCTCAGGAGCTCTTGATGGGGCGGGCCGGCTTCCTCCTCACCATCACGGGCTTTGGGCTGTGCAGGATGGCACTGACTCTGCAAGTGGCAGCCATGCGCAGATCTGGTTGGTACTTGTTCTTGCAGAACATGTGCCTGGTGCTGCTGAGGGTGGCCCGGGCATTCTTGTTGATGGTGGTCTGCATGTAGGAGGTGGCAGGTTTTTACTGGACGGATCTGTGCTTCACGACCACCACTACACCTCTGTCTTCAGCCACTGGCTCCACGCCCAGAGTCTTGAGGTGAATTGGACCCTTGAAGGGAAGGAGTTGTGAGCCCTCAGTGCTCTGTGTCTGCTTGTTCCTTTTGATCAGGAAGCTGGAGCGGTTCTGCATGACCGCCCACTGCACTTGCGTGCACATGGCAGCAGCCCCTCTCACAACAGTGGCTGGAGTTGGAAAGACTAGCTTTTATTATTTTGTAGCTTGTAATTTGATTAACATTTTAAATTTATAGTTTTTACCTATTTTAAAATATTAGCAATAAGCATGAGCACTGCAGACTTGCTCTAAGGGCAGGGGAGGCCAGAAGTCCTGAGATGCTTGGAATTACTGCGGCAGGGATGGGGTCCCTCAAACCCCTGGCAGGAGCGCCTCAAAGGCCAGCCTCTGGGATGGACTCACAGGCCCAAACTGCCCCAGCACAACCGTGGATCGAGGTGGACAACCCTGTAACTTGCCGGAATGGCTGCTCTTCCTTCTGAACCATCCAGCCCTTCATGGGAGCAAATGGACCTCACCCAGTGCCAGGGGATTGCCCTGCATGGCAGTGGGCGAGGGTCAGCAGCTGTTACAGCTGAGGCAACAGGAGGTCCACCTGGGAGGCTCCTCCACAGTACACCGAGGCCCCATTTCAACAAATGACCATGTTGTCTGGAATCCCCAATAAAGACTTCTTATAAAGCACAGTTGTAATGAATCCTCTGGAATCCGCTCAACACCAGGCTGCCCCCTGTGATCGCCATCAGTCACCTGTCATCCATGTCTGTCTGGTTTCCTGAGCTACCTCTCCTTGTTTCCAGAGCTGAGGAAGACAGGGCAGGGATGAGGAGCATCCCCGTCAGGGTTTCAAAGTGCAGCTCCCTCTGGGACTCTCAGATCCCCATATGGTCACCACAAGACTGTGTTCTAGACAGCACAGAGGAGAGCGGCTGGTTTGGGAGCCTGTCAGAGTGGGTGGCTCCTATCAGGGAAGGACCGCATTTGCCTCTCAGACACCATGCCCGAATCTGAGGCCTTGGATGTGCTCCACCCCCTGGATGGGGATTCCTCATCCAGCCCCACTTGAAGAGAAGCTCACCCGGGCATATTCTCACTCAGAAACCTCCCCAGGCTGCCCTGATCCCCTCTCCCCCAGTACCCAGCCTTGGTGAGGAGGGCTCAGCACTACTGGGTCACCCCTCAAGCTTGCCCAGAGCCTTTGTCCACTGCCCAGCTGGTTTCCTACCATGATGCAAGCGTGGGCCTTGTGGTAGTAGGAGGCGTGCATGCTCTGGAACCGCTCCTGGCCTGCTGTGTCCCAAAAGTCTGCAACATGAACACAACTCTGACTGTGTGACACGGCTGGAGGGCAGAGAGACCCGGACACCCTGAGCGTCTCTGTGCAGATCTGTGTGTGCAGAAACACAACATGTGGGGAGGACAGGGAGGAACAAGGAGCACGCAGCTCGCATGTGTGCGTCATCAGGACACACGCACCTGGGTGTGCCATGGGACGTCTGTGTACATGTGCGTGCATAGGAGTGGGTAAGAGGGAAACACATGGCCAGGCCAGGAGGAAGGAGAATGCAGACAGGAAGTCCCAAAAGGGAGAAGATAGGTTTCCCCATTCTCCCGCCCACAAGATGCAGGGCCCTCCAAGGTCGAAACGAGGCTGACTTCCCACGTGTGTTGACCACAGATGGCAGACACTGCCAGGCAGGATGTGTGGCCTAGCCAAGCAGGAGGTAGTGACATCACAGAAAGTCAAAACCTTTTGTGGAAGATAACACTCAGACCACAATTGTTATTTCTTTACACTGACTAAATTAGAATACCAGGTCAGAGAGCTGGAAATGAGGCCTTGTGCGCCTCCTCCCCCCTTCCCTGGGCTCCGGGCTCCCAGGCTCCTTCCTACCGCCCCTACTCTCTGCTGGGGGTCTCACTTCCTTCCTGTCTGACTCTCTCTCACGGACTTCTCTCCCCTCCCCTCCCCTCCCCCTAGAGAGTCCATGGCCCGGCCTTGTGCTGCTCACCCACAAGGACAGTCTTGCCGTCCACCGTGGCCATGTGCTTGTACAGGGTCAGGGCGTACGTGGACAGCTGCTGTGGCTGACTGCATTCAGGTTAAGGAACAGAGATGAACAAAAGGAAGGCAGGGAAGGTGCTTGGGGTGGGGGCACTGGTGTGATGAAACTGGCCTTCTCTTTTTCTTTCTGGAGTTCTTCGTATTTTAAATGGAATGAATCTTGCAGAGGATCAGCCTCAAAGATCACTGGCACAAACTCCATGGAAAGGCGAGAGGCAGGAGAAGCTGGGGTGTGTTCTGGACCTCTAAGTACCAGGGACAACACGGAATGGAATTTTACAGAGAAGCCGTCATCAACAGCATCATGTAGTTGGAAAATGCAACCGTGGGTGTCCCAGTCCCTTTACGGATGGGGCTCTTGCAGGCCAGAGAGGAAACCCAGCCTTAAGCAGCACGTGACCATTCCAGGGAAAAAAGCCTCCAGAAGCCAGACAGCTGACAAGCTGTTTATGAACTGCCTGTGTGTGAAACACTGACAAAAAGCCTGGGGAATGAGACTTCCTGAAGCTGCAAGGTGCAGAGAGCTTTAACCAGCAAGCCGAGGGAAAGGGGTGGGGGGAGGCAGGCAGGCGGGCGGGCGTGAAGGAGCACGTGGTATGAGGTGAAGCAAGATATACTCAGACTGCACCTTGCTCGGGGGGAGGGCAAGGCCCACACGGCCCAGAGCAGGGAGTGGTGTCACTCCAGAGTTCTTTCCTGCCATGGTTCTCCGTGGATTCACCTGGGAAGCTTTTTTAAAACCATCCCGGTTGCCAGGGAGTGTCTCACTGCAAACCCAGACAATGTGGACAATCCATGGGAGGAGGGAGTGGGTCCTGTTTTACAAAGTTTGTTCATACCAGAGAACTGTAAAATGTTAGCCCAAGTTTTGAGGTCACAGAGGTTACCAGAGCTAGTAAGAAGGAGGAGGTGGAGTTTGAATCCAGGCATATGACTAGGTGCTATTAGCCATTCTACTGTCTTCCTGATAGAAAGCAAATGCAAATATAAGTAAGCTCCAAAATACGCAGCATCGATGATGTGTGCTGCCAGCTGGTAAGAAACAAGCATGAATGAAACCTGTGTGTTCACTCACCTATCCCTCCTCCCTGGACCACTGGAATGAAGGGGTGAACAGTGAGGTTGCGTTGGCATGAGGGGGGAAGGACCACAGGAACACAGAACACCGCAAACCTTGAAGGATACAATCCGTCCATGAGAAACCTCTCCATAAGTCTGTAAGGACAGTGTGCAAGGTGGTCAGGTACATCCTCTAACCTCCCCTCCTCCTTGCCACACGGCATCACCCCTGTCCAGGCTGATAACCTAGGGCCACCTGTGGCTCCCCTCCTCCATTCACTCCACAGCCACAGAGTTTCCTTTTAGGACAATGCCCAGGAACTGCCCACCTACCCTCTTCCTGACTCCCCTTAAGTTCCTGGCACCCCTGAGCTCTAACACTGATCCAGCCCCCACAGCCACTTTGCCTGAGGGCAGGGACTCCACCTTACTCCTTTTCGGGCACCATAACAGCTGGTCACTAATATTAGTTGAAGAAATAAAGACCTGTTTTTGGAGCTCTGCCGTATATCTACACTGGAGAAGTCTGTGTGAACCATAAACTCAATAAATCTATAAGTGAGTTTCTTTAACCCACTAACCGTGTCCCTGCTCCTGAATTATCTAGTTAGTGGCATTACCCCATTCTCCAAGCCTGGAACCTGGAATCAGCATTACTAGCCCCTCATAACAAAACAGCCTATGTTACTACACCTGTATACAGCAGTCCATGGGAGGCTCCCAGACCCACTGTTTCTGCCTCCACATGGTGCTGACGAACACAATCACCCCTGCTTCTTCACGGAAAACTGAAGCCAGGAAGGTTGTGCCTTTCACCCAAAAACCATTTCCCTAATATTCTGCAGGTCCTTCAGGGCTTTGCTCAAATGTCACCTGAGCAATGAGACTTTCCCTGATGATCTTATTTGTAACAGGCAAGTTCTGCCTCACCTTGTACTCTATCTCTACCTGAGGGCAATCACAACAGAAATATTCAGTATTTTACTTATTGACAGTCTATTCCTCTCAACTAGAATGGGATGCCCATGAAAGCAGTTTATGGAATTTTAGTTTATTGCTGCCTAGGACAAAAAACATTTGGACTATAACCACCATGCAAACACCACAGGAAAAACTGTAGCCTTAGTGGGGAGCTTAGACTTCTACCTCAACAACATTACCAAGCTGCACTGGGGTCAAAGGAGGCCAAACAGGGAGCTGGAACTTTCTACCCTACCAGACGGCAGTGAGACCCCTGCCCCACTGCATGGTGCCAGTGGAGGCCACAAGTGCTGCCTCTCTCCCTTCTGCTGGAGCAATGCCACAGGAAGCCAGCTAAAACAGAAGGGTTAAGTAAGATCCAGAGTCTCATAACAGGATAGTCAAAATGTCCAAGTGTCAACCAAAAATCATTTATTGTATTAAGAATCAGGAAGATCTCAAAATGAATGAAAAAAGACAACCAATAGAAGTTTTTAAAGCAGCTGTCGTAAGTGAGCAAGTAGGGAGTGCCTGAGTGGCACAGTCGGGCCGATTCTTGGTTTCGGCTCTGGTTGTGATCTCAGGGTCCTGACATCAAGCCCTGCACTGGGCTCTGTGCTTAGCACTCAGCACAGAGTCTGCTTGGAGTTTCTCTCTTCCTCTCTCTCTGCCCCACCCCGTGTACACATGCTCTCTAATAAATAAATACATAAATCTTTTAAAAAAATAAAGAAATGAATAACTACAATGTGCTTGAAATAAATGAAAATACAGAAAATTTCAATAATGGGCCAATTCCTAAGACCACAAATAAGCAAAACTAACCTAATATGAAACAGATCATTGAATAGCCCTAGCACCATAAATCTTTAAGCCCAGATGGCTTCAGGGTAGAATTCTACCAAACAGTGTAAGAATTAATACCAATTTTGTACACCTCTTCCAGAGAAGAGAAGAAGAGGGAATTCATTTTATGAAGTCAGTTTATCCTGACACCAAAACCTATCAAAGACAGGACAGAAAAAGGGAAACAGCACCGCAGACCACTATCCTCCCTGAGTGTAGACACACAGCATTTACAACCACTATCCTCCATGAATGCAGACACACAGCATTTACAACCAATATCCTCCCTGAGTGTAGACACACAGCATTTACAACCACTATCCTCCATGAGTGTAGACACACAGCATTTAGAGACTAGTATCCTCCATGAGTGTAGACACACAGCGTTTACAGACCAATTCCTCCATGAGTGTAGACACACAGCATTTACAGACCAATATCCTCCATGAGTGTAGACACACAGCATTTACAGACCAATATCCTCCATGAGTGTAGACACACAGCATTTACAGACCAATTCCTCCATGAGTGTAGATATAGATCACTTACAACCAATATCCTCCATGAGTGTAGACACACAGCATTTACAGACCAATTCCTCCATGAGTGTAGACACAGATCATTTACAACCAATATCCTCCATGAGTGTAGACACACAGCATTTACAGACCAATTCCTCCATGAGTGTAGATACAGATCACTTACAACCAATATCCTCCATGAGTGTAGACACACAGCATTTACAGACCAATATCCTCCATGAGTGTAGACACACAGCATTTACAGACCAATATCCTCCATGAGTGTAGACACACAGCATTTACAGACCAATATCCTCCATGAGTGTAGACACACAGCATTTACAGACCAATATCCTCCATGAGTGTAGACACACAGCATTTACAACATATTAGCAAACAGAACTTGGGAGCATATAAGAGAAGTTGTACACCATGACCAAGTATGATTTACTTTAGGGGTGCAAGGCTAGTTCAATATTTGAAAATCAATCAGTGTAGTCTACCATATTACCTGGCTAAAGAAGAAAAAATCGCAGGATCATGTCAATCAATGGAGAAAATACATCTGAAAAATGTAACACCCATTCACGATAAAACCAACCAACCAACCAACCAACAGGGAATAGAGGGGAACTAGTACGCTGAAAAGTACCAAATACTGGTGAAAAATATTAAAGAAGATCTGAATAAATGGAGAGACATACCATGTTTATGGACTGGAAAACTCAGTATAAAAATGATGTCAATTCTCCTAAAAGTTATATAGAGGTGTAATGCAATGCCTACTAAAATTCCAGCAAGATGTTTTACAGGTATTGTCAAGATTATGAAAAATTTATGTAGACAGGCAAAGGAATTAGAAAAGCCAAAACAAACTTGAAAAAAAGTGGGAGGAATCATTCTACCCAATTTTAAGACTTACTATGGCTCCCTTAGTCAAGACTGTGTGGTGCTCGCAGAGGGACAGACACATAGACGAATGGAAGAAAAGAAAGAATCCGGAAACAGCCTCACAGAAGTAGGGCCAACCGATTTTTAACAAAGGTGCAAAAGCAACTCAATGGAGGAATGACAGACTTTTCAACAAATGATGCCAATGGAATATCTTTAAGGAAAAAAATAACGCTTTACTCTACACCCTCACACCCTAAACAAAAGTTAGTTCAAAACCGATCACAGACTTAAGTATAAAATGTAAAAATGTAAAACTTTCAGAAGAAAACGTAGGAAAAAGATGCTTTGGAGCCAGGGCTTGGAGAAGACCAGAGTCCATGATTTTGGTAACACTAAAAGCATGATCCGTAAAAGAAACAAGTGGCAAACTGGACTTCATGGAAAGTAAAACCTTCTGCTTTATGAGAAAGCCTGTTATGACAGTGGGAAGACAAGCTCTAGATGGGAAGAACATGTCTGCAAATAGCACATTGAACAAAGACCAGTTCCTGGGAAAGTAAAGAATTACCAAAACTCTATAGTTAAAAAAAGCTCATTTAGAAAATGCACAAAAGACATGAAGAGACATTTAACCAAAGAGGAATGTACACATGGCAAATAAGGCCAGGAGAAGGTGTTCCACACCACCAAGCACCAGGGAAATAGAAACTGAGACCATGATGAGCTATCATTACATGCCTGTCACAACGGCTAGGATAAAAAATAGCAACAACACTAAATGTTGGCAAGGGTGTAGGAAAACCACGTCTTTCATACATTGCTGGTGGGAAAACAGACATTCTAGAAAAAATCTGAGTCTCTTAAATGGAACATATACTCACTGTATGATTAAGCCATGAAATGAAAACTCATGTCCATACAAAAACCTACACATGTGTTCACAGCAGTTTCATGTATAATAGCCAAGACCCAGAATCAACCAAAATGTCACTTAACAGGTGACTGGAGCAGTCTAGAAAACCATACCGTGACCGTCTACACCATGGAATAATACTCAGCAACAAAAAGGAACAAGGTATTGATAGTGCAACAACCTGGATGGGTCTTAAAGGGTATTACTCTGTGGAGTTTTGTATAATTCCATTTATACAATGTTGTCAAGATGATATGATTATAGGGGCGCCTGGGTGGCTCAGTTGTTAAGCGTCTGCCTTCGGCTCAGGTCATGATCCCAGGGTCCTGGGGTCGAGCCCCGCATCGGGCTCTGCTTCGGGCTCCCTGCTCGACGGAGAGCCTGCTTCTCCCTCTCCCACTCCCCCTGCTTGTGTTCCCTCTCTCGCTGTGTTTCTCTCTGTCAAATACATAAATCTTTAAAAAAAAAATGACATGATTATAGAGATGCAGAAAAGATTGGTGGTTACAGGGGTCAGTGGTGGTGGGAAGTGAGGTGGGGTGGGTGTGACTAGAAACAGGTAGCATGACCAAAGTTTTGTATCTTGATTCCAACGATGGTTACAGAAACCTACACATGTGATAAAATGACACAGAATTATACATGCACTAAGCCAATGCTAAAGTCCTGATTTTGATGTTGTTCTATAGTTACCTAAGACATTATCACTGGGGCAGCTCGTGAAGGGTGCACAAGCCTTCTCTGTACTCTTTTTGCAACATCCTGTGAATCTCTATTATTTCAAAATGAAAAGTTAAGAAAAAAAAAAGCAAACAAAAACCACACAGACAGGGAGAAGATATATGCAATGCCGACAACTGACAAGAATTAATACACAGAAAATATAAATGGCTCTGAGAAGAGAACACACAAACAACCTGTGTACTAAGAATATGAACAGATGAATGGATAACAAATATATAAAAAGATGCTTAATGTTTTAATGTAATGACTTAATCATTTTATTACAAATTAAAACAGAATGAAGTAGCATTCACAGCCCTATAGACTGGCAAAATTCAGAAAGTCACATGACACCAGATGTTGGGGATTTTATGGAGCAACAGAAACTCTTATATCGTCCTGGCAGGAGTGCACACGTAACATAACTATTTTGGAGAGCAATATGGGTATCTTAAAGTTTGAGCTAACCCTAAAAGTAGTCAATTTCCGCACAGGCCTAAGTGTGTACCCAAGATGGTAGGCACAAAAATATTCACTGCGGTATCGTGTTTAATATCATAAAAATGATAACATCATAAATGTTCTTCAAAAGAATAGACAAGTAATTTTAGTATAAACTAGTTAAATTTACTGAGCGCTTACCACGTGCCAGACACTATGCTAGGTACCATCACATAACACTGAACTAAACAGATGAAGATCCCTATCTTCATGGAGCTTACATTGTAGCAGATGAAGACAGACACTAAATAAGCCCTTAAAATATATGCAGCCACACGGGTGGTCATGGCATTTAGAACAAAGGCATCACTATGATTCAATGGGGTCGAGAACTGTTTCATCAATTAATGGTGTCCAAGCAACTGAATATGCTTGGGAAAAAAATGAACCTTGAGGCCGTTAACCAAATGGTGGAGTAGGAAGTTCTAGGAGGTCAACCCCCAACTGATATAGCCAGTAAACCGGAAAAATTAATCAGAATCAACTGTTTCTGCACTCTGGAACCTGACTGGACACACAGCAAGCAGGAGAGCACTACGTGAAAGCAGAGAGCTGGTCCCAGGTGGAAGAGTGACACAGGCCAAGCAGCTGCCACCACCCATCCCTCGGGCCTGCTGCGCTGACCTCGTGACCTAGGCTCGAGGAACCAGGCTAGGGCCAGGGGTGGTGGTAGAAAGACTGCCCTCAAAAAGTCTGGGTTGCATATTTTGCACATTTAGGTCTCAGCTCTCTCAGGCTTCAGGGTTCCCTTGCTGGCATCTGTCAGAGATTTCAAGAGCTAGGAACACCTTTGCTTTTCCTTCCTTTTTTGGAGCCAGAAACTTAAGGAAATCTCTGTCAGGTCACTGTGGTCTGACCCCAGATAAGAGAACAGAAACATCAGCGACCACACACACAACAAGGGATACACACTTCGCAAAAATAGTTTGGAAAAGTTACAAACAGATGACTCTAGCCCCAAACAAGCAGAAATCAGGAATCCCTGCGGAGTGGGAGAACCTGATTTCTAAAGTTACCACGTTAAGATACTCAGAATGCCTAATTCTCATTAAAAAAAAAAAAAAAAAGGCCAAAGCAAACAAAGAAATGAGAAGATACGGCCCATTCTCGTGAAACGAAGAATTGGACAGAAACAATCCCAGAAGAAATACAGACATTGGAATTATCTTAAATGTGCTCACAGAGCTAAAGGAATTTATGGACAAAGAATTAAAGGAAATCAGGAAATGATATATGAACAAAATGAGAATATTAATAAAAAGACGGAAATTATGAAAAGGAACCCACAAAACCTCTGGAGCTGAAAAGCACATTAAATAAAAAAAACAAAACAAAACCCTCACTAGAGGGTTCCAACAACATACTTGAGCAGGCAGAAGAAAGGATCAACAGACTTGAGATAAGGCAATTGAAATTACCCAGTTGGAGAGGGGAAAAAAAAAAGAATGAAAATGAACAGGGCCGGGGCGCCTGGGTGGCTCAGTCATTAAGCAACTGCCTTTGGCTCAGGTCATGATCCCAGGGTCCTGGGATTGAGCCCCGCATCGGACTCCCTCCTCCGTGGGAAGCCTGTTTCTCCCTCTCCCATTCCCCTGCTTGTGTTCCCTCCTTTGCTGTGTCTCTGTCAACTAAATAAATAAAATCTTAAAAAAAAAAAAAGAAAAACTTAAAAAAAAAAAAGAAAATGAACAGGGCCTAAGGAACGTGTGAGACAACATAAAGCATACTGCCATATGCATCATAAAGAAAAGAGAGAGATGTGAAAAAATAATGCCTAAAAACTTCCCAAACCTGGGGTATCTGGATGGCTCAGTCGATTGGGAATCCAACTCTTGATTTCAGCTCAGGTCATGATCTCAGGGTTATGAGATCGAGCCCTGCATCAGTCTCTGTGCTCAGCACAGAGTCTGCTGTCCCTTTCCCTCCCCCTCTGCCCCTTTCCCTGTCTACATGCACACACATGCTTGCACAGGCTCTCTCTCTCAAATAAATGTTTAAAAACAAAACAAAACCAAAAAACCCAAAAAAATTTCCCAAACTTGATGCAAGACGTGAGTACACACACCTAGCAAGCTTAATAAACTCCAAGCAGGATAAACCCAGAGGTCCACACTGAGATAGATTACAGGCAAACTGGTGAAACCTAAAGATAAAATCCTTGATAAGACAAACAGCCACTTTCTCATCAGACACCACTAAATTCAGAGGGCAGTGGGATGACATATTTTAAAAGCTGTCAACCGGGATTTCTACATCTAGCAAACGATCCTTCAAGAATGAAGTTAAGATATTCCCAGATAAACAGCTGACAAGCCTAACCCTAACCCTAACCAGTGGACCTGCCCTATAAGAAATGCTAAAGTGAGTCTCTTTTAGATTAAAATGAAAGGACACTAGATGGTGATGTGAAGCTGTATGAAGAAATAAAGATTTTCAGTAAAGGTAGCTACATAGGTAAACATAAAAGCCAGTATTCTTGTACTTTTGGTTTGTAACTCCCCTTTTTCCTATATGATTTAAAAGGCAAATACATAAAACAATAATTATAAATCTATGTTAACGAGCACTTAATGTATAAAGATGCAGTCTGCGCCGAGACAACGCAAAGTGTGGGATGGAGATATCTAGGAGCAGAGTGTTTGTGTGCTGTTACGACAAATTGGCATTATTCAAATGGTTGTTATAAGTTTAAGATGTTAATTGTTATCTCAAAGGTAACCACTAAGAAACAATTAAAGAATTATACAAAAAAGGAAGAAGAGAATCAAAATAGCATACTTCAAAAAAATAAAAAAACAAATAGGCAGTAGTGAAATACTTGAGGAAAAAAAGACACAGAAAACAAATAGATAAATGGCAGAAATAAGTCCTTCTTTACTGATAATTTAAGTATCGTTGTTTCAAATGTCAATGGATCCCGTTAGCAGTGAGAGACTGGCAGAATACATTAAAATACATGATCCATCACAAAAAGACTGAAAATAAGAGGAAGGTAATCCATGCAAACAGTATCCAAAAAGAAGCTGGGGCAGCTCTAGTACAGTCAGACAGAACATACCTTCAGTCACAAGTTATGAGAGAAAGAAGGATACTACACATTGATAAAAGTTCCAACCTAGCAAGAATATATAAACGTTATATATATACACGTACCTGAAACAGAGTCCCAAAAGAAAGGAAGGAAACACTGACACAAGCCAAGGGGGCTGTAGTTGGCTGAGATTTCCAATCGCACTGTCAGTAATGGGCAGAACGACTGAGATAGACCAGCAAGGAAACCAAGGACTTGTACAACACTACAGCCAGTCCAACCTAACAGATGTACAGAGAACACCGTCCCTGAAAGCAGCAGAGTGCACATTCTTCTCAAGTGCACATAGGTGAGAGCATAAAGTCAATAAAATTAAAAAGACTGAGATCAGAGAAAGTATCTTTTCCAAGAAGATGGAATGACACCAGAAATGCCCAACAGAAGGAAAACCAGAAAATTCACAACTGTGTGGAAATTAAACAACACAGTATCAAGCAACCAATGGGTCGGGGCGCCTGGGTGGCTCAGTCATTAAGCGTCTGCCTTCAACTCAGGTCATGTTCCCAGGGTCCTGGGATTGAGTCCCGCATCGGGTTCTCTGCTCGCGCTGGGCTCCCTGCTCAGCGGGAAGCCTGCTTCTCCTCTCCTACTCCCCTTCTTTGACCAATGGGTCAAAAAAGAAATCACAAGGACAATTAGAAAATGCCTTGAGGTGAATGGAAATGAAAACACAGCTAACCAAAACTTAAGGATGAAACCAAAGATGTGCCGAGAGCAAATATTATAGCTATAAGCACATACCTTAAAAATGAAGAAAGATCTCAAATCAGTAGCAGGTACTTAACGTACTAGACAGAAAAGCGCAAACTAAATATGAGCTTGTGAGAGGGAGGTAGTAATGAAGATTTCAGTGGAGATAAATAAGAGGCTAGAAAGACAAGGGAGAACACCAATGGAAAAAAATTAGCTCTCTGAAAAGATCAACAAATCAACAAACCTCTAGCTAGGCCAAGGGAAGAGAGAGAAGACACAAATGATCAAAATCAGAACTGAAATTGGACACTAACATCAATTTTGCAGAAACAAAAAGCATTATAAGAGAATACCATGAACAACTGTATACCAACAAACTGGATAATCTAGATGAAATACACACATTTCTATAAATATGCAAACTACGAAACAGATTTAAGAAGTAGAAGAAAATGTGAATAGACCAATACCAAGTAAGGAGTAATCAAAAACCTGCCATAAAGAGGGTGCCTGGGTGGCTCAGTTGGTTAAGCGACTGCCTTCGGCTCAGGTCATGGTCCTGGAGTCCCAGGATCGAGTCCCAGGATTGAGTCCCGCATCAGGCTCCCTGCTCAGCGGGGAGTCTGCTTCTCCCTCTGACCCTCTTCCCTTTCGTACTCTCTCTCTCTCTCTCAAAAAAAAAAAAAAAAAAAAAACCACACCAAAAAACCCCACAAAAAACAAACAAACAAAGAAACCTCCCATAAAGAAAAGCCCAGGACTGGGTAGCTTCACTGGAGAGTTCTACCAAGCATTTAATGAACTAACACCAATACTTCTCAAACTTGTCCAAAAAACTGAAGGAGGGGACATTTCCTAATTCTTTCTATGAAGCCAACATTACCTTGATTCCAAAGGCAGACAATGCCGTACAAGAAAACTCTATCTCCAAATACAGATGTCAAAATCTTCAACACAATAATAGCAAACCAAAATCATATTAAAAGGGCTATACACCAAGGGAGATTTCTCTTGGGATTTAAGGGTGGTTCCATTTAAGGAAATTAATCACTCACATCATATTGATAGACAGAAAACCCTATATATTTATCTCAATAAATGCACAGAAAGCATTTAACAAAACCGACACCATCCCATGACAAAAACACTCAATGAATTAGCAATAGAAGGTAATTTCCTCAACGGGATAAAGGCCATATATGAAAAAACACAATTAACCTCATACTCAATTGTAAAAGAATGAAAGCCTGCTCCTCAGGTATCTGACAAGCATGACAATCTTGCTGACAACGAGTCTGGACATTCAGGTAAGAACCTGACCTTAGGATGCCCGCTCCAAGTTCCCACTTTGCTTTTCCCTGGCACCTTTTAAAATCACCACTTAGGGGGCATGCCTGGCTGGCTCAATCAGCAGAGCATGTGACTCTTAATCTCAGGGTTGTGAGTTCAAGTCCCATGCTGGGCACGGAGCCCACTTCAAAGAAATATGTAAATTAAAAATAAATAAATAAATAACCACTTCAATTTGAGCCAGTAAACAGTTAGTGACCCCTACCCCAAGCACCCTGTACTGCTCACTTGTGACCCAGGATGGAGGGCTGCTCGTCCCCTGACTCATTTCACTCCCACTTCTGGGATTTGTTAAGTAATAAATCTTGGGACTTTACTTCCTTTGTGGGGTATACTGAGAGTGCACCTTCAGTCAAAATAACCCCAGGGTTTTCACTTCTCCCAAGTGGGCACTCAGATGCTGAGGGAAACTACCTGCTGACTCTGCGTGGGTGGCTTATGTCCCTCATCCATCAAGGACCTGAATATTCTTAATTCAATACACTAGCTACAAGAAGCTCTCAACACAAGCACCTAGGCAAGAAAAGCAAATAAAAGGCATCCAAATTGCAAAGATGGAAGTAAAATTATTTCTCTTCAAAGATAACATAATTTTATACATAGAAAACTCTAAAGAATCCACAAAAAAAGTAATAGAGCTAATAAATTCAGTGGAGTTGCAAGATATAAAATCCACACACAAAAATAAATTGTATTTCTATACACTGGTAATGAGCAATATGAAAAGGAAATTTAACCAAGAAGACATAGCACTTGTACACTGCTGAAAGAAATTAAACAAGACCGAAATAAATGGAAAGACATCAGTGTTCGTGGATTTGAAGGCTTACTGTTTCAAGGTAGATAACTTTACCCAAAGCAATTAACAGATTCAATGCAATCTGTATCCAAATCCCAATGACATTTTTGCAAAAAAAAAAAAAAAAAAAAAAGAACACATCCCAAAATTCATATGGAATTTCAAGGGATCCCAAGTAGCCAAAACAATCCTGTGAAAGAACAACGAAACTGAGGAACTCACATTTCCCTGAGGTCAAAACTTCATCAAAGCTACAATGATCAAAACAGTATGCTACTGGGCATAAATATGGACATAGAGACCAACTGAATTTTTGCTCGGAAAGAAGCGCTCACATATATGGTTGATTGATTTCTGAGAAGGGTGCCAAAGACCATTCAATGGGAAAAGAAGAGGCGTTTAAATGGTGCTGGGAAAACTGGATATTCCCATGTCAAAGAATGAAGGTGGGCCCTTTCCCTCACACCATATATAAAAGTTAACTCAAAATGGATCAAAGACCTAAACTTAAGAGCTGAAAGTATAAAATTTTAGAAGAAAATATAGGATCAAATCTTCATAATTCTCCCTTAAGAACAGACACATAGACCAATGGAACAGAATAGAAAGCCCAGAAATAAGCCTACACATATATGGTCAAGTATTTGACCATGGAGCCAAGAATACACAATGGAGAAAGGATGGTCTCTTCAATAAAAGGTGCTAAGAAAAATAGAAATCCAAACACAAAAGAATGAAACTCTATCTCTATCTTACACCATTCACCTAAAATTAACTCAAAATGAGTTAAAGACTTTTTTCAAACTGCGAAATGATCACCAAAATAAGCCTAGTTAACGTCCATCACCACACATACCTACAGAATTTTTTTTTTGTGATGAGAACTTCCAGATTACTCTCTTAATAAGCTTTCAGATGTGCAGTACAGTGCTATTAACTATAGTCACCAGGTCACACATTACATCCCTATGACTTGTTTATTTTAAACTGGAAGTTTGTACCTTTTGGCCCCCTTCACCCCCACCCCTACCCACCACCTCTGGCAGCCACCAATCTGTTTTATCTATGAACTTCCATCTTCTATTTTTCTGTATTTATTTTTTAAGATTCCACATACATGTAAGATCATGTAGTATTTGTCTTTCTCTGACTTACTTCACTTAGAATAATGCCCTCAAGATCCATCCATGTTGTCGCAAATGGCGAGATTCCCTTCTTTTTAAATGGTTGAGTGATATTCCATGGCACAGAGAAATGGGAGGTGTTGGTCAAAGGGTACACTTGTAGTTATAAGGTGGGTAAGTTCTGAGGATCTAGTGTACAGCATGGTGACTACAACTAACAGTACTGCATCATATACTTGAAAGCTGCTAAGAGAGTAAATCTTCAGCGTTTTTACCACACACCAAAAAAAGATAGCTATGTGAAGTGATGGATGTGTTAACAAACCTTATTGTGGCAATCATTTTGCAATACATGTTTGTTAAATCATCACGTTGTACACCATGACAATCTTAAATACCAAGTACATCTCAAAAATTTAATTTTTTAACAATTTATTAAAATTAAGTGTTTCTGTTCATCAAAATACACCAGTAATAGAGTGAAAAGGCAGAGATTAGAAGAAGGTTCAGAATGTCCGAAGATATTCCTACAAGTCAATAATAAAAAGACAAACAATCCAATAAAAAGGGGCAACTGGCTTAAACAGGCATTTCACAAAGGAGGATTTCCAATGACCAATAAGCATCAGTAAGCACCAGTAAGTGAAAAGGGCCTCTTCATAATTAGTCATCATTCTAGAAAGTCTTAAATATAATCTCTATGAATCATCAACCTTGATAAATGTGCTGTCAAAATGTTTCCTTACTACTTTTTTCCCTGCTTGATCTATTGGTGATTGAGAGGAAGACCTATTCTGAGCCCGGTCAGTCATCCAGTTAGAACCTTATTCAGACTTGGTCACTCCTCGGCTCAAACCATCCCATGTTTTTGCGTTTCTTTCAGTTCCAAGCCTCCTCAGATCCCAAGGCCCGCTTCCATTTGCTCTCTCCTCACCCACTGCCTTCCCGCTGCTCCCTCTGCTCCAGCCACTGGCCAGTCCCTCTAGCTGAAATGCTCCTCCCCACGCATGGCTTGTTCCCTTGCCTTCTTCAAACCTTCGCTCAAATGACATCTTCGCAAACAGGCCTGCCCTGACCACTCTCCTTAGACTACAGCTGCACTTTCCCCCACATATTAAGGGCCAATCCTTATCTGTCTATAAATTGAATACATTCTAGCCATGATTTTATATTTCTAAGATTTCAACCGTAGCTTCCCTTGTAGAAGGATGGTAGATTCTGTTTATAATTGACAAGAAACAACATCCACATTATAAAGAAAATACACCACTTTCTTACACGGAAGTAGGAAAATCTCCCAGTGAAATTACTGCCGCCAGAGGTCCAGAGGGCTGTGCTTCGATACTGCCTTGAGAGACCATGTGCTCCTGAAGTGGAGGAGGAAGGCAGAGCTCAAGAGACTTGTCTCATCAGAGCGGGCCGTGGAAGAGTGATGGTCCCTACCCTCCTGTCCCAGAAGCATGTCCCTCTCTGGAGGCCCCGTCCCCAGGCATCCAGCCCATCTCCTCCTGGCCCTTGGGGTTAGTAAGGCACGGGACAGGGGTCAGGCTGTGTATGTCCCGCTCCCTAACCTCCCCTGTCAGCTCCAGCCTGTGCTTACACCACGTGACCCTAAGAGGGTGTGCATCTTTGCCCTCTGTGAACAACGGTGGACAGCGATCACTGAGAGAATGACACCCTAAAAGCCATCACCCAGAAAAGGCAATGCATCTGGAGCTAACCATTCTGTTTTTGAACAAAGATTTGTCTTTATTCATTTTCTTCATCAGGTCAAACTAGTGGCAGATGGGAAGATAAAACTAAGACCCACTGAAGACCTACCATGTGTCAGATCTTGGGCTAGTCACTCGGAAAACATTGTGAAGTAAGCCTTGTTATCCTTCCACCACTCCCCCCCCCCCCAAAAGGGAGGCCAGGAGCTTAAGTGATTGAGTCAGGGGGCAAACCATATCTGGAGCTAACCTCTCAACAAGTGGATAAGGAAAGGCCATGTTTTGTTATTAAGCAGAGGGAGCATCAGGGTCCAAAGAAATCTTTAAGGAAGGCAAGGCCCGAGGGGCACCTGGGTGGATCAGTCGGTAAGTATCTGCCTTCGGTTCAGGTCACGATCCCAGGGTCCTGGGATCAAGCCCTGCATCAGGCTCCCTGCTCAGCGGGGAGCCTGCTTCTCCCTCTGCCTCTCCCCCTGTTTGTGCTTTCTCTCTCTCAAATACATAAAATCTTTAAAAAAAAAAAAACCTATACACACAAAAGAAAGGCAAGGCCCAAAATAGCCTGAACCACCCCCCCCCCCCCCCCGCCCAAGGGGAAGACGGTTTCTTGAGCTGCAGAAAGAGAAGCTACAGAGGGAGTATGGGTTCCTCTCATTGCTGACCAGGGGTACAGAAAACGGGAAGAAAATGTATGGAGGACTGGCAGGGTCTCCAAATGACATGGTTATAAGTGGGCACACAGAGAGGGGCTTTTACTGATCACCTGGAGCAGGGTCTGACCCTGTTAGTACTTAGCACTTGTAAAGTGAAATGTCTATTAAAGTGGACCCAGGCTGGACAATCAGATCATGAGCTGGCCAGGTCAGAGCTCGTTACGGGAAAACATCTTGCAGTAGCATCCAACTCAGGAAGGGGGTATGTGCAGGAGTGAAGGCGGTGAGAGAGCTATGTCATTAGAACCCACCCTTAACAGAGGCTTGGGGGGCCAAAAACAAAGACACAAAGAAGAAATGGAATCAAGAAGCATGAACCTGCTGCATGAGAGAGAACAGCACCACAGAGAAAGCCTGCTGCTTCTGCCCCGCAGCCCTGCTTGTTTTCCAGATGCTGTGGCCATAGAGGCCAATGCTGTGGTATTTGAAATCCTGCTAGCCTCCCGGATTCTCACTTTTTGTTGTGGTCCTCAGTGAGGCTTGTAAGAAACCAGCACTGAACTTTGGGTTGGGCAGTGCTCAGGAAGCAGGCAGGCCACCTCGGGCCTCACTCCAAGCCCCCACGTAGTCTTTACCCTCCTGCCACTCCTGCTCCCCGTTTGCTGGGAAACGCTGCACTTGGCTGGGAAATAGGGGGTGTTCTTTACTGGGCAATCTCCCCAAACTGCAACTGTTGAGGATGGTCAAAGCAACCGTAAAACACTAAACTAGATCTGCAGTGTGTGCATATGAGGTGGGGCAGAGAGAATGTGAATTTAGAAAGATGGCCTAAAAACCAGCAAAGCCCCTGGAATGAATGGTGAAGCTTGGAGACCAGGTAGATCTGGAGCACCTAGGAGACAGGACTCAAGCAGATGTGTGGTCTACACTCCTGCTGTGAAGGCAGACAAGGACATGTGGGATCTGCCAGCACTGCAGAGTCCCCTTCAACTCACCAGGTGGGGAGTCCCAAACTGTGCACAGGGGCAGTGGAGTCAGTTAAGAGTCAGCCAATCTCCAGGCTGACCACAGTCAGTCCTCATTTCCTTCCACTCTGCTTCATCTTGGGGAGCTCCTCCAAGAAGGCACCTGTACCTCCAATCAATCTGTCATCGGTCTCCATTCCCACTCGCAGACTCTCGGCCCACATAGAACATGCAGGATCCCTCAGCTCTTACTGCCTCACCCTGGACTGCTTCAGTAGTCTCCAGGGTGAGCCGTCCCATATCTGCGGCCAAGACTCCTGGAGAAAGCTCTATTTACTCAGTCCTTATGACTTGCTCCCCCTTCCCCAACACACACAGCTGCTGTGATCCCCCTTGTTTCCCCTACACACCTGGGCTCCAGCCAAGACTACACCCTTATCACCCCTAAAGAAGCCATGCTCTTCTGTGCCACCCCGACCTGCTCTGGGCCTAGTCTTTCTTCTGTCATCTCCCAACATACTTGGACTTGCCCACAGCGCTGTCCCCTAGGCAGATGATCTTCACGTTGTCATCAGCATCGTATTTCTCTTGGTTGAGCTCACAGGGTTTGGGTTTGTCGCTGGCCATTGGCTCCTGGCCGTTCAGCCCGGGGTAGGTGTGTGCGTGTGGGGTCTTGTCACTGTCTGGGAAGATCAAGAAGAGGCTATTGTTAAAGAGATGAGAAGTTTCCTCAACCAAATCTACTTTTTCCCCTTCCTGGACAGGAGAGAGAAGTTGATGAGATAAAGGCCCAAGGACACACTTCCATCCCTCTCTATTCAGTACCAACCTGGCCGCCACTTCCTGAACTGTGGGGTTGGAAACTTGTCCCCACCCAAATCTTCTTTGGGTGGTTTACTCTATGTCATCTCCTTACGGCAACTTTGTTCAGGGCCACACCTCCCACTCCCACCTAGAAAGACTATTTGACAAGTTGTATATAGGCAAGCTTTCTCACCAATAAAACAAGACAAAAAAAAAAAAATCAATGTGAGACAGTGTTCTGTAGGCCTAAACTCTTATCGCTGAATGACAGCCCACACAGCCAAAGACATCTAATGTGCATTCCTGATCACCTGCCTCATGCCTCCACCTTCCCCTTCACTTTTCACCCTGCTGCAATCAGTAGCTGCCTCTTTCTCTCAATGTGGGCATTCTCCAGACCCTCTTCTCTAGGGTTATTTCAATCTCTAGTAGTTTCAAGTAGCTCCTAAATAGTGATGACGCCAAATCTGCACCTCCACCAACATTGTTTCCCTTGGCAGCAGACTCGGGCAATGGCCTACCAGATTTGGACTAGTAGGTTCTGCCACACAGGGACAAATAACATATGAAAAATGAATACTTAATTCTTGCCCACCCCAAACATCAGTTGGTGCCCACACCTAGGTGTGACATCATCTCTAGCTGTTTCTTTTCTCCCCACTGCCAAATACAACTTTTCAAACTGTACTAAGAACGCACAACAGCACCGATTCTGAGCCACTGGGGCACACAGAAATGATGCCTTCAGGCTTGATTCCCCATGAGCAGACCTTGTGCTGGGCTCAGAGGAAAGGAGACACAATGTTGGCAGAGTCTCCTGTGGCAAGAGCTAGGACGGGTGTGCACCCCGTCGGGGTGGAAAATGCCCACAGGACCCAGAGTTCCCTGACTGTACCGCTGCTCAGGTAGGGCTGAGCCTTGTTTACCCAGGTACCCTCATCTCATGACCCGTGCATGGCGAGTGGTAGGTGGTTGGTGAGCATAGCGAGGGGCTGCCCCTTCCATCTCCCCCTGGAGCAGAGGGACCTGTTCCAAAGCCAAACCCAGACCTAAACTCCAGGCTCAAAGACCGTCAACAGCTGGCGCTCCGCCATCCACTTCGCAAGGTCTCTTTCATTCAACCAACATCTTTTGGGCACCCGACACATCTGGGAACCAACCTTCCCCGTCAGGCTGGACTGCCCTCCCCCCACACCGCTGAATGAACCCAGCGATCCGTGCTTCTCCCGCCCGGGGCCCAAGGACGGTGGATCCCAAGGCTGGGCCTGCCACCTGAGGGAAACGAGGTACGACCCCGGACTCCCCCGGTGGGCCCGCCGGCAGCCAGCCATGTCCCCGTCGGCGCCCGTCCCCCGCCCCACCCCGCCCCGGTCCGCCCCACCCCCATCCTACTCCGCCCCAGTCCCTGTTCCGCCCCGGTCCCCGGTCCGCCCCGTCCCCCTGTTCCCGTTCCACCCCGCCCCGGTCCCGCTCCATCCCGGTCCCGCCTCGGACCCCTCGGGCCAGCCGGGTTCTCTCAGCGCCGCACTCCGCTTCCGGCTCCGTTCGCGTCCTCGCAGCTGCTACGCAACCGCACAAGGACCCGCAGGAGGGCTGCCCGGCCCGAGGCCTGAAGGACCCCTCCGGGGTACGGGCTGGCTAGCGCGGTGCCGGGAGGGAGGGCGGGAGCTGCCCGGGATGGCCCGGCCTGGGTAGGGCTGGTTGGCCGCAGGGTCGGCGGGCGTTGGGCGGGCCTCCTGCGGTGCTGAGGGGCGGGGACACGGGTAAATGCAGCTGGGTCGTGTTTCCCTTTTTGGTGTAGGAATTTGTAGTTTGTGGCCTTTTCATTTCTTCTTTTGTAAAATATTTAGAAATCCCAGGGCGCCTGGGTGGCTAAGTCTGTTAAGCCTCTGCCTTCAGCTCAGATCAGGATCTCCGGGTCCAGGGGACTGAGCCCCGCACGGGGCTCCCAGCTCAGTGGAGAGCCTGCTTCTCCCTCTCCCTCGCCCTTCCACCTGCTCACTCTCTATTTCAAATAAATAAAAATCTTAAAAAAATATTTAGACATCCCGTACTTGGAAGAAAGTTTCCTCAATTATCAGTGGCTGTAGGAAGCAAAGACTAAAAGTAAACATGAAAAGTGTAAAAACAAATTTGCATTTGGTTTGGTTGAATAACTTGCTCCTGATTGTGTCCTCATCAAGGACATGCAAGTCCTGTGCTGCATTATTTGGTTGTCACTTTCGGTTTTGTTAAATAGCCGAGGCCTTTGTAACTCTTACCACGTGCTGTCGGGCTGGGTCACTGTGTCTATGTCTGAAAATCTCTATATGAAGCACTAAAGTAGGATAAGAAATTACAGCAGCACCATTTTGATTAGTCCAAGTGTTTTCAAGGTTGGAAATAAATCTTGACTCAGTGAAAAGAAGTTGAAGACATACAGAAAACACATAGGAAATGACTGAAAGTGAGTCCTTCCTGCTCATTTACATTAGAAGTAATGAGCGGATGTCTCCAGTTAAAGGCAGAGCTTGGGTTAGGATTAGGTTTAAAAGACAAGATCCAGCTGCATGCTGTCTCCAGGAGGTTCACCTGGGACCCAGTGACACAAAGAGGGTTAAAGTGAGAGGGTGGAAAAGATCCTCCATACAGAGATTAACCAGTGGAGACGTGGTGTGCCATCCCCATATCAGACAAGATGGACCCTAAGTCAAGGCCCTTGGAAGAGGCGGGTGAGAGTGAGGGATTGTCTGGGCCGTGTTTAAGAAGAGAGACCCGGAGCCCCTTCAGGAAGTTGGTCCAAACGGGGTCTGACTGCTGTCAGTGTAAAGATGCTGCTGAGAGAGATTTTCAGGGGTGTAACCCTTTCCCCGGGAGGTGTGCAGACAGATTCCACAGACCTGTGGGCCTCAGGCTGCCTCTGCAGGCTGAAGGATCTGTGGTGTGTGTGCACAAGCTGGGCAGATCTGGGGAGCCAGGGAGCTGGAATAGGGCAGCTCTAGGGAGAGGCCCTGCCCTAGGAGCGGGCTGCACGGAGCACCTGATATCTGCCTAATTCCAAATGCACATATTCCCCCTAAAGGCCCAGCTGGAGGAAGCTGCACATCCTTGCCATTATGGGGCTCCACAGACTTGCTGGGGTACCCTTCAATGAAACAGCTGGGAGCACTGATTGTTGTGCAAGTCAGCATCCCCAGTGTGCAATCAGTCCAAACGTGGAAATCTGCCACCATGGAACGATTTTCAGGGGTGTGCCCCCTCCTTTCAGAAGGTCACTACATTCAGGAGGTCAGAACTGCACTGGCTTGTAGGGCCCTGGACACACAAAACTGGATGATCACTGCATACTGCACACACACGTCCCACACAGGGATGTACCCAGGGATCTGTACAGTGAGAAGTTCAGGAGAAGCCTGGTTTCAGGAGTGGGCTGTTGGGGGTACATGGAATCTATCCATTTCCAAACATGTACTAACTCAAATATACCTATTTCCTTTGAAGGCTGAGCTGGAGCAGAGTGGGCTTCCTTGCCTGTGCAGTGGATTAAATGTTAGATAACTTGTTATCTCCCTATAATAGACGCCTGTGAGGGCTGACAAAGCTGGGGATCGAATAGGCAGCTGGTCCTGGGGCTAATAGTCACCACATTAAAACTGCTCCCAAAGAAATAGTTGTGGGGCTTTGATCCCAACAGCCAGGTGACCAGCAGGTGGGTTGGGACCAGCTTGTCCATTCCGAATGGGACTGAGCTGTGCAGAGTTAAAACTGAGACTCAGAAATATTTTAGGGTGATGAACTTTCCATGGAACAGAGACGATGCACATGGGTGGGAAGAAGGAAACTCCAGGGCAGGGAAAAATAAGAAAGGGGTTAAAATTCAAGGTTTTGGTTACAGTTTCGGATAGGGTCATGGAGGGGATTTATGGTTTGGGGGTAGGATTTAGGGTTAGGGTACAGGTTAGGGTGGGGGTTAGGGTATGGCACAGGGTAACGGATCAGGTTAGGGTACACATTAGGGTTAGGCAAGAGGTTAGTGTATGGGTTAGGAATAGGGTACGGGTTAGGGTTAATGTATGGCTTAGGGTTAGGGTATGGGTTAGAGTTAATGTAGGGGTTAGGGTTAGGGTATGGGTACGGGTTAGGG